>NC_092594.1:39536000-40150000 GCF_047663525.1 Anas platyrhynchos
TGCAAGCTTTAAACCAAATTTTACAACCCAGGAATATTTTATGATGTTCTGAGATGAAATCAGAATGTAAAAGAACAATAAACAAGTTCCTTCCAGAAAAAATATGCTTTCTTTACCCCTTTTAAAACAGACTAACTATTTCAACAGGAAATACAGAGGTAGTGGAATAGGTTCAACAGAGCATTCTTTAAAATAAGAGTGTTATTCTCATACCTCAGTTGCAAGAAACAGACCAACTCCTATTATGCTAGATTCTTTACTCATAGTGTCTCTTGGATTTATCTCAATGGTACCTCTACAGCCCACAACCTGTTACAATGAAGTTAAAAGATAATTTAAGATATAACTGTTGAATTGCACTGCTAAAAAAAAAAACTCAAGTCAGTGAGTTTTATATACCTACCATCACCCTTCCTGCATAGGACAACAGATGCAAGTCAGTAGCAAGATTGATGTTGGAGAGCATTTCTATTATTATATCAACTCCTTGCATTTTCGTGTATTCCTA
Source organism: Anas platyrhynchos (assembly GCF_047663525.1). NCBI lineage: Eukaryota > Metazoa > Chordata > Aves > Anseriformes > Anatidae > Anas > Anas platyrhynchos. Next base: position 39,536,509 of record NC_092594.1, read on the forward strand.
TCCAAAATACAGTAACATGTTATTAAAGTCAACTACTGCTTTGGTGCTGTTGCATATTTCATATGCTACTGATAACATGTATATTACAATTTATTATTTAATTTTTAAATACAGGCTTTGTGCTAAGGCTGAGAGTTAATAATTTTAACTTTAGCATATTTTGATAAGCTGAATTATGATAAATTATCATACTGGGATTTGCTGAAATGTGTAAGTTTTTAAATGCCATTGCCTGTGAAGAAAGCTCAGCTTTTCTGACCTGGAAAATCTTTTCTTCTTGTAGAAATGAATCAGGCAGTTCACTATTGTTCCTAAATACGTTTATTTTTAAAAGCTTCCACAAACAACTGTTTATATATTTTTATAATGTTAATAAGAAAAATAGATGCTGCATCAGCTAGGCCTGATACAAACGTACCTTTATTTTATCAATGTAATTAGCTTCTCTGTGATTAAATACTTGGTGAGCACCATTTCTCAGAACAATATTCATGCCTTCCTCAGTTCCTGCCGTACCCAAAACCTTTAAACCGCAAGCTCTGGCAATTTGACATGCTGCTATTCCTACCTGAATAAGAGGAAGAAAGAAAAAATTAAAAACGTTTTGCCTTTTCTTTCTTAATTTATCAAATATCAAAATGCTAAATTTATCAAATGTTATTTTATTTTTATTTGATAAAATAAAATATTTGATATATTTTACCAGTGACTTAGAACTTAACCATTTAAAAAGTTGGCCTGATACTATTTCATCTATAATAGGTAACTTGAAGCTTAAGGATAACCTAATAGTCTTTGGTAAATGAAAATATGTTTCTGGAGACACAGTAAAATTTTGTGTTTTGTTGTGTGGAAAAGGGTAGACTTTTTCCCAGTAGCATATCATCAGATTTTAATTATATTAAAAACAAACAAAAAAAAAAAAAAAAAAAAACCACAACCATGCCATCAATTAAAATGCATTACAGCCAGACTGATTATCAGTGAAAAATTCAAAAGAAGGTACATTTTTAAGAATCATTATGGAAGACAGCATGACTTTACAGAAAAGATGCAGCACAAACTATCTTTTCTCTTCAGCATGTGATTCATCCCTATATGTGTATCTCACAGCTTTTGTAAATGTTCCCATAGCAAAGGATACAATTCCACAGAAAAAACTGATTTGGACTATATGTTTCAGCAAACCAAAAATCAATGTCATTTCAAGAAAGCAAGTAAAATACGTAACTATAGAAACACTACATTTAGCTTATAGAGGAAAAAAAAAAAAGAGGCTATGATGCTGAATGTCATTGCAGTATTTTAGAATGATATCAGAATTCTTCCCCGTATGAGACTGTCAAAATCACCTTTTTGCTGTCTACCAAATAATTCGTAAAACTGTCATTTCATAGCAGTTGTTTGGCTCATCAGTAGAAGCTGAACAAGAAAGTGCAGAGTATGAGAGATGAGTTAAATTCCTATGTTGTGTGACAGAGATACAAAGTTACCTTGTCATGTAAAACCGAGGAAAATTAGATGTGCAATTTAACATAGTATTCAGTCATAAATTTATGTGTTCCAGTATCTCTCCATGGGCAGGTAGCTGTTAGGTAGTAGTAAAAATATCCCAGAAATGCATAGTTGCTACATAACAGTGATTACTTCTCAGAGAACTGAAAACATCTTGTACGTATTTTAAAATTACAGTTTTTCATTATTAGATTCACCTGAAGAAGATTGATTATACAGCTTCTGGATTAACTTCCAACTGCAGCAATGTGTTTATTATGTGACTTCTTTATTAGGGGCCTTATGCAATCATTCATGCAGTTTCATAGTTGTTAGGGATAACAGGGCTTTTGCTTTAAGAAAAAAAGTATCCTAAAGTGTCTGGAAGAAAAAACTATTTTGTTAATCCATTTATTGATACAAATGTGACCGTAAATCAGACAGAAGCAGATAGAAGGACAGAAAACAGCATTTTCTATAACCTGCCTTCTCAAAATACTTACACCCCCACTTGCACCATGCACTAAAACACTTTCTCCTGCTTTAGCATGGCCTCTGAAAGGAAACAAAAACAAACAAACAAACACGGACATTACAATTATGATACATAATCATTATATATTAGAGTGCATATACTGACATTAAATATTATCTTTTACACATAATTATTTTCCAGTTTATGTTATCACTAAACAGGTATAATCAGACTCTGGAAAACAAGGAGACAAAATAAACCTTTTAATTTATGAATTCAAGTAACATACAGTTATGTCAACATGCAACTAGCAGCATGTAACAGTCTGATACTGAACCCCAATTCACAATCTTCACCTGCTAAAAAACTTAAAATAAACCACACTAGTTTTAACCATTTGTTCTATTACACCAAACCAGACTTCCAATTCTAAGTTCTCATCTAGCTGACATGGAAGTCTGGCTTTTACTCATTATACAGTCCTACAGACAGGCCAATATAGAGAGTTTCTTTACCAGAGAGGTTCATAAAGAAAAGAGGTGATTCTGTTCTACAGCGCATTGTCAGGTTAATTAAGAATTAGAACTATTCCCATTTTTCCTCCCTAGCTAGAACACCAGTGAGCACTGAAAAAGAGTTCCACTTTTATTATGTGATACATACTGAAGAAGCCTTTCCACATCTGTTCTCTCAGGAAGGAACACTTAACAGGAAAATACAGTCACTAGCTTCTAGGTAAATCATCTGACAATTCTCTCAGTATAACAAATAAAACTTAAGTCTTTTAAACATTTTGCACTTGTTAGTGTCTCCATCCCCCCATTTTACAGGACAATGACAAACACGGGATTCAATATTTTAAATGTTCAAAAGTAAAATGCAGAAGCTTAGATTTGGCAACTTACTTTTGGAAAAGAGCACGATAAGCAGTGAAGTAGGGTATTCCAATTGCTGCTCCTTGTTTGAAGTCCAATTTATCCGACAAAGGAAAGACTCGATTAGCTGCAGCAAGTGCATAATCTGCATAACCTCCAGAGATCGTATCAATGCTAAAAACCTTGTCTCCTTTCTAGAAAGCAGGAAAAGGAAATAGAGAAATTAATAATTTGTCTTACTTCCTTTTGTAATAAACATTAAGAACTAGCTCGGTCTATTTCTAACAGCTCTCCGTTAAAAATGAACTGTTATCTTTGCCACAGAGAAGGTTTTTATAAATGCTAATGCATACAATCAACGTAACAGCAACCATATAATTTCATATACTTAAAGTGTCATAATTACTGCTCTACAGTGCTCTACAGTGTAACACACAAACCTACTGTCTCATTAATATTAAACTTAATAAATTTGACCATCAAAGAATTCATTCACAGATTTCAAGTGAAAAAAAAAAGTTTTACAAACACAAAAGAAAGGTTTCTTAATTATTTTTGTTTAAACATGGAGAAAAGACACACTTAATATACCCTAAAGTAAGTAAATACTGCAGCTGTTCTTCAGCAGCGAATACTCAAGCCATCAATTCACTAGGTTACGCAGGAGACAGACCACCTAGCACTGTACTTTACAGGTGTGCTTAGGTGCTTCAGTCCTGCTGGTGGACTGGAATGCCAGCTGCTGGGGTCCGGGTACGTATCCCACTCAGTTTGTATCTGCTCGCAGAACATCATCATCACCCATTAAATTTCACAGTTAATTAGGTCTGATTTTTCTACTATTTATGTGTCGACTGCTGTAAGTACACAGCATGCAGACTACTCTCTTTTATTCAAGCAACAAGCATCATGATTTCCACAAGGAACAAAAAGCTAACATAGCAGATACAGCAAGCTACTGATAAGAAAATATGAATAAACATGATTCTTCCCCCTGAATAACCAAATCTCTCACCTCTCCCACAACAGTTACACAAATTTGAAGTTGGGAAATTCCAGAATGATTTTAACAGTAATTTATACATTTGTCTGAGACCAAAAGTCTATAGTAACTTGAAAGGAAGAACAGATGTAAAAACTATGTAAATTTCATAGGTATCTTTTAGCAAAATGATAATTGCCTTCTTTTTTTCCAAAATATCCTCCCCTCTAAGAAAACCTAAGTAAAATTACTAGACTGTATTTGACCTGTCTTAACAACAAATATTTAATTTATGCTTTTTTTTTTTTTTTGGTCAGCAAAATAAGAGCTATTTTCATTTCCCCAAAAGCCATAAAGAATTATTTCAGTTCTGCATGGAATTACCAAATAATAATTTCAAATATATCTGTGATGCCATAAAAGTACTTCTGAACCACAACTATTGTACACTTGATATCATTGCTTTAAGCAGACAAACTGAAGTGCCTTGTCCGAGACCTTGTAACACTTGGAGGTTCACAGCAGCCTAAAAAACTTCCCCACAATTCAGTCTGCAGACTCTGCATTGCCAGTATGATCCTGCTGCAAGCTTTTGCCAGTCAATGAAAATGATTTTCTCCCTCCAAAATAGATTAAATTATTATAAGCAGCAAAACAGTAACAGTAGTACAGCAATCACACAAAGAGGATTCAGTACACAGTAATGAATTAAAAGCCACCATATAAATACCTTGAACGTTGTCACATGTTCCCCAACACTTTCAATCACACCAGAAACATCTGTGCCAGGAGTATAAGGTAAAGCTGGTTTTCTAGCGTAATTTCCGGAACGAATATATGTCTCAACAGGATTCACCCCACAGGCATGGACTTTAATTAATACCTAAAAGAAAGCAAGTTTGTTAAACAATAATTGAAAAGGTTTAAAGTTTAGAATTCACAGCAGAGTATCATAGCATCACAGCATTTTAACTAAACTCTTACAGTCAGCACAAAAAAACAACATTGAACTGAACTAAACCAGCGCTGAACTAAAGTTATATTCAGGTAATCCTTTATGTGGAATGTGTACAACAGTACATAGAACAGTTTAAAAAACAAACATCTGCTAAATATGATGTCTCGGCCAGTATGAACAGGCTGATCGACAAGTACAAACTGAGGATGAAAAGTGTTGCTTTGCACACTTCATTGTTCACACTCTGTTCTCTGTGTAGCTATTCAGGCCATACAACTCACATACCTGATTTTCTTTTGGGACAGGAATTAAAACATCTGCCTGGAGTTTAAGTACTTCAGGGCCACCAAATTCAAACACTCTGACAGCTCTCATTACATTTCTTGTGGTTGCCATAGCCATCAGAATATCTGGAAAAAAGACAGAAAACAACCTCCTCTCAAGTAACAGATTAAAACAAGCCTCACTCCTGATTTAATTTTTGTTTAAAAAAAAAAAAAAAAGTCTCCCCAAAAGGCAGAAAAATAACCCCACCATTTGCAGGACTTCATGGGTGTTAGGAGTTATATGGAAATCATTTATCCATAGAAGTATTTCTACAACAGCTCCTGTAAACATTGCACTGGCTATACCGTATGCAGTGATGCGTGGTGCTTTGGGGAAAAGCACTGTCCGTGTACTGTTACCTTCTAGCACAATAAACCTTGAGTTGCTGAAGAAAAGCCTGTTGCACACCAGCTGCCTGGCTAATCTAACCAAGTAGCACTGCAGTCCCTGCTTCGCTTACTATCAAACTCGTGCAAAAACGAAAAAAAAAAGAAAAACAACAACAAAAAACAACAGCTTTCAGAACTAAAAGATACCATAGGGTATTAAAATAAGTCAGGATAAAATAAAGTACAGACTGCAGTTCATGATGTCAGCTGGGTTTGGATTTAGCCACTGCAGCTGTACGCAGCAGAGGCGGTGGATCACAGCCCCGTGCCTTGATGTCAGCGATGACAATTTATCAACGCGTCAAGCTGGGACTACCCCAATGCACCCTGTCGTAAGGTATTAACTAACGCCACAAGCGAAGTCCTTCTGTCACAGGAGAAGTTGTGCGGGCATCCTTCAGCAACACGGCCCATTCCGACAGGGTGGTTCCTGGGCACAGCAAATCCTCGCGGGCCTGCAGAGAGCCGCACGCGGTGCTGCAGGAGGCCCGCGGGCCGTGCTCTGCCTGGGCCCTGGCCGCGGGCAGGTGGCGCTGTGAAACGTGCCCGACCTCAGCGCTGCTCTCCGCGCCCAACGCACGGCGCCCAACGCGTCCGATGCTCGGTTCCTGCTGCAGCCGGGGGGCCCAGCCGGCCGCAGCCTGCCCCAAGGAGGCGGCAACAGCCTCCCCCCCCCCCCCCGCCGTGAGCACCGATCCCCGGCCGCACCGCACCGCACGCCTGGCCCGGGAGCACGGAACGGCCCGGGGGGCACGGCCCGGGGGGCGCGGCCCGGCACCCACCCTGCAGCGCCGCGGGACGGAGAGGAGCCGGGCCCGGCTTCCCCTGCAGGTGGGCCCCGAGCCGCTATGGCCCGGCTCCGAGACAGCCCCGGCCCTGGGCCGCGGCCCCGCCCCCATGGCCCCGCCCCGTCAGGCCCCGCCCCGGCTCCCCCTGCGCGCTCTCCGCGGCCTGCTCTGCCCGCCCCGGCCGCCGCCCGGTGCCGCCGCCAGCTCCCGCCCCGCCGCCCGGGGCAGAGCGGAGGCCCGGGGACGAGCGCCGGCCCCTCCCGCCGGCCGCGTGCCTCCGCCGGCCCCAGCTGCTCGGCGGCGGGGCGCGGCCGGGGGCGGGCGCTGCAGGCCTGGCGGGCCCCGCCCTCGCGCGAGGGAAGGAGGTTTGGGCCTCGCGGGCCCCCGTCGGCCGCCGCGCCCCGCCCCGCGCCATGGCGGCCTTCGGGCGGTGGAAGGCGCAGCGCCTGGCGCGGGCGGACGCCAGCCGTAAGGGCGCCCTGGACGAGCGCGCGGCGCCCGTGGTGCGGCTGCTGAACGCGCGGGCGCGGTTCTGCACCACCAGCTCCTGCGCGGGCCGCCTGGTGCTGGCGCAGGGCGGCGCCGCGGTGAGCGCACGGCGGGGCGGGGCCGGGCCCGGGGGGCTGCCGGGGAGGGACCGGGACCGGGGCCGGGCCGGGCGGGGCGGGAGCCGCTCCTCGGGAGCCCGCCCGTGAGCTGCTGTCCCCGGCAGGAGGACGCCGAGCGCCGCGGGGCGCCGAAGAAGGGCTGCGAGTGGCTGCTGGTGACGCACGAGCCGTGCCGCCGCGACGAGCTGGTGAGCGGGACCGGGCGGGGCGGGAAGGGCCGGGCCGGGCTCCAGCCGCGCCGTCTGCGCGCACCGGGGCTGGGGCTGGGGCTGGCGGCGCGCAGCGAGCGCTCCCTGAGGCGCTGCGGGGCCTGAGGCAGCAGCTGGCCGCCCCTCGGGGGGGAGTTCGCAGCAGGGATGTTTCTTGCCAAAAAGCTCCCTGTGCTTATAATTTTTTCCCGTTGCAGCAGGTATTCGGCCTTTCCTGAAAGGCTCCTGCCACAGGAACGGTGTTGTTCATCTATTCGTTGTTTTTCCTGCTGCTCGGGTTGCCAGCGAGGTATCAGCTGGAGATTAACCCTGGTTTAAATGCCTTCACCTCCAGCAGCAAAATAAAACTGACTTTTGTAGGATGCTTGCTGGTATTTTTACAATGATGACTGAGTCGTTAACAGCCAAGGCTGGGCTAAAACAGAGCAGCGTGTGCCTTGGTCATACCGAATTGCCTCAGGAAAATAGGCATGTGCCTAACACAAGTTCCATCTGAGATGATGCTTGCTCCACAGGTGCAGGATGATGTGGCTTCGTCCTGTCCTCCACCAGTCAGAGCCTGCAGGTTGCAGCGGTAACTGTAGAGTGGGTTACAGAATGGGTCGGTTCTGGTTAACAAATGTTTCTTTAATGGAAGTGATTAATTTCCACAGCCTGTGGCTATTTCTGCTTCATTGTTTTGGTCAGCAGTTTAAGAAGCGACCAAAATTAATTCCTTTGCTTACAGTAAAGGCCGACGTGTTTAGGTTAGTGTGCCAGTGAGTGAGTGTGTTCATTTCATAAGTAGTAACTTCTTCATTAAAAAAAGGTCTTGCTTGCTGTGAGAACAGCCTTCATTTACAAGCAGACACTTGAAAATAGTGTAACAATGAATCTCTTACACAGCATTTTTAATTGTGTCTTAAAATCCCCTGAAATATAATTTTTTTTTTTCTTTCAAAATACTGTGCCTTCTATGTGCATTTCTTTCCATGGTCTGTCCCAGAACTGAAGCAGTTACAAGGTCCCAAATTCCTTCTCTCAAATCACAGCTTGCTCTGCCATACATGTACATTTGCACACATTCATATAAAAAATTTCTTCCAAATATTCTTCACTGGTATTTGTTTTAGCAGAACAGAACTTGCTGCTACTTCCATCAGTATATTTCAGGCTGAGTAGCACACTGTAGGATGTTGCTATTGACTCCTGTGAGAGGAAATGCTCTGATCTTTCCCGTTCCTTTAGCAAGTAAACTCGATTTTTTTTTTAATGCATGAATTGTAAGAAAAATGTCTGAATAATTTTTAAACACCTTTGATAAAGGTTTGCCAGTCCAATATTTAGGAAATGAGAAGGGAAATCAGAATCATATACTCTGATTTGCTTTTCTGCTTTCAAAGTATTTCACTTCACCATGTATGTTAATGAGCATGAGATCTTTATTTTATTTTTATCCCCGTATCCTCCCAGCACTTAGAGAAAAAGCATTATGTATTATTAAGGAGCTCTTCACAAGGTTATTGACGTGACACAAGCATAATCTCAGAATTACACAAGTGACATAAAACTGGTGTATTTCTTTTCCTTCACAATTTACTGGTGTGAGTTTCAGCCGCCTTCAGCTTCGGATTTCTGGATGTGTGTACAGCAGAACTGGGGTAGCCAGCATTTAGCACTTCAGGATATGCACACGCACAGTGTTCAGTTCTACCAGGCCCTATGCATACATAGTTTAATCCACCCGTATGTATGTATGGACCTACAAAGTATGTCCTCAGCTGCTGTTTATTGCTGACAAACCTTTCAAAGTGTTAGTACAGGATACCTCACAAGTACTTGACTGTGAGTGTAAGGTTTCCTACGAGTGCATCATTGCTCATCCCTGTCTCATGAGTAGGTTTTGCCAAATGCGGGGGGCTACACGCTGCTCTTGTCAGATGGTATCTTACCTGGGCTAGGAGCCATACAACATGGAAGTGAAAGTGTTTGCTGCAACACAGACATTTGCCCTTCCTGAAACAGGGGCTGTTTTCTGTGTTAGTAAATGTGCTGCCATGGTTTCATTAAACGATACCAGTCATTTTCTGCTTCCTATCTCTATCAATTGCTCTTGTGGTCGAAAGAGAGGGATTTTCATTCTTGTGAGCTTTCTTACTCACCAGAGACAAATACTTTCTGCCATTTCATGGTAGCAGTTAAACTTTGACTATTTAGACACTGGGTTGGAATCAGATGATCTTCAAGGTCCCTTCCAAAGCAGACAACTCTTTGATTCTGTAACATGAGGTACCTACTCTTGTTCCCAATAAGTATTCTCCCATGCACTTAACTGGGAGCAAGTCTGGGCCTCAAGGTTTGTGGAATTAATAGGGAACTACTGAAAGTAATTTCTCATTAATTTGAGTTTACAGAAACTTAATTGATTTAGAAGCAATAAGGTGATGATTTAAAAAAAAAAATTACCAAAAATGTTTTGTTCCATTAGTAAGCTGTTTGATGAAATAAGTATTGTAAGACAGCTTTGAGGTGGTGCTAACAAACATTGATCATTTCAGCCAATAGGGCTTTTGTAGCTATTTGTATTCTCACTGAAAAGCTACCTCTAAAGTATCTGCTACATTAATTAGCTTTTGCAGGGAAATAGAAACCCTTAAAAACACCCTCACTGGAATCACACACGCTCACACAGCTAATAATGCGCTCTCTGTTATAATGCTTGTGGCAGAGACAAGGCTGTCTAGCTTGGCTTCCAACCACACTACATGCCAGTCGTTTTGCTGAAGCAGGACACTGTCGCTCAGATGGTCGGAACTGAGTTTCAAACAAAGGAAAAAACTCTGAAAAGGCAATGAACGTGTTGATGGCAGATCCTGGCCCGGGTTAAGCCACACGAATGCCGGCTGCTGCGTGTTGGTACCCCTGCTGACACCAGCACGGCCCAGGCAGACGTGCCGTGGCGCGGGGGCCTCAGGGTGCACACAGCCGCCCTGTGCAGGGCCCTGCAGGGGAGCTGCCCCGACTCCGCGTAGCCTTCTGGATAAGGAAGCTTTTTCACCACGTTAGCACACTCTCAAGCAGGGCATGTTCACCTCAGTGGAGCGCTGTGTCAACACAACTGGTTTCCAGGTCCAAGCAAACACTAAGTAAGTTAGCTTAGGTATTTCTGTACAACGCTGCATTATGCACTGTTGGTCACTTCTGTTTCTCATCAGCTTTAGCACAGCCGTGGTTACTTGGCATTTCTTAAAATCTGGCACATAAATTAGACATTCAGGAAGACCTGCTTTCAACTCAAAATAAGAACATTTACAGATGGGATGATGCATAAATATATTTACATATTTTGCAATGCTTAAATGAAAAATGTGTTACTTCAGCAATTTTATGTCATCGTGCCTTAAAAAGCATGTGAATTTGATTATTTCCTGAAGATTTTATTAAATATTTTTGTCTTACAGAAAAGATGAGAGGCTAGATGAAAAAAAAAATCAGGAAAGTCACTGAAACTTCTCAGGTTAATGTAGCAAGCTTCTTAGCACTGCAAATTAAAGGAAGTGAAGGTGAACAAGAACCCTAAGTACAAGCAGTACTTAGGATTAAATCATAAAATGGAGTAAGTAATACAACTGCAACAAAGCAGATCATCTGAATGGAAAAAAAAAAGCCGTATCAACCATTAAAGGTTGTTCTACATAACGATAGCATTGAAAAGTAGAGAAATTGTACTAAAATGACATACAGAATGTCATAGAGTTTTCTCCACACTTGCAAACCCAGAAAAAAAATGTTACTAGCATCTCATTCTGCTACTGGAACTTAGGTCTTAAGGTAGCTTCTTGAATTGTGTAATTAAGTTGTTGGGTTTTGTTTGTTTTTTTTGTCTTGTGTGTTTATATCTCTAATTTCAGCCCCTGAATTGTTTTTCTTTAACTCTGACACTGTAGGCTATGCATTGTTGTTTAAATTAGGATTAAAACGTGATCAAATATGTTAGGCCATATATTCAATTGGCTGATGCCCAGAAAGTTTTCTGAGGTTGAGAAATATATTTCAGAAAGTAAATGTGGTTGTTGGTAAAGAACAGCGTAACAAAACAAACACCTGACTTCTCAGGTTTCATCTGATTGCAGTTAAACAGTCCTCTTCCCATACTGTACTGACTGCATCAATTCATTTGAATATACAAAGAAATAAACAGGGAAGCACGTTAAAGTTTTTGAAGTCTTATCTTACCATGAATTTCTGTTGAACCTAATCAATTTAGAAAACAAAATCGTGGAAATCTGTGGAGTTTTTGTGCATTATGAGCAATGAAAAATTGGAAGCAGCTGAAAGAACACGATAGCTTGGATCTCATTTGCTATGTTTTTAATGTTTGCTTCATATGCTAACTATTATTTTAATTGTTTTGGTACTAACAATACGTATTTACAGTATTAATGTAAATTCTTCATGTATTTTTCAGATGACAGCACTAGAAAAAGCCACTGGTGATGTTGTGTTCAAGTTTGAACCATTTGTTCTTCATGTGCTTTGTCGAGAGCTGCAAGATGCACAGCTTCTGGTAAAATTACATCAAGTAGCAATGTAACATTGTTGGTCTGTTATATTCCTTGCTAGAAAAGTAAAAGTATTGGCTCTTGAGTAAGTTTTAGCACTTGAAAATAGTCCCAGATGTGCTATACGTTTAACAACTATGGTATTAAAAGCTGATGAAGAAAACAGCTTTAAACTTAGGAGAGATCTTGCTGTACTTTTTAGAAAACAAAATTACTTAACTACAGTTTAATCTTCTTCTTTGAAGCAGGTTGGCTTGTAAAAAAAAATAAAATAAATAAATAAAGCAGTGAGCCTAGATTGTTTTTGCTGGCTGAAATTGACTTTTTTTTTTAAATGTTGTTTTGCTACTGGCCAAGCCATTTGGCTCCAGCATTTCAACTAGTTGAGTAGCACCTTTGTCTTCTGCTTTTTCAGTGTGACTCTGGAGAGCAATGCATGACGGTTTTATTCCTTCATTAATGGAGAAGAGAGTTGATTAGGTTCTTTTAAAGTACTGCTGCAGTTTTAACTATGAAAGTGTTGTATGATTGTCTGTATGGTTACCAGCTCTTAAAGATGCAATAGTAAAGTGCCAGGAGAGATGTTAATGGCCCATCTGGATTAATGGTTTAGGATTAGACAATCAATTGGCTGTAGTTCTTTTGAAAACCATCCATAAAAATTTGTGGCACTTCGTGGGTTTGATCTTAAAGCCATCTCAATGTAACTATTACTGCATTAATTCAGGAAAATGGTGTTTTGAATAAATTCATATTTTTTTTCCCCCAAAAACGGAGTTTATAAATCACGTTGCAATGCATTCCTAGTTATTTCTTGCTGTGAAAGTGTATATGACATGTTAACGACATTTATTTGTGCTGCAGCATTCAGTGGCTATTGATTCTGGGTTTAAGAACTCTGGTATTACTGTTGGCAGAGGAGGAAAAATCATGATGGTAAGGACTTACTGCCTTAGCTGTAAAGAATATAAAAAATATTTAATTAATGCTAACCTCAAATATTTACAATTTAGACTGTGGCTCTTAATGTGAAGCACAGCTATGAAAGAGAAAGCTGTTGCAAAGAAATAACATTGTTTTATTTGACAGCAAACTAACTGTGGGGATAAGTTTAGGGGTTTTGTTTGGTTGTTTTGTTTTGTTCTCCTGTGATGAATTGCCCATATTGCTTACATAACCTTCAAAAAAAAAAAAAGTATTCTAGAGAAATCCTTCTCTGTGTGTTTTTAGGCTGTCCGGAGTACTCACTGCTTAGAAGTTCCATTGAGCCACATGGGGAAGTTGATGGTCTCTGAAGAATATATCGAGTTTCTTATACACGTGGCTAATCGGAAAATGGAAGAAAACACAAAGAGGATTGACAGGTTTGTTAGATAATACTAATCCTATTCATGACATCTAATTCCAAAAGTGAAAAATGCATTAAGGGTGTTATTTAAGGGGGGGGAAAATAAACAAACATACCCCAGATGTCTAAATTACAATTTCTTTTTTTTTTTTTTAGCTCAGAAGACTATAAACTATTGAAGCAAAAAACCTATAAGCAAAGAGTTTGCAGACTGTGTATTATTGAGTAGAATTTGTGTTTTTTTTTCCTAATGATTACAGCAGCATTTGTTGTTCTATCTCAGTAACTGTTTCAGAAGTATTCAGAATGCAATGCACACTTTAATCCACTAAATGTTTTGTGTAGTTTTCAAAACCAGTGTGCTTCATGAAGGTGCTAGAAGGCTACGTTCTAGGGGGTCTATATGTTTATTTCCAGACGAGGAACAGAATAAGCAGAAGAGCCAAAGAGCACGAAGATCAAAAGGCTGAGGAGACACCTATATGTACTAAGACCAATTTATTTTTATATGTCCATATGATCATCAGTGCCATCATTCATCAGATATGTGACCTGATAACATTTATGTTTTCTGTAAGATTAATTGGATCTTAATGGGACATGAATGTAATAACTAATAGGCTTCTAATATTTGTAGCATAGTGGCATCACAGAGCAAAGTGGCATGACATACACAAGGACACGTGCTTGTATTTCTAATTTTTCTTCCAGAACTGGCTAGACCATTTCAACATTAGTAAGGATTTTCTTAATATGTTTTGATTGCATTCCAAAAGCACTCATTTCTCAGAGTAGTTTTGCAGATTCTGAGCAAACCAACAAAAATAATTACATGCTTGTCTTTCTAGATTCTACAAATGCTTACAGTTAGCTTTGGAGGCTGACGTCAGTGCAAACAATTTGCATTCTGAGGAGACGGAGAAGTATCACTCGGTGTACGTTCACAGAAGAAAGAGAGAGACCATTCAAGAACAAGATGTACACACCTCTCCAAAGGATCATAGTGAAGAATTAGAGCCTGAGGATGATCCAGAAAGTAACCTTGGTATTTTTGCTGAAATCATGATATAGACTAAGGCATTTGAAAGCAAATGGCAAACTGGATGATAGTTGTAATGTTCTTTATAAGATACTGAAATTGCTCTAGGTAGTAACACTCCCATGGACATTACCAGAAAGAAAATTAATTAAACAGAATTGTGGACAGATGTAATGCCATAGAAGCACAGGAAACAAAACCTCATTTTTTGTTGTTGTTGTTAACAGCACTGTTGAATTAACATTCTCTTACTGTGTCAGTTATCACAGAAGTAACTGGTTTGCTATAGCCTTTGGCCCTGTTCTTTGTAGAAGCATTTCCCTTTCAATTGCTGGGTTTAGGCCTGCTAATTTTTATTTTATTTTCCAGAGGAGAGACTCTAAAAACTGTGTTGTTATCCTTGAAAGTTTTTAGACCCAGTAGGAACTCAGAAAAGTGTGCAGTAATGTAGATGGCTCTTTCAGAAAACACAGCCACTCATTAGTCAGCTGCAGTACAGTACCTGGTCTGGAGGTTAGTACAGGAAAGAAAAACTTAACTATGGCTGCATGCAGACTTCAGCCTGGTGCCTCCAGGATCCTCTCCTAACTATTGCACTGAGCAGCAAGGTTGGCACTGTTTTCCTGCACTTTACTGTTTCAGGTTCTAGCCCCACTGCTTTAATGTGTTCTGCTTCCCTTGGCCAGCAGCTATTGAGTGTTACTTTTCTTTTAGCCAACTCTGTATACTGTTATTTCATTAGCTCACTTAGATACATTTCTATCTGGTCAGCACCCAGCATCAGTCCAAACTGTTGGGCAAAAAGTCAACCAGGTGTATGGGAACAGGCTTTCTTAGCAGGGTATAAAATATTGACGTGCCTTAAATGTTACAGATGTTTGCACCGTTTAATCTGTATATATTCCTGTATTGTCCCTCTGAAAAAGTCAGTGCATGCTGGAGTTTATTTTGCAGAAAAATGATGAATTTGTAAATTTTAGCAACAATGAATTCCAAGCCATTATTTTTATGACTGAGTGGTTACTAACACAGCCTCACAGGACCCTGACTGAAGGAAATGGTTTATTTGGTACAGTTAGGTGGTTGTCATTGTTTCCATTACATAAACCTACATCTTGGGGACACTTTAATTCCACTGTAAAAAATTTGGCATGCAAGGTAGCAGTCAAAGGGAAAACTGAGGCCTTTAAATAGATTCTGAAAGACTGGTTAGACTGTGTCTGCAGTAGCAGGCTCTCCAAAACAAAACAAACAAAAAAAAAAAGCTCATGCCTTTTGTGGAGTTTGTTAGCTTTGTGAACTTACATGCTGAGCACTTTGACAAGGGCATGTGCATCCGTTTGGAGCATGGGAAAGCAAGAGACCAAGATGTCTTTGTGGAGAAACTGTTGTCAGTAAAGTGAATGGGAAGGGCTTGTGCTTGATGCTGACCTTAGCTGTTGGCTGCCTGCAGAGAATAAGCAATTGGAGACAGGCCTATTCTCTTCCTCGGCGGAGGGGACAAGGCGCTACTGCCATTGTGAAGAAATGGCTGAAGGGCAGCTGCTGCCGCGGGAGGTGGGAGCACCGCAGGGCACCGTCAGAGGAGCACTCAGGGCTGACTGTGGGCTGCTCCCAGAGCCTCTCAGTGGCCACCGGCCCAGGGGCTGCCGCAGGCCTCAGCGCCCATGCTTGTGCATGGGTGTCTCTGCCCAAGGCACCACCGTAGCCCCTCAGCCTCTGCTGCCTGGCAAGACCGGAGCGGGCAGCCCAGCTGCAGGAGGGTCCGGACGGACGGCACGGCATGGCTCCAGCTGGCCTGCAGTTTCCATGGTGGCCCCGGTGTGCGGGGGCTGTCGCAGAGGGCTGGCTGAGCTGCCGGCTGCAGCAGCGGCACGAGCGATGCAAGCTGGGCCTGGCCGTGGACCATGTCCGTGCAGCACCGCGCTGTGCGCGCCGGCCACGCACTGGGGGACTGTGGTGCGGGGCTGCAGGGCTGTGCCCGGCAGGAGCGGGTGCTCGACACCGCCTCAGTTCACTGGAAACACCTGGGCACACCAGGCACGGCCCCTGCCCTCACGGTGAACGCCAGCACAGGCGGCTTTGCAGCCTTAGGACCACCAACCGTGTCAGAACCCGCATGTGGCGCGAGCCCGTCCCTTGTAAAAGCAATACCACCTCTGGAAGTCTGCGGCTGCTCTGTTTAACAGTTGCAGACGGACTATCACCATCATGCTCCTTCATGTGTGTTAACTGCAATCACTGATGACTGCTGGAGAGTCTTCGTACTCTTAAAAATAAAAGGAAACGTGACGCTACTGCAAGAAAAATACGCAGTCACATGATTCTGAGCGAAGGATTAGGGAATCATTTTACTTAAATACTTGAGCCACTTTTACAAGGCTTTTTGGATTTTTTACATTTCAGAAGGTGATGCCACAGCCTGTGTTCCACAGCCCCTGCACCCTGTCAGCAGAACACCAGCACAACCCCTGCATACACCGCTGCCTTCTGCTTTGCACACCTGGGGACAGCCATGCTTTTCCAGGATTCACAAGTTCCTTTTGAGATTGATTTTGTCATGCCCTGCTTTACTTCCAGCTGCTCTGACTAATTCTGTTATGCTTCTAAAGCAGTGTTCAGAGTCAGACTGCCTGCATCCAGGTGGATGGCAAGGGCACACATGACACCAGACAGCAGCCTTTAGCAAGGCAATTTGGGGGCTCTGGGAGAAGGAAGGAATTGCTGATAAGCAAACATTTTCCTAATGTTGACAAATCTTTGCCGTTTGTAAGTGTGCTTAGCTACTTAATTGATGAAAGGGTATTCTCAGCCCAAGCTTTTTATCTGTTTTTGCTTTCTTAAAATATCAGGTCATTTTTAATGATGATTTCATTTTGCCTTACATTAAATTGTTTCTGGGGAAGCAGACATACTCACTCACTCTAGTAACTGACTGTCTCGTCTCACCCCTAACACTGAGCATCCACACCAGAAAAATCAATGTAAGTTGTCATTCCTCAAATCAGAGCGAAAGCTGTAGCCAGTTGTGCTCACAAATATACTGCATCCAGCAGGCATTTCAGCATGAAACTCACTTGCCTGTGCCACCAAGACGATGCTATGTGCAGATCTCAGAAGTCACAGGCACGTGTATTTGCTTGACACAGCTTCTTCCTCTGAACCGTAAGTGCCTTAAATCAGTTTTCAAGAATATAACAGAAACAGCATCAGATTGCAGTGGCAGACATGGTTTTCAAATGTGGTTAAAAATCTCCTTACAAGACTCCTTATGAGTTTTCAATCACCACTCCTATGGATGCTTTACTTGAATTTGCCTGGGTCTATGCATTTAACAACAAGCAATTACATAAAATTTAGTCTCATTTTTTTTTAAATAGCTTTGTACTATTAAATACATCCTGCACTGGCGTCTTAGAAGGTCTTCAGTACTTCCAGTTACTGGAAATACATGATTACTTCAGTATATCTTGGCAATTTGATTTTACAAAATGTGATATTAAGGAGGATGCTTAAATCCACGTCTACCAACAGCTACATACAATACCACTGCAGTATGCTGTGCATTAAATAGTTAACAAATAAATAACTTTGAAAAGGAATTTAAGAGTCTTTAAAAGTAGATAGTAATAATGTGTGTAGATTTTTTCAGCTGCCTATGCAATTTGTTTATACCAAGAGAAAGTAAAGTGTGTTAGAAACACTGTGGTGTGACAACAGCAGAAACATCTAGACGTCAAAGTGAAAGTGTCTTCAGCTCCTTTTTAAAACAGAAACCAACATCCAAATCCCCCATAGCAATTATACATGAGCTTTTATTCTGCCTTCTGGATACAGTTTATTTATAGTAACCAAGCAGATAGAATACTTTAGTCAATTTTATACTGGGTGGGGGAAAAAATTAGTTTTCATTTTCAGCATGACAACGTGAAAAAAAAGGCATATTTTTCTCAATCCACCTTTGTTTTCGTTTTTGTTTTTTATCAAAAAATATATATATTTTTTCATCAAAGAAAACTGTGATCGTATTTTATAGTTATTGCAATTAGCTTTTCAGAAGAGGAGTCCCAAAAGCTACCAATCTAAGTGATGTTAAATCACTTCACCTCAGTGGCAGACGCCAATTTCAGCACCTCGTCAGAGGAACGTGCACCTCTTTGTTCCGTCTCCACTCCTCAGGCTCACATTTAAATGAACGCTCGCGCCGCGCTGCCACCAAGCTCAACACGCTGCTAGGTGCGCTCCTTCCTAGCACAAAGCCAAACCCTGACCTGTGCCGCACAGGCTGCCGGTGGCGAAAGGTGTCAGAACAACCGAGCCAGGGGTGAGAAGGGCCAGAAACACCCCGACCTGAAGCCCGTGACGGTTCGCGTGCGGCCGGGCTCGCTCCGCGCACGGAGCAGCTTCCCCGCCGCCCGAGCACGCACCTCGAGCACGCTGTCCCAGAGCGTTTACCGCGTCGTGGGGACCGCAGCAGTCCGCGCAGCGGGGGTGCCGGAGCTTCCTTCTGCTCCGGTAGTGCTGGGAACCGTCCCGCGCTGCCCGGGCCCGTCCCGAAGCCCAGCGCTGCTCGGAGCGCTGACAGCGAGACCCGCCCGAGGGCAGCGCCGCGGCTCCGCCCGCCCGCCCCGACGGCTCCCCGCGGCTGCAGCCCGGCCCCGCGCCGCCACAGCCGGACACGGGGACGGGGGGGGGGGCACCCGGCGGGCAGCCGGCGGCGCGGGCAGGGGCTGGGGCTGGGGCTGGGGCTGGGGCTGGGGCTGCCCGCCCCCGGCTGGCTCTCGGCGGCCGGGCGCCCAGCCGGGCCGCTTGGCCAGAGCAAGCCGCCTCGCCAGCCCCGCTCAGCCTCAGCCTTGCCCGCACACAGCACATGAAGTGCGCGGATGGCGGCAGGAAAGGTGAAGCTCAGGCCTGTGGTGCTTCTAATCGCGGACCTAGAAGCGTTCCCGATCTGGTTCTCCATTAAAAAGCTTCACCAGTGATACTGGAACTTTAAACTGCCGCTCTCTGCACCCGCAATTCACTGACTTCTAGATTAACAGGTGAACTATTTATTTATTTTGCATATTCCTCTCAAATTCCCTCAATTCTCCGAGTTCGTTACACGCAGGGAGCTCAAAGTCCTTTGCCATACCCCATGCCCCAGCCTGGCTGCAGATTGGACCGCATCTTACAGCCACCTTGTGATGTGGTTTTTACGACAAATGAAAAAGATACCTTTCACATCACAGAAGCTGTAAAGTCTCAGATCAAATAAACAGATTATTACAGTTTTACTTAAGACTTCCCCTTAAAAAAAAAAAAAAAAAAAAGAGAGAGAGAGAGAGAGAGATGCAGTATTTCAGCTTCATAGCAAGTCAGTCGCTAGGCTATTCTTTTGCCTGACGATGTGTATCGGAGTCTTTTTTACTCGCAGAACTATCTTTGAAGAGAAAAATCATGTCTTGTGACTTGTCTCATACATGCTGCTTTCTGTCACTAGGAGTCATTTAGACCCGCTCTCCTGAAATACTAAACAGCTGCACTGGAAAAACCCGTTTTCCTTGGAGTGACTACCAATTTTCCACTAACAGAGATGTAAATGTATCCTATTGCTTTGTAAGATTTTCTGTCCGTGGTCAATTACGTATCCGTGTTACCCTGACAGTAATACTTTTATAACCAGCTAATTTAAATATTTTTGCATAACATTGCTGACAAAAAAAAAAAATAAAAATCAAGGAATATTTACAAGTGAAATGCTCCCAGTGTTTATGCATATAATCTACTTTTTTCCATTATTTTTTCACCCCTCCGTGGCATATGTTAGACTTAAGTTCCGCTGAGACTGGATCAGGTTTTGTTTTCTCACTGAAAGTAGGCTCACCTCAAAATATTGCAGACAAATAGCAGTGATGAGAAAGTAAAAGACAGCAGAATTCTTAGTGGAGTTCTGTGCAGGATATATGTTTTCGCAGCCCCATCTTCACCTCAAAATGACAGGCAGGACCCAAGGACATGCCACTTTAGGGAAAACATATGCGGAGATGCCGTGACTAGTTCTACATGGAATCAGAATTTGGCCCAAACCGTTCAATATTATAAATGACTATTTTCCCCTCATTCTTATTACCTAGATATGAATGTTCAAATTCAAGAATGTGCTTTCAAATCCACAGCACTCTTGGGTAATATTAAATGAACTCCCTTTAATAAAACACATTCCAAGTTGTTATTTTGATTGGAGCATTCGACTTTTTGTCTTGCAATAAGTAGTTCAGATTTCACTGGGTCACTGAGAATTTTTAAATCGGTCTCTCTTCAAATCTTATTTAAAATACAGACTTAGAGAGCAATGGCATCAGATAACTACATAAAACAGAGATCAGGTGTACAAAGCTGCAGTAAAACTGTAGCTGTGTTTATCTCCTGAGTCAGTGAATGAAATTTTGCCATCCTCCAAACTATACTGATTATCCTTTTCATAAAACATCAGTTCACATCAGTTCACAGAGCTCAATCATCCAGGGAGATGATGACATCCCATTTTGTCCTCAATTCTCTAAAATAAGAGGTATTTTGATCACAAATACCTGCTATTATCAATACACTACCATGATTTCAACAGGACAAACTAACACAGGTAAAGCTGCACACAAGTCCCCGTGGCTTTTTTGTTCTGCGACACACGGCATTTGTTTTTAAGTGCTTTGTCATTCAGAAAAGAGCCATCTGACAAGTCCTCGTGTCCTGATCCTGGGCAACTGGGGCACTCCCTGGATTCATGGCTAGAAGATGCAGTATCTCAACCCCCTGATTCAGCGGTTTTTCCCTATAAAACGCATATGTGAAAATGACAGACGATTTGCAGAAGACGTTCGAATAAATATTTGCATACATTTTGAACTATGTATACATTTGCATAGGCAGTTCTCCATGCTTGAAACTGGAAAACAAGTGCAATAAACCTAATTAAGATATCAGGGTTCTGGACTAACACATCCTGCATTCTCCCATCAGAATAACCTATCAGTTAAATGTGTGTTCTCCTCTCTCACCATGCTGCCTGTATCAAGGTGGCACTCAGAGATGGAGAAGCGGGGCACCAGCCTGCTCAGACTGGGCAGACCCCAACCCCAGCAGGGCTGGGCTGGCTCCACAAGGGCTGCCAAGAGCCTCCCCATGCCCCACGCATGTAGAGATGCCTCGTTGATGTGTGCAGGTGCTGCGGCACCTGGCAGCACTGCCCCCTGCCTCAGCACTCATTTGGGAAGTTTCTGATGCACGAGGCTTCCCACCCATCACGGATCCCAGCAGACCTGCTGGAGTGGGAGCCCCAGGCCCCGTGCAAGGCTCTGGGCAGCACTGCAGGAACAACGGGAGAGCCTTTTCACCCCTCTTTGTGTGCCTCCGTACATGCTTCTCACACACCGAAGCCCTGTGATCAGAGTATCACTCTCAGCTTTTCTTTCTGATATATTTTCACTTTACATTACTTTCCTTCTGGTGTGACATCAATGAGAATCAGTGTGGTGGAAGTGGTAGAGCAGCAGCAGGAAAAAATATCTGACAAACAGCAACAGCCTCCCAACACCCCTTTAAAATAATAACGATTTACCAAATGGTTGGGAAGTTGTTATAATTCCTTTTCCAAATTATTGCTCGCCCTTTAGATTAGAAATGAGGCCAGGGTTAGCAATCAGCCATAAATGGTAGGATTTCTGAAGTAGAAGCACTTCTCTGATTGTGAAGTGGAGGCCATTATTGCCTTGATTGGGTCTTTTTTTTTTTTTTAAAGCTTGCTTGATTTGAGGCTGAGAGCGCACATTCACTACTGTACTAGCAGCAATCAGAGCTTTCCCTGTTCTTTTTTGCTCAGCGATTTAGGGTCCACTACTTTGGCACAGCTGCCACCTTTTAGCCTCCATCAAGAAGAGATATTTTTAAGTGAACAGCATTTTGTGTGTCTTTTCTCCCTCCACCCTTTTCCTTCCCCACCCTCTTACTCCTCGTTTTTTCTTTTGGATCCTTCCCCCCCCCCCCCTTTTTTTTTTAAAAATGAAAACATTGTGTGAATTTTAATTCCAAGTATGAAGTTGAAAGAAGACAGCTGAAACTGCCTGGGGTATCACCCAGACTCCATGGCACATAACAAATCAGCAGTTACCTGAGAAATACAGATGAAGTGACTGTTTCATATGACTGAAGCCGACCAAATGCATGGATGGACCAGCTGTCCAGGTGCTGCTTTTAAAATTCTGTTCACCTGAAGACCAAAGTCTGCCTAAGAACTTGTATTTGTACCATGTCCTTCCAGAAAGCGTCCATGTTAATGGCTCATTGTATTTTACAACTCCTCCCAGCTTTGCTCTAGAGATGTACAGCTGTTGTGGGTGCTGGTGGTGACTACCAGGGTTGGCCCCATCACCCCCAGGTTTCGCTGCCACTTCCCTGCACAGGCAGCAAGGAGCCAAAGCTGGCACTGAGAGGGCAGCCCAGCTCGCTGCCAGGCCAGCCAATTTCCAATGGCAGCTTGCAGAGCTGCAGAACACACAGACGCTTTTGGGTTCAGAAACACAGAAACATCTGTAGGAAGTGACAAATACTTACTTTATTTCTTCAATTACTATTGCTCTGATATAGCTGAATTTTGCTTCAGAGTACATTTGCAGGCAGAAACTCTATATCAACCAACCATATAAATCATAGCTCCATGATCCACTGGCATACCCCTAAAACTAGCAGTTTAGTGTTGAAATGCTTCCAAATCCATGACTGTAACAGCACAATGGGATCTGGGAATGCACAAGCCGAATTGTACTGTGTAATGTAATGCTGCATGAGAAAGGTCGTACTTGCTACTGTATGTAAAAACAGGAAGAGTAGAAATAAAAATATTTCTGGGTGCAAGAGACTGCAAATACAGCAAAATGGATATTTTAATACACATTTGTAAATTCTTTTCTGTTTAGTAGCCATTTGTTTTTCAGAGTCATCATATTGAGTCAAAGTCATCAGTCCGTACAACAAGGGGAAAATTAGCTGCACACTCAGGTCATATTTCAGCCCAATTAGCAAGTTTATGTGAATGAGGTAATGGAAGATTCACTAAAAGAGTTACTTCAGAAAAGAGAGGAATCTGTTTCAGCATCACAGGAACAAAAGTCATTAGTCAGGCTAACAGTGAATGCACAGTGAAGCTGAAACGCGATGACAGAATTTACTTGCTCTTTTAAACCTTCATTCACCGAGTGTCACTGCACAGCACCAGCATACACCTTCCCCTGGAAGCAGTATAGGACAGTGCTGAGGAGAAAGTTGATGTGATTTGTATGCAATGCCCACCTAAAGAAGCAGTGCCTTTCTGCCAGCCATGCTCACAGCAACACTGCCCAGACGAGCAGGCAGGCAGGTCCACAGTACAAAGCAACAAGTGCTGCATTTTGCAGCTCTCCTGGGCTGGGAAGAGCAGTGCTCTGCAAATGCTGCCCAGGCACCCACGTTTCCTTCTGAGGCCACGCAGTGCAGCAGGGCTGGCCCCTCTCTGGCACATCCCCACTTGCCAAGCTTGCTCACGCAGGAGCAGGGCACCAGTCTCCCACTGCACGGGCAATCACAAAGGCAACATGCCATTCTCATTTACAAGGGATGGGTAAGGAGCCCCAAGGACTGCCACTGCTATGAATCCTTGGGAACAAGTGGAGGAAACAAACCAGAAAAAGCCAATTGGATGCACCGTGTACTAGTGATGAGGAAAAAAAGGCCTTGCTCTGACTAATTGCATTATATGCAATTTACAGGCCACGCTCCAAACAAAAGTACAGGCTCAAAAACACTGTTCTGTATTGTACTTACCTTTAATTATCACTGAGTCCAGACTGAACTGCACAGGACTATAACATGAAAATACCAAGGCAGGGCAAAGGCAGAAGAGCCTTTGGTTTTAATTCACTAACCTAAACTAAATGCTAGATATTGCTAACATAACTCTCAAGGTGACGACTGTTTCATTCCCAATTGACCCCAGAACTCAGAACCAAGCTCATCCACCCACTCTCCTTGCACTAAGTTAACCATGCCTAGCTGCACTTGCCCCACTGAGCTGCTCACCTCATTTGCACAGTTAATTACATATATTCTGAAGTGTACTGCAAGGAGCTTCACCTGATCTTCATGCCCACACTCACAGGTGAAGCTTTTGTGCCCACCGAGGCAGCGGAGCAGCTAAGCTCCGCACCGACTCTGGAGAGGGACAGGCAGACCCACACAGCAAAGCAGAGCACAGCGAAGTGGCGAGCTGCTGCCAGGCTTCTAGAGGTGGCCAGGGACTTCGCTATGGGGAAAGGCTAAGGAAATCAACAATGAGCTCTACCTATTCTTAGCAGCCTTATGAGTTGTGCTAATGCATCCATTACATTTGGGCCCATAGAAACAAAGAAGAAAACATAATGGAAAATGATGCAGAACACAACCCATGTCCATCTCTCCTAGCTAAGCTAATTAAAATGGCAATCAAGTTTGGCATAATGAAAACAAAGTCAGTCCAATCCAGAAGCAGAAGCCCAGCTGGAAAGAAGCCCCAGACTGAACACCCAGCCCATGGCATCCCAGTGCCAGCACCAGCACCCTTCGGCTGCCCTTCTGCTGCGGCAGCAGCCACTGTAGCACAAGAGGCTCACCCACGGCCCAGCAGCACTGGGGCCATCACCCTGCCATGCTCCTGCTGCCCCAGTCCTGTGCCCTGACCAGCTGCTACCATACCCACAGGGTCTGGGATGCAAGCCCTGGGTGCATGACCAAGCGTGTTTCCCTCGCTGCCTGTCTCTGCTGATCTGGCTCACCATTTCAGCCCTTTGGCTGTGGAGCAAGCCTGTTTTATTTGCAAGTAAATCTTGAAGTCATTTGTAAATTATTTTGGCTGTACTAAGCAAGCACATTGACGAGTAACTGTGCCATGCAAAGGTTACATGCCACAGAAAACTTACTTCGGGATAACTCATACCTTTAAAAAGCTGTACTTAAATGAGGTTTCTCTTTCACATTGCCAGAGGCAAGATCAGATCTGAAAAGCTAGATAAAAAAAAAGGAAAATTTAGAGATGTAATCATGTATAGTATCTTAGGGGCCCCCTAGAGAGAAACAGAGAGAAAATCTGGTTTCTCATCTTCCACAAAACATAGCTTTCACTTATCTTCCTTTTTGCAGTGGTGCAGAGGCCAGTGAGGAGGGATGAGATAATGGTTACAAAAAGGCGTGTTTTTCATAGCATAGACTAGAGATTGGCAAAAGGCAGAACTTCCCCCTCACGGACCTCATGTAAATGCAATTTTAAATAAATGTGAATTCTGGGTGGGACAAGGAAGAAATCATTCTGACAGGTTTGTTACCATTTTTATGAAAAGCCTGCTTGAAGCTGCTGAGTGGATAGAGGTGCTAAAACAAGCCATGTGGAAAAGATGTCAGAGGGCAGAAAGTGGCAAGTGGCAAGTCTGCAGGCCGTTCCTGCATTGCTCACATACTGTCATGTTCCCACAATGTGACATATTACTTTGAAAAATGAAAAAAAATTATATATAAATTTTGAACAACTGTTTTGTTAACACTTCAGCTCAAATGAAATCTTGGAAAAAAGAAACAGTTATTTATCTGGTACAGTTATTTATTATATTTTTAGATATTTTTTTTCAAAATGCATATTTCAGAAAAGATTTTGTTAAAAACAGGCATTGAAAAATGCCAGCTAGTTACCCTCATCCAGCAGCATACTCAGTAGTTTTGTCTGGGTGTATTTTCTCAGCTCTGAGAAAGGTTTGCTAGTCCGGTAACATGCAAGATCCCTACATTTCTCTTGTATGTTAGCTAGTTTTATCTACTGCAGGGAGTTGCTATGCAAGCGTTATCAAAGGGAAAGGAAATGACCCATCTTACATATGTGTAGCCATTTTCCTTAAACAGAAAAAAAAAAAATACCTTTAACTTCCAGCAAGGCTTTGTGGCTCTAGTTACCATAGTGAGCTGGCAGGCAGAGGCCGGGTAAAACTCTCTTGATCAGCCATGAGGTCTGTCGCATTAGAGAGGAATGCATGCTTTTATTTCCTCCCTGAAGTCTAAAGTTGAACGCATTTGACTGCAAGGGTTCAGAACTGTCACTTAATATTATCAGCTACATCTACGGTATGTCCAAGCAACTCCCCAAACCCCCTCCCAAAAATTAAGAGGGGGAGAGCGTGTGCACGCGCTGCAGGGTGGTAGCATGTCACATGTCCTGTAACAGAAAGGGATAACCATCTTTGTACAAACTTGACATCTATAAATTGATTACATAAGTGGGCAGTGGTGGTCCTTTCAAGTATGCTCCTTTTGTTTCAGTTTTACAGTAAAATTACCAGCAGCAGTTTACAATTAAGGGAAATAATAATAACTGCATATGCTTTCATCTGCACATACAATTACAATAAACTGCATGCTTTAATAGGATTGTGAAAAATCTGTGTTTGACCCATACAAAAAAGTAAACATTCTTGTTCTGGATACTATATCATTATCACAACAAAGGGAAACTCCTGAAATCTGATGATTTAAACATCTGGAGAATGTTAATCACTTCAAAATGACGGATGTTTTTTATTTTAGCTTTTGACAGACACACTCCTTTCATAGATAGATGATTATTTACATAAATTACATCACCAATGGGAAAAAAATCCAAAATAACTTCAAAGGATAAAGAGCTTAATTAAAAGGAGACTTATTTTTCTTCTCTTGTAGAGCTTAGAATAAACAGAACAATTTGCAAAGTGAAAAGGTAACTCCAGTGTTTTAAATATGACACAGTTGTGCTTTAGGTTTTTACCCCACATGCAGGGCTTTGGAGGTGCACTTCAAGATAGAGCTATGGTGCAGTAACAAGCATTGCAACAGAGAAACAGCCTAAACCACTGCCTCAATGGGCAGAGTGGGTTATGACACAGGCATGAAGTCAACCTTCAGTTGAGTTCTTTAAGCGCTTCTTCAAATGCACAGGTAGGTTTTGATGCTATTCTGATCTCTGCCTGCAGGCCTGACTGTTCTCTTATCATAAATTTCATATAAATATACAGCCACTAGCTGCAGCACAACTACTCTCAATCATCTCATATTTATTTTATATATGTATTTGTGGTGCAATATCACATTCACCAAAAGTAGAATCAATGGGACCTGCATCAACTCCTTCAGCCCTCTCCCCCAGTGCTATACATCAGGAAAAAAATTCCACATCACAGCCTGAGCAGTTGTGAGACCAGGCTCGGCTGCATGGTTTCAGCATCTAACTCTTTTTAAGACAATTTCAAAGAACACTGCAGGACATATAGGAAGGGAAGGTTCAGGGAAAATTGCATTGTGTAATGTTGGCAGAGAAGTATGACCACTTTGGATACAACTAGATAGCTGTTGGATTTAATACAAGAAATTTGGGGGACCACCGGACATTTCAACATTATGTTAAAATGATAGCTATGCCCATTTAATTAATCGTCACTGGGCCAGTCAAATTTGTGAGTGTTGAGGAACAGCCAGAATTGGACAAATTACAGAAAAGAGAAAATGAAAAAAAGATAAGGGAAAAGGGGGAAAAAAAAGACAGCAAAAAGCTGTGCTTGGCCATGCGGGGGGCAGCGCTCCCACGGTGCGTGCCTCTGAGCAGCCGCACGCTGCCTAACACTGCCTGGCAGACCCACTGCAATTTAGCTGATCCACTACAATTTCCTCCTACACTCTGAGCTGATCTGCAAGCTGACCTTAGACAATTTGTCTTCTTTCTGGGAGAAATGTCATCCAAAAGGAAGCTATTAAGTCAAGAAGGCAATTCTGCAAGAACAGTCCACTGTATAAACAGAACTTGACCTAAGGTAATTTATTTCTAGTCCTTCACAAAAGAACTTAAGAGAGATGATCAATATATTTCAGAATCTAAATATGTCAATAAAAACAGGAATGTAATAATTTTAGACAATATTTGTGAGAGGCTGTCTTCAATATTAGAAGCTGAGAAACTGAAGAGTACTCCAAAACAAGTCTGAAAAGATTTTGTATCTGCATTTCACAGGATAAACATCTGTGGATAGCAGAGTTCAGCCTAAAGTTTTGCTTACCAAGTATCTGTCAGTTCATTCCCTTCACCAATATATTAAACTATTCTGATACCCCCAACACTTAACGACAAATGTTGATTACTTACTGCCTTAAATAACTTTTAGAGACCACTAGAAGTTAGAAATAATTAAAAAAGATGAAATACTAAAGAAATATGAATTCCTGCCTTACAGCATTTAAATCAATGAACCTGGAGTGCAGGAGGAAGCCTATCTTTATTATTAATGCTTTCCTGGTATTTTGCTTTGCCGAAAGCAAAGTGGTTTCCTTATCTAAGACACATTCACTAAGACCAACCACCAACTTTTTCCTCCCACACAGCATACCAGGCGGACCATACTGACACCCGACAGCTCACAGAATGAGGCCAAATCCCTGCTGAAGGCGGGGAAGCCACCCGCATGGCAGTTCCTCTGAGCACAGCTATTGCTGTCCTTGCAGGATCACACCCACCCCAGGCTGGCCACTGACAGTGCCTGTTCTGCAGATCACTTTGTCCTGCTCAGAAGCCACCTGGCTGTCCAGGCACATCTTCAGAAGCACAGATGACAAAACCGACAAGCACTGTGTTCGGTGTGGTGCCCACAGCTGGCAGGAAGAACTTGCCTCAACATCCCAGGCCATTTCGCATTTCCACTTCCCTAGTGCCAACACGGCTCTCAGCTCCAGCCATGGTCACTTGGAACCAAGTGAGCTCACCTTGCAGGGAACTGGGGAGGGAGGTTAAATTAATCCATCACTTCTCTACACTGATTTTGATAACGTTCAGAGGTATGAAGGCAGGAGAATCAGCAATGTAAGTTCTGCTAAGAGACACCTGGGAACTGACACCTGGAAACAACCTCAGAAGTGAGTGGGTTATGTTTTGTAGGAGGAGGACAACTCAAGCACGGTTTTTGGTAAAACTATGGGTGGGCAATGTCACCACAGTTTCAGCAGTGTATACAGGAATAATGTCACAGGTTCTACATCAGATTCATTAAAACTCTGTTCTTGTATATTAAGCATATGAAATGGTTAATTGTATTTAGAAAGTACATGATTTCCCAAGCTATAAAGAGCAGCTCCCTTTCTTGTCTGGTATTTACACTTACATTAAATAACACACTTTCTAGAAGTACCAGCATTTGAAGTTCAAGGAACTTAGCAATATCAAATGTTTCCTTAATGGCTGCACCTGGCTCTACATGAGCTCATTGTATACACCTACACCCAAGTTCAAAAGAACTGGCCGTTCTGTTTGTTTTCACCAGCAAAACATGAATATGTGTCTGACAAACTTAGAATCTGCGTTTTGTTCTTGCTCTTGTCATCCAGAAGGGATTTTACAACATACTGCAGGCTCTTCAAAATCTACTTGAAAACTACAAAACAGAACGAAAAGACAACTCAGTTTGCTAACTGTGGACCACCCCATTGCTTCTGGTTTCCCCACCATCAACTGGAAAGACTTTTTATATTTGGTGCCAGAGAAGTGAGTCTGTTTCTTGGCATTCTTTGTACATTCTTCCCTCATTCCACATTTTCCACTTGAAATTGCAAATTTTTTTCACAAGGGGTTCTCTTTTTCTGCCTGAAGCCAAAAAAAAAAAAAAAAAAAAACTCTGTTTCCTGTCCAAATTTTATTCCTGACATAGTGCAATGAGCTTTTGGTAGTTTGGGGTATATTTCTGGTGGAATGAGTCATATCACACAGATACTTTTGCAGTCTGGAACAGAGTGCAAACCTTCCTTTAACAAACAACATATTGCTAATAGGCTTTACTGGACCTAGCTTGGGATAACTACAAGCCAGGTACTACAGACTCACTTCTGGGCACTTCCCCAGGAAAAAAAATAATAATAATAAAAATATATATATATATACATACATACACACACCACATCTTTGCATTCTGGGTCTGGCTGCAAGACAACTTTTATATGATGTATTAAGCAGCATATGGGGCACAGAGAGACAGATGCCAGAGCTGCCCCATGCACTGTCAGATGAACTTTTTCAATGGCCAATGAGGCAATTCCCATCCTGCCTGTGTCCTTTTTCACTTGGAGTGACTGTTGCCTCTACACAGCATCAAAGCCAGGAACAGAGCTGCTCACAACAAGGACCAGAACATCACCTCAAGCCTACCTGACAGTCAGGACAGTAGTGCCTTGTCACGTTGCCCTTGCACTGTTTTCAAGCAGTTTCTTAAGTCTGTTTTAAGACAATGTTTTTCTGTGTTCCAGTTAGATGGAGCTGCTCTTCCTAAAAACTCTCCTCCAAAAGATGAAGCCACACCCTCTCCAAGTCAGTTATTATCCTCCACGTTTTTTCTCCATTGACAGTGTTATGCATATTCAGGAAGCCCAATCCGGGCATTTTTTGTCAACTTTCTATTACACAATCCATTTTTTTCATAACAAACTTCACTTGTGCCTGTGTACAAGCTTTCAAAGTTCAAAGACAGGAGAAATGACACTAAAAAAATATTAAGTAACAAATTTTCGGTCCTTAGAATGAAAATCTGGTTTCCAAACAGCTCTTCTCATTCATTGCTGCGATGTCAGGCCGGAAGCTTGATCCTACTTTGCGGAGAAGCAGAAACCCCAGGCCTTTGTGAGTACACACAGAGGAGCACTGCAGGGATGAAGAGTCCTGGTGCACATTGGGATGGTCAGTGATGTTTTTTAGTCCCATCCCCCCTACCCTCCAAAATCAAACAACAAAATAAAACAAAACAAAGAAAACACAAGTCTATTTCTGGGGTTCCACCTTTCTCCGTGACTACCAGACTTCAAAGTAGCCACCCAAACTTTGCCACAGAGCCCTGGCAATCCCCAAGGTCAGCTATGCTCAGTAAGAACATGAACCGCATTCATGTTTTCCCTCCATCGACCCTCATGTATTTGTTGTGTCAGTGGCTAATTTATTGCCACAATAGCTTCCAGTGTGACGTCTTTGTCTTGTATGACTTGGGAAGGTTATTTTATTTACCAACAAAAGTCATCATTTAAAGAAGTTTGCACACAGTAAGTTGCAACAATGTTATTAATAGTTCAATGAAGCAAAGCTCACCCAGGAAAGGTATAATCAAGTCACAGAATCATAGAAACACGGAATGGCTTGGATTAGAAGAGACCTTAAAGATCATTTAATTCCAACCCCTCACCCCACCCCACCCCACCCCGCCACGGGCAGGGACACCTCCCACTAAGACCAGGCTGCTCAAAGCCCCATCCAACCTTGCCTTGAATGTTTACATGGTTGGAGGGCATCCACAACTTCTTTTCTCACCACCCTCTGAGTAAGGAATTCCTTCCTTACTCAACAATCTCAAAAAAAAAGAAAAAGAAAAATGCACAGAACAGCAAGCAAGCACCCTGCCCTGCCCTGCCCCACCTGGGAGCACCAGGACTCCTCTCTCTCTCCCCAGGTGTAGGGCAGGAGCCTGTTTCACCTGAGCCAGGTTTTGTTTCTCTACCCATCCAGAGCCCCCTCACCTCTCAGGTTACTCTCAGCTCTCAAGCAGCATCACTAGCATCATTTCTGCACCTGGGGATTTAAGCGCATATGAATTTTTGGTGGGCTTAAGAGATCACAACTGATTTCTCTGAGACTTTGGACTGTCTGACCCCCGTACCAAAAGGCAGCATGTGAGATTTTAGGCTCTCAATCTGAAAACAGGAAAAGAGAAGCAGTCAAATCACATGTTGACGAGGTCCGTGCAGGAGCCTTTTTGGCAATCACCATAGAGAAGTAAGGACTGCACCCGTCTTCAACAACAGTCACAACACAGGACTGAATCCAGGATAGTTATGATCACAGGGCTGGGACATGTCAGCATCTGCTGAGCCATGAGACGCTTTAAGAAGTTCAAAGGTAAAAGAGCACATCTTCCATTTTGAATGGGGGTTGTGGCCAATACTGCTTATTAGCATTAAGATCCCACAAGACCAGGAGCTCTTGGTGGTGCAGCAGTGCCACAAATGGCTTAGCATCAGCAGGTGAGCAATGAACAGGAAGGACAACAGGACAGGGAAAAAGCACCAACAGAGAAAGTAACAAACTGCTTTGCAACCCATGAGGTCTTGTAGCAGGAGCAATGCCAGGGCCAGTAACACTTCCAGCTACTGTGCAGGACCCATAGGGCCGGTGCAGCCATGACAAAGCTGTCGGTCCAGTTCCCAGGCAGTGACTCCTGCATGCTCACACAGCAGCATTCACTCAGGCTCCACCAAACCTGAACCAAAAATAGCTCCAGGATCCAAATGCATTTAGAGCTAACTTACAATGACATCCTCATCATGTTATCCCTGAAGACCACCTCATTGAGGCTGCCGGGAGAAGAGCACCTGAGAAATAAACTCAGTGCTGGTGCCCAAGGACAGACCATCAGTGGCTGTGGCTGGCTCTTCAGCACATAGTGAAGAGCCAGCGTGAGTCTGGTCACCAGAGCCAGCAGCAGAGGCAGCTTCCAGACAGTGGCTGTGGTGGGAACCAGCAGAGCTGTGCTCCATCTTGGACAGACACCACACCAAGTGCCCCAACCAAGCCGAAATGCTCGCACAGCTGGCAGCTCTGCTCCCAAACCCACACAGCTCACACTGTGCTCAAAACAGCCTGAGACACAGGGAGCATCAGGAAAACTACTGAAATGAGCTGGTACTCTGCCTTGTGGGGTAGAAAGAAAAAACAAACAAACAAAAAAATACAAAAACACAAACAGCTGCTGGAGCTTGGAGTGAATTACAAATAGCAAATCACCAGTCCCCCAGCAGACACGTCTCCTCCTCAGACCCTCCCCACCACCAGCAGTGCTGCCAGGGTCTAGAAGAAAACACAACTATACATAAATGAAAAGC
Source organism: Anas platyrhynchos (assembly GCF_047663525.1). Lineage (NCBI taxonomy): Eukaryota > Metazoa > Chordata > Aves > Anseriformes > Anatidae > Anas > Anas platyrhynchos. Next base: position 39,569,502 of record NC_092594.1, read on the forward strand.
CAGTCTCTCAGAATTAAGTAGTAAAAATGAAGTGGAAAGAATGAAAAAAATAAAACCACATGTTCAGTAAAATATTGTGTACAAAAATTAAGAATAACAAGAAATTGAAAATCAGTTCCTACTCCAATAGCTGAATGCAAAACCAACTTTTTATTTAAACCAACTTCATTTTATAGAGATATATTTTTAGTGATGTGTGATTACTATGGAGCTGCGTATCAGATATGCCTCATTCTTCCTACAATTGACAGCAACCATTGGTGGTTCTTACTATTATAGTAATTATTTGAAATTATTACTGTTGTGAATGTAAGGAGATTAAACTAGCACACAAATTAAATGAAAAAAATGCATTGAAAATATCAGAAGTCAAATCAGAAATGACAGGTACAAGAAATACTACCTCTCTGGAAAAGATGTTGATCTTCACAGCTAGGAATGTGGCACTTCAAAAACGTTTACTCAGCAGTTTCCTTTTTAAAACAAGTTTAAAATATTATAGTTAGAGCTGGGTGAAAAATGCTCAGTCAAATAATTTCAGATTGGTATTCATAAATTCCATTGCAGTTTAGCAAAAACATACAAAGTCCCACACTAAAAATTGTTTTATTTTTCTCCAGCTTTTAATTTCAATAACAAAAAAGAAACTCAACCTGATTCCAGTTATTTTCTGGTTTGACACTGAAGCAAGCAGGGCTCTGACTCAAACTGACTAATGTTTCTTTTCAGATAAGTTGTTTGCCAACGGACTGTTCGTGTTAGGTTAGAGGTTGGACTCGATGATCTTGAGGTCTCTTCCAACCTAGAGATTCTGTGATTCTGTGATCTCACATCATGGCTTCCTTCCCTGCAGTGGGTCCAATGCAGGCAGAAGGGCCCTAAAGCCACGCTGCTGCTACCAGGCAGCCCCCTAGGGTGCTCATGGGGCTCCCCAGGCTGACGCGGGACGAGGAGCTGCGAGGCCCTGGGGAGAACCCCCCTGCCCAGGCCGCCTGCTCACTGGTGCAGGGCTCATGGCAGGTGGCCCACTCTCACGCTGCCGTCAGCGACTGCAACCCCACTGCAGTGCAACACAAGATGTTTGCACTTCCTTTGGGGCCCTGCAGCTGAAGGCAGCAGTGAATGCACCCCAGCACAGCAGCCAGGAACCCCCACAGGCACAGAGCCCATCCATGGAAACGCTTCTCTGCCAGGGAAGGACCCCAGTCCTGGGACACACGTCCCACAGGGCGTCCAAGCTCATTTCCTTCCAATTTCATCCTTCCTCTGTGGCCCATGTCACACCTCATAAACAGCCAGCCTGGGAGAGCAAGAAAAACAGCTAAAAGTTCTCACATAGTACTCCCACTCACAAAATAAGAGTCCACATCAGATAAACGCGGTCTGCACAGAGACATGTGCTAGCAGAAGCACTGCAGGGCACATATGCCCGTGGAAGCTGGGCTCCTTCCAGTCCCAACCACCACTGCAAAGGCCATAATTCAGCCAAATTAGGTACCACTTGCTGAGTCACATTGATTTTGCATAGCACAAACTCTTCTGTCCTCTTCTTGCTCTCCAGGCATCAATATCAGTTGAGATGGAAATAATAAGCCTCCAGCAAAGGCCCAGTATGTTCCTGAAAAACATCCCTATGACTAGCTATGATTGAGGTAGAATTTAAATTGCCAAAGGAAAGTTTCAGTATAGAAACACCCAGGAAGAAGCTTCCAGCTCTACACTACTCTGGCTTATATGTACACAGACTTTCACCTGGTGTAGAGGGTGTGTGGCTTGTCCTCCTACCCTTCAGAAACACCAGTTGTACAAAAGAAATGTTCCTCATTGTCAGCTCTAAGATCTTTTCTGTGTAACAAGTAGACTGTTCCCTGCAAGCTACTTTTAAAGATACTTTTGCTATCCAAGGAGGCATAAAAGCCAATCCCTCGTATCTTCACTATCTCATGTTGTCATTAATTCCTGTGCTGTTTCTGGCACCCTTTCCTCTTCCTTCCAGATCAGGTGAAAGAACAGCTCTAGTATTTCCACAAAATTAAAGAGGCTTATTTTCCCCTACATCTGAATACAGGTCACCCACTGTTACAAATGAGAAAGTAAAAATGTCAAGCAACATAGTATTTTCTGACTCATTTGTGCTTCAGAGCCTGAAACAATGACTGGTCTAAAACTCTTGGATAGTCTGACTTGGCAGTGGCCCTGTCAACTCCTCCAGTTTCTTCTCCTCCAAATTCACAAAATGCTGAAAAGGAAACAGGTTACCTGTTAAGCAGTTATTAAGCAGAAAAATACCGTGAAGTAGAGCAGTGTCCAAAGCCCCATGAAGTGTCAGCACGTTGGCAAGCATGAAACGCAGACTGTGCGGAAAGAAGCCGGGTATCTTGGTGCCTCCTTTAACCAGCAAAAAGGCAAGGTTAGATGAAGTTTCCAGGTGACAATCCCCCCCTCCCCCCCCAAAAAAAAAAAAAAAAAAAAAAAAAAAAAAAAATTGAGATACTTTTCACACAACATCCACTTCTGTTGAGGAACTTGGAGCTGCTGGGGCTCTGGACGACCCATACCTTCACTTAGGTTCAAAAAGCACGTACGTGCTTATGTACAAGAAGAATACATCACAAGCTGTCAAACTCGAGAGAAAATTCTCAGTCCAAGATTCTCCGTCACCTGAGCACAGATTTTTTCTGAAGGGGAAAAAAAAATCCTTCATAACCAGAAGAAGGACTAAAAGCAAAACCAAGAGCAGAACATTTCACAATCAGTTTCATGAACCTGCAGTGCGGTGGAGTCTGAGCAAAGTACGCTTCCACAGAGACAGAGCCTGGAGTTCATACCAAAACACTTCCCCTGCTTAGGGCACTGTTTGAGTAAACTGAGGATAGATGGTGGTTTCCAGTGGGATATCAAGGTTTAATTATTTGACCAAGAATGGACAACTGGAGCAAGCAAGAGTAAACTGTAAAAAGTTTCCTAGATACATGAATAGATGTGAATGCAAACACAAACAATTATATCAGATTATGGCAAGTATAGCAGACAATAGTTTGTATTGTCTCATTCTTACTATAGGCAGCACGGTAACTTTTGGGGATTAATAAATCATCTCCTGATGACAATAGAAGTAAATGAGAGTGAAACAGATTTATGATTATAGCTGAGGCCCAGTTCTTGGGAAATTTGACATCTGTCTTTAGTAGCTCTCCTGTAGATTCCATGTGACCTTAAAAATATTACCCATTTTTTGTGCTGTGTGTTTTTCCCATTTTTCGATAGAGCAAACTACAGTTGCCAATTGTAAAATGAGCTTTAATTTCAAAGGGTGACTGGAATACACAAAGTGGCAGGTAAAACAAGTCCTAATAAAAACTGCAGTACCAGACACCCTATCTCATCCAGTTCTCTCGCACCAGCACAGTGCTCTGTGAAGATGTTTTCAGAACAGAGTTTGATTAGCTGCTTTGCAAACATCAGGTATAAAAACTTCTCAATGGAACCTCTGAGGCAGGCTGAGCCCTAAACAAAGCATATCTAAATCACAGTGCTACCTGAGGACTTGTAAGTTTTTATTTGCATCCACAGTCTTGGGAATGGTGTTTATGTATCTCAGTGATGAACAGAAACAGTTTCAGTGTTGTGATTCAAGACCAATCTGAAGATTTGACAGGTCAATTAATAAAAACAATAGAATTGAGTATGTCCTCTGCAAGAGGGATATCAGGATTAGGAAAGAACATAAGCAGATTTATTTTCTCATTTAAATGATGTTACCAAATTCCCAAAAAGGTGTCAATGAGACCCTGAATTTACATTTTACTTCATCCCTTGCTGGGAACAAGTAACTTATATTCTTGCAACAGACTTACAAAAGAGAAGTTCTTGAAGAGGGAAGGGGAAGAAGGGTCAGGAGACGGTAAAGCAGCAAATTGTATGAGACCAAGGAGAAGCAAAGGCAAATTCGAAGGAGAGGATGAAAGAAAGAAAGGGTGCCTGGGATAAGAGGGCATTGCTGAAGAGACATCACCATGAAATAACCTCCGTGCCCATCTGCACTACTGAGGGTTTGAATGGTCCCTCTTGCTGTCACCCTGCAGAGGAACTTGAGCCAGATCCACATCAGCTTTGCTGGTGCACAGACTTACCAGCAGACGCACAGACAACAGCAAATATTGTCATAGTCCTGCTCTGGAGAGCCAGGTGTCTGGGGGGGGGAGGGGGGGAAACCTGGTGAGAGGCTGTCTCTCAGAAGAACAGATGGGAAGAACTGCCCTCACTCAGCCTCAGGGAGCACAGGGGAGAGGAGAAAACAACCTGCTTGTCTCCTCATGGAGGTTTCCCAGCTGTGAAAGCTCACAGCTACCCAAGAGGAGATGAGGTGACTTTGTCCTCTTACAGGCACTCAACACTGGTACAACACATGGCAATACCTTTGCACCAACAGCGCTGAGCACATGTGGACACAGGTATTAAATAGGGAATGGACTGAGGTTTCTGCGACCTCTCCAGGAGAATTCCAGCTGGAGTTAAGAGACATTTATGGAAATCTTAGTGGACAGCTATCTGTGCTTTCACAGACAAAACCTAGCGTGGAAAGATTTGGCAGTCAGACACTTGCAAACGGTATTTTTGAGCTGCAAACACTGACTGATATTCAAAGGTAACAAACCTAATGCTGCAAATCCATTATTACCAGCTATTCAATGTAGATGTAAATAGTATAAGCTTACACCTTTCATGCCACGTTTTTACTCAAAATCTGCCAAAGATTGGAGCCAAAATACTGACAAGACACTGTTCTTTTCAGGTTTGCTTCTTTGAGAAATAATCGGAGGGAAAAACATGACCAGGACTCCTTTAAACAAACTAAAAAATATGCACTCTTGCAAATGAATAGAAGAGAAATAAACAGAGTGAAAGGAACTGTCATCAAGATCCCAGAATCCCAGCAGTCACAGTGATGTGAACAATCCTCCAGTAATCTTATAGCTGCATAAAATGCAGACAAGCTGCAAGCAATATCACTAAGATGATTATTCAGTTCCTCTTGGAAGTTTACATCCAGTTCATGTCTCTCATGCCCGGTGCTCCATGTTCTGCAACAGGTAAAAGGAAACTCAACCATGCATTCCCTTCTTAATTACAAAACCAGCCCTTTCCAGCCTTTCCTGGACGGCTCAATCAGAGTAGGAGACTGAGCAAAGATGACAGATGAATGTGAGCATAATAAATACCCAGATGTTAATTTGAACCTTTCCTCTGCACTCCATGACTGTGAATTCCTGCTACAATCAGCCAAAGCAAAACACCCAGCCGACCCAGTGAAGGTCCGATCCCAAGGCTTGGGCAGCACTTTGCATTGCCATAGAAGCTGTACAGCTCACCACACTTGGTATATTTTTCCTTATAAAACCCCTAAGAGGCAACAATGTGCACCACTATGCAGAATGTGAATTGAGGCACAGTGAGTGACTGGACAATTTACCTGAGGGGACACAGGAAGCCATACCACAGCAGGAAACTGAACGTTAATGTCCAAGTCTTTGACTCATTCTCCAAACACAAGACCATTCTCCATACCTAATCTGTGCTCAAAGGCACGTGCAGTCCAGCAAGAAACAGCGGAAAGCAGAGACACAAAAATGTTTAAAGCTACCCTCACTGTAACATTCAGTGATCCAGTTCAGATTACTCCAATATACAGCCTGGATGTATCCTAGCTTAAAAGCAAACAAACAACAAAAAACCTGCTTCTACAGAGGGACTACAGCAACAAAAACAAAGGGGAATTTTGCCGATATTCAGAATAGTCCATCAAAGATCCATTATCACCTACAGCACAACACTCAGTATGAAATCAAGATCTCCTAGCAGGCTGACAATGGAGTGTCCCAGGCCCTTTTCCACCAGATAAGGGAAGACAGCTCTCTATTGCATCACTCAGTCCAAAACCCATGGGTTCAGAGGTATTTAATCTCTTTGCAGCATGCCTCAGCTTTTTCTTTACCAACGATGATTGTTCAATAAAATGTTATAACTGCAACTTTATATCCACAAAATAAATCAATTCTGAACTGCACTGTCTAAATATGTGAGTATTCTGGCAACCAATTGAAAACAGGTTCTTCCTCATAGCTCCATGGCAGCAAAAACCATGACAAACTGAGGAAGATATATGCAGAAAGTAAAATCTCACACCAGTGCTCATATGGAAATGATTTTTTTTCAAAACACTGTACTATTGCAAAGCCATCCTAATAAACAGCAAGGTCACGATAGTCATGGCATCCTCTGTAAAACTGAATTTATGCAACATTTTCAGCTGCCAGGTCCCTATTCAACTTTCAGTATTAAAAGTTAAAATTAACAGCTGAACAAAACAAGCCATCCCCAGTTATCATAAATCATTTCTATTGGTTCTAAAATCCAGGAATTGGGTATACACTCCCGAATGCTGCAACCCTCTCTACTGAGTAGTCGCCTGCATACCAACACAGAACATTGCATACTTGCCACTTACAACATTAAAATGTATTAGTTTTGTTAGTTACTAAGGCTGTAACTAACAAACTTGACCCGCATTAGTTTTTCAATGCAAACATAAAAGCTTATAGCTTTGCTAAAGGACACTACAAAAAGCAATGGAATTAACAGTAGAAAAGAAAATAACTTCCTGTGGTTACCCACAGTAGAATGTACACAACATTACAAAATCCATCTTAAGAAGTTGCTATTCACACCTGAGCCCTGCAGAGATAAGTTACAGGACTCAGCACATCTCTTCAACCTTCCCTGTTTGAGAACAGTGATCCTGAAGAACTGACAAGTGCTACTTCAAAGATGACAGTTCAGCCTATCCAAGAAGAATTCCACTAATTTACACACAGATGCACACAGTTCCTTTGTCTGTGCTCTTGGAAAAGCAAGGTACCTATGAGCATGACTAACAGTGTCGTCATGTGAATTTTCTCCTTTTCTTGGCTCTCTTCAGACTCACTCACTCACAGAAGGGTGATTTCTTTTCTAGGACTATCTGGAGACTGTGTCATATTGCCAGGAGAGGAACACAGCCAGGCCAATAACGTTATCTCAGAGGCTCAGTGTTTAAAACAAACTTGGCTCCTCATTCACTATCTTTAAAAGCTCTCTGTAAGTGAACTGATAAATGATTCTTTTTCTGCATATAAAGTATATTAAAAGAGGTTTATTGATCTAACTCTCATTCTTAAGACTTAAATCTGTGCTTGGATAGTGTCTTACTGAAGTTATTTTTTGAATTATAATCTTCAATCAAAATCAACACATTAAGTAATACAATTTGTTAAAACCACCCATGATAACTTAAAAAAAAAAATGCAAAATTTTCAGTTTAGGAGGTTGTACATTGATCTTCTTGAGAACCTCTTGGAGCTGCATGGGATATTTCTCTGCCTAGAGACAAAGCTGTGATCAAACACACAGAATTAGCTTCATATACAGGAGCAATTCCACAAAAAAAAAAAAAAAAAAAAAATCACAAGTAAAAGCTAAGCTCTGTCTACTTGGAAATTACGTAAATATTGTGATGACCAAAAATTATAGAAGAGAGATACTTTTATGTACTTACTTGTGGAACTAACTAACCATTCAGCTAGCATTGAGCAAGATGAGACAGCTGACCACATTTAAGTGGTTTTGGAGGATCTAGGGGCTGTCAGAGCATACCTGAAGCTATCAGCTAGACAAGCCAGTTGGGAAGAAGGATTCTGCTCCTTCTAGCACTCCAGCTTTTTGTGCTGGAAGCACTGTTCAGCTGTTGCCATGCCAACCATCCTTTTGGCTTACTTACCCTTAGACAAGGCATTTTATCTGTTCTTAATGGCTTCTCAACCAGGAAAAAACATAGGCACATGCTTAAGTCCCACTGAACCAAGAGGAAAGCATGTGACCTGGCTTAAGAGTCACTGCCAAAGCAAGGAGACTGATTGGAGTGGTCTGGGAAACACCTTTGTGTTTTTGCATAGACATGAGCACTGGCTGACTCCATGGCAGGGAAGCGTGCATGCTGCAAGCTCTCCACCGTCATCTTCGGAGCTCCAGCAGTAACCACCTGACCACCCTACTGGGCCAACACAGCTAAGCACCATCACCAAGGCAGGGAGGTGGCTAAAACACACTGCATAGTCCTGTGTGAGAGACATTGTGGGTGTAACTTCAGTGCCTAATTACTTTTGTTGTGCTTTTAACACAGATTGCAATGTCCCAGGCAGCTTTGAAGAGAGTTCAGAAGTACTCCAGGACAAGGACTACGTACCAGTTAAACACTAGGGATGTGTTATTTCCAGTGAGCATAACGCACCAGAACCATCGTAGCTCCTGTGTTAATCAGAAAGAAACATGCTTTTTCTATATTTTTCATTGAATGAGAAACTTGCTTAGTGCTAGGAGGGGATGATACCACACAGGGAGAGGCAAAGGAAAGCACCAGGAGCAAGAGAAAACTGCTGAGTTTGGTGAGCAGGAGGCATCAGCTTCATCTGTAGCAAACAGAAGTAAACTATTGCTGCTACCAAACAATTTGTATTGTGACTGAGCAAAGGGCAGAGGACTCCTCAGACATCTGGGCAGCCTTCAAACAAGGCTACAGCGACAGGTAAGTCCTGCAGTAACCTTTCACAGGGGTGCTAGCTCATCACACAACAAGCAGAATTTAGTTCATTACAGCCCTGGTTATCAGTGGGGGTCCTGGATATTCATTCTTTCCTCAAATGCACCTCTACCATCTAATTAATTAGCAAATAATTAGCCTAAATTTTGGCAGGTTTTCAAGTGCTGACAGCTTTCTGCAGTGAGTAGGGTTTTCTAACAGTTGTTTGTGCTCTCACTGAAATGCATAGTAAAGCCATGGGCAAAGATAGGGAATAATTCGGGGACTGAGTAGTACCAGGGGTGGGCCAGGGCTGAGCACCCTCCAGGGACCCACCCCTGACACCGATGGTCAGCGATCCATCAGTGCTTCCCCATACATTGCAGCAAACACTTACATGCCCCACAAGGGGCCTTGTTCACTGATAAATACCAGATTGCCTCAACATGGCTGTTCTGAGGCTTAGATTTCCTGAAAAATGCAGCTTTTATTAAAGATAATTAAGCATTGTTTTCTTTTGGGTGAGTCACTGGGCTGCATCACGCACAGCTTTCACATTTTTGGAAGATCAGTATGATGATAGCAGAGAAATAACAGTCATCTTAATTACCACAACAAGAGCAAGGGATGCAAATTCTGCTCTTAAATTTTGCAGCAAATATCTATTACTCCCATATTAACAAGGCAGAGCCCTGAACATGTACATTTGTTACTCAGGGCTCCTTGGGAATATTGGAATAAATATTGTTCCATCCCACTTGTTAGATATTACAGCTTTGCAGTTCACCAGTTCAAGACAAATTCATACTGAGATCAAGAAACTTACATTATTTTAGCCAGACTTTTCTAACATTTATTCAATAGACCCAAAGCTTTGCCACTTCTTCAGCAGCAAAGCAGGATGGGTTTACCTTTGGACATGCAGAGGAAGCAGACACTGCTAATTTATGGCACTTCTACCTCAAACAAAGACAGTTCTCCAGAGTTTTAGTTCACATCTGAAATGGTTCTGGAACAGTGATGTGGAGATGTTATGTCAAAGGAAAAGCATAAGTAGTTTGGCTTTCATTTCAGTTAAGAAAATGCTAGTTAATTCACTGGCTGATGTAGGCACTATGAGTTATAGGTATAGTGAAGTCTGCCTCCCTCAGCTCAAAAGTTGCAAAGTCAATGAAATAAGCTAATTAACTGCACGTGAAGATCTGTCCCTCAATTCTTCATTTCTGCCTTTAGTTTTACTTGGTTGAATGTCTATTCAGCTCAGACATCTTGTGAAGGCTCCGTTGGAACAATTTATTGTAATACATCAAGACATATCTTATTCCCTGAGAAGGAAGTTTCTCACTTTGCTGGTGTAGATCAGACCTATAAACCTGCAGAAATTATTATAAATCCAAAATAATAAAGCAGTAGATTCAATTCCAGTTGCATAGATTTTCCAAAATTTCCATGTCCTGACCTCCAGCCGATAAGATAGGACTATAACCACCTGTTATAGAGGAATCTGCCCCATAACATGAAAATTAGCTGCAGTTCAGAAAAGAATGAACCTCAAGACAATAATTCCATTTTGCAACATGCATAGCAGCTCACAACTCGCAGCAGTACAAAACCTCTGAGCTTATCTATCTCCAGCTTGAAGAAACTATTGTAGGATTGTTGTGGAAAGCTAGATCCTTGGTTCCTTCTTGAATATTTAGATTTCAGAGGATTTCATAACTTTACCATTTGTTGAAATAAATGACTGCTTCTTTTTGTTTAAGGTAACCAGAGAACATACATTGGAAGAGAGAAGGATCTTTGAGAAATAATTACTATTCTTAATGATTATAAAAAGTATGGAGACAGAGAAGCAGTAGGCTTCTTGTGAAAAAAATATTAATCATTTTTAAAACTTGAGCAACTACAGAATGCACGTACATTTGTCACAAAGCTTTTCAAATGAATCTGATCAGTTTCTGCAAGCTGAAACCACAAGAATATCTGAAGGGGTTGGTTTCTAAAGCTAATTTTGATTCCTAATACTTACAATAAATTATTTTGACCACTCTCTGAGTTTCAGGTTACCACGAATTATCCCAACCACACTGCTGGGATAAGATGCTTTAAAACTTATTATTCCTATAGAGAGTGTTTTGATTACTTTATTCAACTAAACTTAAACATAAAAAAAAAAAAAAAAAACCACAAGGGAAAGTCGGAAAGTCTTGTGTAGTTTAAAGCCACATAGTCTGGTTTCAGCTCTTATCTTGTTCATAAGTTTGAACTTAAAGACATTGAAACAAACTCAAACTTCAATGTGTTTGGTTTGAATTTGACACAGAGCACTGGCAACTTCACTGGGCGAGGTACTATCTACAGCCTCATTTGGCTCTCACAGATGTACAGTGACTTGAAGCTTCATGGGCAATGCTAGTGTCTTTGTAATAACCCAGATACATTTAATTGTATATGAAAGCAGAAGCACTAGGCTGCCACAACCTTATCAAGCATATCCTGACAGCATCAGCACTTACACTGAAGTCGGAACTGAAATGATGGGAAGTTCTTCTATCACGAAGGAAGGTGCAAAAAGAAAGGACAAATAGGTCAAGAATTTCTAAATAGAATGATGAATTTTCTTGAAGATGCAGTAGTATGCAAAGGACATTCATCAGTAGGAGGGACTTTGCAAAAGCATGCTTCTTGCTGCTATCTCATCTCATTATGAATTTTGCAGATCTTCAATGTATGCTATAGGGCCTCTGTCTGTTGAGAAAAGAAACAAGTCCTTCCCACTAGTATAACACGATATTCTCAGCACTTCCTTGCCTCTGCTCTGCTTCTTAGCCCCTCAACAGCAAACAGAGGTTACATGACTACCTCAGCACTGCCTGGTGTTGCCTCAGTCACACACATCACTAGTTAAAGAAGCATTTCTTAACAGTTACCACAAAGCCATGTCCAAGACAGTGTCGTAGCCCCACAAATTTAAAGCAGGAAATAATTTTTGAAATGTTGTGATATCTCAGCAAAATCAAGTTGCCAGCACTGGATACTCCATTGTATTCTCCAGACCTTGATAAGAGTCCCAAAAGCTTCGATGAAAATTTCCTGCAGTACACATCTGAAAGAATAGAAATGTAATTTATACACTGTTAGCTGGTAACACATCATCTGTGAGAGGACTCTAGATTAAGTGATAGGGCACCGCATGCTAAATGAACACAAACTTATGCCAATAATCATCAAAACATGATTGTGTATGCATAGTACAGGTCCCAGTAGCAGAAGAAGAAAAAACAGACTGATCTCATTGCAAAGACATGGTGGAGGCACATTCTGCAGACCAGTGAGCAGAGAGGCTGATAGAATGGTGTACCATCCACCCAAGATTGTGTTCCATTATTGCAAACACATCACAGCCAATAATACCCTGAGCATCTCCATGTCATACCTGTGTACCGCAGACAGCAACGGCTGGAAACCTGCATGCAGAAGCGTCTGGGACAGGCATCCAAAAACTGAGGCCAGTTATTAACAGCTAGAAGGACTACGGCATCCTCATAAAAACACACATTAAACCCTCATCCCTGTTCTGCACAAGCCCTGCATTGCCCTGCTGTCCCATCCCCTGGTCCCGCAGCCCTGTGTGCCAGCACCAGCAATGGACTGCAGCCCTCTTCCACCAGGGTTACAGGTGTCCCGCAGACCCCAGAGAGAGACAGAAGACCTCGCAGTTGCTCATGTCTCATGAGGAAAACATCACCTCACCCTTTCTCATGCTGTGCCTCTGCAGTATGCTTGCTACACAAATGCTATGTAATTTCACAACAGCAGGAATCAGAGACAGCAGCTTTTATGCAAGCATTAGGCAAGGTTCACCTACAACCTGAATTTGCAAATGAAAAGCTCTTAATTCAAAATGTTAGTTATTTTGTTGACTTGGCAAAAAACACAATAGTACGTAACACACAAAGGAAGCCAAAACAAGTATCTACAGAAGAGATTTGCAAAACAATTTTCAATCATTACAAATTGAAGAAAATGCCAACTCTCACCATATGCATATACAACAGTTCCAGTAATAAATGATTATCTGTTTGCCTACTCTGTTTAGATTTCTTGCCAAAACTTTTTAAGAAAAATGTTTATTTAATAAATATGCTGATTCATCAACACTGATTTTTCATGTGGGGGAAAACATCAGTTATGACAAATTGCCAGACCATACAGTTTCAGTATCCTAAATTAAAAGTTCCAATTTGGGTTCAAAAATAGCGTTTGTTGTTGTTTAATATTGCACATCCAAACACCTGTAGGAGAAGGCAGGAAGGAAGTTCAAAGGACCATGAGAAAGCATTACCAGACCAAAGGCTCAGAAAGCTCTTGCAGGATCCAGCTATGTTACCCCACATACAGCCATTCACAGAGGATTCAAGCTAGGAAAGGAGGGCAGACAGCCTGTGAAACTGCCCAGGCATAAGCACATAGGCTTATTCATCTGCCAACCAAGGCCATTGTACCTTGAGCAGAAAATCAGTCAGGCAGGTCCACCACAGAAAGCAAACGTGGAAGAAGATACCTTGCAATGCATGAGGTAGGAAATGGATTTCCTAGAAGTATCTTCTTAGGAAAGTAACTAATGATGACATTTCAAGACAAAAATACGCAGCTGAGAGCTCATAGATCTACCTTATCCTGCTTTTTGGACAGCTGGAAATGGTCTGAAGGAATTTTTTTTTTACCAGGAATTCTTGGATGATTCTACCATACCAAAGTGCCAGTCATGAATCACAGAATCATAGAAACACAAGGCTGGAAAGGGCCTACAAGATCATCTAGTCCAACCACCTTCCTATCACCAATACTATCCACTAAGCTATTAAATCGTATCTCAAAAAGCGAGAGCTTTATGAGCGATAAAGTACTTGCAGAAGTCAGTTCCTCAAGTCCTAACCATACATTCAGAGATCCGGACTGTAGTCTTAAATCTTTTCTCATTTTTTCCCTTCAGCACTCTAAGTACTGTCGATAGCTGTCAACACTTCCTGTGAGCACAACTGAGACTCCAGTGGGGAGTCCCATCACCTCATCCCCACCAGTGAGGTGTGGTCAGCCAGCTCTGCGAGGCTCTGGGCCCCACTGGCTACAGGAGAGGTTCGGTTCCTCTCTGCTTGCCAGGGGCCAGGAGCGGTGGTGCAAGGCAGCTCTCCATCAGGGCAGACACTTGCAAGGTACTGCAGCACTTTTTGGCTCCTTGCTAGCAGTGAAACAGGTACCTTCAGGGCATTTGAAACACTGGGGTGATTGTACAAAGTGTTTTGTAGCTTTGTAAAATTATGCTGTGTTATTAAACACTGTGCAGCACGTGTTGTCCCAAACCAACAGCAGTAGCAGCCCAAGGACAGAAGCCTAGAGTGTAATTTGCTTCTATTTCTTTTTTTTTTTTCCCCCCCTAATTTTAATAGCAAGGTAAGACCTAATCAGCATCACAGAGGCTCCAGGAGCGTTCTCCAAAGTTTCTTTCTACTACTTTTCTTAATTAAAAAAAAAAAAAAAAAGGCACAGGATATGTTTGCAGGTCCAGGATATCAAGGCAATTAAAATCCTTCTGCATTAAAATCCACAGGTTTCCTTACTCAGCTGAGCTGAGAAAGATCCCATTGTTCATGAGAAAAATGACATCCATCTAGGATTTAGGTATTTGTTTTCACTGTCTGTGAGGCATCCCGCTGACAAAGCACACCTACCTACCCTGAATACATGCACCTGGGAACTACTCTCCTATCCCACACATACTGAAACACACATCTAGCTATCCACAATGTTCAATACCAAATGTTAGAACAAAATATGTGAAAGAATTAAATTAGAAAGAGGCAGAAATTCAGAAATGGTTTCTAGTCCACAAGATATTCTTTCACACTCTAGAAAACATTTTACTTTCAAAGCACAGCAATCTAGAAAGCTCAGAACATTATATAAGGGACATAGCCAGTAGAAGGATCATAAAGTTAAAAAGTCTCTGTTAATCAATGACAAATTTAGTACTTGTTGCTACAATTACAAAGATAATAGTTCCTTTATGTCAATGCCTTTGGTTTTGCAGCTGTAAAATAGCTTTGAAATTCAGCATTTCAAGTAACAGAAATTAATAGGAGGTCATTTCTACCAGAGAAATTTTAGGGGCCCATCCTCTCTAATCATCATTAAAAACTAAATCCACAGGAGAAGAGGCACTTTACTGATTGTCAAGTGGAAGCTATTATTCATTTGATGAAGCTCTTGGCACAGTGCCATTTATTCTGCTGTAGAGCCTGCTGGTTGCTCTACTTCATCTCATGCAATCAAGGTTGTTTCTGCCTGCCAAGAGTTATTTATAGAGTGGGGAGGAGAGGAAAAAAAAAAATGCTCTCTTGCTTCAAAAACAACTTTCAAACTTGCTAACTGAACAACTGTTTCCCTACTCCCCAACTGACATTCTTTTATTTTAAGCCACAAATGTATAAAAAACAAAAGCACATTCCTAGATTTCATCTTACCTAAAACATGGAAACAGTTCCCACGCCATGCACATTTTCATTGAGAAACCATCTAATTTACTTGAGTTAAGATTTTGATATAGCCATGTACCTCTGACAGCATGCAGCCAGTTTTCCAGTATATCAGTCCTCTTGGCCCCCACCAACGTCCAAGTGGGATGTGGAAATCAAATACCTCCTCCAAGAATCACTTTCACTGATGTAACTCATCTACACGTAAAGGGTGTGGAAATTTTGTGAGTGTTGAGGACACTGTGACTGTCCTCACTGAGCTGCCAGAATGAGGAGATGGATGAGGTGTTCAGGCTGAAGGAGGATGAATTTCTGGGCCTGGTTCACCAGTGCCCATATCAGCTGCAATCTTCACACCTGTATGAAGTCTGCCATCCCTGTTGTGGAAGGGCTTTATGTCCCTTCTGTGGCACAAAGGAACATAAATTCCTAAGAAAAAGTTTAAAGCCTGTCTCTGACCTGAAGGTCAGTTTAAATTGGAAACCTGACATTCTTAAACTGAAACATGAAATCAAAAACAGTCTTTAAAGTGAATGCAGCAGAATACCACTGGCGTGAAGTTTGTGCACAAACCCAGAACCAGCTCATTAGTGTCTCTATAATTTGGAACGGCAGTCCCATCCCGTATAGAGCTCAGACTAAAAGCTCTATTAAGGGGGAAGTGAGTTCTACACAATTTAATAGTAGAAGCATCACAAACGTTCAAGAAGCGGATCAGCATGCAACTGAGCAACTTTACAATTTGATTCTAGCTTATTCAGTTCAGTGAAACAAAGTAAACTATGACAATTTCACTCTAAAAATATTATTAAACCTCCATTTTCAGAACAATTATCCACTTTATTTAAAGCAATGGTGCTGTTTCAAATTTATTCATTGCAGTTCTGATACCTTTACTCATACAGAATAGCACCTTATTCCATGTGTGTTTCCCCTTATCTCACACAATTCCTGAAGAAGCTATCCATCTGTTACTGGTATGCCTTCTGTCTTCACCTTAAAGCTTCATATATAATAAAGCACAACCACTGCACAAGTCTCCTCCTCCCAAAAAGCAAAACTCTGACTGCTCCCTAATTACCCATACATAAAGTCTCTCTCAAGTGTCTGATCTACTGGTTTGAATGGGTAATTGAGCAAAGACAGGGACAGACTCACATGTGTGCAAGCAGCTACAGGATCAACACAGTAGCATTTCAGGTTATCACATCTCAGATACTTCTTGTTTGGTTTTACACACCACTGACTAAACTGGGCCTGTTTCTAAGCTTCTATTATTATTAAAGAATCTCATGGGCAATAAGCAGAGAGCTGACTCCAGAACGTCATTTGTTAAATAAAATGCCAAATAAATGCAGAAAGGTTGCATTTTAATGGATTGTATTCCTTTCTTTTTGACCAATATAAGAATTGTTATGGTTTAGAGGATCTTTAGTTAAGTAGAATTCATAAGACATACAGTGAGTTACTACAGAGCAACTGCTATTGCAAGACTACCAGGAAATCCCTTTAGTAAAGAAAATGTTGAGCAATTGTTAGTGAATTTCCTAGGGATTTTACACATAATAAGCAAAGTACATTAGGAGCTCTTGATTTCAGAAAAAAAAAAATGAATTAAGCATTTGTGTAATGACAAGTACTGCAGGCAACATTTACACAAGTATGCAAATTTTATGTAGAACCTAGTTTGCATATGGTGAAGTGCCCATCCCCCATGTAAGAGACAGGATAATTCCATGGAAGAATTTTCAGCAGGTATTATGTTCTGCCACACAGTAAGCACCATACAGCTTGATCAAAAAACACATTTCTAAAACAAGCAGCAAAACTATTGTTCTAACTCATATGGGGGGAGGGGGGAGTTGTATAAATCACTGGAAAATCATATGTGATTTGAGCATTTTGTCTCTAGGCTGGTTTTCCCATTGGATGACATGCCAAACCATGGACACCAAAATGGGTTATGCTGAAGAGCAAATACCAGTCATTAACTTTCCTGTGGTTTAATAATTACACCTTTTCCTGGGGATGTGATTAAACCACACACAGCATTAGAAAAGAAGGAATTAAGTCAATATGCCTCAGAGCTGAAGATTGAGAGAATGTGTATAGTGAAATAAAAGCTGTATCAAATGGCTGAATGTATGTTTTCAAGGTCTGTACAGCAGTGCAACACACGAATGCAATAAGAATAACATCATTACCAGATGTAATGGCATTCTCCCCCTCCACAAGGGAAATGCAGCATTGCATTACAGAAAGGCATGAGGGGCATCAAGAACAGCAGAGACCTGACCCCCCACCACGAGCCCTGGCTCTCTGGATGGAAGGATGACTCCTTGCCAGGACATTTCAGGCCAATTTTTTTTTAGCACTAGTGCTATGTTTTTATATTCCTTCCTGGAACCAACAAAATGCTCAGCCATTAATATTCTTTTCCACTTCACTTTGACTTTAACATTACAGAGTTAGAAACATTTCCAATCATTACGACAATATGCATTGATTCCTGGGGCACTGTAAGGTGCCACATTCCCAATAAATGTTTTTTAAAGAAGTGTATTATGCAGAGACTATTCTATTTTCTCCAATTTTTAAACTAGAGTAACTCCAGGAAACTCACTGGAGTTACTTCGGGGTGATACTGTAAAAAGGGATGAAAACAAGTTTTGCTGTTTGTCTCCCTTCCTGTAATAAAAATTTGTACAGCAACCTCTCAGTGAGAGGCTGATGCTAACCAAAGCATCTACAACAGAAACATTTAAATTTAAAGTGTGATACCAGCAAGAAGAGCTTTCCACCTCTACTCTAACACTTTCCTAATACTCCCATTATTCTCTCAGCCCACTCATTTTCCAGCCCACGGCCTTGTTTTTGAGACCAAAGATTAGTTTAGTAGCAGTGGAGGTCATAGATAGGAGTATCACACATTCTCCAACAGCAAGTTGGGTAGCTAAACCGTGTTCCCAGAGAGCAGCTAGTCATTATCAGTCTGGTCTGAATTTGAACCAGTTGGAATCATCCCAGAGAGGACGAACCTTGTCATATTGTCATTTACTGAGCCATTCAGTACTTCTCAATCTAATCAGAAGCTTGGCTGCAAAACGCTTATGGACCTCAATGAGTACAAGCCTTAATTTTTTTAGAACACTGGAATTACTGAAGGGAGAATTGTTCTAGCAGCAAACCTAAAAAAAAAAAAAAAAAAAAGTCACGCAAAAGTGTTTCTCAGTGTGCTGGTTTAGTCTTCTCACAATATGGAGAAAGGGGCAGTAAGACTAAAGCATTTCAGCTGTGAGTCATTAAGGCTTCAATGCCATCATCTGCTTTTGGACATTCTTGTAATCATCACTGCTGAGGCTGTGCTTTTGGGAAGAGTGTGGCAGTGCTGTGCCAGAGCAAGCAACAACCTATGGCTGGCTAAGGACTGTTTTCAGCTCCTGGAAAAAAAATTGGACAAGTAAGAAAGCTTTCATTTCCCTTTGACAGTTTTCCTCAGTTTTGGAGTTTACTGTGAAATACCCAAAGAAAAGACATTCCACCTTTTGGTCATTTCAGAAATCATTTTCCACTCAGTGGTAACATTACATCTACAACTTATCTGTGATTATTCCTGTGCAAAATTCTGCTTTAGCAGATGAAAAAAATAAATAAATCAAAGATAAACCACCAGCCCACCAAAAAAAAAAAAAAAAAAAAAAGTGATCTTGAACAAATCACTTTGAAGAGTTTCAGCTAATTTCTTGTTCCACTTTCATAAAAGTGCTCAGATACACACTTGTGATATGAACTCAACCTTTCCCAACACTTCTTGGCACCTGGGCTGGAAGGGCCATGCATGCCACACACTAAAAGCACAGCCAGGATGAACTGATGCAGTAGGCCTGGAGTTCACACAGATACTCCAGTGCTATCAGCTGAATCACCCAAAAAGCCTCTGAGATAGCAAGCACTTGCCTAAACTAAGGTATTACCCCCTCACATCCTTCTGAGAAGCCACTGGAGTAGGCAATAACCCCAGATATAGTCTGCAGTTTGCTTTCTTCACCTTTCTGGTTATGCAGCACCATTACAGCCCTGCATTTCCCAGGGCAAACAGTCCCTCTGAGAGATCTCCTAGAGGATAAAACAGCCTGCAGAAGAGGCCACAGTACATCCAGCCTAGCAACCATCTCACTTCCTTACCCTGGGCATATTCCTTCTCAAGGTCTCCTTGCATGGAGACAGCTCTAGGACCTACTTTTTTCTTGGACTTTCTACTGTTTCTCACCCCACTATACCTGTTCTTGTGATTGTATTTTCCTACAGCCTGAACAATTCTTTCTCCACTGGCACTTACAGAGCATGATCAGCCTACATTCTCACAACGCTTTCCTGGTTGTCAGGCTGAACACACTGGTCTGATTTAGCCTCCTTGTTACTCTACTTATGCTGGTTGCTTGGCTCAAGCTCATCTGGTCACTGCTTAAGCAGATCAGCACTACTGACAACAGTGTTAACATCTCCTGTCCCAGAAATGACCTCACTCAACACATTTGCCTTTCTCACTATGGTGGCTCGCATTCAGACAATTTTTTAATCATTTTTTCTTTTCCATTTACTAAACTTCTTGCTTGCTCCAGAACAACTAATTATTCATCCTGAAGTACAAGAACAACTACTACATTGGACTGCAAAGTTATAAGAATTCACATTGTTCCTAAGATCACTATTTTTTTCCCTGCATTATGCTGTTGTCCTCTGTTCTAGTACTGCCTCCAGATTTTCTACCACAAGTTTTGGAGCTTTTTGCCAGCAACAGCAATACAAATATTAGATGTGACTGGCCCGATAAATGAGGTTTTGAGACATCTATCTTTATCCTCCCTGCAATTCAATAATTTGTCTTCTACCATTTACCTATCACAACAGTCCCTCACTCACTAAGTTAGACACAGAAGATGAATGCAGAACCATCATCAAGTAAAATCATATTTTAAAGTGAAACTAATACTGGTTTAACCAGGAATTTTTCACATGGCACTGTAAAAATTGCCTTGTGATAAACAGCAAACAGGTTCATTGCATTTCTCTTTTCTAGGAATAGTTTATTTGTTTTAAAGCAAAGGATACCGCCTTAGAGTCTGGGAAGACCTGTCTTTGCTAAACTAATGTTGTATTTTAACCCATTTGTCATTTACCTCCACACCTTTCATCATCCTTTCCTACGTAAAGCTATTTCAGCTCTCTTGGCCTGGTTGATGAGATAGTACCTGTCTGCCCAGAGGTTACATTTCCACTGGTCTGTAATCACACACTACCACCTCAACCAGTTTCACTAAAACTCACTGCAGTTTCACACACAAGTTCTTCCAGAGGTGGAGATAACATGATCTGCTCAGCTCTACCAAGATCCTTGAAACTGTTCTGGGTCTGGCTGGGATGGAATTAATATTCTTCACAGCAGCCCATACAATGCTGCATTTCAGACTTGTGATTGAACCAGCACTGTGAACACACCAGTGCTTCAGCTACTACTGAACAGTGCGTGTTGTGTCAAGGCCTTCTCTGCTTCTCACTCTCTCCTCCTAGGGAGTAGGCTGCAAGGGGTCACAGCCAGGGCATGTGACCCAAACTGGTAAAAGGGATACTCCGTACCATTTGGCATCACATAATACCAGGGAACAGTCATTCCAAGGTGGCCACTGCTTAGAGGCTGATCGGACACAGATCTACTGGTGGGAGGTGGTAAGTGATTGCCTTTGCATCACTTTCTTTTTTTTTTTTTTTTTTTTTTAAATCTCATCATATATTAAACTGTCTCTCTTCTGACTGATTCTTCTCACTTTTGCTGTTCTCATCCTCTCCTTCACCCCACTGCAGGTGGGGAGGAGCGATCAAGAGTGTTTAACTGTTGGCTAGGGTTAATACAACAGACTGTTTCTAATTCAGGTTTTCTTCCCTAGTATTTTGATTCATTAGCCATCCAGCTCATGATGCTAAAATAACATTTATGGGAAGCTTGGACAAAGCATTAGCTTATTATTAGGATAGGCTATATTTTAATATTCCTTTTACTCTTTCCAGCCTCCATGAATACTTAAACCTTTGAAATTTCCTCATGAAAATATAGTTCACATAGCCTTTGATAATCTTCACTTTATCTTGCATTTTTTCCTCTTTAAGGCTCATTTTTTTGTTGTTTTTTTTCATTGCATACTCTATACCCACTCATAATGTCTTTTTGAGGCATTTATCCAGTTCAGTCTGGAGTTATTCTCCACATCTATTTCTGTCTGCCATAAAGATTCCAAATAGTCTTTACACCTTTGGTTTAAAGAAATTCCAGATTTCTTCTACATCCAAAGAAATCTGGAGATCAACACAAGTAGAAATATCTGGACTTTGTTATTGTTAATAGCATTTGTTCTCCAATCTATGTTTGGAAAGTTAGAGTCTCCTGTAATGATCCAATTACTGGTACTACTTATCTCTCTAATAACATTACAGAGATCTCTCTTTATTTCCAGATGCAACCCTGAGGGCCTACAGCAGACACCTGTCACTGCCCCACTAAAGCTTCTCCTATCATCCTTTCCCTATGCAATTTCATCTCAGACAGATTCCACTTTCTATACACATTAGATCATCTTTGTTCTTTACAGTCACCAGGTCATTAGTGCAGAATGCTATTCCAGATAAATACATGCACACTCACTCCCCAAGGGATAAGAACTTGCTACCACATCCATCCCAAGCCAACTGCTCCTGTTTGTGGCTCCTGGACTTCTGCTTTGAATTTGACATCTCTCTCAATCATGGAAAACCACCGATTTCAAAACCAATTTCTAGGAGAGAACATAGCAAACGGAAGGATGAGGGGTGTCTCACTGGTCCAGTTGGTACCACCAACTGGCACTGCAACATCACTGTTGACAACAACATGACTATGTTTAAAACTCAACACCATATTTATGGGACATGTGAGTAGGACTTAGATCTCTGCAGTATGCAGAAGCTGCTTCCTTGCTGGGCTATTTCTATTTACAAATCTCCTACTAAGGAAAGATTTTATTGGGTTTTGACGTGTACAGACATTAGTCATGAAAGAATCATAATATGGAAGTGGAAGAAAATATGGACCGTGAAAGCACCTAGGGAAAAGCAAAAACAGGGCTAATCACCCGCGAAGCTGCCTGCTGGAGACCGCAACCAGAACATTACCCTTTACAGCTAAGCATGTGGTCCTAGATGACAAGGATGTTGTCCTTCAATATATTGCCTACTCAAGAATGCATTGCAGACAGGTCTCCACAGATACTGAAGGCCTTCAGTGGTATTGCAGACAGGTCTTTTTTTTTCCAGTATCTCCTTTGTTTAAAGAAAAAGTACTTGAACCTTCATAGTAACACAGAATTAGAGAATTTTATAAAAATAGATCTCTATGCCTTCTTTGAATTCCAGTGGTGTGATGTACCCCCCTTTGTGCAGAGGGCTATGAAGAGCTCTCCCCAGTAAAAACCTCACACACCTGGTACTTACTGAGGATAACAGAGCTCAGCTGGATGGGAAGCCTTAAACCAAATCCCCTCCCTTATAACTAGCCTAAGGGCAGGCACTGATGTCAGCCATAGGACACAAATGCAATCATTGCTTTCCCTCCCAGCCCCAGAAGAGAGTCATTTCTCATCTGAACTCATATTTAAATTAAAAAAAAAAAAAAAAAGTTCTATCTCATCTGCTTTCTGTTTCTGCTGCTCCTCTGGTGAGTCATCCCAGAAATCCTTGCCAAAGCCTCCAGCAACCACAGCAGATAGGAATAAAGCTCACTTCCAAGACAAGGCAAAAGGAAGCCAAAGATATCCTGAAGTAATGACATGTTGTATTGGCAACTGACATCCAGTTCATTATTAGCAACTCAATATCACTCCTCAGCCCTACAAGTAACATAAAATACTAACAAGAGCAGACAGCATTTGTTGGGCACAGCATCTTAAAGCCAAAAGGAAGATCAAAAATGGAAAAGGGAGCATATTTTGGAAAAAGGGGAAATGATGATATCAAGAAATCCCTGCAGTCTCCTTTGTTATGCACAGTAAGACTTTTGGAACAAGGAAATCTAATATACATTCAAGTGCATAGTGTAATAAGCCCTAGTCCCTACTTGAATTTTAAACTGTTACCAACTGTATATATCAAAAATAATCATCACGTGGTTAAGTGAGTATAAGAACTGTGTTACAAAGTCAGAAGAACCATCCTCTGCTACAGCAAAACTGGAAACAGAATAATTATGACCATCTAGAATTCCCTTGCATTGCTGAATTGTGTGGAAAATGAACGTACTGGTGTTGCCTTGGTCTCTAGCTCCTTAGCAGAAAGCTATGGATTTCCTGTTGCTGCAGGAAGTCTAGGCTGCATTCTCCAGAGCTCCACAGCAGAACAGCACAGCACAAACATTTCATGTGCATGCACATCAGCAAGGGAGTTCTCCAGTCAGAAGAAAAAGAGAACAAGAGGGGACAGTCTCATAGGTCAAAAGAACTAATCCATTAAACTTCAAAAGTGATACAGCCAAAAATCAGTCCATTAGATGTACAGTGGCTGGAGCCAAACTCTTCTCAGCTGTGGCAAGTGTTAATGGGCACAAATTGAACCGTAGGAGGTTTCATCACCATATAAGGAAGAACTTCTTCACAGTTCAGGTGACAGAGCACTGGAACGGCCTGCCCAGAGTGGCTGTGGAGTTTCCTTCTTCAGAGATATTCAAAATCCGCCTGGATGTGATCCTGTGTAACATGCTTTAGGTGACCCTGCCTGAGCAGGGGGGTTGGACTAGATGATCTCTGGAAGTCCCTTTTCAACCATTCTGTGATTCTTTATACATTATGACACACCTTAGAGCACATAGATGACCAAAAAGTGACACCTTTCCTAAGGTTTCAAATCCTAACACTTTACTCTAGCTACACCATATTTCCCTGACAATCACTTGACTCCAGTGTTTTATGCTTTTAATTTACATTGCTGTTATTTTCATTATCGTGTGATTACTTCTGTGCAATATCAGTTCCCACCAAACGTGGGATTTAAGTCCCTACCACGAAATTACAAATCAGAGTTTACATGGAAGTTCTATTTATGAGTTGTTCATAAAAGATGGCGAACAAAAGCATTTCTGTAAATTTCTTAAATTCTTGAAGACTATTAAGGAGTCCTTCAGGGCAGTAGGTTACTTACAGCCTTCTGTAAATGTTCACTTGGTGTGACTGAAAGTACCTACAACACATGCTGCTCAAACTTAGTCTTTTAACCTCCAGTGGCATTTTATCAACAGCTAAACAGATACAGAATTCCTTTGAGAGAACACAGGAGTTCCAGCATAATCATTAACAATCCCCCATTATAATGGGGCCCAAAGGCACAACAGTAACGTCTATTTGATGTATTTATTAATGTAATTTTCATCAAGGTATACCTCTCTGAAGTTCCTCTAACCACTGAAACAGAAATGCAATCTATCCTATCTTGAGACCCTAACCAGAAGGCTTCCCCTTTAAAATATATATGAAGAGAGCTATTTCACTCACTACAAGAGTAATTTCACACCCCTTACTAAGTCAAAATTATATGGACTTTGCTCAGGACATAACCAAGAAAAAATATGTAGCTAAAATACTTTAACTAAAATAAGTGGGCTCCAGGTTATATATCATATTAATCTGAGAAAGACTAGTGAATGCAATTCAATAATCAGTTCTTCTTAACTCAGTCTACAAACAGCAGCAAGAAAGTAAGGAAACAAGATGATTAACTTACAAAAATCATATTTTCACAATTTCCCACCACTCATTTTCCTTCTTTTTTCCACACTGTGCTTTCAAAAAAGTCAAAGCCCTGATCCTACAGGTGGTAGGGTCCCTACTGTGAGGATGGGATCATGGCCCAAGAGCCACCAGTGCTCTGACCCCAGAGGCTGAGAGACCTGGGAAGCACCACTGCTGGGGCCCCACTGGTGATCCAACACCCACACTGAGGAGCCCAGGGCCCCAGCGACAAGGAGGGTCAGGCTGGTGGTAAAATTTAGCCAACTAAACCATGAAGAGCACTTCCATGGCATGTATTTAACTCTTGTGGAAAAAAAAAAAATTATTGTTCTTGTGCAATATCCTGAATGTTGCTTGCAGAATGGGAATAACTTAAGTGGACACAGACTTACTCCAAAATGCAAAGTAACAAAAACAAATCAAAATTCAGGTTTCAGGAAAGACAGTTCTTTTGGCTATTTCCACAGTTACACTTCACCACATGTATTGCACATATTCATTTTCTCCTGAGGTTTAAAGAACTATGCAGCACTTGTGCATGGATACTCTCACTTTGAGCAAAGCCACACTATTCAGACAGACCTTTAAATGCAAAATTTAAGTGATTAATTTCACCAAGTTCTACTATTAAAACAAGTCAAGATATATAATGCATTCTCTATAAGAAGGAATTTTTCTAGCAAATTTTGGGATTAGCCTAAGAAAAGTGTGAGACAATAGATTTTCACATTTTAATAAACATGTGAATGCTTGTGGAAATTAAAAATGAAAAAAGATTTTTAGTTGCAGTCTGTGTGCTAGATCATTGGTTTTCTTTTGCACTCCATCTCACTGTTCTCACAATGTTTATTGAGATAAACATGCAGGGAGCTGCAGGAAATGCATTTGCAGCGCTGTGGCTCCAGCTAACCTTAACCCTCCAAGGTAGCAGCCACAATGGTAACTCGGGAGAAACGCCAGCATCTGCTCACGCAGGGGCAGCTATGCCCCACAGGAAAACCTAGGGCATAGCAGTGGAGCAAGCATCGCAGTCCTGCCTTCCACCACTGCCGAGCAAGCCAGCCTCACTGCCAAAACCCTGCAGCAGGGCCAGCCACAGCAGGCACCGCACACCCCTGCAGCTCTATGTGTGGTCCCCACAGACACAAGCCAGGGAAAGGACAGGTAGAGAACGCAGGGAGAACCCAGGCAAAAGCAGAGTATTGTGTGCTCAGGCAGCCCCTCTGCAATAGGAAGCATTTTGATAACCATGCTGCAGTCTGTCCAGGAGCAGAGAAACAAAGGTCCAGCCATGCTCTGCTCACCTGTGAAATACCTTGCATTTTACTGCTCTCCATTTCATCAGGCTCTTTGCTACAAATGCATGCTAGCTTTTTCCTTTGGAGACAGGTATAGGTTCAAGAATTCCCTCTTGCCACCGTAATTTCTCCCACAGCTACCTGGGTAGTTCAGTTATATAAATATTGACACAATGATACGTATTAATTTTTTTTTTTGCTTAGCGTTAAGACTTTGCTCAACATAAGATGCTTGCTTCAGTGAATATGTTCATTAGCAGAAAAAAACGAACAGGATTAGAAGATACACTTTCAAACAGGATTGGTGATTATTAAAAACAGCCCCCCACATCATGCTGATATCCATGTGCAAGGAGTCACTGAGCAGAATAAGACACCTGCTTATGGACCCCCTAAATCCCTGCTCTCTGGCATCACTGCCATCTGTATAGGAAGACCTGACCACTCTGCTTATTGACTAAAGCTCAAAGACAGTGTTTATCAGGGCATGTACAAGGTAATAAATGTAGTCAAAACAAGATATTTACAAATACTTCTAAACAAAAAGTAGTGTGTTTTTTTTTCCTGACCTATGCTGCCTAGGGGGTTGCACACAGGCTGAGATTTGAATAAATATTAAAACGCACACAAGAAGTTTCAGAATAGCACCACAGAAGCAGCATCCCATTTCCAGTCAGAGGAAATTTCTAGATAATTGCCCACACAATACAACACAGGGAAGTGCCAAAACACTCAAGTCAGAGCAACTGGAGTCACACAGCCCTAACCAAGACATCAATCTGTTCTATACCAGGCTGCAACTGAAATGAGAGCAAGCACACTGAGAACAGCCTTAATCTCAAATACCTACTGTTACACCATTGTAGGATACAATTTCTCATCACTGAGAGCCCAGCAAACAGTTGCAGGTGTCAAGACAGAGTTGCCCAGTTCTTAAAAGTATGAAACAGCAGCATGGCTTACTAAGTTGGATTTGTAATAATTTGCCATAAAAAAAATAAGGGGATACATACTGTATTTATGTGAGGTGGGTCGATTCATGTATCATCTAAGCAAAACAGGAGCCTATGTTATTTCTATCATTAGTTATAATTAGAGAACTCTAATCAACCCCCTGCCTGCCCCAGTGCTCAAAAGTGTTTGAATCTGCAATTTTACCTGTGTTCTTCATTAAATAAGAGGAAAAAAAGGAAGAGAAAGTCATTCATGAAATTCCCATCCATAACAAGATTTTTTATTTTTGAAGGTTTTTTATTTTAGAAGCTTTTGCATTCAGCATGTACATCTTTTAAACAGGCATGTTTTAAACAGGAATAGTTTTCCTCCTTTACTATCTCCAATAACAATTCACAGTATGCATAAATTGATATAATCCCTAATAAAGATATTTCTCAGTCCCCTTCAACAATAATTATAGGATTTTGGTGCTGAGAGAGAAGAAACGCAGATCTTTACCTTCTCTCAATAAGACAACTGCAGGGGGTATTCATTGCATACACTTTCTGGTGCAGAAGGGCAAAATTACTCAAAAAGCTTCAGCATCTTGAGTCTCAACTATTTCCAACAGATGGTGCTGATGACATAATTACTAATGATTAAATTTCAACTTTTATTAGTGAAGGATTTTTAAAGGCATGGGTAAGTAGAGTCAAGCCCAGACTGATCTCTTCAGTGGAGTCACCCTGACTACATGACACCAAATTTTACTTCCACCTATTCAACAGGTTGCTTTCTGCATTTCCACTAGGTTTCACAGAAACACTGGGCAAGACCCTGTTCCCATTTATGTTGCTGAAGACTAGAATCAGTGATCCACCTCCTTACAGGGGTCATTGATTTCAGAAGAGGCTAGATTTAATAGGTTCATAGATACAGAGGGACAATTAATCTTTTTTTTTTTTTATGGTCATATCACTGCCTAAAGCGATACCATCCATATGGGCTATAACATGAACAAAGACTTGATTTGAGCTAAATGTTTCACACTTACAACCAAACACCTGCTGTTAACAGAGAACCAAGGAGATTGTGCTGCCTCCACCTGGCACTTCTACACACATAGGAAATCAGTCTAAGAGACTCACACAGCTGATCTCAGAAGCCTACCTGCACAACTGCAGGTTCTGCTTTGAGACACCATGTTTCTGCTGATTGCTGGGATGATGAGTCTGTGGCAAAACCTGCTGGTCAAACATCTGAGGGGAATATCCTTGTTTTCCCCAGAAGCCCAGCACCACTTACTGAGAATTTTGTTTCAGACACAGCTAATTACCTATGCTTTAAAGAACCAGTGAGATTTAATAGTTCCTCTCTCCCTCCCCTCCCCTCCATCCTCCCATCCCCCCATTAAATTTGTAAGTCTCCTAGAACCTAGAATATAATAGGCAGAAGCTCCAAAGCAGAACATGTTTGGCTTTCCTGATAAATAGCTACACGTCAAACACATAGCCCCAGAATAAATAAATAAATAAAAGCTCTAAAATATCCCAAGTATGTGCTGTGCTCAAGCATTAATCAAGCCAGAGCATAATGGGTACTTGAATCTCAGGGGTTTCAATGTTTCTGAAGCATGCAAGCAAGAACCTTTCCTGAGAGGCTTTCTAAACTGGAATCAGAAAGTGCAGCGTTCATCAACTCAGACAAACCTGTCTTAGTTTTATCAGAATTTCAGCATCCCGTTTCCTAGAAAGAAGCTGTGAGATAGCATAACACCAAATCCAGCACGTGCTGTTCCCACCATACAGTGTGACACATTGAGTGCAGTCAGGTGAACTACAGGAGCAAAAGAGCAATAAAGATAGGAATCAGTTACAACCTGTTTGTTCAGCTTATCTGGAATAAGGTGTTTGGTAACTCTCATAGATACACACACTCAGAAAAATAATTATCCCAGAACTCAGCTACTATTGTCAATGTAAGCCCAATTGGTGAACCAGACAAAGAGACAAACCAACAGCTCTTAGAGTTGCAGTGATACCAGCCCTCTTACAAGCCCATTACTCATGTGGTCCAGGATCCAGGCATTCCCCCCTGGAACCCAGGGAGTTCACAGCCTGACCCATCACTCATCAGCAGTCCATGCCTGCAGGGCTGGGCCTCAGACACTGAGCAGAGCAGCTGTACAGGATGAAATAGCAAACTAGCTGGAAAACTGTTAAAGTGCTTCTTGTGCACCATACCTACTTGGCACAAGGTTAAAAAGGACACATGCACCAAATGCAGCCAAATGAGTTTTTGTAACAGGAAAATCAAAGTCACTTTAGTTCAGCCCAACATACTAAAGGATACATTAACACTCTAGTGCTCTCAGATAAGGACAGAAGTACAAAAGCACTGCATGTACAGGTTAAGAAAAAAAAAAAAAGTACAACTCAGGCTCAAAAACTGGTAAGATATTGAATTTACTATAGTTCTTCCTACATTTTCTACCTCCCAGCAACCCATGGAATCTGTCCCACACTATGTGAATTCTGATCTCCTAGACAGTTCATGGACATCTTTCCATGCCTGAGACATCCCTTCCCAGAGTGCAAAGTCCTTCTGCCTCGCTAGGTGGGACAACACCGCTATTGCATACTGGGTGGCATAGGGATAACCAGAGCTTCGGAACTCTGGGTCATGTTTTCCAGTAACATACTCTTCTCCATCACCATCCATAGATGCCTCTGCCCATTCATCTGCACTAACAGCCTGGCTCATCCCCAAAGCTGCCTGTGTAGCCATCTGTACAGATTGATGAGTCTGATGGAATTGCTGAAGCAGTCACCTTGTACACCAAAGGCCTCTTACATGCAATGTTGCAGTTCTAAGAGGTGTAGAGAGCCTACCATTAGCAAAAAGCATGTTAACTTGTACTGGTTTCCCATACCAGCATTTTCCAGCAGGATTAGGAATAAAAACAATTAAACATCATCACAGAATTTCAAGAACATATAATCTACCTGCAAATTAAAACTAAGGAAAGAGTTAAAAACGCCTCTAAGGATACCTTACACTGTTGTGTGGGCATGTTTTTCATTGCTGTCAAGCAACAGTCAAACACATTTTATGCTGGCTGTGTCAACACTCTTCTGGGAACTTCATTTAGCAGTGAGACTACAGGTAATTCAGACACAGTGATGCACTCCACTAGTTTCTCAAACACTTCATTGAACAAGGACAGCTTAACACAGTAGTTCTCACAGCAGCCAGATGAAAGACACCAATTTTCCTGTAGTCTTCATTGTGTATCTTGGTATCTCCTTCATCAACAAAACTCACCCTTTCAGAGTCTGCTCTATTCACTGCTATCCCAGATCTATTATCTCACTTAGATAAAACTGCATGTTATTTGCTCAGCTTTAGCCAGAGCTGTGGCTCTTCCTCAACACCATCAAAAGACTGTTTCATTTCATGGGAAAAATATCTCAGGTACCAAGTACAAATGGCTGTGTTCAGAAGCCAGCTCCCCGAGGAAACACTGAGCATGCACAAATGCACGACCTGTTTTTCTAACAGCAGCTGGTAGAACCTGAAACACTAGGTAGAGAAAAATATGTTTTAACATTGACCATCTCTATCAAATGTTTCCCACTGCAGGAAATAGAAAGCATTCGCTCTGCAAAATTACACAGGAAAAAAATGGAAGAAGCATTTAGTTGCTTCCTAAGAAATAAGGCTAACTTGCAAAGTACAGCTGTGTACAGTCATACCTGCAGAGTCTCTCAGACAGCCCACACTTAACCAGCTTGTAACCCCTCACCAGTTTCAGCTAGCTCTAGCAGAGGAACAGAAAGCCATCTCCTAAACTCTTAACAAAAACAGCTGGTCAAATAGCAGAGATATTAAAAATATTCTTACTGATTAAAGAAAGAAAATACAACAAAAGCCTACCTGCGGTATTTGAGGGTTCACACAAGGAAGACCTTGTGGAGGCACGGTTGAAAATATTTACCTAGCTGAGGCACATGAGAGGACCAATTTCAGGGAAATTTTCTCTCCTGTGGAGAGCCTCCGAGATCTATTAAGTGTTAAGTTCTTGCTATAACTGCAGGAGTTAAGTTAAAAATCTGATCATTCATGTATTACAGATTGAAAATGAGGATTTTTGGAAAACATGATGACTTTCCCCATGGTAGGGAAAAAGTCACTTATACCTCTTCTGCTCACCACCTTACCTCCAGCCCATCAGGCAAAGTACCTTCACATGTGGACTCTGCCTATGGGTGAGGCAGCTTTTACAGAATAATTTAGGAGTCCTGCTCCTTGACAAAAAAAAAAAAAAAAAAAAAAAAAAAAAGCATGTTCTGAAACTGCTGCCTTTTCACTGGAGGTATCTAATGCATAGGACTAAGGACCTAATCAGCAGAGGTATCTATTACAAACTTTCTTTTCCTGTAACCCAGAACAGGAGATACTAGTCCTGTGAGCACCTGCTCTGTGCTGCTGGAATTGTCTCTTGCTACTGCAAATGTAAACACACCATGGCCTGCAGCAGTCTCCAGCTCACCACCAACTCCCACCAGCCGCCAGGTCACCTATCTCCTTGTAAGGTGCTCCTCTCGTCAACTTCATTGTGACATTTTCTCTCCCCAGCACCTACACAGTCCTGCCCAGATGTAACCTGTAGCCATTTCCAGATGACAGACATTGCCTTGGGTTGTGTTATTTCCACAGAGTGCATCACTGTTGGCATTGTCTCCTGAGACAGAAGCTTGGAGCTTCACCTTGCTCAGCCTCTTCTCACTACATCCTCAGACAGAGTACACAGCTCAGCCTACCCAGCCTCACTGGCTTGTCAAATGCTTGTGGTTCTGTTGAAACCAAGCCCAGCTCTCCCATAGTTATTTGTCATCTCTGGATCATGTCCCCAGATTTAGCCACAGCAGCCTTCACTACCTTTGCACCAGGAAAGCCTGTGCCAGGGCAGAGCTGCCAGGAGCAGCACGCACATACCAGCGATGAGCTGAGGGTGATCCTCGTGTGAGGAGTGCCCTCGCTGATTGGCGCAATCCCACAGCACCTGAACAGCGCAGGCAGAGCTGGGTGCTGGTAATTGCATTTGTTGATAGTCCTAGATAGGGCAAGGAGATGAATGAAGTCCAGGGTCAGTCCAGGGAATACAGTCAGGATCAAAAGGAGATGGGCCTAGAGACAGGACTGGAAACAAGACTACTATGTGGTTTCAAGCCCACTCAGGAGACAGGGCAAAAGAGAAAACTGGAGATAAGCTACCACTTACATCTGAGGTCCATCCAGGAAACAAGCTACCTACAGTACAGCTCCAAGGTCTATCTAACAGAGGCACCCCTGTTACTTCACTCAGGCAAGGACAGAAGGACAGGGCCTGAGGTTAAGTGTGGCTCCTGGAGCCATGGGCAGACAGGTGGCTGGGAGGCCCAGGTGAGGCTGGTCAGAGCAATCATGCCTTCTAGCATTCAGGGTGGCCCTGATGTTGGCCTCTGTCCTGGGCTGGGGGTAATGCTGCTTTCCCTCATTTCCTACCTGACTGCTGCACACAGTTCTCTGCACTGCTAAAAGCTGCTTCTGCCCAACCACGTGGGGACACCAAGAAACCTAGGAGGGTGTCTGAGCAGCAGCATCTAGCTATGCTGCCACCCCAGTCTACAGAGCTAAGATTGTATCTGTCTAATCCACTCCTAAAGTGGCAGATAAATCTTGTTTTCAGAAATTAAGCCTGAGGAAGAAACCAGCTCTTTAAATAGAAGTTAACCCCAAAGCCCTAACCCTGTCCCAAGGTTTTAATTTGCATGCCTCAAATAAAAACTGTATGTGGTTTTGTGTTTTAGCAAGCTAGATCTCAAACATTACTTGTTTTTGCACTTGCAACCAAAGACCACAGCCAGCAACGAAGAAAACTTCCCAAAAGGCTCGTGGCTAGCCTACTGTGTGCAGAGGCAGGCATCAAAATGTTACAAGGCAGAGTTTTGGGGAGTTGGAGCTTGGAACTAGGGTAACAGATCAGCCACTTCTAGCAAAACTAAGGCTTGTTGGAGGAGGCCTAGGAGAGCTTTCTGAAAGTGCTCACCATACAAGTAGGCAGTAACATGAGGACAACTTGAGTTCCTTGGGGGAAAGTCTATGTCCTGAGCCTCAGAGACTTCAGCAGGAGGCTTCATACTCCCAGCGTGTGACCAGCAACAGAAGGAAATTGACTGTGAAAACTGCTGAAAATTAGAGAGAAACTGCTTGAGAAGTATTGACAGAATAAGTGATTTTCTTAAAAAAAAAAAAAAACACTGCAGATAGGATTGCTCTGAAAAGACGCAAATTTTAATATGTATGTATCATGTGATAATATCTTATAGTGCACCATGTCTAGGATATATTGATCAGTACAAAGAATCAACAGAAGCAGTGTTCACAACCTATGCTGTAGTTCTTACTTATGTGGTACATGTACTTACTTCAGCCTTATTTAGACAGATTTCAAATTACATCCCTAAGTAGATCATGACCAGGTTCCTGAAAGGGGTTGTGTGGGTAACATTGCACCCACAAATCAAGATCCACTTCCTGCAAAGAAGCCATTTTGTCCTTCCTGTTAGGAGTGCAGGAGTCATTTTACAAGGATCAACGGTAATTGCTACAAGGCTTAGTGGAGTTTATATAGAAACTCTCCAATTGTCTATCATGAACTGTCAGATATGTGACAGCGTAAAACAGAAGGAATCATACAAATAACTCTAGTGCAGCTTCTAAATATAAAACTCAAAATAATGTTTGTGAATGTTTTTAAAAACACTCAAAATGACAAGGTCACTGTTGAAGCTACAGAAGTGTTCTATATTTGCTAGTGTAGATTACAGCAAATCTAATAGTATTATTTTCCAATAGGTAAATCTTGGTGGGAAAACCAGTTTTGTGTATTGTGAACAGCACACTAGCTCCTTTTTGCATTGGAAAGTAATTAAAAAATGATTAAAAAATTGACTGAGAGGTTCCCCACCCCCCACCCCCATATGACCACTGATGCTTCAGCAATTATTGAAGGGGGAAATGCTCCATTATCTATTCCGTAATTTTCAAGATGACAACAAACCGAATGCTTTGAACTTTGGCAATGCACCATCATTTGCCATTGGTAATACTAGCCTTAACTTCATGGAATACTGCTCTTGTATATGGATTAATAAAAAATTAAAATGGTGTTGCTTCCAGCTAAATGCCTAGGTCCAAGGCTGCAAATTACAGCAGAGAAAGCTATAAATAGATGAGAATTTCACCTTAGAAGTCATATAAGAGAGGTCTTAATTTTTTCATTAGCAAGAAAAGCTGAAACCTTTAGAGTTGAACATTTCATTTTATTAAACCTGAAAAAAAAAAAAAAAAAAAAAAAGATGTTGAAGAATATACTCTAAGTCAGGAATACAGATATGTATACAAGGTCAGGATTATCCAAGGATTAAAGCTGTAAATGAAATGGAGGTTATAGAAAGTACATTTTAGAGATTAAAGTTTTAACTTCCACAAAGCACAGAAAAAATGTTCAATGTTACGATCTTCGAATTAAAAGTGAATGTATGAACAGTCAAATTTATCAAGATGCAATAAGAAAATGGTAGGGTAGAAAGGTTAATGAAGAATTATCTGGTTATAAATGTAGATAATGTAAAAAGTACATTGGAGAACAGTAACAGAAAATAGATATTTCAGCTAGTGATATACTTTGATTTTAAAGTAGCAGATTTCATTAAACAAACTTAACCTGTTTCAGTCACTTTCCCTATGGAAAAGAAATGTTGACTTTTCAGGGAATCCTGGGAATTACTGAATGACTGAAATTTGACAAGTAACTGATTATGAATCATTTGTCTGGAGATTTTTAGTGAAAGATTCAGCACAGATCTCATGCCTGAGTAGTCTTTATATTAAGACTACGAGCCTGTCTTCAAATACTGTTCCTCCTAAATTTGTTAAAACTTGTGGAACTTATCATTTTCTTAAATGCAGTAGTAGAAAGAACATTTGCTTGTGTAAGTAGATTTCAACAGATTGCAGAAAACTGCTAAACATAGATTTTACTAACACTGGGCTTAAGGTTAAACTAGAAGTTAAAAAATATGAAAAAAAAAGATCTGATTCAAAACAGCCAAGATGTATGAAAATATAAAGCAATAGTCTGAATAATAATAATGATGAAATAGAGTTGTATATTTGAAGATATACACTGGAGGGAAAAATAAATGTTGCAGTGCTCTTTCCCTAAGACATTCCTTCAAGCTGAGAACTTTCCTTTGTTTTTCATGCGGTTTCTTACTTTCATCCAAGAAAGACAGATGAACTAACCAAGTGCCAGAGCTAGCAATGCTGTTGTAGCACTCCTGGACATACAGAATGGCCTGAACAAGCCCACATAAGAAGGCAGAGGTGAAGAGGAAGGGAATTTCAGGTAAGAAATACTGGAGGGCAGAGTGGTGACTGTTGGCACGTGCTTTTCCTACACATTTCCATTTACTTCAAAGTCCTCTCTGGAATGCTACTTGCAACAATTTCCCTAAGAAGCCATTTTCTGTGCCAAGGAAATACCACTGACCATTACTCATTTTAGGAAAAATAATCTGCCTTTTTACAGAGGAGCTATAAAAATAAGTACAATTAAAAGAAAAAATAAGCAGCCATGGATCATGTCTGACACAGAGCCCTAATCTGTCTCAGTCACCTGATTTTTTAGCCATCTCCCACTTCCAGCTGTTCCTCGCCATGACATTTCTGACTCTCGGCTGGTGGCACCAGGAGCCAGTGCTGTCCTTGACAGTGCACCAGTGCCAGGAGGTGCTCCAAGCATGGAGCTGGACAAAGACTGGCTGGATTAGTGACTGCACTGTTCCTCTGCTGGGCTCAGCGCACCAGCCTGGCCATGGCACAGCTGCTATGGGTGGCAGGGTCTGCCTGGCTCATCACCCCATCTGTGGGGAGAGCCTGCTGCAGAGTAGGGTCAGGACCGTACATTGCCTGGCATGGGCTTAGCCAGGCAAGGTGGGATTTGTGGCCATTGGGAAGAGATGGGCTGCAGAAGTTTTAATTTTGGATTAAGGGAGACCTTTGCCACCACCAGTTAGCCCCATGCTCCAAGTTGCTCCTGCATTAGTGAGTGTTTGGGCTGCCTGGCTAATTGTGGCATGCGAACGGCAGGCTGCACAGATGTCAGATGTCACGCTCTATCTGATGAAGAGGTCTCTGCCTCAGGCTGTTTATATATGACCTACCAGAATTTCCTGCTGCATGATGAAATAATTAGGGGGCCCTCATGCAGGGAATAATGTTGTGAGTAGGTTGCAAAGGCATTACACATACAAAAAGAAAATCCTAAGCATTTTCCTTATCTGTGATATAATCTTCCAAGACGCCTTATATACATTCAACTTGTTTGTATTATTTCTTTTAAAGTTCTTCATACAGATGCTAAATGAAGGCTTAAGAAAGTTTAGCAGCATGCTTTCCTTTATGCTCAAATTACATAGTGGGAATAGTGGCATAAGCAAA
Source organism: Anas platyrhynchos (assembly GCF_047663525.1). Classification (NCBI taxonomy): domain Eukaryota; kingdom Metazoa; phylum Chordata; class Aves; order Anseriformes; family Anatidae; genus Anas; species Anas platyrhynchos. The sequence continues at coordinate 39,606,241 of NC_092594.1, forward strand.
CAGGAAAAAAGGGAGATTTATTTGTTTGTTTTAAATCAAGATTGTCTTTTGCCTCTTAAGGCAGCGAACTCTAAACTGTGGATAGTTTAGTAGAAGTTGATCTTGTCATCAAAAAGAATCTCATTTTTGTGGCTCTTCTTTTTTTCTAATCAGTTTTAATTTGTAACTTTTTTTATACATACAGAGACTGTCCATATGCCCACAGACACACCATGTCCTGATTGATCTCACCCCTCTCCTCTCCCAGCCCAGTACACTGGAAAGCTGGTTAGAGCATGCTCTTGATTTCAGTCTGGAACAGTTTAGCCATGACTATCAAACTTTCAGGTGAAACATAGAAACATGAGGTAAGAATCTGACCTCATATGTCCTGATGTCCTGAATATGTCCAAGCAGCTGAACCAGGTTGAATTGAGCTTCTGGCTGGCAGCAGTGGATAAGCTGGTCCAGGCAGGAGCACAGAGGGAAGCAATGTCCAGAAACAGCCTCCCAGTGGAGACTGGCCAAGCTGATCACTTGTGCTGGGGCTGTGGCCAGAGCCCCCAGCCCCTACCCCTACAGCCCCAAGGACAGTGCACAAGAAGGTTGCAGGCAGCAAGTGTGGCTGCAGGCACACTGAGCCCTCCAAGAAACTCCTTGGTGTTTTGCAAACTGAGTTTCAATAAGGTGGCAAATCTGAGATGAGAGATGGAAACCATCTTAGAGGAATGACCTTGTTGCACCTTGTGCATTGCAGAGCTGCTTTCCGAGGCCGTACAATAAGCAGAGTTAGAGAGAAATGGGACTTTTCAGTCTGGAGGACAGAGAGCTCAGGATGGTCTTACCATGTATATAAATACCTGGTGGGAGTGAATGACAAAGAAAGAGCCTGACCCTTCTCAAAGCTGCCTAGTGACAGAACAAGTGGCAATGGGCACAAACAGAAATATGGGAGGCTCCATCTGGGCATAAGGAAACACTTTTCCACAGTGAAGGTGGTCAAATACTGGCAGAGATTGCACAGAGAGGTTGTGGAATCTCCACCTGTGCAGATACTCAGAACTGCACTGCATGTGGTCCTGGGCGTGAGCCCGCTTGAGCAGCAGGGTGGTACTGAATAATCTCCAGAGGTCCCGGTGAACTGTAGGTATTCGGTGATTCTATGATTCTGTGAAAATCATAGTAAGATTGTTGGCTCAGAAAATACTGTGAAGTGCCTAGAAGGTCTTCCTGGAAGCCTATTTAATTTGCACTTATTCTAATAACTATTTACAGTGCAGTGAAGAATGCTACACTAAATTCTTTCAGTGGGAGACAAAGTGACAGTTCTTACCCTTCCCTTCTTACTGCTCATGTAACTACATGGACCACTGTCAGCCTCAGGACATCCCCTCTGTCTTTCTTAGAACAATTACCTGCTTGGATAGATACTTTGTTTAGAAATGTATTTTTTTTTCTCTTTTTTCCCGTTTCCAAAGCACGTTATTATTATTCTACTAAGGGAGTCTTAGAAATGGTATTTGCATTGGTTTTGAGAAGACAAAAATATTAGATTAACCCTGCAGTTCAGATTAAGAAAATAAACATATATATATACATAATTTGCTGCATAATTCATAGCCTGGTAGCCTGGATTTTGACTGTTTTATTGCTCGTCCAGAAGGAACGTGAATTAGTCATAAACATGTCATTAAAAAAACAGAAATCTTTCTAGATGGTTACTCAAAATGGGGGTATTTTCACAGAAATGCAGTAGTAACAGAAGACAAATGAATTTCAAAGTTTTTTCTAAAATCCTCTTATGAATTGTAAAATAATTTTGGTTGGAAGAAACCTTAGAAGGCACTCTGGCAACCCTTACTCAAAGCAGGGAAACTTTGAGAGTAGATCAGGTTTCAGTGTCTCCAAGGATGGCGGCAGATGAAGGCAAGCCAACCCCCCACATCATTTACCTTTGCTTCGTAGTCTTTCCAACAAAGCTAGTATCTGAACCCCTGCAGTCTATGTTTATGCAGAATGGCAGTAACAACATCAACAACAGAGGTAAATGCACATTCCCATTAGTAACTGTGTATTAGCTGCTAACCAACCAGACCCTATTTGAGGGAATCAGTGGGTATGAGTCCAATAATATTTTAATTTCTCAGCAAGGTGCAGTATAAAATGGGTAGTTTTGGATCAGATCACTACACTTTTTTTTTTTTTTCTGGCATCTTGACTTCCCATTAACTCCTCTTTTTAACTTTGATGCATCATGACACACCCCAGTGTTGAACAGACTGGGCTGAACCATACTAATTTATTTACTTCTTACATAGTCTTATAGTCTCAAATAATGCACCCAGACATACTAAAATACATTTCAAAGGATGAACTCCACAGATCTGCCAAAGTATTCCAACAGCTGCCATAAGTTTGCCTCATTTCAAGACTTCACGCAGAGCAAGTGACCTCAAATGATCAAAAATAGGATAATAGGTGAACACAATGTTAAAAAGAAGAGTTTACAGTATGGTGGCCATATATATTTTCATGGTTAGGAAAGCTTGACCATCACTTTTGTTAAAGCACAACGTGGAAAAGAGATCCACGTTTCCTAGATATGAAAAAATATATGTCATTGTTCTACAGATGTGGAATATAAATCCATTTCTAAACTGTTATTGCAGTCTTTCTTAGCAGTCTTTCTTTCTATTTCTAAATTATCTCAGCAGTCTTTCTTTCCATTTCTAAATGGATCCTGTCTTTCACCAACTGAAAGTTCAAGCACAATAAACTTATATTTCTTCTGGTGCATGTTGTACGTACACGTTTCAATTCAAATTATTTCCTAAGTTAGGTTTGTACATAACACTATGTACAGTACTACTAAGAAAGCCTGGAATAAAAATTAACATTTTCTTGATCTTAGTCCTCCATTTGGCTCACTATTTGATAGCTTTTCTAGCTATATCAAAAAGATACAGAATAATTTGTTCACTACCATTAAAAGCATATAAATATTCAGCATGAGTTAAGTCATTGGGTGGAGAGAACAGCTGATAGGATAGGGGTGCATCTCACATCAGTAGCAGCAGTATTCTGCCCTCCTGAATAAGACAGAATGGTATTCCAGTGTGCTGATATCACAAAGAAACCACTGCCAGATCAATTTAATCTTCTTATTCTCTGTGTACTAGTGCACCTTTGGGAAAAAAAAAAAAAAAAAAATTCTCTTGCTCATGTACTTGAAGACTACAACCATAACAGATATGAAGCTAACTATCATCAGGGCCACTACCCGTTTGACCCTTTGACAGCAGACACTCCTTTCTGCAAGGGAAAATCAGCAATGATATATGATGAGGGAAGGGACTGCCTTCCTCAAGGACCAATTTAGCACAGCAGGGGAAAAGTAGCTAAGGCAATATGCATCTCAAAGCAGTAGAAAAATTAAAGGCAGAAATAGGAAGAGTGGGTTTGGAAGGCAATGTAAGGGAGGAAAGTAGCAGTAGTAACCACAGGAAGAACAACTACAATAAAGACAGTGGATACAGAAGAGCAAATAGATTCGAGTTAAAAAAAAAAAAAAAAAAAAAGAGAGAGAGAGAGATTGAGAGAGGAAAAAGCACCTAACAGAAGAGCTAAGGACATGATTAGATGAAGAACATAAACTGAGTGGCAAGGGAAAGCCAGCTTGTCTCCATACACTGACAGATGGTTTTTCGACGGTTAGTGCAAGTAAGAGAATCTTCCTATTTTTCACGCTAAGTAGGGGTCAGGACCCCACTCTCTTAACAGACCCTGCAAGAGTTCAGTCTGTCGTTTCTCAGCTTGGAGGTGAGGCCATCTAGCTCTGTAGGGGCTGTGGTAGTATGGAGAAGCCCCAGCTGGACCCCACTAGCCACCCAAGGCTGTTGCAGTGGGCTAGCCCTGGCTGTACAGAGCATCATGCATGGTGTTGACTTCCAAAAGGGATGAAATGCAGCCTTCCTCAAGAACCATTCCTTTCTGGCTGTGTTCAACAGATACTCAGGCAAGCTGTTTACTGCTAGTGGGGACAGGGCTGCAGGAACTGCAGTCCCAGCAGTGTCCAGACATCCTTGAGCATCTCCGTTAACAGAGAGATTACATGAAACTAGCTGAAAAGTTCTTTCAGACTTTTCTCCTTACCTCCCTAGATTACCTCCTTACCCCAGGATGCCAGTCCTGGATTACCTCCTTACCCCAGGATACTAATCATACAAACAATTGTCTTCTCCAGTCAGCTTCTATGGGGCTGGAAGAAGGCAAAACTAATTTTCCATACTTGCATTTTCAAAGACAAGAGCAACATTGAGAGAGCTCCAGGAGCCTCCAGGAGCCCCTCTTCCAGAGCAGTGATACTATACATTAATTGGACAGCAAGTCTGGTCTGGGAAATCTGGGACATCATAAAGCAGAGTTGGAGCCTGGAGAAATACAGCTTTACTGGAATTACTGCTGCTTTGTATAACTTATTTCAACTGAAAAGTAACAAGCCTATCAGAATCCCACAGCTGGATGTCAGGTACCATGCAGTAGAATTACAGTGCTACTACTCTTGCTCTGGGCCCAGACTTCATCCCTCATCTCTGCCCACTGCGTCAGAGTGAATAAGTTGAGCTACTTCTGCACCAGCACACCTGTGCTCCCAGCTCAACCCAGTTGAGCAACTGAAAAGATGTCTGCCTGGCCATCCTCTCTGCCATCCTGACTGGATGCTTGACACAGCTCATCCACACAGTGCCACCCCTTTGCCTCCTGGCAGGAGCTCAGTGTGGGGTCCCAAGCTGATGAGCAGCATGGTCTACCTTGGCACCTGTGCCCTTGCAGCAGGGCATGCTGCTGGCAGAACACCACAGCAGCACACCCAATCCAGTGTGACGTTAATCAGTTCATTCATTTTCTTCTGCCTCTGTTTCTGTAGCTTTTAAATTTTACTGACATACCTCACATAGCTGAGAAGAAAAAATATTAAATTAGGAGCATATAAAAAGTTGTGGGAAGTTCCCTTCACAGTTTGCTGCTGACAGAGCTGCAGAACTGTCTCCAAAACAATTTACAGGCCCTAGGAATGGCTCACGTTTGCACAAAATATCTGTTGAATCATCCATATCTTTTGACTTCTTAGTTTTACACACCACCAACTCATGATCTCTGTCTAAATGTGTGTATTAGACCAAAACCCAGTAGTGAAAAAAGTAATGAAACAACCCCTTACGTAAACCAAGTATGATCACTGAAAGTTGATGTACGAAATACGCATTTTTCCTCTGTGGTGCTCACTCACTCCTTCAAGCCAAAACTCCCATTAACTTACACTCAGGACTCTTTCTCAAAGTGCTTATAAGTGCAGGCAATGCATCTCAAGATACCCCTCTCTGCAGCTGAGGGACACCAGCCAAGTCCTGCTCTATGCCACCATCTTCCCCACTTAATGCACACCCTGGGGCAGCCCCAGCACCATGAGCCCAGTGCTCTGTAGCTAGCATCCACGTCCCGGGAGCAGCGCATCTCCAGGTGGCTGGGCTGTGAAGGGAAACTTGCCAAAAGTTACCAGGAGGTCTGTTGCAGTGCTGGAGGCCTGTGAGACCTTCCAGAGGCTGTGTTTCCCTCCAGACAGTGTGGTGCTATGGCAGTTTCTGCCTTGGGTCAGAGGCTGCCCTTTTTTCTCTCTTTGCCTGCTTCCATGGACTTTAGCTCCGACCTCTGAATAAATGTGTAGTCATAATAGACATTGTAACCGCTAATAATAGATACCCCACTTAAAGATACATATAATGGAGGTGAATCCAGTTTTGCAGGTTCACAAGAATTTTTTTATTGATGGTCTGCTCAATCACATATGGTTGAAAGATAATGATGAAGTGCCCTGAGTGTGAAAAGGACTCTAGTCTAAGGGATACTTGAGCTCCCTCTCTGCCTGCCCCCGTGATTTCTGTGATTGATTATACATATCCTCATCTTAGTTTTAAGCTATTCTTCATTTATTTCATTTGCAACATTTCAAAGTTTTTTTTCCTGATAATTGTTTTATTCCCTGGTCTTCCTTTCATTTGGCAACAGCTGACCTGGCAGCAAGCCCAAAACATGGTAAATGACAAATCACTACCAGATGAAGCTATGAGTTTTACATAGTGCATTTCCTCCGGCCACAGAAAACTTTGAGGCCAAATAAAATCACTAAAGTGACTGACACCAATACCAAGTTTTACATGAAGTCCTCACAGTTACAGAAAACTATGCTATTTGATTCAGAAGCAGTGATAGAAATGCAAATCCATAACAATGCTTCCAGTCATCATCTAATACTTGCTGGCATACTTGGGAGCAGGAAAGTCCATTGTTCCCCTGGGGAGACAGCAGCCACAGACAGAAATGCTCCACCAGAAGCAGTAATCCCTGCTGTATCCTCTCTTATCCATGCTAGACCGCGGCAGCTGTGCCAGGTTACCTCCCTGTGGATGGGGCTTGGAGTGGGTGGTGCTTTTCAAACACAGTCACAGAAAATTTTCCAGCAGTCCAGCATTTTGGGCCAGGGAAAAAAGAAATATTAGAACTTACTGCTGCTAACAACCATAGTAGATCCTTCTCTACAGAGTGCATCTCCTCTATAGTGTGAAAGAAAAGAGGGATGAAGTTACAGTCAAGGCAAAATATGCCTCTTTTGAATGCCCACCAAGTAGGTTGCCATTTCCTTGGAGTCCTCCTCTGTGAAGCCAAGCACTAAAGCTGGAAGGCTCTTAAATGAGAATTTTTTCCTGAACCTTGTTTCACCCTCCCAGGACTGATTCCACAGGACAGTTCTTTTGTTACTCAAAGTTATCAGACAAGATTTGAGATACTCCGTTTTGCAAAAAGGCTTCTCCATTTTTCCTAGATAGACATTTTGAATTGAGGCTGTGACATTTACAGTGCCCTTGGAGCTCATGCATAGAGTTTTAGCACTTTATCTAATTGTACATAGGTCTAAATATCTGTGTAAAGTAATTTTATGGAAGACACAGAATGATAAAGTGGATGTAAACTGAAACCATTCTGAGTCACATAACACAGGCTAAACAATGCTTGGCTGTGGACACAGCCAAAAGACATAAAGTGAGGCCAGCAGAGTCCTAAAGAGAGAAAAGACTCCCAAGGTATACCCTTCAGAAGTTTTCAAGACAAATGATACAGCCTTGCAATAAATGTTTAAAATCAGAGGGAAAGGAAAAGACTCAATAGCAAAGTGTTGTTTGGCTATAGTTCTGTATATTCCAGATGCCACACAACTTGTTTTTCGTAAGAACTGGAAAACCACTCCCTCAAGAGGGGTGTTGTTTGACTTTGTGAGAAAGTTCATAAGATATTGAACAGTTATGTATACAAACAGAATACACAGCACATATCAGGCTTACTTAGCTGTTTCCAAATCCTGCCCTCATTCACCAAGGACTTAATTCACTGCTCACAGGGTATGGTTACAAAGATTTGTTGCCCCCAAACAAGCTAGTACACATTTAGGCATGCTTGTCCCTGAGGTACTATGAGAGTGAGCAACACTGAGGTTATCCAGGCTGCACACAAACCACCCTGTGGGCAGCAAATTCCCACTTCTCCCCATCACTCATGCTGCTGGAGCATGCCGCTGGGGATCAGGAGGATCAGCATCATGCTGCACGCCCCAGCGCAGTGGAGCCTGGAGTGTTATACAGCCAGAAAGCACTGCTCTGCCTGCTGTAAAATATACATGAATGAGATCTCATTCAGTCATTCCAAGAAGAGTTAGATTTGAGTGTTTCATGAACAATCCCATATACGTTTTTTCTTTCAAAAAGCTCCAAAGCCCAGGTTCATCTTCCCAAGTCTGTCATGGGGCAGTGTATCTCCATCAGACAGAATATTTGTAATGAGGACATTCAGAGGCTACATGTGACTGGATCTCTACAAACCACAAAGACACAGGGCAGGCACCAAAGACCCAGTCCCAGCCTCAAACCTGGCCATGCCACACAGCAGCAGCACTCACCCAAATATCCTACCATGCTGACACTGTGCGTTGTGTGCCACACAAGGCAAAGAGGGGGACCAGGAAGCCCTACACCCCCCTGTGCCCTGCTCTGCCCAGATCCCAGGGTCCAGTCTGGGGCCATCACAGGGAGTCTGGCACACAGGTGGAGCTGGCAACAGGACAAGCACCAGGGCAAACACCAACTCCCATTGCACTGCATCCCTTCAGCCTTCTCAGCTTGCAGACTCACATGCCTCCTCAGTGGAGCCAGAGGCCAACCCAGCCACCCAGGAGGGAGCGGGAGGGGTGATCCCATGGGAGATCCTCCACCCCAGGCTTTCACGGGGTGGGCCCCCCACAGGCACCCATGGCACCCAGCTGTAACAACCACAGCAGCATCTGCACTCTCCAAATGCATGGGACAGGGGAACATAGCACTGAAATTGCAGCAATCTTGTAGGTGGAGGTGAGGGAAACTTGAAAGGGTCAAGTCTAGGCAATACTTTCCTGTCTCAGGGAATCACATGCAGTTTGGTAGAGGAGAGAGAAGGGAGGCCTGTCAACCTTCATTGGCCACAGGTAATGGTACACAGTAATTTCTTCTGATAATGTCACCAGAAGAGGAAATCCTGCAGACTAAACTCATTAGGGTCTGAGGGCAACATCATGAGGGGCTTTCATTCTGCAGGAAGAAGGACCATAGCCTGAGTTGTCTGAGAGGGGAACATCTGTGGTACACAGACTGAAGGCTCTGAGTCATTCCATTTTTGATATGTTTTAGTTCTTAAAGCCAAACTTCTCACTTTCCAATTGAAACTTATCTGTCCTTTCAAAAAGAAGAAAATAAAAATAAAAAAAAAGTTGGCATATGTTTTTAAGAGCCAGTAATTTGGAAGTATTTGAACAACTTTTCTTTGTTGTTGCAGTTTTATCAAGCAGGTCACTAAGTAAGACATTACATTTCCAAAACTGATAATTCTAGAGGCCATTAAATGTCATGTGGCTATTTCCATTGGCTTTGCATCAAGACCAATAACACCTTGAATATGAGGCTTTCCAAGTACTCTGTGGGCAGTGGTGGCATAGTCTTCAACAGGCCTTCACCAAAGGGTGCATCATTTGCCAAAAATAACCATTGTTATTCATGCAGGACACCTGAGGTGTGTAGAGATTTAGCACCCATCCCTCCCATCCTTCGTGTACCTGCAGGTCTGATGTATGCCCCTCATGGAATGGGCAGGAGGTGGCACTATGGCATGGGGCTGCCTCTTAGAAGAGCAGTCTGTTCCCCCAGGCACTAGTGGGATTGCCAGCCTTGTCAGTCCTGTGACCACCACTTGCATCAACACCGATAAACTGTCCACAATGTTCATCGGTTTGTCCCACGTGTTCTCTGACCTTTAGGTTGCTTCAGTTGTTTTTCTGCACACTGGTAACAGATTTGGAGAAAACATGCAAGTTTCTCCTTTTCTTAGTCCATAGCACAGCAGCAAAGCTTAGCTCACTCAATAGAAGAAAGCCCTTGATTTCTTTTTCTTCAAGCCCTCCCGCTGCGGCGGTGATTTCCTGGGGACGGCATCTTGGCCACAACTCCTCTCCTGCATTAGCAAAGCCATCCCACCCCATACTCCACAACACAGCTGGATCCCACCCATGTTTAGGGAGAGACTTGTGCATGGGACTTGATGCAGGCAAAACTCAACTAGCTGATTAAAGAAATTGGGCCTTATCTTGAAAAAAGCAAACAAACAAAAAAAGACTTTATACCAACATCAGTCAGAAATTTTCCAATGGACACATTTACCTCATAACATATCAGCCTGTCTAAAGCAAAACATCTTGGAGAACAATGTTACTTTTGAGGAATGTCAGTTTTAAAATAAAAATGAAGAGAAAGCATTTCCAGTAAAACAAAGCATTCTATTTCTCTTTTGAACTACTTTTTTTTTTCTTTTCACTTTTTGAAGCTAATATTGTCCAATAAACTGTAAAATAAAATATCAACATTTCAATACAGAATTTTGATTTTGTTAATAAGACTGTTCAATATTTTTTTTTAGAATTTAAGATCACAGAACATGTTGAAGAAAAAAAAAATCTTTTCCAGAATGAAAGGCTAAAATCATAAACTTCACAACAAAGTTAAAAGTCCTATACCTGCACTGCTGCACTTTATGTGCACTTTAAAACCATATCTATGGATTATATTCTTTCTCTCAGCATGTTTAAAATATCCATGTAACCATTCATTTTCAGACAAACATATGTATTTCATCTGTGTATAAGCATATTTCCATGAGAAACTTAAAATTCACAGAGAGAATACCAAATCTTGCAGTCATTATTCAGACTAAAGGCAGCGGGCACTTTGACAGAGTATGGAACATGGGATTTGTTACACAAACAGTGCTACAATTTCATTTTTTAAACTCTGAATGTCTATGCTTGTCATCACTAAATACACAAGTAGTTTTTGCATCCAAAAATGTAAATAACACATTATACGAACTAAACCATTTGTCTAAGGTGGCCTTTCTTAGAAATGAAAGATCTGATATTAAGAGGAATATAAACAGTCTGAAAAATCAGTCAATTGAATCTCTGTGACTCCAATCCAGGAGTTGCAGTTGAACTCAAAACTGGTCTGCTCTGTTCAGAATAAGTAAAAAAGCCTCAAAATGTCCTAGAGGCTAGGCTCTGTCTAGCCAAGTAAAACAGGCACGATTTATCTGCAGAACAGGTTTTTACACACATTGTAAAAACAGCACATATACAGATGTGTACTGTAGCATTATGCACCCCACATCTCTTTGTGGTAGGAGCCAGTTCTGGGTTGTGCTCTGGCTCACTGCTGCCTCTGGGTCGCTGCTCTGGCACAGGCAGGGAGACTGGGCAGGATCCACATGCAAGCACAGGCCATGTGGTACCCCGCTGGCCCCCGGGGCCCAGTGCTGTCACCCCACAGAGCCTAGCCAGCAAAGGGGCTGGAGAAACAGTTGCTCCCGGGAGGCTGGGGCTCGCTGTGAGTGGAGGTGCTGGGCTTGCCGGCCTGTGGGTAGGACTGCGTGGAGCTCCTGGAAATCCGTCTGCAGCATGCTTTGGGTGTTAGAGCACATTTTCCATTCAAAACCTGGAACTGGATATTGTGCTAAACCTCCCATCACCAAATACCCACATATGAGGCAAGTGACTGAAACAGCAGTAACAACCATCGGAGGTACTGCAAGCTATTTACTCAGGGACCTGTTAGTTTAGATAATGTCCTGTGCCGATGGCAGTGGGCCCAGGCCTGTCCCTGCTGAAGTCAATAGATTCATTGTCTTAACCCTGAGCGGGGTAAGCCTCATGTGAGGCCAGCCTGGGTCTAAATTACATCTTTCAGATGCACATTGCAGATTGTTAAACTCCTACGTGAGGAGCAAAGACATTGCTGCTGGAATCCACGGTTTCAGATTGCAGAGCAGAGCACTGAATATACAGTGAAAAACTGACATGAAACCTACTTTTAAATGCATGTGTGTTTATGTAATCTATCCCTGGAACTGTTTATTAGTATTGTGAACTGTAAGTATATAACCTTAAAATAACCTCTTCATCCAGTATCTTATTTGCAGAGGAAGATATTACACCCCTTAACTGGATCCATTACTCTCCCAATGCTTCCCTAAAATAACTGTTTTGATTTGGGAATTCAAATGAAAGGAAGCCTATGCATGTAGGCCAGCACATATTTAAAGTATCATTCCTGTTAATTGAGCTGGTCTAATTCTGCTTCCTTCTTCTTTCTTCATTGTGGTCTTTAAAGTACTTTGCATCAGATCCATTAGCTTGTGCTTTCACCTGTATATTGTCTCTCTTCTAAAACAATAGAAACAGGGTCATGAACAGACAAATCCTGCACCAGCATGGCCTACCAACTCTCCGTGTAAGAGGACTATCCTTCAGATGATCCCCAAAAAAATGAGAGCTTGCCACTGATCCAAGATGAATGGAGTCTCCTTGCATCTTTATATGTACCTTGCTGAGGACTGACACAAACCCTAATACACTTTGTGTGAGCATCTGATCTCAGCTGATCTCCAAAATGATTAATTTTCTGTTGCTGGTGTGTAGTGGTTCTCTGAAAGTGAGACAGAAGGAATTACCTACCACATCTCCTGTAACAAAGTGGGAGATGCTGTACTCAGTGAAACCATGAAGATACACTTGCAGAGCAGGCTGCCCTACACTGATTAACTATTCTAATTATGCAGTATATTATTCTTGTCTATACAACCAGTGTTGTATAAAAAAAAAAAAAAAAAACAAGTCCATTTGCCAAGTCAGACCAATAAAAGCATACTTTCTTTGTTCTGATTGTCATTTACAGTAAAAATAGTGTAATAACTGTAGAATCTCTACAAACCCTGAAAGACAGCAGAATTAGAAAGAAGGAATGCTACTATTCTACTGAGCAGAACTTCTTTAGTGATTTAATCTGCACAAAAAGTAGGATCCAGGAATATGCATAATGCTATTTCTTAAGAAGGAAAATAAATTTTGTTTCTTTTACATGCCTATTTCTAAATATATTTTTGTACTCAAATAAAAATGTTCTTGTATTTGAGGTCTTAACCATATCATTAGTGACAACAACAAATCAAGGTTGCTGAATCCCATTCTGATTTATTTTGCTGATGGAGTTAAATAAGAAGTACATAAAACACAATTGAGTCATTTTAAGTCCTCTCTTCAAATCCTAATCATGAATTGCTGCATCTAGATAAAATCTAAACAGAACAAAGCTTTTTCTTTGGTGTAAACAGGGAGATGTACAGAGCAGAGTCCCCACAAACTCCAGTGGAGGTAAATACCTTCACTGCCTATTAGGATTTCTGGTTAGAAATTTGCTCAGTGATATTGGGACTGTGTATGAATGACTACACGGCATCTACTATTAGGAATAACTAGTGCAAGGAAACTAACTACAGCACATGTTATATAGAAAAACACTAGCCTAAGGATTAGAAAGGTCTGACAGTTGCTCAAACAGAAAGGAAGATAGAAATGCTTTGTTTACCTGTGCTGTCAGCTCCCTCTTGGTTGTTAGTGACATTTCTGCAGGGCACACTGGGTCAATCAGCCCTTGCACTTCAAGGCAGCTTGCTTTGTTCATTTTCAAGCACCTACCTGCACAGAAACCAGACTGACTTCTCTAGCTAAGGCATTGCACAAGTCCAGATAATGATTAGACTCTTGGCCCGAAGACCCCATTTGAAGAGGATCTCAAAACTCTCACTCATGAGACACTCTCAAGGGACAAACGAGTACGGCTGTGTGCAGACCACTAGCAGTGTGGCAGAACAGAGCTTGATTTCAGCCCTTCTGATAATAAGTGCAGCACTGCAGCAAGGGGTGTCTGTTGCTGAAGATCTGGAGCTCACCAGAGTACAGCAGGGCACTCCAGCTGTGCAGGAAGGGCAGGATGGCAGTACGAGCAGCCATGCAGGAGAGGTACACGCATCCCTGCTGTGTCAGTCACACCTGAGCTGTAAGTGGTGTGACAGTCTAGGACAGCTGAGCCCTGGCATGGTCTCTGCCATCACACATCATATTACATGTACACCACAAGTAGAGGTTGGAGGGTTATTAGCCCTTGTTATGCCTGTCAAATTAGCCCCACTCTGCACACGTACACAGTACCCTGCAAATATGTGCCTGCTGATCTACACAACTTCATATACCTTTTGCCAGTCACAGGGTGAGTCCTGGCCTAGAGGTCATGACCCTGCCACAAAGCAGATAAGAAATGTAGCAAGTAGCAGATTTGTTGGATGATCTAGCTGTTCTCCTACCACTAGATGTGGGAGATCATGGATCTCTCCTCTCATCTCACTTTTCCCTGAGTGATACCCAGATGTCTTCCCCTGCAGGGACAAGCCTTTCACCATAAGCAAGTGCACATGAGCCCACATAGCAGGGCTGCACTCCTTGAGCCTGACAAGAGCTGGAGCCTGCAGCTGCATGCAGTGCACATGAGAGGAAGGAAATCCAAGAGAGGTGATCTGCCACATGGCCACTGATCTTCAGATGGTCAGATACCTGAGCACCAGAGAGCAAAGGTTGCAATGCTGGAATGCAGCCAAAGTTAACCTCAAAGTCTTCAGACAGCCAGTGATAGCTCTGTGTCTGTTCAAGAAGTGCTATCATGGACCAGACTAGTCACCAGCTTGCTGGAGGAATGAGCTGTAACTAGTGCCTCTGCCTGTTCCAGAGGATATGTTTGTGGTTAGACAGGCACTGCACATTTGATTATTCCATGTATCTGCTGCAGCAGTCGTTCTAAACCTATTTTCCTTATTTGTTCATTATAGGAAGAAGTCCTTCATTATAGTGACACCTTTGTTGGTCTTTGGATGCAAGAGTTGTCTGGACAGATGTCATTCATCTTGTAATATCTAGTCATGCATATCACAGTTGAAAAGTACTTTCATAGTTTTTAGCTCAGAACAGAATCCACATGTTCTCCTTTTGTGCCTCAGCAGAGATTTACCTGTCTGAGATGCTTGCTGTGGGATCTTGCACATCCCATTTAACACCAATGCTGAGACAAAAAGCATCATATGCCCTGACTTGTTCCTACGCAGGGACTCAGTGCATGATCAGTTGTCTTTATAAAAATTCCCCCTGAACTCTGTCATGAACTGCATATATACCAGATGGGATGCAGCAAAGACAGGATAAATGTAATTTCCATTTCTGAACTATGATTTTGTCTTATCAGGATACCCAGACTCCCAAAATAACAATGAAAAGTAGAGATGGAAACATAGCAAAAGTCACTGCAGAGCATAAACAGTAAAATAAGACAGAAAGGGGCTATGGCTCCCCACTCTGCTCACATCTGTGTGGGAGGCAAAAGCAAACAGACCTTAGCAACAGCACAGCTGTTGTGACAGGCACAAGACAGGTAGACTTTCAGGGAGTTGTTTTTCCACTTAACAAAAATACTTAATTTCAGCCCTGACTCTGCTGCATATACCGGGAGCCTTTCAGTGGTTAGGAGCAGTACAATACAAAGTCCACAGTTCTGTGGTTCTCTGGTACAGTGTGATGAGCACAGGTCCATTGCATTCTCCATTTTGTAAGCCTGCTTCTCAATGTCATCAGGGGCCGGTTGCTGGCAATCCAAATATTTGGATATGAATAAGACAGCAGAAGAGCAGCAATATTATGGTCTTATAACCCTAACTGCAAGTCAGTACTCCATTCAATTCTTAGGTTGTTTTTCATCCTATTAGTCCCTCTCTTCATGAAAGTTAGATAAATAATTTTTCTCCTGCTCAAGCATCAACATTCAGATGGTATTAAGGAATAGCAAAACATCAGACAGTGAAGTGCTGCTTTATGCATAGCTTTTTCCATGTAGCCAGCCAGAGCTGACTCATTTTTGAATGTTTATTTGCAGATATTAAAACAAACAGTTGTCTTTAAAATCTCCTGTGAATCCCTCTGTCACTTTCTTCTCCTTGTAATCCCAAACTGAAGCAATGAAAAGAAGGTTATCATTAGATCATCCGTAAAACATCATCTTCTGTTCAGCTTTTACTGTGGGGTACAAGAGATACTAAGAGTATCATATAGAGAGTACAATGGCTCTTATGCCCTGCAAAACAGACAAGCAGTTTTGCACAGAGCAGTGAGGACAACTCCTGTATGTGCAAACAATAAATTTAAGGTACATGCATGAAAAGTAAAATGTGCTCTTTATGTTGTTGATCGCTTCTGTTATTTTTCAGAGTTTTTTGTTGGTTAGTTAGTTTTACTTATGCTTAGTGAAACACTTCCTTTCTGCTCTTCAAAAGCAGAATAGCTCGGGTCCTGCTGGCCACAACAGGAATAGGACTGGATCCAGATTCCCAACAGTTGTAGCAAAGGTACCATAGAACAATCCTTATTCCTAGACCTGCAGTGTGCTTACAGATCAAAGATGCATTTTAATCCTGATCAGTGTACTTTAATGTATGAATAGATTAGTTAGTATCAGAAAACTTCTAGAAAAAAAACAGGCTGCCAAAAGGAGTTACATTAAACTTATATGTCATTATCCATACCTTGTCCCCTGTCTAGAATTACTTTTTTTTTTTTTTTTTTTCTTTTCCCAAGCACAACATTTAATAAAAGTAGATGTCTGGGCAGAAATACGCTCTGTCACTCTGTCTAGATATTTCATTCTCCTCTGGAGCAACAGCACTCTGGCAACAAGTAAAATTTCCCCATTTAGTTATACGAGTGCCAGTTAAGAGTTAATGAAGCTACATCAGTGTAAAAATTAGAAACACAATGAAGAATAAGATCCCTTATCGCTACTTAAACCACTAAGCTGAACACCTGTACTGTCTCTGCGCTTTCAAAATAAATGTATTTTATTTCAGAAAATTACAGTAGCACTTTGTACATACCAGTCACAAAATTATTAATCTTGTATAAATCTTGATATTTCTACTTGTAAATACTTGCAAACATTTGGGGAATTGTAACCTGTGGTAGCAAACTGAGATCTTGTTTCTGGAGGTTCTCTGTGGTTTTCAGATCTGGTACAAGTGAATCACCTTTTTTCATGAGCTTCCTTCCCAAATTGTCTACTTAGCAAACAAAATGTCTCTGGATAGGGAGTCCCAAATGTGCTGTTTTTAACAGATATTTTCATTTTAATACACATATGCTGAACATTGTATCAATGTGTAAAGTCATAAATTAGCTGGGGAAAGCTTTGAAATAGAGTTTACATCTTGAAACAGAGTGAATCTGTCTGTTAATTCGCATCACAAAGAACAGTCCTTTGTACTGACAGGCTGAAAGAAAGTCCCACCAGAGTGTGCAACGAGACATTCACTGTAATATTCTCTGTGTTACTGCCTTAATCCTGCAGCAGACAAAGTCATTCGAAGTTCTATATAGCAGCCAAAATGTCTATCCATGGCTAGTTTGAGAGACTTAAGTATTAGTGTCAGAGGTACTACTCCTCTTTGAATCCTGATTTTCACCAAGCTGAGTACTACTTGAGCCAAAAGTCCCATGAATGTCTGTAGCTGAGCTCTGAAAAAAATAAATAATAATAATAAAAAAAAAAAATCACGAAATCTGTGAGTAATTAGCCACTTAGAAATCGCTGAATAAATTTCAAACAAAAGCAAGGACATTTTAAAGGTTCTGTTTTGGCTCAGTGCATGATACATGGATGGGAAGATGGGACTGAGGATCATACTATTCACCCTGCTTAACTTGTACTGTGACCTTGGACATGGGAAAGAGGTGGGATTTGATCCCAAGACAGCAAATACTATTTTTCTCTGAAAAGCATTTGCTCTCTTGTGGGGGAGGAAAGTTTTCGTTCGTTAAAACAGGTAACTTCCTTTGCCTGCCCCAGGCTGAGTTGCGCTTGGCATTCAGAGGCATGACTCAAAATGAAGGAGAGGGTCCTGTGAAAGGCAGCTGCCTACTCTACAAGTCAGTTCATGCAAGCAGGTCCGCTGGCATTTGGTGCTGACCCTATTTGCTTTCTGTAATTTGTATTTGCCCCGAGATATTGTGCCAACGCTAAATCTCCCTTCTCTCAGGAAGCCATTACCAGCGAGGCAAACGGAGGAAAGGTGTGAGCCGGACCCTGCCGGCCGTACCGGCTCGAAATCGGCCGTACCCCACTGGGGACCAGCCGCCCGCCGAGCCGCTCCCGGAGCCGCGGTGCACCCGGAGGCCCGGCCCTGAGCCCGGCGGAGCCGCAGGGCAGTCCCGCAGCGCCCCGTACCCCGTGTACGACTGCTCCACCTCGCAGTGCGTAGGAAGGTTCCCTTCAGTAGCCTCATCTTCAAAGATTTTTATTTGCCACCTCCGCTGTTTCCCTCTAGCCGGCACTCTTGGCAGCTGCTGTCAATGCGCGCGAAAGCACGGCGGGCCCCGGCCCGGGGAGCACACACCTCATCCCGACGGACGCCGAGGGCAGCGGCATCCCCACCGCGCCCGGCGGAGCGCCGCCGCCGAGCCCCACGCTCGCGTCCCGCCAGGGCACCGACCCTCATCGCGGAAAGCGGAGGCGGGGGCTCCGCGGAGGGACCGGAGCCGTGCGGGGCCGGGGGCGCACGGCAGGGTGCGTGCAGCACCGCGCACACGCTGCCCGCGCTCCCGCCGGGGCGGAGCTGCGGCCCCTTCGCGAAGCGTGGAGCGCAAGACGGCTCGGAGCCAGCCGGAGGGTTCGCTGCTCCCACAGCACCCGCCTGGGGCCCTGGAGCCCCCCAAAGCCAGCGCCCGGGCGCGGACCGCCCTCCTGGGCTTCGCTGCGGGGACCCGCCGAGGCGCCCTGCCCCGGCCGCTCCTCGGTGGCCACGGTAGCGGGGAGCCGAGGCGACGGGCGGCGTCGGGGTGACCCCTGGCCGGCCCCCGCAGCCCTCCTGCTGCCGTTGCCCCTCGGACGTGTCGCAGGAGCCCGGAGCAGGGGCAGCTGCCGCGCGGCCTCTCCCTCGCAGAGGGGTGAGGGAGAAGAAAGGGGCTCTGTCCTCACCGGCGGCGACCGAGGTAGCCGAGAAGCTCCGGCGGGCCCCCTCCGCCCCTCGGCACACGCGTTTCCATTTGACGGCCCAGGTCTCCTGCCAGAGAGCAGTGTTTATTCATTACATAAACAGAAGTGAAAGGAATTAAGCGGGTAGATGTGATAGCTCAGGGGTACCTTTCAGGCTCTTCAGCATAGATTTTCTACGCTTGTAGAAAACAGGACATCCTTACAACCGAAAACAGGCAGTAAGTTTTGTAGCTGTGTATTCATAGACAGCCAACGATGGTTTCCATTTAGGTTCTGCCCTACAGCGTGCTAAGGGCAAAGAGCTCTTTTACATAATGTGATCACTGTTACAATTTCCTCTGTCCCTGGCACTTTCCCTAAATGAATGACAGCATGACACAATTAGCACGGATGCTTAAAAGGTCAGCTTATAGATAAAGGTTTTCACTGCAATTTCAAGAATGCATAGGTGCAACACCTAATTTGAACATGCATAGGTTTCATCCAGGTAGTCTGTTCATGGTGTGGAAATCAAATACACAATAGTGAGACCTAAGTAAATGAGGCAAAGCTATTGCAGTTACACTCTGGGGTGCCAGAACGACTCCCTACACTTACTTCTGCCGTGCAAGGGCCACTTCTCTAAAACGATGCAGGGCTGCATCCCAATACCTCCCTTCTTGCTGTTTGCCTCCCCTGCCTCCATGTTTCTACAGGGGAAGAAAAGAAAAGAAAATGGAAGAAAGGGAAGAAAGAGAGGAAGTGAGGAAGAAAAAGCTTTGCATCAAGTTCCGGACATTGGCACAAGAACCGCCAGCTCACACATTCGATTAGGACACAGAGACATTTCCCTCTGACTGACTTGGTCATTCCCAACTAAGCAACACGGAGCTCCACACTGGAACAGTCATGAGCAAAAGCCACATGTGTACAGCTTCAGAAGATACTGGACCCACAAACTGAAGACAGAGAGCCTGGCCCAATAAAAGTGCATTACACAGATTTAGATTTGGAAAACAAGTTATTGTTAAGAGACTGGGCTGGTTTACCCCTCACTAAACCAGCCCAGAAGCAAGAATTCAGGACTAGTCCAAACCCTGCAGCTTTCACCAATGGCTGGAGCCAGTGGGGATGCAAACTCACAAAGAGCAAGCCCGAGCATGCTGGCTTGATTCCACTGCCTGTCTGCTGCAGCCCTCAGAGGCCCCCGCAACCCAGGGGGCTGTGGTCTACAGATGGAAAACCTCTGGATACTGGCAGGTGTGCAAGTATCAAAGTACGTATAAGAGGATGGCTGAGACAGGAGAGGGGAGCGTGCATGGAAGTGAACTTTGTCCCGCATAGCTGTCAGGCTCTCCTCTCCGATCTGTCTCTCCTGCCAGACAGCTGCTGGCAAATGAAGTGACCACATGGCCCCACGGTTGCACAAGGAGCAAACCGCACAGAGCCAGAGCAGAACGCGCAGTCCCTCCTCCTTGCCTCACCCGAGCCTCCCTCCGGGAGCACGGAGAGACCTGGAGGTCCATAAACGAACGGGGAGGTGAGACTGCGAGATGAGGGCACACAGCCGTCGGGCGGGCTGCGGAACCTCATTGCCGCTGCCAGCGCAGGACAGGCTCGGAGCAGGTGGCGGGGAGGCCGCGACCGGCGGGGTTCCGCCGGGACAGCGCCCGGCCCGCTGGGGGCGGCGAGGCAGCGCGGAGCGGTGCCGCCGCCAGGCTGGGCAGAGGCGGGCTGCGGGGAGGGCGGCGCGGTCGCAGCTGCGCTACCCGGGCGCAGTCGCTCCCTCGCAAGCCGTGCGAAACGCCGCGAACGGAACGCTTGTCCCGCCGTGTCCCGCGAGCCTCCGCGCCCCCGGCCGGCACCTCCTGCAGCACATCCTTAGCAGAGGCGTAGCTGGAGGAGCGCGGGTCCGCCGCCCGCCGTCGTTTTCGGGGACCCCCGGGGCAGGGGACGGCGCGGAGGCAGCCGCAGGGCGGTATCGCCCCGGCGGCGAGAACGGACCGTGCGCTACGGGACTAGCGGGGGTGGGCGGCCCAGCTTTACCGCAGCTTAGTTTCAGCGCCCGCTTTTCGTAAACTGACCGCGATGCCATTTTTAATTTCTCAGCAGCCCGACTTTTTCGCGGGAGAGGAAGTTTCGCTAGAGCGCCCTTCAGAGAGAAGCATCCAGCATCTGCGCTACGGTGCAGTCTGAGATTAAGAAGCCCATGTGCCAATACCCTCTCGTTAAAACCACCCTTATTCTCCGCGTTCAGCATTTTCTTCGTGCTGCGCCTTGCTGTCAGATATTTAAGAGATCTCTCCTGCGTGTAACTGATTAGCACTCTCCCCCACACACATCCTCGCATTACTTGTGAGAGAGAGGAATCAGAAACAGGCGCAGTCCCCCCGTCGGAGAGTCCCGTGGGAGTCCTCCACTCCTTCTCGCTCCGCGCACAGAAGCCCGCGCTCCCTCCCGGCGCTCTCCAGCGCTCGGCTCTGCTCGCAGCCTCGACAGGACAAGGCTGAGGCCGCCCCGCCCGGCCCAGCCGCGACGGACTGTCTGCCCCCGGCAAGTTCCCTTCCTGTCCCGTCTCTCCCTGCTGACAGCCCGTCGACGAACCTGCCGCCCCTGCGGCGCTTCAGCTGGTTCCCACGCGTGGGGCCCGCGGGGCGCTGAGAGGCGCGATTAAAGCACCATCCGAGCCGTGCCTCCCTCCGATGTGCATGGAGCACAAGGGAGACGAGGGCGCGCAGAAGCTGGCGATTCACTAAACTCTGTGTATCTACGTGCTTTCATCTTCTCAGAAACGATGCTGTGCTAGGAATATTCACTAAAATAGCGAGGGCGCGTAACTGTGAAATGGTGAAGTTTTAGACTGGACTTTGGAAAGGTAGGGGACAAAAGCGTACAGGCGAAGCACGGGTGGAGTCCGGATAGCCAAGCCCATGCGCTGTCCGCGTCCATCCCCATGTACACACTAGCATTTCTGACCTCTTCTCGGAAAGAACTCTTCTCTCCAACAAGCTCGGCAAATACATTCCCTTCTTGCGAAGCACCCCCAGCCATAGCAATACCCAAGCTCCGCTACCTGTCTCCGCAAGGCGCGTTATCCTCCTGTCCCTCCGTGGCTCCTGCGCCGCCAGGGCCTCCGGGGCCGCCGACCCAGCCGGCCTCGGGACGGAGGATTCGGCCCGCGGCTCCGCGCAGCCCTCGGGGCGGTCGTGGGCGAGCCCCCCGAGCCCCGCACCCCAGCGCGGGAGCGGCGGGTCCGCGGCAGCGGCAGGGACCGAGGATGTGGGCGGGGGGCTGCCGCAGGGAGCTGGGCGGGGGGGCCGCCAGTGCATCCGCGGCTTTCCCCATCGCCCGCTCGTCGCCTGGCGGAGCCAGGCACCGAAAACAAGAAACACTGAGAAATCTCCCGTACACTCTGTTTTTACTCCAGACACACGATTTACTGCTGCACGTTTGCTATTCCCGCGGGGAACAACGCCCGTATTGATTTTGTTGTCTCCGACTGCTATATTTGTCTTGGAGAAAAGGTGTACGCATATAGAAAAGGTGTTGTTTTATCGAAATCTAATATTCAGCCGTCCGCGAAACGCGCACAAGCACTCTGAAATAGCGCGGGGAAAGGACCGACGCGCAATAAACGGCGCTGCTCCGGCCCTGCAGCGGGGCAGGTCTCGGGGTTGCACGCCGGCACTACCCAGGCCTCTCTATCCCGTTTCCTCCACGGCACATTTCTTTGGATGCCCCCAGACCAGACGATCGTTTTCTGTTGCGCCGTCTAGAACGGACGATAGCTCTAATGCCGTACCTCTGCTGGTCACGGACGGAGAGAGCCGCGGAGAGCGGGTCCCCGCGGGCTCCGTCCTGACTGCGGCTGCGGGCCGAGCCCGACGCGGGCGAGCTCGTCTCCCGGCCGGAGCCCGCGAGGCACTCGTCTCCGCAGCACTCGGCCAGCGGCAGCCCAGGTCGTTCCGCCGCGGACGGGGAGCAGAGGGGGCCTCGCGGGAGTCCCGAGAGGAAACCACTGTGCGTGGCTCCCGGGCTGGGACCGGGCAGCTCCGCTGCGCGCCCCGATTCCGATTCGCAGCGGCGATTCCCGGGGAAGAGGAAAGCTTCCGGCAGCCGGGGTCCCCGCACGTCGCCCTGCGGTGCTGTGCCGGTCACATCGCGGCGGCGCGGGCCCTCGAGATCCCCCCGCCATCCGGTCGGCGCGACGGGCACACGGCGGCCCGGGCTGGGGACGGCATGGGCAGCAGCCTGAGCCCCACGGGGAGATGCCCGTAAGCCGTTTCCAGACGAGCGAGGAGGGCCGGGCTGGGGCGTCCCGGGACTGACAGGGTCCCCCGTCCGCCAGCGAGGACACTCGGGGACCCGACGGGCGCGTCGGACCCTCCCGCTCGGCGTGCCCGGGGCGGGGAGCGGGAACGGAGCGGGAACGGAGCGGGAACGGAGCGCGCCCGCGCCCAGCCCCGGCCGAGACAGCCAGCTCCGCCGCCCCTGCGACTGGGCTGGCTTCCGTCGCGCCATCCTAAACCTCGTCGTAGTCAGAAAAGAGCGCTACTTGCCTGCCAGTCTGAAAGACTTTGTTGCGGCAGCAGCTGTTAGGGATCCTAAGACTAAATTTAAGCGAGACTCGGTCTAGGGTCAGATCAGTTTTAGCGCTGGGCAAACGAGAGACTTACTAGGGACGTTCACTAAGGCTCGGCGCCGCCACGCAGTCAACTACAGTCGCACAGATTCCAGATTCGGGGCCTAGAATTTGAAACAAAAATTTCGGGGGGTGGGGGGAAGAGCAAGTATTACGGGGTTAGTCCTTTCCTACAACGTTTCAAAAGCAGAATTCTGTTTTATCAAATTTAGTATTTCCAACCGTCCGGGAAGCTTGGTTTATGGAAACGTCACAAAATGTCTCACATCTATCGTCAGAGCAAAAACAAAAAGAGAGGGAGAAAAGGGTGGAAACATAACGAGAAGTTTAATTAAAAACACCTGTCTAGTTAAGTACGTGCAGAGAAGCAGATAGCCCGAATATTTACCTCACCTGCGATGGACAAGCTGTTGCTTTATTCCCCTGAAACGTCCCGAGTACGCTAGCAGTATTTGGTTTGGGGGGGGGGGGTGGGAGGGGGACGACACGACACACACACACTCTCTGTGGGGAATGTGTACGCGGAAAAAGCATACAAGTAACCCACAAGTAACCCCCTCCGCTAAGAAAAATGTTCTAGTTCTCCGGAGAGATGTGAACAGCCGGCTCCTAGAAGCCTCTGTCCACAGCGTGAACAAAGACACGGATGTTAATTAGCAACATCCGTGATCTTTGAGGCTTAATTTCAGAACCGGAGTAATGCTACAGCCTTTGGCCAGCTCAGATGTTCTCTCTTTAGCTTAATGAGAAAGGTTTTGTAATGGGACCTTGGAAACGCAGAGAAGTGTAGAAACAGCAAAACAGATTTAGGAGTTGTGAGCCTCTCTAAGCTATACGAATGCGATCGGGCTTTAGGTTTCAGCAGGACGGAAAAACCTTTCCCGTTCACACGTAGCCTTTCTGTCGCGTTTTTCTTTGCTAATACGGAGAGAGATGTAACTCGAATCTTTGTTTAGACTGGAGGGAGAGAGAAGCCGCAGCAAACGCTGAAGAGAAACGGGAGGGGCGGGGGTGTCCTCTGGTGTTTTTTCTTTTTCTTTTTTTCTTTTTTTTTTTTTTGGCTGGCTGAACAAAACCTGGCGCGGGCTCTCTGGTGCAGATAACGATCTCGCTCTGTTCAGAAGGCGGGTTTTGCGCAGGAGGTGAGGCCAGCGAACCCGCGGAAGGCAGGTCCCCGCGCGGCAGGGTCCACCCCCTTGAAAACAAAACTTTTTTTCCTGCAGGCGCTGAGAGCAGAGACCCGGAGCAGGGTCCCCGGAGCAGCCTCATCGCGCCCCCGCCGCGGAGCTGGTATGCGGTAGGGTAGTGCCATGTATTGGAAGAGCGACCCGATGTTCGTGTGCAGGCTGGATGACAAGGATCTTCCTGCGCTCGGCGGCCCCTCGGAGAAGGTGAGCGGGGCGGCGGCGCAGAGGGAGCGGGCGGCGGTCGCCCGGCGGGGGCTGCACGGAAGCGAGCGCGGCGCCGGTGCCCGGTGCGGGGCGGGTCCCAGGCGGGAGCCCCGTGCCGGCTGGCGGGTTCCGCCTCTCCCCGCTCGAGTCTGGGGGTCCCGGGACCGCCGGCTGCGCCTGCTTGGCGGAGAAGCGCTGGCTCCCGCCGCGACCGTCAGCGGAGAGGCTCCGGTCGGGCCCTGCAGGTGCTCGCATGCGTGCGGGCCGGGACGGCCGGAGCTCCCCGCCTCTGCCGGGCGAGACTGGCCGCCGCCAGCGCTGACAGCGGTCTCCCGTGCGCTCCCCCGTAGGCGAGCCCCGCGGCGGCCGACGAGGACTCCTGCTCTTCCTCCGCCGCGCTGTCGCCCTCCTCCTCGCCACGGTCCATGGCCTCGGGCTCCGGCTGCGCCCCCAACAAGTGCGTGTGCAGCAGCTGCGGCCTGGAGATCGTGGACAAATACCTGCTGAAGGTAAGAGCGCCCGCCGGCCCCTGCCCTTCGGGCTTGGGTTCCGGCCTGACCTGAGACTGCAGCGTCTATACCGAGACCCGCGCCGCCCCTCCGTCGGCACGGGGCCGCGGCCGCGGAGGCCGAGCCCGCGGGGGCCGGGCGAAGCCCCGTGCCCGGCTGCCCTCGGCCGGGGGGAGCGCGGCGTCCGCCCCCGGGCGGTGCGGGGAGAAGCTCGGCCGGGCCGCGGCGGGCGGCGCTCGGGACGGCGGAGCCTGGCGCGGCAGCGGCGTCCGGCGCCTCGAAGCCGTGCTGGCTCCCGGCACACAGGAAGATCCTCGGAAACCGAGCTCAACGAGAAAACGCGACAGCGCTGCGAGCGGATAAACGAGCTCCAAGGAAACATGCCCCCTTTCTCTCGCTTGTCTCCGAACCGCTTCCCTTCGTCGCTGTTACTTTGGCAGTTAGCATCCGTAACGTTTAGCACGTTATTTTGGCTGCAGCCGAGACCGTATGCCCTTCGGCTTGCAGATGTGAGTAGAACTACTGCAGAAACGGCACTTAATGCCATGAAGCTAACTGCACACGTCTGTGAGGTTTGGGCCTTTCAGGAAAGCTGAAGTGGTATTTATGTTTTGATAACAGTTTTCTGTTTTGGGGCCGCTTTTTCTCGTGTTCTCTATGAGGAGCGTGAAAGAACACTGTTCAGTACATGGTTAAGTTTCTGGTTGTGCTTTATGCTCCCGATTAAGCAGTGGTAGCACGACCCATTTTTTATTAGCTATTTTATAATATTTTTTTTTTTAGTGTGATGCTATGAATCTAAAGGCAAAAAGTACCTATTCAGAAGCGTGGAAGTGAGCTACTCCTCTAAAACGTGTTCTACTAATATCTGTAGAAGAAGGAAATCTGTGTGATTGCAGAGCAGTTTTGCTAGTCTTAGCATTCAGGACTGAGCAAGATTATTTAAAATCGAAAACGTGGTGGTCTCTAAGTATAAAATTTAAGGCAGCTGGGAGGTGGCTATTTTCCTCTAGAATTCCAGCCATTAGTTTTCCTGGATCAGAGTCTTGCCTCTCCACTTTCAAAAGTGAGATTAGAAAATTCTTCTTTCAGTCACTTGATTGTAATAGGTGAAGCTTTAAACGAAGTCATATATCCTGCAAAGAGAAAGTTGATAGCACCACTGAAAACATCAAAATAATCTGTTTAGATCATTTGCTTTAGATCTCAGTGGTGATAAGAAGGTCAAAGGAACGTGTATGTCAGGTTGGCATTCATTTAAAACAAGGTTGTTGCAGTTCAGGAAAGCTGTATATCATTTGTGCTAGTAAACCCCAGTCACCGTTGCATTAGGCTGGTTTTGCACACGAAGTGTGCTGTGGAACTGGGAGCAGAGCTGACAGAAATTGGTTCTGGTTGCATTAACTCCAGTGATATTTAGGTAGGTCATTTACATCACTGTTTACATCACTGTCTTCTGCCTGAAAAACTGGGATAGTGTGGCTTGGAGAGAAAGATTTCTAAATGATTATTTAGACTTCAAACTTTATTCCCTTCTGTATATAGGTGGTAAAAGAAATCTGTGGTGGGAGCCTGGTAATCTTGCTGATCATCAGCAGCGTGTATTCTAATTTCAGCCCTATAAATTAACAAATAAGAAGGTAGAAGGATGACATCAACCTGGGCATGTAACAAAGCTACTGATTTCTTCTATGGAAGAGCATTAGCCTCTCAAGAGCAGTCAGTGCAACGAGCTTTGTCTTGTGGGATGTCAGCTTGTGCCTTGCACCGCTGATGCTGCACGGAGCTGTGTGCCAGCAGCCTGGCTGTGCATGGGATCCCGTTGCCTTCTCTAGGGATCCTGGTGTGGGCTGTAGTGGGCGTCGCCTGGCAAGTCTTTGTGTGCAGAAGCACTGGGTGGGCTTGGTCTGGCCCAAAAGCTGCTGTCCTGTGTCTGTCTGCAGTGCATCCATTTTAAAGAATAGTTGTGAGGCTCAATTTGGTGACAGCTGTTATCAACAGTTTCACATTATACTGTGGTGAAAATTTGTCAGTCTATGAAAATATGGCTGCCAACAAGAATAAATCTTGTGGGAGCATTGAGCAGCTGCAAGATGTAATATTAAAACCTCAAGAATGGCTGAAATAGACTTTTCCAGCCTGATCTATAAGATTTGATACCTTACTTTCTCTTTCTCTGTGGCTTGTCTGGCAGCATTTTTATGAAAGGAACATCCTGGATTATCTCAAATCTGCTGTTTTGCCATTCACAGTATATGGGCTGAAGTTCTTAATGTTTGCTATAGGATGAGAAATGGACACAGGACACTTAAAAAATGAAAATTCATATATCTCAACTTTCTGGTTGCTTGCTTTATGTAATTTCTCCTATAAAATCTAGAATTATATAAACACCTACTACTTAACTTCTGTGGTCAGTGGGAGTCTTAGGTTTTCAAATCACGTTATTTAGCTGGTGTGTAATGCACAACATGTTCATGACAAAGAATTTTCTTTATAAGAATGAAGAAATGAAAATTCCACATAAATTATTTGCCCAAAACTTATACATGGCTTTTCAAAACTCCTGATTGGCTACTGCTTTCCATGACTATAACTAATTTCACTGCGGACATTACATCTTAAACAATTGTTGAATTTGCTATAAAAAAAAAAAACTGCTGATGTGTTGAAGCTCTTCAATCCATTCCCTAACTTAGCTTTATCAGAAATTGGCAATTGATGATATGGTGTATTTCTACTTGACAGACCATGTTGTTTTGGTTTTGCTTCGGTACTTTCATTTTAAAATTTCAAATCACTTTGCAAAGTTTGTTATTTGTTAAGCAGGAGTTTCTGCTGACTGGGAAATAGGAGCGTGTAAATTAGCAGTAAGGTCATGTGAGGCCAAAACTTGCTCTGTTACTGTAATACTGAGAATAGAACTGGTCACAAAATACCTGTGTAGAACTTGAATCTCTTGCTTCCTCTTCCTGTGCTTTTAATTACAAAGCCATGAAAGCATTTTCTGAAGACCTTTGTCAAATTCATTAGCCCCTAATATGCATGCAGTTCTATAGGCAGTTTTGCCTTGAAGATAAATTTTCTGTGAATCACAATATTTGTTGTTTATAGTTTTTTCTGTTTGTATGAAAAAAGAGAAAAAGGCCTTCTGCCACTACTATTAGTGTTTTGTATTTACAAACTGAAAGGCATCTTTCTTTTGGTGTTCTTGCAGGTAAACGACCTCTGCTGGCATGTGCGCTGTCTCTCATGCAGTGTCTGCAGAACGTCTCTAGGAAGGCATACCAGCTGTTACATCAAAGATAAAGATATCTTCTGCAAACTTGATTATTTCAGGTATATCATGTAGCAATATAATTTTGTTAGATAAAATATCACACTTCCTTGTCAGGTTTTGCTTTGTCTGTAACTAAAATGTGTGTTTAGACTATCTTTATATGCATTTTTTTTTCTTGTTGCCAGTTTAAGTAATTGAACTACTGAGTTGGTCTTTTGTTTGTTTGTTTTGTAGAGGGATTTGGGAAACCCCCAGTCTGCCTGATGTACCTACATACCAAGTCCTTTTTTTTTCCTTTAAGTTATGCCTAGCTACTGCATTTATAGAATAATTTACCTCTGTACGCAAGGAGGGTGGAAATGTTAGTCAAAGTCCCTATCAAAATAAAGTTGTAAATCTATCATGTGCAATGTAAAAATTGTGTAAACGTGTAAATCTATCATAGCATTACCTAAGGGCGATTGAGAATACAAGGTAGAGTTGAGATGGTTTTCTGTTCGGACTATCGCTCTCACTAGTATAAGACATAGGATATCCCATGGAAATACTAAAACAACCCGAAATAAATCTCTAAATCTTTAAGATGGTTGCAGCAGTTATACCTTTCTATGATCAATTTGATTTAAATGTGAAATGCTCTTCAAGATTAATTTCTGATCATGTAAGGAAGAATATTATTAACTGTGGCTAGCATTAAAAGACTTTCTGGCCCCAGTACTTAAGACATCAAATGTTCAGTTCAGTAAGCAGGGAAAAAAAAAATTGCTGTTAATTTTGGTGTGACCGCTAGTACTTCCCCATACCAAAATATTTATGGGATTCTTACCTGTGTAGTGAATGGATTATGGTCAGTTTTGACATGGAGGGAGGGAGCAGGTTGAGTACTGCAGGCATTTGGAAGAACAAAATACATTTTGTGGGACTTAAAATCTTTGCAGACTTTTTTTTTTTTTTTTTTTCAGAATGCTTATACATAATTCAACATATCCTGGTTGCTAGTTTTCTCTTGAAAGAGCAATATTCTACAGTAGCGATGTAAATATTTGTCCATATTTGAATTTCTTTTAAGGATGAAAAATCATAAACATGATGGTAATTAAGGAAATGACTCTGGAGATGTAGGGTCTCCCCCTTTTGCTAAAAGGGTCAAAATGATTAGTGAAGGATGATAGAGCTAAATTATTTACACATTACAGTAATGTGAAATATATTTGAATAAATGGGAGGATTTTGAATGTGAGGTCTGCTGTTTTTATCTCCCACTGACAGCTTTTGAAAGAGATTGTTTTTGTAAAAGGAAAGATGAAGTTTGAATTCATTTTATAGCTTAGATGTTTTGCTCTTTGCCTTAAGGAAATCATTAACTTCTGAAGTTCAGTAGTAGTCTTGCCTTAAGATTGCACATACAGACTTGTTGATTTTGTTGCAGTTAAAATGCAGTTATGTAGTCCTCCTAGTTCTGTGTGGTCAATGTACTTGGTGTGGATCTCAGCTGAACTTCCACATCACATAGACACTGACACTCCTGGGGTGACTGTTTTGCCCAAGATGGTTAGTGTCTGAGATTTTAGCCTTCTGTTGGCCTTTGTTTGCAGGCGGTATGGCACCCGCTGTTCCCGCTGTGGGAGGCACATTCATTCTACTGACTGGGTCCGGAGGGCTAAAGGAAATGTATATCACTTGGCGTGTTTTGCCTGCTTCTCCTGCAAAAGACAACTTTCTACTGGAGAGGAATTTGCTTTGGTCGAAGAGAAAGTCCTTTGTAGAGTACATTATGACTGCATGTTGGACAATCTGAAAAGAGAAGTTGAAAATGGTAACATCCAGCTTTTAAGAACTGTTTGTGGCTTATTTTTAATTAAATTGTTGGGTTTTACTTCATCTTCCTTATTAAAAGAGGTAATTATCTAGCTTTACAAAGGCTGGAAGCACAGGTTCTTGAATTAAAATAATGTGCAAATTATTTGATGTATAAAAGTTATTTTTTTCTTTTTGTTTTGAGTTTGTGTAACTTGTTTCTTATCCCAAGGAAGAGAAAGTAAAGCATGTCTCACTGATAAAATGTCGTGTGGGTTCTATGCCTTCCATTTTTTGCAAGGGAGTTAATTGGGGTGTTATGGGTGATGGTGCCAGATCAATTTAATTTGAGCAAAACAATTTTTTTTCAAGATGAAATTCAGCTGGTGAGCTACTGTTAGTTACTGTTGGAGGACAGTCTGATTTATGAACAACATAATTTGAATGCTCAGGATACAACAGCATTGTTTTCTTTTTAATGCTTCAGGTAATGGGATTAATGTGGAAGGAGCATTGCTAACAGAACAGGATGTTAATCATCCAAAGCCAGCAAAAAGAGCTCGGACCAGCTTCACAGCAGATCAACTCCAGGTAAATGCAGTGCTAAAAACTTGAGTATTTCAGATTTATGCAGGACATAACTCCTGAACTGATAGGAAGACAGATGTGAGGGGAGGTGGGGAGGAGAGAGAGGTTTGTATGCTTTAAACTATTTCATAAACTATCAAGACAGAGCATGTTTCTGGAATAGTTTGTCAGTTTCAATGGTTTCATATGAAATAGTTATCCTTCAAGCTTTTTTTTTTTTTTCTCCCCTGAGGGCAGCTGGTAATCCTGCAGAGTGGAAACAAAAAGGTTGATTTTTTGATTGCTTGGTTTACATCTATTTGATCAGACATTTACATCACTACACATAATGGAGAATATTTTTAGAATTACATAGCATCAAGAGTTATGCTAGAGATGGGTACTGTATGACTTAAAGACATTAAGAGGCAAGAAACCTGGATTTTGTTGTGTACAATAAAGACCGTAAAAGTGTGTGTTCTCAAAATGGGTAAGTATTCTGGGTTCCTGCTGATATTCATGTGAACACAGCTCAAGTCTTGTCAATTAAATTTTTCTTGTTTCTCTTTGGTTTATAAAGAAGATGAGCAGTAGTTGTCATTTCTCATCACCATTGTTTCATCTAAAGCATAATTCAGCATCTAATTCATGTCAATACTTGCTTTTTAGATCACATTACAGTCTTGGCTATATTTATATGCACTAGCAAGATAGACTATCAATAGGGACTCATCCTTGCTCTCCTTCCTTCTCTTCCCCTTCTCTCAGCCTTTACAAAATGCTTCACAGGCATACTAATTCTCAAAGTATCTTTTGAGCTTTGCTGCTGCCTGTTAAAACATACTCTGTAGTCTTGGTGTCATGTTTCAAGAGCCTAGCTTTGGTATTTAATGCTGCATTTTTTTTTCTTTTTTTGGGGGGGAGTGGGGGGAACAGGGGACTTTTTCACAGAACTGGGTGGAGTAAAATACAGGAAAAGTGTATTTAAAGTTATTGGCAGCAGTTCTCTTACTGTCTAATTTGTTCTTGATCATGCATTATTGAAACACATTTTTTCAATATCTCATTGTACTAGCTCAACCACTAGTTATATTCCTTTCCATTGTCAAGATGAAAGGGAAGTGGGAGCCTAGGAAGTCTGAAAGTATCAAATAAAAACTCCTTGTAGGGTCAAGCCTGCCCTGAAGGGGGAGGGATGGGGACTGCCTGCATCTGCTCTGCTTTCAAGGCTTTTTATTGTTGCTATCTTGGCAAGAGTTAGCTCTGGACTGCCTCAAATATGAGTAATTTCTCCCTCTGGATCACCAGCTCACTAAATTAGAAAAACACCATGACCAGGGCCATGACCAGCTCCCTATGAAAAGGGTAGTAGTGAGACCAGACTTAGAGGCTTCAACCTGTAGTGGGAAAGAAGCTACAACATTCTCCCTAATTCTAGCTACACATCCCCACATTCAGTTTATAACGTATCTTCAGCAAGTTTCTGGATGCACACTGCCACTACACTACCATTGTGGGTTTTTTTTTTTTTTGGTGTCTCAGTCTAAGTTCTATCTTGTCAGCCTGTCCTCCTCTTGTCCATGGTAAAAACAGTTGAGGGAAACTAAGCAGAGATATAATAACATGTGCATCATTTAAGCAGCACTGTATAACAAGAAGTGGCTGTTCAAAGCTTGGTTTGCTATTTCACCCATGACCTGAGACAAGGGCATAAAAAAAAAAAACTGAAAAGGGCATAAGGCAAGGATGTAAAGCTTGAACTTCTGCAGAAGGGGGTCTGTCTTTTCCAGCACCAACTGAATGGGAAATAGTTCCAACTGATTGAACAGGAACTGTATTT
This sequence comes from Anas platyrhynchos, assembly GCF_047663525.1. Classification (NCBI taxonomy): domain Eukaryota; kingdom Metazoa; phylum Chordata; class Aves; order Anseriformes; family Anatidae; genus Anas; species Anas platyrhynchos. The sequence goes on from NC_092594.1 coordinate 39,638,770, forward strand.
GGGGCTCCTCCTGGTTTGACATCAATGAAACTTTCATGTTCTCTTTTCCTGTTTTAAATAGATTGTTACCTACTTCAGTGCATGTGTGATCTTGTAAGGCTTCTTGTTTTAAGACACTTGCTGTCTGTTCAGTGCCTCAGTCTCTGTACCTTTCCTTGATATAAGACTTGATTTCCAGTAAGAGAAGTATCAGAGGAAAGAGCCACTGTCAGAGTGGCAGCGTGTAATAGTATGCTTTGTGAAGTATTCCGTGTTCAAAAGAGTATCTGTGCTCTTTGTCTTTGTATGGAATTCAGTTGGAAAGTAAATAGTTCCAACACTTCTGAACGTGAAGAGTAGTAGTAGTCTGAATCCTTCAAATAAGCAGAATATGCAGACCATCAAGGGTCAAGATACAGAAATGAGAGACTAGTTTACCAAGTTGCTAAAGAAATCCCACAGAAATATAAGTCTTACTTCCTTAAATAAGGTAAACTCTTACAGGCTTCAGAGTTGTTCAGGATGCAGGCCAGGTTGATATCTCTGCTTCATCCTTCCTCAAAAATTGTAGCTGATATCATAATGACAAGTGTTCTCTTCAGTCTTCATTAAAAAGAAGAATCCAACCAAGCAGTTGCATAGTGCAGGTCAGTCAGGGTGGAGCGTGTGTGTCTCTCATTAGTGAAAAGTAAACGAGGCACAAAGATCTTCCAAGTTGCCTGCATCCTCCATGTAGCTGAGAAGAGGATTGAGTTGCTCCATATAGTACAAGATGCCAATAGTGATTGACAAGTTCAGGAAGGCCAGTCAAAGCTCATTCCTTCCTTATGCTGTGCACTGTGGTCTGATGCTTAAGATGTTTTCTTTATCAAGCATGTTTGAATCACTCTACAGTGGATTTTCTCATGCAATCACAACAGAACACTTTGTCTATGTTTGGCTATTTCCAAGCAGAATTCATTTCTTTCATTTCTCAAAAATGTCTTGATTCAGATAAACAGAAAAGGAGGCTTATATTTTGGATTTGTTTTTTGCAGTTTTTTTGTTTGCCTAATGTACTGGGGACTGTCTGGAGACTAGTGGTTAAAGCAGTTTCCTGAAAGCATTGAAGGAGGAGGGTAATAGTCTGAGAAGAGTCTATAACGTCACTCTCAAGACTGCACAAAAATAAAAACTTGTAATCTCTTATCTTTCTTTTTCAGGTTATGCAAGCACAGTTTGCTCAGGACAACAATCCAGATGCACAAACACTTCAGAAACTGGCAGAAAGAACAGGCCTGAGCAGGCGTGTTATACAGGTGATTGTGCTAAATTACTTGACTAGCAATCTGATACTCATCCATTGGGAATGCTCGATGATAAATCAACAATAGCAATGTAGTTATTGTGAGATTTAAAAAAATCTAATCTGGTGGTTTTAATATAACTTTGGACAACTTCCTTAGTCAGGAGTAGGTCTAGAACCAAAGTGCTGATTTGGATGATTTGCTGTAGTCCCCTTGTGTTTTGTGTGGAGGATTATTTATCTTCCAGGAAGAAACTTCTTAGCTTAAATAGTATATACATTGGCACTAAGCTTTTTCTAAATATAAAATTGTGATTTCAGTAGCCTGTTCTTAAGAGCTACACTCCTTGAAAATGGCTTGTGATATGTAACACAGACGTGAGGATTAAGGATCTAGTGATTTAAGTATCTAGTGGTATAGAGAGCAGAGTTGAAATATATGCCTAACCAATTCAAAACTGTGAGAAACACAAACAGATTCTTACTTTGCTTGAAGATGCCTCTCAGCAATCATTACGTTCATGCTCTTTTTGCGTACAAATATTTTTACATATGATATAATTTATACATTTTGTTGTAAATAAAAAGAAACTTGCAGTTCCCTTGTCTCAACCTAGCTCAGAAGACTGACAGCGCTTCTGTAGAAGCGAGGTATCTGGTAGCTGTGATTAAGCTTTTTAAAAAGTTGAAGCTTGCTTGCTTCTCAGCATGAAAAAGTAAAACTGGTATCCTGTGAAAATCTGTTCTGCGGCCAACAGTGTTCAGGCGTAGATGGCTCTGTCCAGTTGTGTGTCTGGGGGCAGCAGTCTAAACTGTGCTGCTGGGCTGTTGTGGGTGCTGCTCCTCAGCCCAGCCAGGCACTTGCCTCAGGAACCATGCAGCCCCTCCCAGTGCCTGTTCTCTGCCTCTGCGGGCTGCTGGTTGCTGCAGAAGCTTTCCTGACTTTTCTGCATGTGCTTAAGTCACCATGCGGTCTTAGAGTGGATATTTCTTCTTTTGGACTGTCAGTGTTATGTTGAAGGCCAAATTAACTGATCTGAGTTTTTTTTTTTTTTTTTATCAAGTTCATGTCAAAGCAGAATGCAATTGATCAACATGATGTAAATTTTTCCCCCTTTTCAGGTGTGGTTTCAAAATTGTAGAGCACGCCATAAGAAACATGTTAGTCCAAATCATTCATCTACTGCTCCTGTCACAGCAGTTCAGCCCTCCAGGCTGTCTCCACCCATGTTAGAAGAAATGGCGTACTCAGCATATGTACCCCAAGATGGGACTATGTTAACTGCTCTACATAGTTATATGGATGGTAGGTACAACAACTTTCCATATCCAAGTAAAATCATTATTGACTGTAGCGAGAACAGTTTACCAAGCATCAGTTAAAGAAGCTTACTGATTTATCATTTCTAGTATTCTTTATAGAATATCTCAATACTGTATTTGCTGTCTGTGCCTCATTAAGAAGTGTGCCACTTCTAGCAATAGTCCTTCACTGTAATAGTGCAGCTGAAAATCTGTGTGTGAAGACCACTTCTTGTACTTCCTCCAAACTGTGAATGTTAGTAATAAGAATTCAAACACTTTAAAGTATTTGTGGTGTATTTTCCCCCATATTTAATTTAAGTGAAAACTGTTCACTATCCAGCCCCCAACTCTTACCCCATGAATTGTATGTGTACTAAATCCAGCAACTGCACTGAAAAACTTCATCTTCCTTCACAGTGATGCACAGTGGGTGGGGGAGTGGAGGTGGGAGGAATCTGGTTTTCAAAAATGTTTGTGATTGTGTGGTGTTTGACCTGGCAAGTCAACTTTGTCTCCTACTTATGATTAGGAGAGACTGAAGGGTTTGGAAGCACTGGACTCTGAGCTGCATGTGTGGCCTGAGTTCATTCTTCTCAAAAACAGTGGTGTAAGGTGGGCTGTGGATGAAGGCGTGTGAACACTGGGCCCAAAGTGCGGGGTTGGTGGAAGTGTCTGTGATGCCAGCTGGTGCCTCCTGGTGTCAGACTTAGCTAGAAAAACAAAGCTTGCTTAGTTGGTTGAGGACTAGTAAACCGTTACTTACCCAGTGGGTTTCAGTAGCTAATTTACTAGCTAATAATCTTTTTCTACCTCCAATGAAGTTGACCAGTAAATCTTTCTGTCTTTGTAGCTCATTCACCTACAGCTCTTGGACTCCAGCCTTTGCTACCCCATTCAATGACACAACTGCCAATAAGTCATACCTAATTCCTTTCTGTCAGGGATATAAGCTATTAAGGATGTAATCTTAAGTCATTTATTGTATATGAAAAATATCATTGGAAAGATATTAATGTTAACTTTTTATTTAACATATAAAGCATTTTCAAGACCACTTTTGCTGCCCAGGTATGTAAGTATGTATTTAGCCTGCAAGACACTTTTATGGATTCTGCATAAATAAATATTACATTGTTTACAAGCCTTATTAAACACCTTTTTGTATTGTCTGGAAGTAGTCCACTCTAGTTATGTATTTGTTAATTTATTTGTCATCAAAAGAGCACTTTGCCTAAAAGAAAGGACTGACAATTGTGCAAAATGTTTACAATTATTTGTGAAATTGTAGTTTATCATTTTAGTTTGTATCTGTAAGTTATTGCTAAAAGTATTACCTGTATTTGAGTTGTATACAGCCTATATGTTAAAGCTTATTTCTGTGAGTTTACAAAAAATTTTGTTGCAAATATTTTCAACGTGAACTAAATAAAGTTTCTGCTGTAGCATGCTAAGCAAAAATGTTGCTGTGTTTATGGCTGCACTGTGATCATTTGTGAAGCGTTTAACTTAAATCTTCATATTTTAAGAAAAGGATGCTGGTATACTTAGGCTGCACCAGATTCTTTCAGGTGTGTTCATCTGCCTTATCTGATTTTAAAAGTCCTTCTAATGAGTTTAAATTTGTCTTGAAACACCTCAGATAAGTACTCCTTTAATGTAAGTATACACAGCAGTGCTTCTCCTGAGGGTGAAGGTGCACACCTGCAGTGTGAGGGAAATTGTGGATATACAGGGCAGATTTTAACTGTGACTGAAGTTAGTAAGTGGAGGAACTAAATTTAAATCCGCTTTAGTATTTGATATTTGTACTAGTTCAGTTTCTGATTTTTGTCAGGGTTTCTGCCTTCCAATTTTGCTAAGCAGGAAGATTACTTAAGTATTACATATTAGTCATCTGCATTTTTAAAGTAACATCTAGTTCAGTATTTTGACTGACCTGTATCAAACTGCATGTTAATAGAAATAGGAATTCTGTCAAATACTGGAAAGTATGCTGTGTTTAACAGTTGCTGTGCTAAGTCTTAATGGAAAAGTATGTTTTGACATGCTGATTTGATGGTTAAAGGTTAGCGTATACCATGAACTGAACTGATTTTTGTCTTCACAGACTAGTTTCCTTCCAGGATTTAAGACGGGTAGATCCCATCTGCACACCTAAACTCTACTTGCATCAGAAGGAAATCATACTTTTGAAGGTGTGTGTGTGTCCTTTTTTCCTCTCCAACTGAGTTAGCATCTCTAATGTGTCAAATTTCGTAACTGTTCTGGTCAAACAATTTCAATGTGTTAATAAAAGTAATATTCTCCCACCACAGGAAGATGATGGCTTTTAAGAGTATAATTTAAATGCCAAGCTTTGAATTATTCATGTTCCATAAATTAAATGTCAGCACTATTTGCAGTGCTACACACAGATGCTCAAGTTAATCTGAGTAGCAAAAGTAATCTCTTTGCACTGGCACAATGCTTTTTCTAGGCTAGTATACCCTGCCACAATGTCTCACAAACAATGCTTAAGACACAGGGTGTTGTAGAACTTGACTGACTTTACATTTTCTTCCAACATGTCACTGAAATTCTCTGGGTGGAACATTGACCTGAATGCATCACTTTCAGTACCTAAGGTAGCCCCATATATCTGCATGATACAAAATTGTATGCATAGCAGTAGACAGAAGTTCTTGTTTTGTTGTCTGATATGTAAGGACAGGACCTTAGGGTAAGGACCTTATTGCTAAGGTTTTCAGTTAAATGTTAACTGATGCTAATTTAGTTCTTAATACAAATTGGTAATGTAAAATACTACTCAATTGTCATGTTTTTATAATGCAGCTTGACTTACACATAATCTCTTTCTTTAAAAAAAAAAAAATAATAATTCTAATTTGAAGGACGTAAGCAGCTTCAGGTTCCTTAAGACAAAGTAAGGACAGACCTCTTTATGAAACATCCCATTCTGTCTAGTTCCACAGTTGGAGTAGGATTAAAGTAAACAGTGAGCAATTTCCTCACTTCCAAATGAAAATAGGAAGCAGGAGATATTTTTGGCTACTGTGAAGTGATGAGCAGCTATTTATAAAGTGAGACTGGGGAAATGTGGAGTTGAAAATAGGAAGTTCCAGGAGAGGATCTGGACTTTGAGCATTGCCTTTGAGAACATAAGACCTGTGCTACTGGCCTGCCTTGAATAGGCTGCATGGAGTAGACAAGGTGTATGGAAAGCCAGGAGTCTTAGTCTGGTGCTCTCAGCTGAAGCTGTTGCTGTACCATGACTTGCAAGTTTGAATGCTTTTTCTTTTTTTCTGCTGGTTGTGTGCTCACTTGCATTTTTGATAGCATGTACTGCTGAACTCCTCTGACACTGGAGCTGTTCTTACTGCTTCCTGCTGCTTTAAAAGAATAACACACTGCTTGGCTGAGAAAATTTGTGGGATGCATTTACAGGAAAAGAATGTGGCTATTGCTGCAGCAGGAGCATAAAATAGTATGTTTAGTGTCTGTTAGGTTCAATGTATTTGACTTAAAATTGAAAAGCAATGTTGTATGAAATAAACTAATTCACAAAATAAATTGGTTTTAACATGTGACTTAGAAGTGATGTATCTTGAACAGAAAATAATGTAGAGCTGTGCTTAGTGCTCTACTTCTTGGGTTATTTTGCAGAAAAACTCATTCATCCCTCTGGTCCTAAACTGTTCAGCCTACAAGGTAGAATGGCACTTCATACAAACTACACTGAAACTTAGCAAAGAAATCCAAAATGGAACTAATGATGTAAAATGTCTTCTGCACCTAGAGGTTCTCAAATGAAAAAATGTCACTAACAAAATCAAAGCTCTGTCTTGAAAGTACTGAGAAGACTGGCTATCAACTTCCAGTCCTCTTTCCCTTTCTTTCCTCACCTATATAGCCAATACGTTCTTGGGGATGGCTCGTGTATTACTGTGTGTCAGGACAAGTAACTGTAACTACACTGCAAAATACAACTTAAAATTCATTATATTCAACCTGTTGTGGGAAGAGGGGAAAATACAGATGAAAAAATCTATGCAGTACAAGTTTCATAAGATCTGTAAGGGACATCTGCTATTAGAATTTAGTAGTTCAGTTTGCAGGGTACAGAAGCAGGATATAGAAATATCTATTGCACTAGAATCTTCAAGATCCTTCAGAGATATTTCAAACTTAGTATTTAAATACTGGGATATAAATCCTTTGAAACTGTCTACTCAGTGGAAGTATGTTTTTTTCATAACACAGACAAATCTGAGAAGTTCTTGGATATTTTCTAGTCTACATTTCAGTCCAATGAACAAATACTGGTCATAGAGAAGTTAGTCTAAACTGTTGTTAAATGTCTCCAATGTTAACATTTTTTACAGAACCATCAGGAAATCTGGCACTTAAAATTAATAAAAATAAAAAAAATATATATTTTTCTCTACCAAGCAAGTCTGATTCATTGAGTTTTCCATACTAAGTTGCATATGTGAATTGTCTAATTGTTTCTGTTCTGGTTTTGTCCATCTTCTTGAAGCACAGCTCAGTTTTAGCAAAGCCCTTAATGGTGCTCAGCAGGAAGATTAGGGCATATAAATTGCTCATTGCTATGTGTTCCGGGATGATGACTGCTTTTCTTCTAATAGCACTACACTGCACATTCTATTTGTGACCAGCTCTTATTTTGTCTCCTGTTTACAATTCTCCATAGATTATTGCAGCCTAGGTAAACAGCTTATATTTTGCCGTACTGAATTTCACCCCACTTCTTTATTACTATTTCTCTAAATTGTCAATCATTCTGAATCACAGTTCTGCATTCCCCAGTATTGCTTGTTTTGTGTTGTCAGAAAATTCACTAAATCTATTTATACTGTCATCCAAATAATTAACTAAATTACTGACTGGAGCCTGATTCTTCTGTAATTCCATTTTTTAAATAGGAGAAGGTATCATTTGAGTTGCTTGCAGCTACTTTCAAACTTTTCTACCCAAGGTTATTTCTATATCTTGCCTGTGTCAGAATGTGACATGTACAGCATCTTGATCACCCATACAGCTGTTACCCTTGCCAAAAGGACTCTGGGTCGACTTGATAGTCTTGCTGTTTGTATTGTTGATTCTGTCAGTCTGGTTAAGATTTTCTAATTCTCAAATAAAATAATTAGACTGAAACTAAACTATGTTGTTGAATTCCCTGGCTTTCTTCTGCCCATTCCCTAAGATCTAAGCACTGAGTGTCTCTTAAAAATGAGCTAGTAATTTGTAAATGTTTCTGTCTAGTTCTACAGTCCCAGGATGAAGTGCAGCAGGTCCAGTCTACCCAAAAACATTTAGAGTGAAACTTCAAGAGAGTTCTTGTTGACATTGGCCCTAACTTGTTCACAGACTATTTTTTTTGGTCAAAGCTGATGCAGTAGAAGGTCTAGCATGCTATTCCTGTATTCACTGACAGAAGTTTTAACTCAGAGCAACCAGTCAACACCAGCTTTACTCTTGCTTTATTAATAAAAGTACAAATACTGTTTTCTTTACCCTTGATGACATTTGCTAGTGCTTTTTTGTCTCATTGTCCAGAAGTTCACGCTGTTTTATATATTTGCATTATGGTAACCATCACCTGTTTTTCTGTATTCCTTCTGCGTTGAAGAGTTGCCTAAAGTCTAGGCAAATTGATCTTCTTACACTTCTACCTTTATTTATTAATTTTCTGCATGTGTGGGTAACTTATTAATAGTTGTCACTTATCAATAATTGTCCTTTCTGAAGTTACTGATGATTCCTGTATGTTCTCCACTGTCTAGGACATTTTACAGCTCAATTCTGGATTTGTGGTGTGCCTTTTTGACCCCTTGTGTTTATCTTGCAACCCATTGCTCCTTAGGACACACACAGTGATTTTATAAGTATGGATAGTCAAATGGGTGTTTGAGGGATAACATTGTTGTGGCTTCCAGAAATACTTTGTAGGCATCTGTACTTTTGTCTCCCTCTTCCTTCTCTTTTTTTTTTAACTTGCATCACATTTAGTCTTATTACTGACTCAAAAGCCAGAACAGTCTGACAGATGAATTTGATTCTATCCTTAATTCAAATGACAGCTGTTCATTATGTCTTTTGTATAAGTGTATATGTAGCCTGCTGTAACAATTGAGGTGATCTTTTCCATTCTTTGCTGCAGTAGTGGCGCTGAGTAACAACCTAGAAATGCTTCTAGTTGCACCGTAGGCTGGTGCAGAGCAAGAATGTGGCCTGCTGCCTGCTGCCTTAGCACTGACAGCCTCTGCTAAAGGGTTGTGTTATTCCACACTGCTGATTTTCAAACACAGTTCTCATTACGGTAGTGTACACTTAAACTCTAAATATCCAGCTGTTTCATATGAACTTCCTGGGCAACTAATTGGGAATAATCTGTGCACCTGCACCAGAAATATCTTACAAGTTCAAAAAATTAACATAAAGAATTTAATTCCGTGTATTATTGTTGTTGCTAGTTACCTTTTAACCCCAGTTCATTCTAGAATTTAAGAAAACAAAAAAGCAACTGGTTTGTCATACAAAGACTTGAGAACTAACAGCACCTTAATCTTTGCTTACTAGAAAAATTAAAATAATTTATCATTAATTTCAGTGGAGGAGAAAAAAACACTGGTTTGGTTGGTTTCTAAAATCCATAGCTGGTTGGATGATTCTCCAGAGTAGTGACATCTATGGACAGACAAAGATAGTACAACATTAAGACTGGAAACAACTGCTTTCAATTTCTTGATATACACTGAAATATATGCTTATACTTTTTTTTTTTTTTAACTCTCCCATTTCCTTTAAAAAAAAAAAAACATGTTTTGTTACTCAAAACATGATGATCAGTTTTTTAACTGTCTTTCACATGTTCTCAAGTTGAACATCAAAGAACAAGGTACTGTTTTGGGTATCCATTGCAATAGTGCACTTTTATCTGGCTTCAATACATGGTAATGGAATGCAATTCTAATATCAGTTTTAAAGCGTGACCTTCACAGAATCAGAATCATGGAACAGCTGGGGTTGGGGATGGACACCTCTGGGTCCATCTGTTTCAACCTCCTTGTTTAAGCAAAGATCCTCAGCAAGTTGCCCGTACCTCTTCCAGATAGCTTTTGAAGATTTCCAAGGAGCCAAGGAGGAAACTCTGGGGAACCCAGAACTGGACACAGCACTCCAGGTATGGCTTCACTAATGCCAAGAAGAGTGGCAAGATCACCTCTCTTGACTGTCTGGCAATACTTTGTCTAATGCAACCAAGAGCACTGTTAGCCTTCTTAACAGTAAGGGCACACTAGGGCTCATGTTCAGCTTGGTGTCCACCAGGCCTCCCAGGTTCATTTCTGCCAAACTGCTTTCCAGCTGGGTGCTACCAGCATGTCCTGGTGCTGGGGTTGTTCCTCCACAGGTGCAGAACTTTTCACTTCTTGTAGAATTTCATGAGATTCTTGCCAGACCACCTCTCCAGCATGTCAAGGTATCTATGGATGGCAGCACAACCCTCTGGTGAGTCAGCCATTCCCCCTAGTTTCATGTTTTCTGCAAACTTGCTGATGGTGCACTCTACCACATCATCCAGATCATTAAGATGTTAAACAAGGCCGACCTAGTATTGACACCAGGGGTACTTGACTTGTTACTGGCTTCCAGCTAGGTTTTGCACCCCACTGACTGCTACTTTCAGGGCTTAGTCATTCAGCCTGTTTTTGATTTTTTGATCCACCTTGCTGTAAGCTCATCCAGGCCATACTTCAACAGCTTCTCGAGAGGGATCTTGTGGATAGTGTCAAAAGCCTTACCAATGTCTAGGAAGACAATATCCACTGCTCCCGCCCAAATCCATCAGGCTGGTTACAATCTTCTGTTGCCTTATGTAGCTATCCTTGCTTCAAGCAGAATAGTTTTTCTGTTAAGTTATAACAGGACACTTTTTCTCAGTTACAACTTATGTTGTAACTAATGTTCTCCCAATTAGGAAATACTGAGCCCAGAACATGCCCTCCATTTCTGGAGGGTAAAAGAAACAGGAATGCTGTAGGTACTTAGATTGTGCTTTCTTCAGCCCTTCATATTTGAAAAAGCAGGTATGTTTAGGATTACTTAGAACAGCATAATCTCAAGCTCTGGAGGTGTACATTTGTTATAAGACCACCCATTACTTTAAAATTGTTTACAGATTTTTTTCAACAAGTCTGGTAGTAATAACTGCAATACAAATGTATGATAACTGATTTTACTCTCTTGTGGGGAAAAGCATTATTATAGGCTGATATGCTGTATAAACTTAAGTTAAAGACTTGATGAGTCATTCTTAGTTCTTCCACATGTGCTAAAATGACCCCTATAAAATGTTTCCTTCCCTCTATTTTAAATAAATTGCACATCACAAATATTCTCCAAGAGAAAAGTAATTCTTAATTCTCATATGCATTCACTCTCTATCCTAGTGTCCAATGTTATCCCCAGCTGGCTCATCATCAACACTTAATCTTTCTAACTCTATTTAGGAGTGGTGATTTTTGTACTCCACATTTGATCCTGATTTAGACAATCTTAAACACACAGAATCGAATGGCTTTAAATGTGATCTTTTATGAAAGCAATTCCAGGGAAAAGGCGGGGGGGGGGGGGGGGGGGCAGAATCTCTTAGTAGAGGAGATTTTTAAATTTGTAAAACCTTCAGGGATTGCACCAGACTTACCTGGATCCTTTTCCAGCAAAACTTTAAGAGGAAGAAAGTAAGTATTCCCAAAGAAGTTGCTGAAGTGATTATATTTCCTCATCCCTGAACATACATAGTTTCAGCCAACGTTTCTATTGACAAACTATAATGTGGTTGATCATAGTAGTAATATCTATAAGCCTTGCATGCTTAGTTTGCTTTGAATGGAGATTACATTCCCCTTCTAACCCCCCACCTTTTCTACTTTTTTTGTTCTGAGTGCAGAAACTTCTGCATTACTTACATTTGACAGACTTCCCAAGAGATTTGCATCTCACAGAGTTGGATCAACAATAAAAAGAGACATAACTGAAAATCACTAGACATATGAAAAGGTATTTAAAATGTTGAAGTACGAGTTGTGATTTTTCTCTTTTTTTTTTTTCTGAAAGCTATCCATCTTCTGTTTGAAATAGTATTGGCTACAGTATGTGAAACCTTGAATAGAATACAAGTTAAGCTAAAAACTGAATATTTCGTGTGTCACGTGACCAAATAAACTCTGCACCAGTCCAGCATTTGCACAATGCTAGTAGGTCGGTCTATCCACTAATATTGCTTTTATAAGCTGCATTCAACAGTCATAATAGTGCAAGATTTATTTTCAAAGTAATCCAAATACAGCATCAATAAAAGAGTCATGCTATGTATTGTATCCTATGGTTTTAGAAAGCTTTACGTTATCTACTTACAGTTAGAGATCACATCATCTTGCTAACGTTTGTTTGGTTTGACTTATGTTTCAGATACAAGACTAGCAGAATTAAATCCCTGCTTATTTGTAGGTGTAAAAAGTAGTATGGTGCTCTCAGTTTCTGGTAAAGTGTTGTCATCCAAACATTTATTTTTAATTTCTATTTTCAATTAGTTTCAAGTTATGCATTTCAATTAGAAAACAACACACCTTGTAAGGCAAGCAAAGCAACTCTAATTGTTTCTTGCTATGTCTTCTGAACAACTAGCAACAGAGGAGACTGCTTTGACCAAGAATATACAACGTGTTTTGATATTTCTAGATGCAGGAATCTTGGTGCCACCTGACTGGGCTGCATTGTAACCACTAGTCTAGTACCATTGACTCTTCTCTTGACATGGATCAGACCCAGTAATAATGCAGAATGACATTCTTTATCTGTAGCCTCCAGACTGCTCTCCTGCAAAAAGATTTTTCAGTAGTTGATTTGGCTTTTTTCCAATAACTTTAGCTCAATATAACTCATGTTTTCACTATATTCAATGATTATGACAAATATACCTTGAATAACTTGTTTCTGGAATGCCATTAATTTGCTTTCATGAAGTAAGCTGAAACATTGAGGTTGCAGTCACATGGAAGACTTCTCAAGAACTGGTGCTCACTGAGCTGTCCTGCCATCATCCAGCAGCTAGGAGAGACTTATCACTCTACTACCATAGAACAGATCATCTTGGACAAAACATATGGATAGATGTTAGAGTTTCCTAAGTAATAGGAAAGCTAAAAGTCAGCTAATTTTGTGTTGCATTGCTGTGTTGCAGCATCCGTATCAGAAACACTGTGACCAGCAGGGCTAGGGAGGTGATCGTCCCCCTGTACTCGGCTCTGGTGAGGCCGCACCTCGAGTACTGTGTTCAGTTCTGGGCCCCTCGCTACAAGAAGGACATCGAGGTGCTTGAGGGGTCCAGAGAAGGGCGACGAAGCTGGTGAGGGGCCTGGAGAGCAAGTCCTATGAGGAGCGGCTGAAGGAGCTGGGCTTGTTCAGCCTAGAGAAAAGGAGGCTCAGGGGTGACCTTATCACTCTGTATAAGTATATTAAAGGAGGCTCTAGCGAGATGGGGGTTGGCCTGTTCTCCCATGTGCCTGGTGACAGGACGAGGGGAAATGGGCTAAAGTTGCGCCAGGGGAGTTTTAGGTTAGATGTTAGGAAGAATTTCTTTACTGAAAGGGTTGTTAGACATTGGAACAGGCTGCCCAGGGAGGTGGTTGAGTCACCATCCCTGGAAGTCTTCAAAAGACGTTTAGATGTAGAACTTAGGGATATGGTTTAGTGGGGACTGTTAGTGTTAGGTCAGAGGTTGGACTCGATGATCTTGAGGTCTCTTCCAACCTAGAGATTCTGTGATTCTGTGATCCAGTCCTTATAGTGGAGCAGAGTTATTACCTAGAATATAAGGTATTTATAGCATATACAAATCCCAGCTTTTTTAGAGCTAAAAATGCAAGCTCTCCTGGATGATGTTATTTAGTGGTTTTGTTCCATAGCTAATGCCTTAGTATATCTAAGAGGAAATAATTTATCCCTCTCCTGCTAGAAGTACACAGGCACAATTAAGTACGAGGAAAAAAAAAAAAGTCTTATACTTTATTAAAATATACTTAATATATTTTATTTAATATTTTATTTATAATATTTATATTTTATAATATATAATAATATACGTAAACAATAATAAATATTATTTTTATGATAAATATATTAATATTTATATATTGAAATATACTTAAACTTGTGTTGATAGATACCACTAACATTCAGCTGGTTTCACATTATTTTGTTGTTTCTTAGACCTGTGCAGACATCTTTCCTCTTCATTTGGACTTTTTTTTTTTTCTAAGTATGTATTTGGCTAGTTCAGCAAGGAAATTTGTAAGATACATGACATCTTTTCTGTTTGACTAAAGCATTGAATATACTGCTATACTGCCTGATATTACTTCTTTTATGCTGCTTAAGAGATTTGTTGCAGAAAATAAATGTCCAAGGTACCTGACAGCATATTCATAACAAAGGAAGTAACTCTTTTTTCTGAGTTCAGGCTTAGAAGTTCAACTGTTTATAAGCTGCTGCAATACTGTCAATATAATTTATAGCCTCTTTCAGATACGTCTCTATGTGTAAGCACAACATCCAGAAATATAATACTTTTCCCCATAGCTGCATAAAAGAGATCATGCATGCATTCAGCTATCTGGGAGTCTAGGTCAGCCATATAAATTCCAGGGAGTATGGAGTGTGGTGTTAGCCACACACAAGGGCTTGTGGTGGGCTAAGCTTGGCTGATCATCAGGTACCCACCACACAACTCTCTCACTCCCCCTCCTCAGCAGGACGGGGGAAAAAACTCATAGAGTGGTTTGGGTCAGAAGGGACTTAACGATCACCTAGTTCTAACCCCCCTGCCATGGGCAGAGATGCCACCCACTAGATCAGGTTGCTCAGGGCCTTATCCAGCTTGTTCTGAACACATCCAGGGATGAGGCATCCACAGCTTCTCTGGGCAACCTGTGCCAGTGCCTCATCACCTTTTGAGGGAAGAATTTCCTCCTAACCTCTAATCTAAATTTCCCCTCTTTTAGTTTAAAACCACTCCCTCTTGTTCTGTCATTATCTGATTGAGTAAAAAGTTGCTGTCTTTTTCAGTACTTGAAGGAGTCTTATAAAAAGTTGCAATGAGGTCACCATGGAGCCTTCTCCAGGCTGAACAGCCCCAGCTCTCTCAGCCTTTCTTTTGGTTAGTTTTCTCCCTTCTGGAGCTCATCTTTTCCCTTCTACAACCCCTAATTTTTATTTATTTATTTATTTTTCATCTACACAAATAAACATACAGCAATGCAACAGTAGTCCTGGGAAAAGACCTCAAAATCTTACAACTTCTTTTCCTGCTTGAAAACAACACATTCCTCTCTATACAACTCTCCCTGGGTTTCTCCCCCACACATCTCATAAAAAACATTTCCCTGTTGGGGGTGTACATTACTATGTATCAGATCTGTTTTGGACAGTGCTGTCTTGCCGTTGTTGTTGTGTTATTTTTTGTTTGTTTGTTTGTTTTTTAAATAAGCTCTCCTTCATCTCAATGGGAACAATCCCTCCTACCCCCAAGAATGGTATCTTATAACAGCTGACATCACACAATGCACCAATATTTTCTACAAAGTTTATCTCATGGAAAAAAAAAATCTGTCTTTTGCTCCAAACTTCCTATAAACAAAATATGATAAACCTAGAACAAATAAGAGTACATCAGTATATAAAAAAATTACATTTTCAAATTTGAAAATTAAGCCATTGCTTTTGAAAGACAGCTACTTCATTAAAAAGTCATACAAGGAAATGTGTGATTTTATTTTATTTTTTGATTGTCAGTCAGCAAGTTATCCAAGAAAACTAAACATAAAAATATTATTTAAATAGGATGTAAACTGTAATTTGTTGAATGTAGGAAAAGCTAACAGCCACCTTTTTTAATAATTTCAGACATAGTAAGCAGAAATGCTAGCATTCCTATGTTATCTACACAGACACTTAAAATGTAATACAATAAGCAGTTATAAGCAAATAAATAGTACTTTGTCAGCCACATGCTTTTCTTTTCTTTTTTTTTTTTTTAAGTTTTTGAGTAAGAACTTCTTATGGGTGACATTAAATTAGCTCTAACTTAATGTGATAATAAACAAAAATAACCTTTTTATTTAAATGAACTCTGATTGGAAATACATGTTATGTGATACTAAGCAGAACCAGCTAAGATGTGAGCGTTCATAGTTAGTGGACCACACAGATTTTGAACTCGTGTTAAATGGTATGTGAGAGCTGAGTGATTCCATAAACAGAAGACCAAGAAGCTGCAAGGTATCCCTTTCCCAACAGTTTTTTTTCTCTCTGCTCTTCTTGCTGAGTCTCCCCTGCCCTAGCTTTAGTACTGCAGCCACTGCAATGACTGAAGAGTTATCCTCTTTACAGTAACACAGCCACCAAACTTTAATTTACCATTGACAAATAAAAAATTGTTATTGCGATCATTCCATTAACAGTTCTCAAAACTATACTGAGAAGCGTTTGCAGCCTCTCTCATGCAGAATGCTCACTGAGGAAGGAACACACGCACACTGAAACTGCAGCATAGACAGTACCTGTAAAAATTCAGGACAAGACAAAAGCAGTTGTTCCATCTTAAAGCTAAGATTAAATTACATCATCTTGTAACAGAGCTATTTGCAGAGTAGGTTCTACAAAGGTAAGCTAAGGGAGTCAGAGACAGATTCCACCCTACAATTCACTTCCATGGGAGAAAGGTCTGTGAAAGCTGAGCAGTGCAATGCCAAATCAGAGGCACTTTTAAGTAGAGTCATGAGGAGCTGATCCAGCTTTTTGCATGTCATGAATATGCACAGTTCTAGCACAACACTGCTCTCCACAGTTACTGACTTTGGTTCCATTGAGCATATTCAGTGAGGTTTCCAACAGGAATTTACTTATTTCATGGGGCTAATTCCTCTTATTTATATTTTACTGGAAAGTTCATTCCACTCTCCCAAAATACTAACTTAAATAACAAATTTTGTCATTTTGGCACTATGTTACACATAGTCAAAGCTGTAGAAACCTTACCTTTCAATATTCTTTTTTTTATCTTCAGTGTGTCTGCAGGAATCTGCACAGGCTTCTTTGTAGCGGACTAAAATGATAAGACCTACTCCATACAATGGGTGCAAACATGCAGTTACCAGTTTCTTGTTATGACTTCAGTTCAAAAAGAATTGCCACTTCTGGACACAAAGAACCAGTAATATAAAACTCACAAAGGTAACACCTACTTTTCTAAAGCTCCAGAATCACTACAGTTGAGGATTATATTATAAAATCAAACTTTTTTGGATTGTTGTTAGTATTCTCACAAAACAACACTCATGAGCTTAATCATACCAGTATGTACTATTCAAGTACTTGGTATTTCTGTAAGAAAATGAAACTGCGTGAAATGTAAAAGGAAAAAGTAAAATAAAAACAAACAAAAAATCTTTTAAAATTATCATTTGAAGCAAATTAAATGCACAACCTTCTCCTGAGACTACTTAGATTCTTTTCCAAATAGCAAATTTGGGCTCTTTCAGACTGCAAAGTTAAAATCACCTGCAGAGCACAGCCAAACCAAGAGAAATAAGAACTTGGGAAGTAATGAAAAGAAAGTTGATTCAAGACAGGAAATTGAGTTGGTCAGATGTGTTGAAAATGATGGCAACCAGAAACTGCATTATGAAGCACTGTATAAAACAGCCTCTTCCTTTCTCTCTCCAAGCCATCTGCAGCTGTGTGGATTTGCAGAGCAACATGCCAGGTCTTAGAATAAAATGCACTAACAGTAATGTTCATCTGCAAAGTCAAACTGTAAAGACATCACAGGTGGTACACATGACACACTGGCCAAGTCAAAAGCAGAAACATTTTGATCCTATATTTATGATGAGGGTCTGTTTCACTATAACAGGTCAGTTATGGTGTAATTTCTTTCTTCAGCAGAAATTTCAGTCAGTCAGCATCTCTACTCTGTCCAGTGCAACTGCAGCACAATTAGGATGCATAGTGCCAAAGAGGGCAGTGATGAGTCTCCTCCCATCTCCCTCGTGCCAGGGGTGAGGGCAGACATACCAACCAAAACCAAGCAGCCATGCTGCATCCCATCAAGTGGCAGCATGGGTTATCAGACTGCACCCCATGCCTGCAAGGGAGGCTTGCATGGTATGAGGCTCCCCTTGGATAACAGCAGCTAGAAAGAACAAACCTTGAAAGAGATGTAGGATCCCTGGGAAAGAGTTGCAATCAGAATTCTGGTACAATAGGGAAAACAAGGCTACATTTTGAATTCATCTGGATGTGGCTTAAAGTTTCTATGGCCTGCAGCCAGTGGTAGATTTAAATGTGATGTGGATGGTAAGAAAATCATGTGAGATATAAAACATCAGTCTGAAAACACATTTTAAGGAAGGTAAGAAGGCAATTTTGTTAGTAAGCCTGACATTTTGTGAAGGACAATATATGTATAGTCAGCTCCAACAGACCATGTGTGTTAAAAGGAGATACTGAGCTAGTTTTAAAAAAAAAATCCAGATTTATATGAGACACATAGTAAAGGCCCTCTATTCTCCAAAATTCCCTTACAATATCATTTATATTACAAACGTATCTTTCTGCAAGTTCACTATGATAGATTCTGCGTGGCTATACATGATTACCTGAACCCAAAAGATGATGTTGTACTTGAGCATACACAGTGCTTTACTATTATTGATGTTGTTGTTATTTATCACTATGGTCAGAAGTGAGCTTGAAGCTTTACAGAACAAAAAGCATGGAATGAATATATATATTTGCTATATTTGCATCTGATCAAAGTGTTAAAAAAATAATATGCATGCTTTCATGAAGATTTACTGTAAAGCAAAAGTGTCTTTTAGCTCTTCCAAGCAATAAGGAGGTCACTCTTCTCTGCAGGGCTTGCTCCTCCTTTGGTGTTACGTGGCCTTTGTCAGCCCAGTTGCTGAATCATGTTCAGGAAACACTAGTATCCTTTTGAAGAAAGTTTTTACAGTTCTATTATGTAGTTTATAGTATCATAGAATATCTCAAGTTGGAAGGGACCCACAAGGATCATCAAGTCCAACTCCTGGTTCCACACAAGCCTACACAAAAATTCAGATCATATGACTAAGAGCACAGTCCAAATGCTTCTTAAACTCCGACAGCCTTGGTGCCATGACTACATCCCTGGGGAGGTTATTCCAGTGCGTGACCACCCTCTTGATGAGGAACCTCTCCCTGATACCCAGCCTGAACCTCTCCTGCCTCAGCTTGACGCCATTCCCTTGGGTCCTATCACTGGTCACTAAAGAGAACAGATCAGCACCCGTCCCTCCACTCCTCCTCGTGAGGAAGCTGTAGACCTCGATGAGGTCTCCCCTCAGCCTCCTCTTTTCCAGGCTGAACAGACCAAGGGACCTCAGCCACTCCTCAGCCACTTCCCCTCTAGGCCCTTCACCATCTTCGTTGCCCTTCTCTGGATACTCTCCAACAGTTTCAAGTCCTTTTTGTACTGTGATGCCCAGAACTGCACACAGTACTCGAGGTGAGGCCGCACCAGCACAGAGTAGAGCGGGACAATCACCTCCCTCGACTGACTAGCAACGCCATGCTTTCAGTCCCTAGTTGAGACTAAACTTGACCACATCCAAACCTGCAGGGCTGATCCATTTGCCTCTCTGTATGCTATTTACCTTGTCACCACTTAAATTTTACTTTTCCAGCAGCTGTCACTGGTAAACATCCACTTCCTGAGGCACAGAAAACTTGAGACTCGTGCACAGCAAAACATTGCAGTGCTGCTGCAAGCTGTGCTGTACGAGAAGCACTGCTCTCCTGCTGTGGCCACTGATCAACGAGATTGCCGACTGCACAACACAAACCTACCAACTTTACCAACAAAAATGCCAGCGTTTAACTTTCTCTAAGCAATAGCATCCTCCGGTGTAAGCCTGATACATTGATTGTTTAGCCTTAAATGACATGCTGCAACTCTGAAATAAAACCTTCTTGTGTACCCCATGAATCTGCTGAATGTATCTATTTGCCATTTAGTCACTGAATCCCAAACAGATTGCCATGCTTTCTCCACTGAGGCATCTCTGTCTCCTACCACAGCAGTTGCCACTCTGAACGAGATGACAGCCATGCCCAGTTGTCCATCATATCTTTTTTTGTACTAATTCAAAAACTTCATCTTGCAATTTCATTGCACTGATAGCTCAGGGCCAGAAGCATCCTCAGAAAAGACTCCACACATATGGAATGACTTACCATCCATACCTTAATTATTAACCTTGAGCTCAAGTTCTGCTTTTGTCCTGGCTCCAAATAACTGCTCCAGTGCTGCTGTGCTGCCTCTGCTGAAATCCATCCTCATCTCTGAAATGCTATTACATTTTATTATTTCATTTCATTTCATTTTTTCATTTCATTTTTTTCCTGTCAGACAGAAAAATGTACTGCAGGCAGAGAGACACTGCCCCTTTTCCCCTATTTGTGGCACTGGGCCACTGGTGAGACTAGCACTTCTGGCTTGCTACAGCTACATCTGTGATTTCAACACCTACGGCAGTATTTCCTGTGAAAGCTAAGGGGCTCAGTCAACGCATTGCACGTGATAAAAGTTTTGAGGACATCACACAATGACAGCAGAAAAACATGGCTTTCAGCGAGTCTGCTAAACCCCCCCAAAAAAAGAGTTCTATCAAATTACAAGGTATGAATTTGGCTGATTTAAACTTTGTCTTGTCTGGTAAAACAAGATTTCAAAACAGGTACAGCTAAAAAGTCATGTATTATTCTTCTGCCGTTCAAAAAAATGTAAATCATAAAGAACAAACGATCCCCAAGCCTTTACAAATAGCATTAAGAATTTCCACACCTTAAGGCGCGGCGGAGTGTGGCCTCTCCACGCCGCAGGACGCGACTCCCACCCTCAGAGGCAGTCCCCGCAGCGCCGAGCCTGCCCAGCGCCCCGAGGCGGCTCCCTGCGGTGCCTCCGCTTCGCCGGTCGCTTGTGGCCGCCCCCCCGCCCCCCCGCCCCGGGCTGCCCGCTACGCGCTCGCAGCGCAGCCCATCCGTATAACACCCCGCTCCGCTCCGCGCCGGGCCGGGCCGGGCCGGGCTCTGCCGCCGCTGCTCTGCGGGCTGGCGATACCCTGCTGGCGGCTGAAGCGGGACCAGCGCCCTGCCTTGCACAGCGCTTCTCATAAAACAGGCGTACTCTGCTTTGTATCTAAATCTTTATTAGAACAATCCCCAAGAGCTGTAAAACAGTGAGTAACAACAAAATTAAATATTAAACGCTTTAGTTACCAAAGGTATTTAAACAATAGGTTCCTATTTCTGCATAGCAGAAGCAAACAGGTTTTAGAGCTCAAACTGTCATGTGCTCATGTTAATTTGGTTTTGGCAAGATAATAATATAACCTTAACAATCACATTAATTAGTGAAACACACAGTAACCTCCCTTCCATTTCTTAAACCTTAAATAGACTTTTTGTGATTTTACAACTCTATATGTGGGACAAATGCTTGTGGACTTTCTGTAACAAACAATTTTAATAGTAGTAGTAGTAATCATATACACGAAGAAACATTTATATTTCTTATTTGATTACAGCACAGTACAAATTACTTATTACCTCAAAAATCGACTGTATAAAAAGTTAAAAAAATTGGAATAATTTATAAAACGCTTCCAGAACAACAAATTATCATTCTTAAAATGGAGAATGAATTTTATGCTTGGGAACATACAAATAGATGTATTACAGTAGGATAGTATTTGCTAGCTTTTTTATTCATCTAAGTAGCAACAGCCCAGTTCTCCCTGCAGTTACACAGGTACAATGAGTAAGATCATTGTAACTGAAAGCAGAATGGGCCATACCCAGAAGTTCGTTATACCATAAATTAAAGGTATAAAAAATCTACTACTAAAACTGGAACAGTCTTACATTGTTTCTAATTAATTATTTGCAACACCACAATTGTCATATACTTTCTCCTGGACCACACAGTATACTTCCATGATCCGATGACAGCAACAGGAAAATTGCGTATGCTGCATTATGCAGGCTAAATATGCCTCATATTTTTTTCTGCAATTAAATTTTTTTATCAGTTAAATTCAAATAAAGAGAGCATCTGTTTTCTAGCTAGCCTTTTCTGTTGTGTAGTTTATGTGATGTGAATAGACCTAAAAATATAAGCCAGGTAAAATAATAGCCAGTTAAGGCACTTTGTCAAAGAGGATACAGTTGTCCAGGCTGAGAGACCTGAAATTGGTCAAAAGGAGACATTCTACATTACAGAAGACAGTCTCTTCCTCCTAGTTACTTCTGTGATAACCAATCTTTAGACTACTTATTGACTGTTCCAAAATAAGCTTGATATTGTGTCTGCCAATTCAGTTTACTGTTCTACTACAGAACAGGCAATAACAAAATATTTCATACTTTTCAATAGTAATGTTTGAAAGACTATTCAGCATCCTTATAACACCCAATTCACAATAATCAACTGCTGAATAATACTTGGAAAAAAAAAACCTCAGTATGAAAAATAATTCCATTTTACTTTTTTCTTTACTTTTTTTTTGAGTTGCATTTTTGTTGTTTTTGTTTGTTTGTTTTTTACAAAATTTGAAGGCTTGACATTAAAACTTTGGTATAATACATGCAAATAAAAGCCATCCATTAATGCGTCACAAGGAGACACAGTGAATCAAACCATAACTAAAGCAAACATGATTGCGTGGATATGACAGTGGGTATTTTCTCCTGTCTCTTGGTTTCTACATTCTGCTTGTTCAAGAGCCACAAAAAAAAAAAAAAATATTAATGTAAAAGGGTCTTTCTGAAGAGCCATCCTGTCTTTGTAACTCTTTCCCTAGGAGGAGAATCACCCAGTCAATAGCTGGGCAGGACCGCAGAAGACCCACCACCACCTGCTGAGGCCCTTGCAAACCACAGGACCACGAGATCCAGGCTGTCAGTTCCTTAAATTTTGCCACTTACTGGACTGTACACACAGAATAATAACCAGCCTCACTGTACAAGGCTGGCCCATGCCTTGTAGAAATTTTATCACTGACTTCCATGGGCTGAGGATCAAAGACTATATAACATACTTTACTGTGTTGTATGTAGCCACGTGTTCCACTTTAAAGTGAAGAACGGAATTCTAAAGTTTATACTAAAAAGGTAAATGTCCAAAAACATGGCCACCAGTCTACTAGTACCCATGGTGGAAGTCTTCAGACACTGTCCCACAGGATTCGTTAGGAACCATTATTATAACCTCTTCTTAAAACTTTTTTTTTTTTCCAAGTAAATACTTGCATTATTTTCTACTTAATTCATTAATAGCATTTTATTTTAAGAAGCCAATTTTACTATTGAATTATTATGATTTATTTACTCAGTTTATTGATTACAAAATTTGCATGGTATTGCTTTGTATTTTCACAGTTCTCTTAACTATATCATTAAGAAAATGGCTTTTAAATTTTATTCTCATAAATGATGATCATTTACATTCTAAATAATTAATTTTCACAAAATAGTGAGTGGAACAATTTATACACACACATATATTTACTGTATATAAATAATAATGCAATTTAAAACTTTCACTTTTAGAAATTCCTTTAGTAAATGCATAGGTTTGTTACAAAAGTCTTCTAATTAAATAACTGTACACTATTTCTGTTATGTTTTATTCCTAATAAACTCTATGGTTACATTCATATGATAAAAAAGCATACTGTATTCAGAAATACACTTTTTCAGCTGAGATCCCAGTAAGACATTGGAGTCCAGTAGAGAAATATAGATCACTTAATGCAGCCGCTTCAGCTGCAAACTAATTACATGGTAGGTCAAAAATGATAATAATTAGTGCATGGACCATAATCACAGACCAGCAGCTTATCTAATCATGGACTGGTGACACATGCCTCATAAAGTTATTGATTTAATTCTCAGACAAGATTAGAACAATAGGGGGTTGTATATTCATTGCCACACATGTGATGAGAAAGGAATGATAATGTCAGTGAAAACCACTAGTCTATTTTCTGAAGTTATGTTTCTCAGCCGTTTCTGTAAGTTTATGGTATCTCAAGTGGGGTTCTCAAAAACTGAAGGTTCCTACAGTCATTAGCTGTGTTTGAAACTATGTCTTTAGTTTACGTTATTTAAGTTCAAAAATTAAACACTCATTTCTGCTTCAGGGGAAAGAGCTACAGTGGCAGCTGGATAAGAGAATGCATAGATGCATCCTGTCACTTTTACCTCCATTCACAGGATTTCAAGATTCTATCATGCCCATGACTTCAAGAAGATGGGTGGTAATCATTTGTACATTAATTTAACCTCAAGCCTGTTGCATGAAGGACAGTTGGAGCCATAAGTCAGGGAGCAAAATCATTTTGGAATGTGTATTGTTGATAAATTTCCCCAGAAATTTGAATTCAAATAATCTGGAAAAGAATTTGCCTTTCTCTTTATGACACCAAAGGACTCCTTGGGCTGGAAAACTATTTCCAGCAGCTGAATTTCTGTCATAGATTTAGGAGAAGTATGCCACATGACAGTCCTGGTAAGTGGACTGTTATGGAATACCTTATTCAGTACTGGGGAAACCATGAAAACTAGGAGCACACCTGAATATAGTTGTTTCCTTGGGTAGTTACGAGATTAAGTTAGAACATTTCCAGCTCAGCTCATGGCAGTAACAAAGTCGAAAAGTATTCAGAGAGAGCGTAAGACTAATTCTGTGAACAAAGATGTTACTAACCTCAGTGATAGTTCTACTAAAGGGAGGTTCATAGACCTGAACAGAATGTTAATGTGATTTTTTGGAAAAGATTTTGTTCTAATAACCAATAATCTTCTGGAGCACTGAATCTTTTGGAGCATCTTTTGGTAGCTAATTAATCCTGTATCATATAAGACTCAAGTTCAATGTCTTATCTTCACATCTTACTGAGTGAGCCACCGAAAGCTTAGAGAAAAGTGTGCAGAAAGAGCACACTTGGCTCTTAGAATCCACATGGTCATTGCAATGTCTACAAAGAAGCCTTTGTCAGCTGGGCAAATGCAATGAAGTTCCTCGTGTACATACAGAGCTAAGACTTTCCTTCAAGGAAAAAAAAAAAAAAAAAAAGCCTGAATTTGGTTTTCCTTTCAGTGCAGCTCAATGTCGTCATAATGTAGAACATAATCAGAGTTCAATTAAAGATAGGGGATAGTACAAGCACCTCCCTCTTACACATCAGCTAGAAATGATACATTCACTACCTGGGACCAGATGAAATCCCTTTTCTGTGAACCACAATTCACTTTTTTTAAGCACTAAAAGACCATTTCTCAATTATATCATCTTTTAAGTACTACTCATAGAAAACTTCACTTAAATCAGTACCAACTGTAGTCTTCTCCAATTTCCTTTGGTGGGACTACATGATACTATCATTTCTTAAAATAGTCATGGATATGACTAAAATATTACTACATATTTCAGTGTAGGGCATCATTAATGCATGTATAATCACAGTTTAAATAGCTGAAAACCAGCATGTACAAAAAAATACAATCATAGCACCATATTTACAAATTTAGTAGCATCTCCTGGTTAACCAGAGAGTCTCAAACTATCTTTTTATGGCTAATTAGGTTACATTGTAGTGCTTTCAAAAAATTGCCTGAATATCTTTTACAAATATACACTTATAAAAAGAAATCTTATCAAAACTGCTGTCATCTAAGGCAGCAACTTGTGTTACAAAAGTTATTAAAACATTATTATAGACTTAGAAAAGCTTCAAATTTACATTTTCCTTTTCATAGGCACTCTATAAACTAAAACGTGGCCTTGTTTCACAAGCTTAAGTGTTTAAATTAGTTAAATATTACCAATGTTGCTGATTTTTTTTAGATGTAAGCAAAAGGAAAAAAGAATCACCCATTAACCAGAAGCATCATGTACTGTTTTTACTTGTGCCTTTTATACATATTTTGATTAAAATTGATACTGTTTTGATGTTGAGGTTTACTGTATGTTATCCTACTGCCTTCTTAGGGCTCAGTTCCTTCTTCCCTAGAATTCGGTGAAGGCTAGCTGACATGAAGTAGGGTTTTGCTGTAGATCCATCATTTCTTTCCAGGTCTTCACCTGAATTTACACAGCAAAAGCAGCCAAAGCAGCAAACAGCAGTGCAAACAAATGCAAACACACACACAAGAGAGAGAGAGAGTTGAAGGGAGACAGCAAAAGAACCAACATTTAAAAAAAATCTCAAGGCAATTTAGTTGTAGTGCTAAATTGCTGAAGGACACCAAAAAAATTCTGTTTTCTCAAGGCAGAATTTATTTTACACAAAGCAAAGACACACACATTTAACCATTTTTAAATGACAGCAATAAATCCTTTTTATTCTCCATTTCTTTGTTTTGGCATTATAAGTGGAAATTTTCAGGAACACTCATGTTTACACACTGGTGGCCAGTTTTCCTAAAGCAGCTTGACATTTTGTCCTAAAGGGAAACTTGGATTTAAGCACTTTTTAAAATCGGACCCTTCTTCATTAAGATGAAATTTGTTTGAAAACCTGATGCCGTGAGTGCACAATATCATATAGGATTTCCTACTGTCCAGTACAAAACGGAAGCATGGGAAGTAAAACAGAATATGAAATTAAAATAATGAGATGGGCACATAACTACTTTTAAGGGACCTTTTTATTTTTTAAAGGACCTTGAAGATCATCTAGTTCCAACCCCTCCCTGCCATGAGCAGGGATGCCACCCACTGGATCAGGTTGCCCAGAGACCCATTCAACCTGACCTTGAACAACTTCAGGGACTAGGCATCCACAGATTCTGTGTGCAACCTGTTTCAGTGTGTGGTGGAGCAGATCTCCACACTGCAGCCCATGGAGGAGCTCATGATGGAGCAAATGGATCTGGTCTGAAGGAGGCTGTGGCCCAGTGAGAGCCAACATAGGAGCAGATGATCTCATGGGCGCTGTGTTGGAGCAGTTTGCTCCTGAATGATGGACCCTGTAGTATAGATCCATTTTGGAGCAGTTCTTGAAGAGCTGCTGTCTGTAGGAAGCCCATGCAGGATCAGTATGGGAAGGCTGGCATCCCATGGGAGGGACTCCACATTGGAGCCTGAGAAGAGAACTGCACCTTGACAGTTCAGTATATGACAAAGTATTATTTCAGCCTGACCACAATCCCCATTCCCCATTCTCCTGCACCACCTGGGGGGAAGAGGTAGAAGAATGAATAGTGAAGCTGAGCCAGGGAAGAAGGAGAGGGGTGGAGGAAGATGCTTTTATTTCACTTTTAATTCTTACTGCTCTACTCTGTTATTCAGTGATGATATACTCCATCTTTCACAAGTCAAGCCTGTTTTTGCCTGTGACGGTACTTGGTGAGTGATCTCCCTGTCCTTATCTCAACCCATTAGCTTTTTTCATCATATTTTATTAGTTTCTTTTCATCATATTTTTTCATCGTATTTTCCACCCCTGTCTCTGTCCTCCATTGGAGTGGTGCTTAGCTACCTATTGATGTGAAATCAACAATGTGACTGAATTATTTGGCTCTGATTCCTTCAGAAAATGCAGCCATTACTACAACTCTACAGAAGTCAAGACTGAGACTCAGGTGCCATTGTAGCACTCAAACATAATCCATTTGTATCTTCATTCTTAACACCCAAGTATAATTGTCAGTATCCTGCACAGATGGCAATACATGAACACACGTGTCCAGATTTCTCACTTGCCTTGCAATTGATGTAACCACCTTATTGACTAGAAAAAATCATCATGATTCCTTGCTTTGTTTGGTGGGAACACTTCTAAATTTTCACAGAGGTAAGAAGTGAAATACGGATACTCTACAGTAGGCTATTCTTTCTACTTATAGCAGTAAAGCTGCATATGAGGATGCCAAAAAAATGTTTCTGACTGATTTTGTTCCTGTGATTGACACCCCGGTATCTCCAGAATTTATCCTAACTTTAGTTCCTAGAGAAGCAGAGTTAAGAAGGTGAGTGTTTAAATATGGTTATGATTCAGAGGAATATATGCTACTGTAAGAGGAGAATCAGTGTTATCATGTTTATTTTACCTCAGTGATCGCTGTGGATATGATAAGACTGTTACTATTTCAGTATTCCCTTAGTACATAATAATTTGTCAGTTGTGAGAACAATCACTGTCACGTAACTTTCACTTGGACCTACCAGAATGACTTTCATCACATAAATTAGTATGTTTATTTCTTTAATCCTCTAAGTCTAGAAAATTGAATGTGTTCTGTAAGAAGTATATCCTCTTCTTATAATTACATCCTAATTTGAGATCAACTGATTTCTTTTAAGATGATTCTGTGATTCTATGATTTTAGTATTCTCTGACTGGAAAAATTGAACAGTAGTCCCTTTGAGAGTGCCACAGAACGCTTTCAGATATTAGTGAAACAAAACTCAGTACTTACAAAAGCAGAGGAAAAGCGTATCGACACACATTGCATAGACGCTGAAGAACCCGTGTGCAACAAGGTAGGAGCCAATAATGACAGTCTACAAAAAAAAAAACAAAGCACAATAAAACCCCAAATGTTAGTTTGTCATCAATATGGCAGTATTAACACAAATTAGAAGCCTAGTCTGCTAAGCAAATTTTGGTAGAATTAATTGCAGCTCCATAATTCTATCAGATGTTACTACTGATGTGAAAAGGTATTACAGGTTCAAGACGCTGTATCCTAACATGCAGTAGCCACCACTTTTTCAGCTGCCAAATTGGAGCCATTTCAACTCCAACAGAAATTATATGCCAAGAACATTCTGAACTCCTTCAAGATATTATTCTAAAGAATGACTCATCCTGGAGCTGTTCCAGAGTTTGTGAGGGCTACAAGGAGAAAGAGATGCATCACAGACCTTTTTCATTATAATACCCCCCTGTCATTGGTGCCTCATCACCAGCCTTTGCTATCTGGAAAGTCTGAGCAAAGCAGATGTGAAAACTAATTTCTCTGAAGGTGCACAGTCATTGCAGTGATACTACTGCCTGAAGGACCCGCAGGAGTAGAGTATAGCAGTTCACTCCTCACTTCAGTGGGTAGTATGTCACTGAGAGCATGACAGGAGCTGTTACCAGAACATGCCCTGTCTCGTCTGAGCACCTCAGGTTGCCTGCAGTGTTCAGAGGATTAGACAGTTGTCTTACCAACAATGGTACCCAGTAGTAATTTAATGCTGGTGCTTCCTGTGCAAAGATCGGTATTCTCTGTGTGAAGAAAAAGAATGCAAGAACACCTGAAAGAAGCACAAAAGGTTAGTGATTCCTAGGGCTACTCTGATTTTCTAACAGCTAAAGAATGGATGAGAAAAAAACAACAGACAGTAGATCCAAGGCTGGTTTTTACAAGAGCTTGTCAACAATTTATTCCTCCATACTAACGATCTCCTGGATCTGTATTCTGAACAGGAGAGAGATAGATGTAAATTAATCAATTACTTTAAAGATATCCATGGGCCCAAAATGACTTTAATCAATTGGTTTATTTCATCGTTCTACTGGATTTAATAAATAATGATGAAAAAGACAATAGAATGGAATAATAACTAAGACCACCAGGTGGATTTTTCTAAAATAAGGAAGAAAGAGAGCAAAATCCTGCTGCTTTAGATTTCATTGCTTGAAGAAATACTTAACTATTTCAGATTAAAAAGAGAAATGACAATGCTATTGATAAACAGAATAATAAATTTAGAAGAGAACAATGCATTTAAAACAGAAACAGACAAAAAGATTTAAATCCACTACATCTTAAAGAGAAAGAAGACATGAATGAATTTCAGTATTTTATGGCTAGCATTTCAGAAAATATGTTTCGAATCAAATTTGCTGCCCCATCTTGAAAGTCACACAACAGTAATGACAAAAAAAAAAAAAAAAAAAGATGTGGTCCTGGCATTAATTTTCCATTTCTAGTAAAAATATCGTTCATTAGTAATTTTTTAAAGTATACAGAATACAAAATATGTATATTAGTGTAACAATATTTTGAAACTGCTGTCACACTTTAGAAAAGCTGTAATTAAATACTGCCAACTTGAATTTCTGAAAGTGCTTAAATTTTTTAAAAATCTGTTTTTTATCATAGCAATTTTCAAAATTTTCAAAACATATTTTTTGATATTTTGTGGTAACAAAGAAAACTCTATGAAGATGTTAGAAATATTCTATTTCATTCCTATAGCTTGGACATTCTTTTGAATGGGCTTTTATACAGCAGAGCTTCAGGCCCATCTCCCGCACATCTGTACCATCGCCTCTTGTATGTGTACTGTCTGGTACCAGCTGAATGTCATGTGCAAGTTGGCTTAGTTCTCACGGAGGGAGAACAGATTATGACTGACTTACTGGATGTGAATTTGATTTGATCCAGCTATGATGCTTTGTCTGCAGAAGTCCTTGTGCTACTAACCCATGCAAACACAGTAAAAGCAATTACAGAAATCACAGGATCATAGAATGGTTTGGGTTGGAAGGGACCTTAAAGATCTTCTAGTTCCAACCTCCCTGCCATGGGCAGGGACACTAAAACCCTCCCACTAAACAAGATTGCTCAAAGCCCCATCCAGCCTGGCCTTGAACACTTCCACAGAAGGGGTATCCACAACTTCTCTGGGCTACCTGTCCCAGTGCCTCACCACCCTCATAGTAAAGAATTTCCTCCGTATATGTAATCTAATCCTACGCTCTTCATCTAATTGATATTATTATGACCATACAGAGAAAAAAATGGGAAAAAATATATTTGTTTCAGTTCAATCTTGCAAATCTTTGGATATGGGAACAACTTCCCAAATAGTCAGACCAAGGAGAACCTCCAACTGTTGACTAAGCATATATGAATATGGGAGGCATACTTGTAGGTAGCAGAAAATAAGAACATACAATTTGGAAAAAAAACTATTAGCTTACCTACACCACCAGCAACGAGAATTTTCCCCAGGAATAAAAGAAAGTCTGTGACTTTGTCCAGAACTGCGACTCTGTTCAGCAAAAGACAAATGATATATAACCATCATAAACTGGACATTTGTATTCTTTTTCCTTACAACTATGGGTAATTGATGAAATGTGGCCAAGAAGCTGTTTACTGCTGATTTAACAGACTGACAGGATAACAATGCAGAAGAGCAACACTGATATGGACTTTGTTATAACCTAATGCTGTGAGGCAAAAAAAACACTGAGCCTTTTGTTGAATTAGGCCTTAGTGCAGCAACACTGCCACAGCACTTGGAAACTGTTCATTGCTCTTGATGATAAAAAAATAAAAATAAAAATAAAAATAAAAATAAAAATAAAAATAAAAATAAAAATAAAAATAAAAATAAAAATAAAAATAAAAATAAAAATAAAAATAAAAATAAAAATGTATCTTTATTTCAATCTTTTTTTTTGGGTCACAGATAAACCAGCCCAGAAGAGGCAAAGTACACACCATAACAAAAAACAATGTTTGTGTAGATTGCTGGTATGTCCTCTTTTCACTTGGTCCCATCTGGCCACATTTCATCACTCCAGATCATGCCAAATCTACAGAAATATCTTAAGATATGGTACAACACTGAAGGTAGGAGGCTGCAAAGCAGAGGGACAGTCACAGATGAATGAATGGAGGTAGACAGAAAAATTGACAGTAAATCTGCAGCCTTCACTGAAAGCAACAGCAGGGAGTTTCTGCCTGAAATCCTGCCAGCCTGTCTTACCTTAAACTTTAGGTAAATAACGGAATGGAAAATGAGCTTTGCATACTCAGTCTCATGACTACACTGAATGCTATGCAGATTGCAGTATACAGTACTGACTACCGTGAAAAATAAACATTGTTACTATTAAAAAGAACAAATCATAATTAGCCTGTCAGAGTTCAACAATAGAAGCAAAATACACAAGATAAAAAAAAATCTATTCAAAACCATAAAATTATATCCCTATATTTTAGTTGTTGCTTTTACTGATTAGAACAGAAGCACAAAGGACAGTGAAGCAGTAGTTCTGTGAGGAAACAAATGCAGCTTCTCTTTCCTATTGCACAAGCACTACACAATGTGGCCAGCACTGTTCTGATATGTACTCAATTCTCACATCTCCAATCCTTTCCTCCTTTTTCTTAAGCATTGTTTCCATTTTGCTGTCTTTCAGCATCCCCTTCCATTCCTCTCCTCCTCCCAGTTCTTCACTAAATAAACTACCTAACCTTTTTTACTGCGACTCTTCCTTAGATTGTCTGCTACGACATCAATATGGCCTGCTCCCAAGTTCTTCTCCCATTCTTTTTTGATCCCACAGTATTACAGGAACAGCCAAGAACAATGAAGAAAAGTACTGGTGAGAACAGGGAGTTTGGCAGCAGTCTTGATAGTGGGGAAACAGACCTGGGGAGTTCCCAGCATCAGGGAAGATCTGGTTATGTTAAATACACTGTTTTTGAGTCCCTCTTCTTTCTTGCCACATTTTAACACCCCAGGCTTTCTGGAGCAATCTATAGACTTTGATCTTTCAGTTTTCCTTTTTGAGAGAAAGCAAGCGGACAAACACTCAAGAAACACACAAACAACAGATTATGAGTATTGCATTGCTGTATACCCATAGATCTCCTCTCAGCGACTCCATTAGTTCCTTGGAGGCACTATTACAATCTATTGGGTGCTTAGGATTTTAAACAAGCAATCAAAAAAAACTGCTGTATTAGATCAACTTTGTAAAGGTTACTGTGCCAGAGAGCTTGCTCTTACACACTGGCTTTTAGAAGTGATGGTCGTGTCATGGGACAGAACCAGCTTACATTAATAATTGGAGTAGAGGTGGGAGAGGAAGTAGGCTGTGTTGCTGTGTCTTCAGCATGCAATACAGAGAATCCTGACATTTCCAAGGACTGAGAGATGGCCCCTTACCTCACCACATTTCGCATGAGCAGAAAGAATGCCTCCTTCGCTGAGGTGCAGAAGTTTTTACCATATATGGCAATCTGCAAAACAATAGTAGTTGTTAAGTGTTTTAAATAATCAGAATACCTTTTTGTATTTAAGAATCATGTTACATGTAATGCATACTTCTTTTTAATCTGTGGCCATGGAACACTTAGGAACATAAAGGAACAATCCCCCAATCACCTGCTATCTATCAATGCTTCCCATCAAGCTGCAACAGAATATCATCCATCTTTTCCCTCCAAATCACCTGTTTGTGAGCATGCTACCCCTTGCGATCTTGCAGGCAGCAGATTCAGTACTTAGTTTTCCAAGCGGAGTAAAGATGCTACTTGCTGAGTGATTCTTCTCACTTAGCTAGTTACCCATGTAAGATTTATAGCCAGCGGAAAGGAACAGGTGCTTGTAGAGCAAAAGTGAGTTGACCCATTTAGATATTGACTTAAACCTGACTCTGTTCTTGAGAATACATCAGCAACGCCAGTATCAAAGTCAGTAGATTTACATCAGCATAAAGCACAGCAGCTAAAGCTAGACAGGAACAAAAACATTTTTTCTTTCTGGAATAGTGTCCACAAGGGTGAGATATTCTAGAAAACTTCTTCTGGTTCTAGTACAGTCAGTTTGCCGACTGTAAAAAAGATACTCAAAAAGAATACTTCTTCTTCAAGACAGCATTAATTTGAAATATCTTTTATTAGAACAGTGGTTTATAATAGATTCATTACAGCCACTTCCTTTGAGATAACATCTGTGACTGTCATTTTCAATCACTTAAATTGTTTCAGGTCAGAACATCCTAGGGTTAAATCTGTGTATGTCTATTTAGGTGAAAATCTGGAATTTGTCTTCAGGAAGCTGAAATAACAAGGGTTATTTCAGAGTAACATCACTGCTGCTGCTAGTAGACTTTGTGCTTTTGACTTCCAGGAGCAAATACAGATACCACGTGCCTTCTGACTTCCTTATTCAAATCCTGCCACCACAAAGAAGTGTCCAACATGCAATAAAAAACAAGATAACATTCTTGTTGAAATCAGGATTTCACCCACTGATTCAGAGAGGAAGTTAACCAGTTATGCCATCCTTTTCCACTTACTTTGTGAGGTATGGAGTATGGAAAAAGACAGTCAAGAAAAGGCTGAGCTTAGAAGAAGGAAAAAAAATCTTACTTTTTCATGGTAGTACCACATGCATTTCCTGAAAATGCCTATAAGTGCCATTATTTATTCAGCATATTCTAGTACTGCTGGCTGTTGACCAACTAGAAGTAACTAGGTTATTCTACCATCCCAGACAGGGGAGACCACATGCAAAGACAACACATACCATGATGTAGGCATTTCTGTTTATAAATTTTAAGAATTTTTCCAAACACCAGAAACAGCATTTGAGGCAGCAGAGTAGAAATCTAGTGAAGGAGTTCTGTGTACCTGAAAAAAGGAGAGAGTACATCATAGAATTCGCAAACAGTCTTCAGAACAAAGAAATCTATTCAGAAGAAATTCTTACATTGTGGCAAAACCAGAAATATTTCTTTTCTTCTATGTTCTAATATTTTCTTTCTTCTATGGACTCTCTTTCCTAACCTATTTAGCTCACTAGCTTTCTGTTAGATCATATTCACGTCCTGAATGAATTCTGCATTAAACTCCCAATTTACTCAATTTGAGTAAATCAGCACACATTCATTGATTTTGAATTGAACTAAAATGGCTAGTGCTAATGTGGAATTCATCTCTTTTAATTGCTCAGATAACATCTTGGGAAAGTCATGAAATCATTTACAAAAGGAGTTCTTAATAAGCTAGAGCAGATTCATAAATCTTACCTTTCAGTTTGTGATCCAAGTATTCCAGTATTACTCTAATAAGCTGGACAATTGCAAGAATTAAGGCTCCAAATGCCAGTGAACCTGTATGGTATCTGAAACAAATTAAACGTTATTTAATGGCTTGTATTCACAGCAGTTGCCTCTAATTATACTTTATGTCTTAATCACAATGACATTGCTAAACATTCCCTACCATCACAAGCTATCAGCTAAAAAGGTAAGTACAAAGCCTGTGTTAAGCTGTAATCACAAAATCACGGAATTGTAGGGATTGGAAGGGACCTCCAGAGATCACCAGGTCCAACTCCTCTGCCAAAGTAGTAATGACTCCTTTATCTCAGGTTGCTTAGAGCGTGCGGTGCAACTTAGATCACTACAATTCATTCACTTTTACTCAATCCCTTTGAGCAGTTTTGGAAAATAAATTATTCTAGAATAAAGTCAATCCTAGTCTGGACAGAGTATCCATGGCAGATAACTATAGGAGCCTAATTATAAGGTAGATTGTGAATCAATTATCTCATAATGTCAAGATAGGCGTTACATATCAAAAGATTATTATGACTATGTAAATCTTATACCTATGTTTTAAAAGTGTTTGTTCCTTAATTGTTATTAGTAAACTAGGCACTTCATGAATCAGGCCATCCTTCTTTAGGTGGACAGGAAGCACCAAACATTTAATAATCATGGAATCATTAAGGTTGGAAAAGACCTTCAAGATCATCTGGTCCAACCGTCACCCTACTACCAATGTCACCCACTAAACCATTTCCCTAAGCACCATGTCCAACCTTTCCTTGAATACCCCCCCCAGGGACAGTGACTCCACCACCTCCCCGGGCAATGCATTCCAACTACTCTTGCTCAACTGCTCTTTCTGAGGAGAAATGTCTCCTAATTTCCAACCTAAACCTCCCTTAGTGCACCTTGAGGCCATTCCCTCCAGTCCTATCACTAGTTACCTGCGAGAAGAAGCTGATCCCCAGCTCCCCACAACTTCTTTTCAGGGAACTGTAGAAAGCAATAATGTCACCCCTGAGCCTCTTCTTCTCCAAACTAAACAACTCCAGTTCCCTCAGCTACTCCTCATAAGACTTGTGTCCCAGGCCCTTCACCAGCTTCATAGCCCTTATCTGGACACATTCCAGGGTCTCGATGTCCTTCTTGTAGTGAGGGGCCCAAAACTGAACACAGTACTTCAGATGTGGTCTCACCAGGGCAGAGTACAGGGGGATGATCCTCCCTGGTCCTGCTGGCCTCTAATGACCATTAGGTTAGGGCACGGAGAGGGGGGAGCACAGCAAAAATAGCGGAGTGTGCATCCTGAATAATGCACTGCCTTGCTCCTCCCATGCCAGTCACAGGAGATGGACTGTCCCATGAAAGGCTCATCTCCACAAGCACAGGGGCACAATGTCAGGTGGGGGAACCCAAACGATGCACTCAAAAGATGGCCTGTCCCAGAAGAGCCATCAGCCCCATGGCTGAGGTGTGAAAACCATCAAGATGAATCAATGGAATTGAATTCTTTGAGCACTTTTTGGACTGGGCAGTGTTAATGACTAGGGATATTGGACAAACTATGGGATACAGGGGAAGAGAATTAGAAGATTTTGGGATAGCACAAGACTTACTATGGGATATTTAGAGGAGGAATCAAAGGCAGGTTAAGAGGGGAATCATTGTAGTTTGAGGAGGAATAAATGTGGGAAAAAATTAGGAATAAGGGGATAAAATGTTGCATGTAAACAGCTACACATTAGTACGCCTTCTGTGGCCATGCACTGCACCTGATCAGCACAGTCTGATCCACCTTATTAAATTGCATTTCTGTTTTCATGGGTGAGGGAAACTTTCTGTGTGGATGTGTGTGGGGATGGATTTTTAAGTGCAAGCAGCTTGACACAGACCACACATCAGAGGGCCAGTGGAGCTGTGATGCCAGCACCTGAAGCAAGTAATAGTATGTGAGTGTGATTGCTAGTGGATATTAAGGTTGATTAACAAGTGAGTAGCTTAAGTAGCTTGGGAGCCAAATATGTTTGTCTCTCTCTGAAGGTGAGACCACAGGAGGAGTTGGCTGCCAGAGGTACCTGAAGGTCCTGGTCAACTGCTGGAGAGACCATTGGGTCTGCATGTTAACTGAGACCTGTTTGTGTGTCTGTCTCTAAGAGAAAGTCACCTGGAGAGGCTGACTACAGGAGGAACCAGGAGTCCCAGACAACTTCCAGAGAGACCATAACGTCTGGGGGTTATAGAGAGTGGTGTGTGTGTTTCTGTGTCTGTGTATCTTTGTGTCTGTCCGTGAAGGGTGGAGTCTGTAACAGCAACTGGAGTGGGGCCATGGGCCTCAGGGTCACATAGACAGCTGCCAGCAACTCGGGAATTAGGGGATCCAGGAGCCAGCTACTGGATAGATCAAGTGTCTGAGCCAGGCTACTGGTGGTATATGCACCTTATATTATATATATATACAATTGGGTAGAAGTCCATCAGTGGGAATTACATATACTAACAGACCATCATCCTTAACAGTCAGGAGTCCTGATCAGAAGGGAACAGGATGAAGCTACTGGGGCTAGTGCTGCTTGTGCAAGTGCTCTGTGTGCAAGTCTGCTGATTTGCACGGTCAGCTGTGTATATATTTGTTGTATACATGTGTCTGGGTGTCTGCACCTACTGGGAATAACTGCTCTGCCTTGTAACTGGTTGAACTGAGGGAAAGCAAGCTGCAGCTGCCTTGCCTCTACTGGGCTAATGGATTTGGCATTCCCCTAGAAATTACATTTTCCTGACTAAACATTTTCATTTGATATTCTCCATTTGGCTTACCAAATTGTAAAAACAGCACTTGTTGAACACATAACAAGGATGACATCCAGCTTCATGGTCTTACCTTATTGCCCGTCCAAAGGAAGAGAAGAGTGGCCACAGTGGAATATCAGCTGGTTTTCGAGAGGCCCAGTAATAAGAGGCAAAGGCACCAGCAAGGGTACACTGACCCAGTGCAATTGCAAAGTTTACCAGCCAGAGAAAAACAAAGGCATTAGCTAACTGAAAGATGAAGATGTACTTATGGTACAGACTTTCTCCTCCATAAAATGCAAAAGTACACTGAGCACCTGGACATAATTTGGTAACGTTGGTTGTGTTAAAAGTCTGTATGGAAAGAAAAACAGAAACCAGAATGATAAGCAACGATTTCCATGTAGAAAGTCTCTGAAATTTAGTGACTTAATAAAAATCACATCATTCTGTTTGATGTTTCATTAGCTTATTCAACACTGCACTCCAACAGTATGCAACCTGTTTACATATTTAGGGGGTTATATTAATGTCTTATTCAGGTGCTTAACTTTAAACTAAGGAGTTAGCAAACAGACCTGTTCACCACGTCTGAAACCAACAAAAATGGAACATGAATTTCAGAAATCTACTTTTAAGACAAATACAGAATCATAGAATATAGCAGCATAGAATCACAGAATGGCTTGGGTTGGAAAGGATCTTAAAGATCATCTAACTCCAGCCTCCCCTGCCATAGGCAGGTATGCCTCCCACTATATTGGGTTGGCCAAGGCCTCGTCCAACCTGGCCTTGAATACCTCCAAGGATGGGGCATCCACAACTTCTCTTGGCAACCTGTGCCAGTGCCTCACTACCCTTACAGTGAAGAATTTCCTCCAAATGTCTAATCTATATCTATTCTCTTTTAGTTTAAGACCATTCCCCCTTGTCCGATCATTATCTACCCAAGTAAAGAGTTCTTCTCCACCCTCTTCCTAAGATCCCTTTAAGTACTGAACGGTCACAAAAAGGTGTGCCTGGACCCTTCACTTCTCCATGCTGAACACACCCAGCTCTCTCAGTCTTTCTACATAGAAGAGGTGCTCCAGCCCTCTGATCATCTTCGTGGCCCTAATATGCTTCAGTTTCATTAAGGAAAACCTGCTCAGCTTAAAAAAATATATATATATTATTCATTTGAAAACTAGAGGCCAAATCTACATCTTGGTAAATTACCACATTTGAATTAAAATGAGCAAAGGACAATGAAATAGAAGCCTCGCAAATTTGAGAACACCTATCAAAAAAATCTGTATTTCTGTGTCTCCCTCCCTCACCCTGTAAACTATTAATACCTCCCTGTCTCATGAGACAGTTTAGAAGAAAAAATAGTTTATATCTGTAAATTGCTTTGAACAAAGAAGTGTTAACCTGAAGAACTATTTGCAGATTTAACATGAGGAAACATTATTTAAAATAAGCATGTTTTCTACTAGCATTGCATCTAATAGGAATTAAGAAATGCAATTAGTATAACATTTATTATAAATAATAAATAAATAAATAAAAGTAAATATTAGTTACACTTACCTCTGGGTCACAAGTCATGTTTGCATACTTGCACAGTGTTTGATTAGCCATTACTTTATACACAGGTTCTCCTGATGTAGCTAAAAAACTTAATTAAATGTTTTAAGGAGGAATCACACAACTGTAGGCTTTGAGCAACTTAAGACTCTGAAGTGGGGAACCACTAGCTCTAAAGAATATGTGCAGATAACAGAAAAATTGCTTTTGCTGTGCAGATATGTACATGAAGGGCTGAAAGGTATGATGCAATATTCTGATTACTCAGAGAACTAAGGCAAACTCCAATCCTGAACTATGATAATTCCTGGCCAGAATGGGCAAGGAGAATAACCTTGAAGGTTGTGTTAGTCTCTCTTGCACACCTACTTATGGTAAGGCAGATTATACAGTGTGTATTTGATGGTTCATACTTTGGTGGAAGTAGACACAGAGCAGAAGAATAAATTAACATTGTCCTGAACAGCAAAATCTGGCATTCTTAGCACGTGAAAGAAGAAAAAAAATGTTTTAAAAAAGCAATTTTCTCCCTCTCTGATTTCTTGCCAAACCCTTGCTGTTCCAGGAACAAACAGTTATTGCTGTTCTGCAGTTTAGAGAGGACTAAATGCATGATATATTCTCATTCCTTTCCTATACTTTTCTGAACAAAAAACACCAGCAGCCTCCCCAGCTAAGAGACCATTAACATTGGGCCTGTAGAGCATGCAGCACATTAATGGCCATATTTCCTCTTTGCTGAGGGCTTTTTTTCACCTTTTTTTCACCTGTAATACACTACATACACCTTATGTAGTGTACTAAGGCCTTGCATGATCCTCTATGACTTGGCAAGAATTTTAGTCCAGTTCTTTTTAATGAAATTAAGTCTACTGTCTGATTTGTACATCAATCCCAAATTTGCAGTGAGGAACAATCCTGCATCAGTGGAGCAAGTGCTAAGTGACCAAATAGCCCTATTGACATGGGTTTGGTTAAGGTGATATCACAGAGAATGATTTTTTTCTTGCAGAGCAGAAGACTGTTCTCCAGAGATGTATACAGACAGAAGGATACACAGCTGTCACAGCCCAGTAGGAAATGCAAATTGCAATGAGTATGAAGGTGACAATTGGGTAGAACAATGTAGACATTATATAGCCAATAGCCCTATGAAAGAAAGAAAACGTCACGTAAGCTATAACAAGATAAGCAAAAAAAAGCTTTTTATCAGCTTCTAACATCATCCTTTTTACTTTGAGCTACTTGTTGATAATGGTAGCATAATCTAGTGCTGGGATCTCAAAACACTGCAGGTACTGCCTTCATATATCTTCACTTCAATATTTCTACCACTCTATTGGCAGCAGTACAGATGACTTCACTTATTTGCCATGTTTGAGCCTGTCTTCTACTTTCTCCTCCTCCATTACCGCTTCACAGATCCTGCTCTTTCCTGGTCATAAACCCATTTCAATCACATCTCCTTGCTGACTGCTGCAGACATTATCCTTTATTTCCATGTCCCACTCTGATCAGATCCTATGCTCTCCCTTCAGCCCCTACATAGCCTGAAATTACCCCTTACTGCTTCGTATTTCGGGATATTGGTCCCATTGTTCCTTTCCTGTCTTAAGTATTATTTAGTCTGGGTAAAGGCACTGAACTTCTCTTCAGAATTCCAGGACATTCCGACACCTTCCCATGACTGTGACTTTCCTCATGCTGAGTTTACGTGGTAAGGGCTTGGTAGCAGGAGGGCTGCAGGCATGGCCTCTGTGAGAAGAGTCCAGAAGCTGCCCGATGTTATGCACCAAAAGGGACCTGCCGCTGACCAGAGTTGAGCCAATAAGCAACATTGATTGCACCTCTGTGAGAGCATATTTAAGAAAGGAAAAAACTGCTGAGCAACAGCAGCTGGGAAAGCAAGGAGTGAGCAACAGCCCTGCAGACACCAAGGTCAGTGAAGAAGGAGAGGAAGGAAGAGCTCCAGGCACCTGAGCAGAAGTTCCCCTGTGGCCTGTGGAGAGGCCCTTGGTGGAGCAAGCTGTTCACCTGCAGCCCATGGGTCTCACATGGAGCAGATCTCCACGCAGCAGTCCGTGGAGGAGCCCATGGCGGAGCAGGTGGATGTGGCCTTAAGAAGGTTGCAGCCCATGGAGAGCCCCTGCAGGAGCAGGCTCTGGGCTGGAGCTGCAGCCTGTGCAGAGGAGCCCATGTATGAGCCCATACTCTGACAGGAGCTGCCACCCATGTTGAAACAGTTAGTTCTTGATGGATGAACCCTGTGGTACAGACCCATACTGGCGCAGTTCTTGAAGAGCTGCTATCTGTGAAAAGCCATGCAGGATCAGTTTGGGAAGGATGGCATCCCATGGGAGGGACCCTATGCTGGAGCTGGGGCAGAGAGTGACTGTGAAGGAGTGGCAGAGATGAAGCATTAGGGATTGACTGCAGTCCCTGTTCCCCTGTGTTGTTCAGGGGAAAGAGGTAGAAGAAGGTGGATGGAGGAGAAGGTGTTTTTAGTTTGCTTTTAGTTTCTTACTGTTCTAGTCCAGTAGTGATAGGCAAAAAATTATATTAATCTCCCTATGCTGAATCTTTTTCCTTTGAAAATAATTGGTGAGTGATCTCCCTGTCCTTATCTCAACAATTGAGCCCTTCCCATCACATTTTCTCCCCTTTTTTCTTTGAGGAGAGGGAGTGAGGAAGTGGATGTGGTGGAGTT
Organism: Anas platyrhynchos; assembly: GCF_047663525.1. NCBI lineage: Eukaryota > Metazoa > Chordata > Aves > Anseriformes > Anatidae > Anas > Anas platyrhynchos. Next base: position 39,680,384 of record NC_092594.1, read on the forward strand.
TAACAGCGTGACCAGCAGGGCTAGGGAGGTGATCGTCCCCCTGTACTCGGCTCTGGTGAGGCCGCACCTCGAGTACTGTGTTCAGTTTTGGGCCCCTCGCTACAAGAAGGACATCGAGGTGCTTGAGCGGGTCCAAAGAAGGGCGACGAAGCTGGTGAGGGGTCTGGAGAACAAGTCCTACGAGGAGCGGCTGAGGGAGCTGGGCTTGTTCAGCCTGGAGAAAAGGAGGCTCAGGGGTGACCTTATCGCTCTCTACAGGGACCTTAAAGGAGGCTGTAGCGAGGTGGGGGTTGGCCTGTTCTCCCATGTGCCTGGTGACAGGACGAGGGGGAATGGGCTAAAGTTGCGCCAGGGGAGTTTTAGGTTAGATGTTAGGGAGAACTTCTTTACTGAAAGGGTTGTTAGGCACTGGAACAGGCTGCCCAGGGAAGTGGTGGAGTCACCATCCCTGGAAGTCTTTAAAAGATGTTTAGATGTAGAGCTTAGGGATATGGTTTAGTGGGGACTGTTAGTGTTAGGTCAGAGGTTGGACTCGATGATCTTGAGGTCTCTTCCAACCTAGAAATTCTGTGATTTTCTGTGAGTTCAGCTGCTCAGCAGGGTAAAAACACCATTCTTGTATGTGCCATAAATGAGTGGTGCTGGTGTTTGGCTGTTGGAAATCAGAAAGAATAATAAGCCTTGCAGTGTTTACAGCTTAAGGAACCCCTTTGTACATCGTCTGATGTCAGACGATGTACAAAGGTAGACTGAGTCATCGTCAGTCTACTAGTACTTTTTGTGGCTAGAATGTAAATAGTGAGCAGGAACTTAAGCATACTAATTGCTACTCCACCAGGGACTGTTCCTCTGGGTACCATGGTGTCTCACAGGCTAATACCTTTACCTTGGTATCTCACTGGATGTGATGGTGGAGTGCATGTTTTTTGTTCACTGAAGCTTACAGGTTGGTTCCCTTTACACTCATGTACCTCTTCCCACTTGTCTAAGTTTTCTTTCCAGTGACCCCATAAGCTTATAACAAGCTTTTTCATCTCTTACTATTGCTCACGGTTTTTCCTCTTATAACTTGTGGTACTTCTGATGCCATTTGCTTTATAAGAGGCAGTTTCCAAAATACAAAAGGAGACAAACTTACTCAGCTTCTGCTGCTAAACTAGTAAGTAAATGCAGGGGGTGAGTGAACGTGGGGAATACAAGGGAACTGTCACATGCAATCAAGATGTTAAGATCCTGAACATGTCAAATTCCATCCTAGTCTATGCATGTAAAAGTACATTAAGAGTCACAAAGGAAGACATAGCTTTTATGCTTTCTGAGAAATAATCACAACATATTAGCAGTGTTCAGCATTTAATAGGCCTGTTTGTTGCTACTAAAACCACAGGCTGTTACTTCAGCAAACTGACTGTTAATTGTTTCTAACTTTGGATTTCAAGTCAATTATTTGTATTATAATTGCAACATTTTTAAAAGAATAGTTAAACAGTATTGAGAAACATAATTTGATTTCCAGTCATTAGCAACTTATTTTTCGTCTTCCTGAATACAGAGCATGGTTTCTTAGGCTTACAGTAATTAAATAGTTTTTCTTAGAATCACAGAATATCCTGAGTTGAAGAGACCCACAAGGATCATTGAGTCCAACTCCTGGCTCCATACAGTAACACCCAAAAATCAGACCCTGTGTCTGAGAGCATTGTCCAAACACTTCTTGAACTCCACCAGGCTCACTGCCATGACCAAGGGGTCCTTGGGGAGCCGGTTCCAGTGCCTAACCGCCCTCTCAGTGAAGAATCTTTTCCTAACACCTACCCTGACCCTCCCCTGTCCAAGCTCCACGCTGTTCCCTCAGGTCCTGTCACCATCCCCAGTGAGCAGAGCTCAGTGCCCGTCTTTCCACTCCCCTCATGGGGGAACAGCAGGTCACGAGGCCTCTGCTCAGCCTGCTCTGCTCTGGGATGAACACACCAGGGGCCTCAGCTGCTCTTCACACCTTGCCCCCTAGACCCTTCACCATCTTTGTAGCCCTCCTTGGGATGTTCTCTCATAATGTCTTATGTCCTTCTTAAATTGTGGTGCACAAAACTGTATACAGTATTCAAGGTGAGGGCTGCACCAATGCTGAGTAGAGCAGGACAAGCACTCCCCTTAACCAGCTAGCTCAACTGTGCATAATGCAGTCCAGGATACACTCGACTCTTTTGGATGCCAGTGTGCACTGCTGACTCATATTCAACTTGACATCAACCAGAACCCCCAGATCCCCTTCCTTGGGGCTGTTATCCAACCTCTTGTCCCTCAGTCTGTACATACAGCCAGGGTTGCCCCCTCTCAGGTGCAGAATCCAGCACTTGCTCTTGTTAAACTTCATACTGATGGTGATTGTTCAGCCCTCTAATTAGTCAAGATCCCTCTGTAAGGCCTGTTTCACCTCATCTGTATTCACGAGTATAAAAATATCATCTTCAAGTGACCGTTCTATGCTGCTGAAAAACTATAGAATGTTACTACTTCTCAGCAGGAAGTTTATAAAATTTCTGAAATCCTCCTACCTGTCAAGACTACAAACAAAAAATGTTGCAGGGTATTGAAAGTGTTCCCAGGTTTTAATGAACAAGAATTAAAGTACATAGTTTAGTGCTGTCCAGTTTAACTGTTATGCCCTAATTGCATAGTAGCATAAGAAATCAATATCTGACTGCATACAGAAATTCATTATTTGTTAATCCTGTCATAAAAATCCCAGATCCTGATTCCTGAAGACCACAGTGCCAATGGAGATGGCAGAAAACTGTAAGCAAGTGCACATAGATAAACTCAGAGTTAAGTCAATGTACTCTAACGACAGAGCTCTACTGCTAAGGAAGATGCTTTCAGTAGTTGCCAATCAGACCTTTGCCTATTTGAAATGAAATTCAAGGGCCTGATCTTTCAAGTCCTTTTCCCTTTGTTACAAACAGTTTTAAAAATAACTAAGCATATCCCCAGGGAAATGGTCACAGTGCCAAGCCTGATGGAGTTCAAAAAGAGTTTGGACAATGCTCTCAGACACATGATCTGAACTGATTTATTTATTTATGCATGTATTGATTTATTTATTTAGGGAGGTCCTTTGGGGACCCAGGAATTGGACTTGATGATCCTTGAGGGTCCCTCCCAACTCAATTCTATGATTGGCACTGTATAACATAGGAACTACTGCAAAGTCTGTAATGATTTCAGGAAAAATAAAATGAAGGGGTCTCCTAAGCCTTCAGGTTAAAAATAAATAAATAAATAAATGCTCTGATTTCCTATTTGCTCAGAGCTGAAAAGAAGTATCTTGGACTGAGCTGTTTTGCAATGTCTGGTAATGGAAGTCTCCTTTTCCCTCTGCAGATTTATGCATGTCTGCACAGTGTGAAAGCCAGGATCTGGACTCAGTGATCCTTGTGGGTCCCTTCTAACTCAGGATATTCTGTGGTTCTCTGGTTCTATGGATTGGAGACAGAAGAAGACAGTCTTTTCTAAATAAAAATCACTGTAAAAAAAAAAAAAAGCACCAAAACTCCACCACCTGTATGTCATTTTGGAGACAGTCCAGTTACAGAGCGAAGTTGGCAGCAAGAGGTCCCCAGGCTCCTCCTATTATAATGTACTGCATTTAACATTTCAGCTGATACACCTGTTTGTACTCAGGATACATGGTACCACTCGCTGTATATGTGCTCTTACGGCATGAAACTGAGAGCTAAGAAATGTCTTACTGCAAAACAGAAAGCTCTTACAAACACAACCTCTTTAAGAGAGAACCAGCATTCCATATACTGCCTAATGTTCTCAACATACCCAGTGTTGCGCTTTTACTCTCAGCTTTCTGCTCTTTGTAGTGCAAGATGAAACTCAAGAAGAATATACCCTAGAGATCGTTTAATAAAGTTAAAAGTATTTTAAGATCAGACAAACATACCTACTACCTTCCTTCAACAGTGCAATAGCAATCCGAATCCTATTCCTTAGGAAGATCAGCATCAGTATTATTATGACCTCAACAACACAAAGTATTATCACTGTAAATAAAGAAAAATAATAATTTATCAAGAATTGTAAATTGCTTTTTTTCCTGCCTTGCATTTTACGCTACTGCTCATGAACTCCACTAGATGCTCTGCTACAGCAGTTCTCCCTATCATTCACTGCAGCTGCAAATCTTCAATTCTATTTCACAATTTTGTAAGTGCCAGTGTAGGGCAATTCTACATGCAGGGAATTAAAATGTATAAGACCCTGACATCAGCATTTGTAATTTTAGATGAAAATGGAAGATAGCATTCTCAGGCAAAGATAAACATGCACTGTAATATGACCGTACCATTTGCCCTTAAATACAGCTTACCCATAACAAACCATATTTTTCATAAACAAGCATTTTCCATGTTAATACTTGACTGCAGCTAATTTGTAGTGTCTAAATACAGTAAATAAAATAAAAAGGAGACGATGAGTTAACTCTCATGAAGAGTGTGTTTCTTTCATGCTTTTTTTTTTTTTTTTATCTCCCTGAAAAATTTTATATCTCCCAGACAGAGATATACACAGATACTCTTAAAACATGATTACAAATATTATCAGCATTCCTGGCCATCAGAACTGCAGGTGGCAAGTAACCACTGTGATGCTCAGAGCCACAGATTTTGTTCTGAACGAAGTTTTTATAACATGCACTTTAGCACCTATTTTGATGAAGTTCCTCATGAAGGAAAACACAATGAGTTTTCTTTAAAGTTGGTCTCATTTCATTTCAATTAAGTTAGTGTGATTTCTCCCCTAGTGAAAAAATGAAACATGATGAGTTCTAGACTAGGACTGAGAGGACCTATATTTTCATCAAGGATATTTAACTGGTTTGCTGGGTGATTTTGGACAAATCATTTGGACAGTTCCTGAGTACCTCATTTTGTATGTCTGAAAGTGACACTGACCTCTAGATAAACTACACATTGGCTGCTAAGAATCAGGCAGCAGAAGAGACTGGAGACTTACAAGGAAAAAACATAATACAGTCCAAAGGCCCTCTAGAGATAGAATACTAAAAAGATTTGCCTCAACAGTACATAGGAAAATGCCTCACAAGCTCAATGATCCAACAAAAACACAAAGCAAAGAAAGGAGATTTAAGCAATATACGGTTCTATTAATTCAGATAACAGTTTTTATCTAGGCTATGTCCCATTCACCATCCCAGTTACACTGTCCATGTGCCTTCTAATAGAGTTGTAACTGCAGTGCAATTAATATTTGCCACATATTTGTTCTCTCTTCTGCCCCTCCTTTCCTGGGGAGGAATGTGCACGCTTTCTTCTTCCAGTAGAATTTTATTTTAAAAAGAGATGTGTATGACCCTGTAAGAGAAGGCAATGAAGCACTCTTGAAAATAAAGATGATGAAATTTGTGAAGGGTCGTTCCACAGTCTAAGTGCAGCCTCCAAAAAAAAGCAGTGATCTGATCATAAGGAGTTCCACAAAGATGTGCATAGTTACTAATCTAATTTCTGTGTCTCTCCCAGAATCATTATTCACTGCCATCACCAGTGTGATTGCAGTATTTCCCTTTCCAAATACACTACTATCCTTTCTAAAACCAGGTATTTTGCACAATACAAAGAAAAAGAATTCTTACCTGTCTGAATGACATGTTTGAAGGAGCTTTAACAAGGCAAACACTGCAAAAAGACAGTGATTGATTCTCCTGAATATCCATTAATTGATACAGGTTTTAAAGGGCACTTACTAAATGCTAGCCATGTTTGCCTCAATTGTAGGTACACTCTGAAGTCTGTCTGGAATCCAATATCGTAAACAGTGAGGTCAGATCCAGGTATGCCTTTGAGATGATCATACTCCCAGTAACAATGCCAGATGCCTTTTAAGAAGCAATTAACACAAAAAGTGTGCTTCTGAAGAGCGCAAAGACAAGTTTTTAAATATATATACATATATTTAATATTTAAAATTAATTTAAAAAATATTTTTACAAGCCAAGTGTTATGTCCTCAACATGTCAGTAAACAAAAATCAAAAATGCATTACCGAGAAATTAGTGAATTATAAAATCACATGTACAAAAAGAAATATCAGTGCAAATGAATATACATTAAGCTTACCGTAGGTAAATAATTCAGGTTACTATATCTGGTGCTAAGTGTCAGCACAGCTGAATTCTTACTACGTTTCACTGTCATTTAAGCATTTCTCACTAAACTGTGTCCAAAACTGAGCATTACTTATCTCAGTTGTACCGTTTAATTGATATAATTACTGGTTTTCCTTGCTCAGATTTAAGCAATAAGGAAAAATAGCCTCAGAAACTAGAAGATTATACCTACCATAACCTATAATTCCAATCACACCAAAGATGAAAATCCAGAAGAGAACCCCAGCTGTGAACCTCAACAGCACAAGGAAGAGCAGACTCACAATCATTGCAATGAACAACCCACTGGAGAGATAGGAGACAGAAACATGGGGGAAAAAAAGTGTTAGAATCTTCCCTTTCTTCCATGCCCGTTACTCCAAGTGAAGGTCACTTTGTGTCACATGAGAACGACTTTTAAAACTGTATTTCAAAATCTTTGTTATGAAATACATCCTCTTGGATATCATCTGCTATTAGAAACCAGTAGCTTAGATATGATGATCTCACAGGGCACAGCCAAAAATATTTGTATACACTAGGTTCTCAGCTCAGCTGAATGGGACTAGCACCAAAAATGACTTTTTAGTCATTTACACCAGCTGAACAACTCACTGCCTTTCTCAGGACATGGTGTAGTCTACAGCATAGAAAGTTGAAGTAGAGGACTACCTGTGTGGGAGGACGTTACTGTTTTTTGTCTTCCATTAAAAATCCCTACTTGGAAACGAACACTTTTAATAAAGTGACATTCTAGGAGCTTTCCTAAACAAAGATAATTAAGGTTAGGAAGAAAAACAGTGACTATTTACCCATCAGAACAGGGAACGATCAGGATATTGTGATGCATAAAAAGAAACTTGTAAGAGCTGACTTATATGACCTATTAATGGATCCCCTATGAAACATATCTACAGACTGTTTTCTTTTTCCCAAGTCTGCACTAGGGAAATATTTATTCTCATTACACTCCCAGAAGGCAAGTCAAAAAGGAAAAAACAACTGTAAAAAGTCTTTTTACTTTTAGGTGAGGCATTCTAAAGCAATGTGAATAGTAATTCCCCTTCAACAAAAATCCAGCTTAGATGATTTAGAGAACATTTAATTTTTCAGAATTTTTGTAGGTGTTGTATCAGAATTTTGTATTGAGTACATACTCATAAAAATTTAAAACATCTTGCCTGTGTTTGATAACTTCCCTTCTGAATATTCCCAGTATTATTAGCCAGTTACCAAAGACAGGATGTGGGACAGCATGATAATACAGAGTCAAAAACGCTGAGATGTTTTGGGCCAACTAAGCCAGATGGGCAGAGGGACAAGAAATCACCTTATATTTTAAGTCTTTGTAAGCTAGTGTTACATCCTTGCCCCTAAAGTCTCCCTAGTGTGAAATGGCTTGTGGTGACTGTTTTGTTTAAAACTCAGAACATGTTCCTCAAAACAAGTTGTAGTTTTGGAGCTTATGGTTCTATTCTTGAAAGCAGTAGGCTACCTGTGCAAGTACTGACAGTACCCTGCTTAAATCTCTTTAGAAATACATGAGTCCTAGTAACACCAAAACTGAGAGCATGGTAACAACTCTCCTCAACAGACAGTTTGCCTTAAACTGAAGCTTGAAGTAGTAGAAGTAGCTCACCACTACTTCTGTTTCAGTGCTGTATTTATATTGACTGGTGATTAGTGAATATTAATTGCAAGACAAAGTTAATGTTATTCCATACCTTTTGTTCTTGACGTTGCTTTGCCCACTTAATTGGCACTAGCAGATTTATAATAGATTTAACTATACATTGAATTGGCAGTATGAATTTAGAAATTGTGTTTTATATAAATACCAATGACACTTGACACTTCAAATTGGTTTGAAAGTCTGTAAGAGTTTCAGTTTTGGAGTTACCACACAGATGGGTCCTGTAACATACCACCTCCCACTTTTCCTCATAGGATATTAAAACCTACTCCACATCAATTGACATTCTATGTATATATGCTGTGCTATCCTTACCTTATGTATGAAATCATAACATTACCATCATGTGATGACAGGAAGTTACAGTTGCTCCTTGAGTTTAAAAGTAGGATTGGTAACAAACACATACATGATCCATATTTTTTCATTTCCTGTACAGTCCAAAGGGTGTTTGGAAGAATTACAAATTCCCATTAAAAACTTACATTAGTATCCAATACCAAGAAATGGCATAGTCTTCAAAAATTTTCATTCCAACTGATCGTGCATCCAAGACATTATTGATGCCGCTGAGAAAAGATAAACCAAAAAAAAGGTTGCTTTGGGTAAAATAGCAGAATTTATTTTAACAACAAATAGGCCCAGTGAAAGAATTTGAAATATTGCTAGTAAGATCATATTACTATTCTCCTGCTTCATTTCTCTAACTATACCAACATCAATCAGAATCATGCCAAAGAAAATTCTTCTGAAGTTAAGAATCCTCAATAAATAAAAAAAACTGCATTAAAAAGTCTATACTGTTCCTGATAGAGCTTTACTAGAAAAGCTCTATGAGTGCTGATTATCACCACCTTTATCACCATAATTGCTTATTATGTCACAAGAAAATCATGTATTACTAAGATCTGCATTGTGCTACAAGCCACACAGTTGTGACTCCAGGACTGCTAATAGCAGAGAAGCAGAAGAGAGTGCAGTGAAGATAAAGGTTGAATTTATGGAATTGTTTTCCTATCTCACAAAGTGCTTAGCCACATTCATGTTTTCCTAAAAGGAAATTAAAGATTTGGTAAGACTAGACAAAGTGGTTGTACATGCCAGAAGAAGGGAACTTTACAGGTGTGGGTGTTATCAGGGTTGGTAAGGTGCTGGAGTTTGGCAGTTTTGGATTGAGAGGCATGAAGAGGTACCCCTGTTCTTCAGACAAGATGAGGACTCACAGAAGCTGGAAAAGTTCAGCTGTTCAGTATTTTTTTCTCATCCTGGTTAATACCCAGGATTGGAAGTGCTAGCTTTCCATCTGCAAGGGAGGTGTTACCATGCATCAGAGCACAGTACATCACTTTTTGACCATTAGACATATTATTAAAAACTGGGGGCACCCTTAAGAGGTGAAATGCCCATAGTAAAAACCATCATTGGAAGGAATAGCCAAGACCAAGAGGGTTTAACTTTATGCCTTCTTTAGCTTTCTTTAACACAAATTTTTGTTAGGAAAAACAAGAAAAGTGACTTAAAAACTGAAAACCAATCACTTTGAGACAATCAAACTAAAACTTTTAGCTCCCTGCTCATTTTTTATAACACAATGATGGTTTCCCTTACTAGAACTATGCAGCTGCCCAGGCATAGAGACCATTTACTAGTAAATCTTGCCAGGTTACCTTCAGCCATTTGCTACAACAGATTCCAATTATTTTTTCAATTCCTAAATTATTTTACAACCTTGTAATGCAGCAAATTAGAGGTAAAGAACAGTAAAACCTACTTTGCAGCTTCCCTGAGATCAGTTACATTTCTTGTTTTCCCTCTTCCATCTCTGAACGTAGTCTGATTTGCCACAGTTAGCACGCCATTCTTTGTTGAAAAGTCTGGGAAGCATCTCTTAAGAACTATTCAAAATATCAAAGCAAAGGATGCATATTACATTTCATGATGAGCTCCACTTTCATCACCTGTTTTTTGCAACAAATTCTAACATATTTAAATAATTTCAGATTCATAGTCAATTGTTTTACACTTCATGATCTATTGACGCATTGCATTTGACAAATATTGGAAGAACCATTATATTCAAGATAATGTTTTAATGCTCTGGGGCTTTTTGTCCTATGTTTGTATAAGTTCAGGTATGATGGGAGCATAGCTTTCAACTGGCAATTCTATGTGCTACTAAATAACAGTAACAATATCTGTAGCACTTTAAGAATTTGTAATAAATACAGAACTTACTCTCTGCCGGTATCTAGGCAGCTTACAAAAACTGCTGCTTCTCAAATATGTCATTTACACAGCAATAATCAAACCAGCCCCTGGGGACAGACTCAGCATAACTGGTCACAAATGGTACTAGCACCCAAACCAAGACATAGCAGCAAGCGTCAGTGCTTCATGTGCCAGATGACCTGCCGTACCAAATATTATCACTAGACATCCTTGGAGAGGAGAAAATGGAAAAGGCAAACTAGGTGGTGATTGTAAAAGAGAGAAAAGGAGAGATGGTTACATACTTTCTTTATGTTGCCTTGGTCTTTGGTGCAAGAAGTCCTGGTTTTCATTTTTGAAAGGAAGAGCGGGTCACTCCTTCTACACAGCTGAACTTAAACTTTATATAAGAATTCTGTGCTTTCTTTATTTAGTTCTAATATAAACTGATGTCAGAGTTCAATATTCAGTCTAGACTATCTATTCTACCAATTACTGTGAGGATATAATTAAGTAACATGCCTCTCCTGTAATCTTTGCCCCCTATTGTCATCTAAAAGAAGCTAATAGCTTTGCAAATTAATTTTCTGCCTTTTGGGTGAGCACATCAGTTTCAATAAAAATTCTTATTTTTATTAAAGAGAATCCATGTTTCCTCTTGTTGATAACCTGCCCCCAATTTACATGATGTCTACTTTAAAGCATGGAAAAATAAACAGCAATTTCTTATTTGCATGAGTTTCTGGGTCAGTGGCAGATACTCTTGATATTACACTTCTGTAGCTGAGATCTACTCTGAGATCTGTGGTTATCTACTCAGAAATACCTGCTGACCAGAGTGACCAAAACATCTTTTGGCTCCTCCGTTACTGATCTGTATGCCATGCAGAGCCAGCATCATAACAAATAATTGTGCTGCATTGTAATTGTGCTCAAGTATCATTTGAACTTTAATAGCTGGCCATATGATCCTTCTTACATTCATGATACTTTCTTGATGCCAGTGGGGTTGCTTGCTCACATATTTTAAAAGACACAATTTGAAGTGTAGATCTTTTTCTATTAGTGATGATTCATGAACAAAAAAGAGCTCATCTTGACCTGATCACATGCTGAATGTTCACAGACAGCAGTAAGAAAAAAAAAAAATATTTATACTTTCAAGCTGTTTAAAATTGAATAATACATGTAGTCACTATCAGATAACAGACAGCTCTTAGGGAGCTTGCCACAGACTACTTTTCAGATCAGAGTTGTGCTTTAATGTGAACGCTAATACTCTGCTAAGATGTGTGTAAGAAGTAGAACCACTCACAAGGCCTGCTTGGAATGATCATCGAAGGACAATCTTCATCACGTAGAACTTGAGCAACAGACTAAAAGAGGAAAAATAGGAATGCTGAATACATAACAGAATAACTAAATGCTTTTCATTTCTCACCCAGTCTGAGAAAATGTCCCAAACTGGGTTTTGTAGCTTCCTCCCTGAACTTGACTGGTGGAGCTGCAATACACATTCATGATGTGAGAATCTAAACTGTCAGTGTGATTTGGCAAAAGACTATTTTCCTTGCCTTTTCTGGTGACAAAAAGAAGAAAAGACCTGCTCATTTTATATCTTTATCTAGGTCCAAGGTGACTGGGCAGTTGTTCCTTGCCTCCTCTTCACTTTTTCTCTTAAAGTAGAGTAAAAAGCTAATACAATTTTGTTGATTCACAAGGTTTTTTAAAGACGGAAGAAATACGGCAGTATGCTTCAGTGCAAAATCAGTTATATCAAGGATAGATTAAATTTTCCTAGCTAAAAAACATTGACTATGCAGCTGTAGATGATGTAGCAGCCTTAAGAACTCAGCTGAGACATATTCTCTACTGCCGTGGAGTACCTAACTACTGGAGACTTCCTTGCCACAGTACTGCACCTACATGGGTAGCTGCAAATATTCTTGCAAGCAAACAGTATCCACTGAAAGAGTGGGGAATTTGGTATGCATACAATACCTAAGCCTTGATTAAATCAGTATCAAACCATATATACAGGACAACTCCTTATATGGTGAAACAGAAATAATTCAAAGCTCTGATGTAGCCCAGTAAAATCATGCATATTACATATTGCTTGAAGAAAAAAATGTATTCCATCACCTTTGTATACATACACACCTTGCGAGGATTGTTAAAACCAGGTTTGCAGAACTGCTTGAAATAATTCCACTGATCTGGTTTATATCTGTAGGAAGCCTGAACATCAATATAGGTTGCAAACCTGTCTGGGCACTTTGAGACACAAAGCTACAAGAAAAGAAAAAAAAATGAGTAAAGATGCACTGGGAGCAGAGAAAGGTAATAAAAGTCAATGTAATTAAAAAGAAAGAAAAAGGTCACCTATAAAAGTGCACGGTTTTATGCAATTGTCTGAAGCAATACTGTAGCATGTAGGAAGGGACACGAGTTTTGCTTTTGAATCCCCAGATGAATAATTCTAAAACTGTTTGATAGAATACATTTCAAAGTCTCTCCACATATCTGGCAAATCAAGCCGCTCTCCATATCTTCTTAGGTTCTACACATTCTGGTACATACACAGAGCTTTAAGTCTAATCAAAACAAAATTTCTGTTTGAGCACAAGGAAAAAATTGGGGGCCCTCCTCTGGTGCCATCAGTAGTAGCATATATAGAATAATTGAATCAGAATATTCTGAGTTGGAAGGGACCCACAAGGATCACTGAATCCAACTCCTGGCTCCATACAGAAGCACCCCAAAATCAGACCCTGTGTGAGAGCATTGTCCAAATGCTTCTTGAACTTCACCAGGCTCAGTGTTGTGACCACTGCCCTGGGGAGCCTGTTCCAGCACCCAAACCACCCCCTCAGTAAAGAACCTTTTCCTAACACCTAGCCTGACCCTCCCCTGTCACAGTTCCATGCTGTTCCCTTGGCTTCTGTCACTGTAACCAGAGAACAAAGATCAGTACCTGCCCCTCTGCACTGAGGCCTCCCATCAGCCTCCTCCTCTCTACGCTGAGCCAACCAAGGGACCACAGCTGCTCCTCATCTGTCTTGTTCTCTAGGCCCCTCAGCATCTTCATAACCTTTTTTAGACCTTCTATAATAATTGGTTATATGAGCCAGGTGGTGCAGCAGCTATTTTCACAGGATATATGGCATTTCTTTCCATTACATTTATAAGGAGAACTTCACTTTTTTTTTTTTTTTTTAAAAAAAAGTCTAATGCAGCTGAAACTAAACTACCCTTCTACACAATTTCTTCAGTCTAATACATCTCCACAAATAACGTTCAATTAGGTGTGTATCACTCAAATAAAGGTAACATTTTATGACTGACTAATGACAAATCTCTAATTACAAAGCAAGTGAGGTTAACATTCCAGGAATGAAATTCACAGTGCAGCAGGTACAGCCAGTATAAATAGGATTTATATGTGAAACTTAGGGAAGGCTGGGGTTTGATGAATGTATCCACTCAAGAGATTCTGATTAGGTAATGGAGAAGCAGCTGCCCTAGAACACAGGCTCTAAAGGCTTTCCTGGTCACTAGAATCATGCAAGTGTACAGCTATGCTGACCTCTTCAGTGTTGCTTATTGCCGTAAGTCAGTTTGAAGTCCATCTTCTTAGGAAATTTCAGCCTTTTCCAGAAGGCTGTTCTCTGTTTCCAAAGCTGTGCTGTCCAAACACCCTTTGCAAAGCTTTGCTACCCAAGAACCAGAGAGACGACATTTGCAGTTATATTTCATCTCAAGGGCATTCTGCCACATACAGTTCATCTAAAGGAACATTGGGAAAATATCTTGGGTTAATCCTTAGATTAACAGGCTAATCCTTGGAAAAGGCTAGAGGCTAGATGCTGTAAGAGGATCTTTCTTGATGAGTACTATGGTCCTGTGGACTACCCAGAAGGCAAGGAACAAAGAAAGAAGAGCTTTTTCCTTGTTGGACCAACAGGTGACTATGAGTATACACTTTACCATAACCTCAGTTTCCCACCTATGAAACAGGCTATGAAATGTGTTGTTTGTGGGTCCAGTGAACTGTAATAACAGTTTGCAAATCCAGTCTTACTCTAGAACTGAAGCTCTTCCCATGTCAGTTCTTGTTTGTTTTGTTTGTTTGTTTGTTTTTGTTTGTTTGTTTTTATCCTGAACTATTTGATGAGAAAGGGACAGGAATGAAAGATCTCTGCAGTTCAAAAGAGGTATTATCAAAGAAAAGTTTCTTCAGCATTTTCGCAAAAGACCAGGGTATTAAACCTCTGCAGCACCAAACAGCATTCAAGAACATTCTCAGCTTTGGAGATATATGTCTGAAAATAAACATAGTAACTATTTTCCCTCCCTCAAACTCTGTTTCAAGAAGTATTCCACCTTTCTTAACTCACAACCACCACCAACTTGACCACAGTACTAGCCAATTCCCACACAATGACTCAGTATTTCTAGACAGCCTGAATTATTCCAGTAACAGAAGAGTCCACAGGCTGCAGGGTAATAGTGCTGGTGTCTGATTGTGGGTAGGTGGGGAATCCCGAAACAAATCTGATGATGATAAAATTTCCACTCTGTCAGCACCTGAATAGTGTTAAGAGGGTTCTTGCTCTCCCTTCCTGGAGATATCCATCTCTTCAGCTGTATTAAATAGTCCATACAGTCACACTAACTGATCGGCCAGAAAGATCTAGCAAGGACTAGGATCAGGAGTAAGGACAAGCTGGAATTTAACCACTTCAAAATGACAGTGAAATAAAAAGATAATTAACATATGTAAATTGGTTACTATCTAACAGCCCTCATCCAAAGTAGCACTGGATTTCACTGAATGTTGTCAAGCTGACTGAGACCAAATTCTATCACCTAGTTCATTTATATACTACAATTTCTTTGGCAGTGAGGGTGGATCAGAACAGTCCTGCTCCTAACTCCCAACTTAATCCCACGACATAATTTGTTGCTTTCCAAAATGAACCAATATAACTGTTTGTACAATTGAATTATTGAAACATAGAATCACAGAATATCCCAAGTTGGAAGGCACCCACAAGGATCACCCAGGCCAAATCCTGAGTCCCCAAAGAACCACCCAAAAAATCAGAGCACATTTCTGAGAGCGCTGACCAAACGCTTCTTGAACTCTGGCAGGCTCAGTGCCATGACCACTTCCCCAGCAAGCCTGTTCCAGTACCTGACCACCTTCTCAGTGAAGAACCGTCTCCTAACACCCAGCCTGACCCTCCCATGTCCCAGCTCCAGGCTGTCCCCTCGGGTCCTATCACACGTCACTAGAGAGCAGAGATCAATGCCCGTCTCTCTGCTCGCCTTGTGAGGGAGCTGCAGGCTGCCATGAGGCCTCCCCTAAGTCTTTTCTTCTCCAGGATGAACAATCCAAGTGATTTCTGCTGTTCCTCATACATCTTGCCCTCCGGACCCTTCAATTGCTCAGCAAAATAGGTCAATAAAATGGTCTAATTTTAAAAAGATCAGAAGAACAATTTTAACCCACATGAGGTCAGTGACAGGGATTATTTCACAGCTTCACAGTAATTTGCAGCACAGTTAAAAGAGTACAAACTGTGGCATTAGCCAAAAATAATCTTTTTTCAATTTTGAAAGCACCATAAGATCTAACTATACCCAGAAACTGCTCTCACTGGGGATATGTACATTTTCTTGTACACATCCAGTTTGGAAAATCCTTGATGTTAATCAAAATTATTTTTTGCATACACTTACTACTACTGAACAGCTGCCTGTGATAAATTTATGAATAACAAGTTACTTTATCCAGCTAGACAGACTTTTATTCAATGCTGATCCAAAATAGCCAATCTTGTACATTCCTATTTATTTTCTTCTGACCATCACAGGTGACAGATACTGTATGCTATACATGTCATCTGTAAAACAATCATATAATGTTTCACAGGACATGAAAAGCAATTTTAAAATCCATACAAATGTATGTCTAGTTCCTAAGCACCACAACTAAGAGGCAGGGAAAATATCTTAGCTCTGTATTTCACTCACCTGTGTTGTAGGGCACTGTAGATTTATTAACACTACTGGGCTGGCACATTTCAGAATGTTAAAGTAAAACAGAATGGTCTTGTTCCTATGAAGAGGATACAAGATAATTAATTTTATAAATATGGGTGCTTACAAATCCTACCACACCAAAATTCATAGCATAAATTAGTATTTTAATTCCTTTATTCAGAATGCACATATTGCAAACACAAGACAAAAAACAAATCACAAACAGATACTGAATGTTCTTTTAAACCAGAATCTTTTTTTTAATAAAGAATTTTAATTTTGAACAGTTTTTCCACGGCATGAGTTTAAGCTGAAACAACCCTAGGTACTACAAGAGTTAGAAGGTGTCTGCAGTTCTGCATCTAAAAAGGGAAAGACTGTTTGGTAAAACACCTCTGCAAAACTCTGTGGTTCCTTTGCTTGTGCTGAATATATTGTGTATGTACTGCATATTAGAAATGTTAAATTGTAAAAGCTGATTATATTGCTGAGCAGAAGGTGGCACCAAGATCAATGAAACTGCATATTAAAAACATTACATTGTGAAAGTTGATTACTTTGCTGAGCAGAAGGTGGCACCAAAATCAATCAAAAGCTTTTATGGTTGGATACTGAAAGCAGATAGCCAGGAAACGGAATGATTGTAGAATCTCAAAACAATGCTCATAAACCTTTTTTTTGATATAAATACAGGACAGCCTGAGGGTTTTGCACCCCACAGTCCCCACACTTGACAATTTCTGGAAACTGGGGCCTTGAGGTAGCTGTCACCTCAGTTTGGATTTATTGAAAACTGGTGACTCCAGGGCCTCGATTTCTTTCTTGTAGTGAGAGGCCCAAAACTGAACACAATACTCAAAGGACTTGCCTTTCATGAACCCATCCTGGCTGGGCCTGATCCCTCGGTGTTCCCGCATACATTGCATGATTGCATTCAAGATGACCTGTTCTGTCACCTTTTCTGGCTCCAAGGTCAGGCTGACAGGCCTGTAGTTCCCTGGGTCCTCCTGATGACCCTTCTTATAGATGGGCATCACATTAGAAAGTCTCCAGTCATCCAGGACCTCTCCGGTTGACCAAGATCACTGATAGATGATGTAAAGCAGCCCAGCAATCATATCCACCAACTTCCTCATCTCCCTTGGGTGGATCCCATCTGGTCCCATGGACTTGTGACAGTCCAGGTCTCTAACTGTTTCCACCTGAACTGTGCAGGGGGCTTCTGCTTCTTATGCTCCCAGACTTCCAGGTCGGGAGGATGAGTACCCTGAGGATAAGTAGTCTGGCTAGTAATGCATATACTCCCCTGTAGCCTGTGATGTGCAAGAAAACACAATACAACACTGTCTGAGCCAACACTGATGCAAACCGAGGCAATGCAACACAGAAAGAGCTCTGCCTTGGGAATAGGATGGATATATTAATAATGAAGTGCTTTTGGGGTAATCCCCATTCTAGGACATATACAGTGAGCTGCTGAATATGGTTATGTCTACAAAGCCATTATATAGCAAGTTTTGTATATATAGCAATCATACATTCAAGCTCCTTTTAAAACTGAGATTAGGTCAACTGCCTGACATTTTAGATGCTTAATTTGTTTTTAGTGCAGTATGTTCTATTATGTACTGTTTAACAAAACATGTACGTTAGCAAATACAATTCACTAGTTTTTATTTCTTCAAATCAAAATAATAAAATTTTGGACTGAAATGTCATTTTTCTCTGATAGTTTCTTGTGAGTATTTACAGTCTGTAAACTTCTCTAAGCCATTAATGAAATCTTTTTTTTTTTTTCCAGATGTGTTAGCCCACTTGCTGATATTACCAGCAGAAAACAAAGATTAAGCATATAGGTAACAAAAGGAAACAGCCACTGAAAACTAGGTCTGAGTCCATTGCAGTGAAACACTATTGTATTCCATGTTTACACTATGCTCTGTAGAAGGCAAAACAAGCTTCCAGATTCCATGAAGATTAATGGATGGTTTACAGTGGAGTATGAAGAGGCCTAAAAGATACTCTCATGATAAAGTTCCACACAAAGATTCTATACAAAGTAGAATTAACTTGAATACATGGAATTCATTAGAGTTCAGCTCTGTTTTTCTTTTTTTTTCCTTTTTTTTTTCTTTTTTCACGAACTGTGAGTGTTGGCTTATCGGCTCCTCTTTTCTACTGCTCAGTGAGATTGCTGGGGATGCCTGTTCCAAGCAAAAAATTCAAATCACAGAGACTGTCATCACTTCACAATTCAGAGATCTCAGATTAAGCCTTCAGGGACTTTGGAAAACCATAGTTATGGGTTAGCCTTTCTCACTTCTTATGGTATCCATAAAGGACTGACAAGCACATCCCACACCTCCACTTTTGGGAACCAGAGGGACTTGTTCAGAGGAGCCTCCTGGCAGGCCCTAATGCTAATATTGTCATAACACTCCTCCTTTTCTAGTAAATTATATTGTGTAACTTTTGGCTTAATTTTTTATAAAGAACTCCTCCATGTGGCAAATAAAATACAGACTGGAAATCATGGTGTAAGAAATAAATGAAGACTTGAATAACAAAAAGAAAGAGGCAATGAGAATGGGTAATCAGAATTAAATCTGGCTACATATCACACACAGTGCATGGATGCTGTATACCCCAGACCACCAAACCTATTTAGCTGCTGCTGCTTCCCATAGACCAGAGAGGGGGCAAAGACAGAGCAAAGAACAGAAGAAGGGGAACACTTTTACTCCTACTTCTTTCTCTTCATAGAGGAAGAGGACTCTTCTGGCCACTCGCCAACAGCTGTTAGAAAGAATCTTAGTCAGAGAGTGCAACAGGTCTTGTCCTCTTACAGTCCCTAGCATTTGTGTTTCCTCTCTAAAAAGAGCTTGAGAGGATACAAAGTACTAGCTCTTCCTCTCTCCTGCTTGCACTTCCTCTCTACTGCTCCCCCCCTTTTGCATTTGCCTTTGGGCAGTGCCTTCATCAGCCTCTTTTTTTTTTTTAAAAAAAAAAAAAAAAAAACTCTTAAATTTTGTTTCATAAAAAAGTTTTAGATTTTCAGAGGAAACAATAATGTGATATCCTTCTTTCCCGAGCAGCTATTTTCATGCAGAAACACTCTGTTGATATTAACTAATAAATTTAATTCTTGTAATTTCAAATCTAAGAGATTAGGAAATTGAGACAATTAAACAGAGCTGTTTGGCTGGTATATCCGAGAAAGGTATGGCTACAGCTGCCTGACCATACATTCTGCTCTCCACTATCCCCAGATAAGCAGTAGCAGAAAACAAGACCTTTACCATATGCTCTTTTATGGTATTTGGAGCTTATTGAGAGAAACTGAGAACCTGGCTACAATGCTTTAAGGACTACTCTTATCCAAATGTGGACAGAAGAATTTCTCATATGGTTATTAAATATCCTAAACTTCACAGCCAGAAGCTGAGCCAGCTAGTCACTTTCAATGCAATCAGTGATGCAATCAGCTATATTTATACTTTACCAAAAATATTCTTTGAATGAGAACAACAGCACTGCAGTAATAACTCGTGTCTAGATTTGCACCGAAGGATTAATCTATTTATGAATTTTATTTGGAATAAATACAATAAGAGGAAATCAAGTGCAGTTGTCTCTTCAGCTTTGCACAAGAACCAATTGCACAGAGAGGATTTGAAACCTCACTTTTTGTTTGTAGTGTGTAAGTCATAAAGATAGGTATTTGGATTTAGTACTCACTCATTGAAGGTGTCTTTTTGACCACAGAACTGCCCATAGCTGTCAGTTGGATAAATCACTTTCCTAGGATCACCGTGCACCCAAGCTGCAAATACACATATATCTTTTAACATTACAGTAAAGTGTATAGCAATAACTTGATAGTAGTTGAAATTTACTAGCATGAAAACGTCACCTCTCATGTATCATTTTAATTTTTGATGATTGCCTCTGAAGAGTATTGATTTGTAGATTTCCTAGCAAAAAAAAATAAATAAATAAAAACAGAACAAAACAAAAAAAAGCTTCCTTAATGGCTAGCCAATGACTAGTCTTTGAACTACTGACTACCAATTGCTGATCTGCCTTTAAGTCACAGAAATTTCATTTTTCTAAAGCATCATCTGAAAGTAAACTATAGTTCCAGAATATAATTCCTTATCAGTACCCTGAGCTAACACACTAGAATCAGGTTGCTAGAGAACACTAAAAAAATCCTCTTAACAACCATTTCCTTGTGTCTGTATTATTTGTAAAAGATTGCAGTTATTACGAAGTTTTCAGTCCCAGCTTTCCCTCTCTTGTGCTAATACATTACTGAATGCCAGAAGCCAAACTTTATGTTTTGACCTATGTATACTACCTTGAATTTGCTTCTCTGTAATTACACCATTTTCTCTCCACTTTGTGGCATTAAATTTAGCCAACTGTGAAACTGTCATTTTCCTCAAGGTCACTTTGGTGAGAATAATAGCGCTTATTATAACAATTATTATATGTGCAGTAGAGACAGAACCTATACAAGATCTCAGAGCAGCAAATTACAAATCTAATGGAATGTTTGGAACAGATACGCAACATAGTTTTGTTGACTTTTGCAAATAGTTATAATAACGTCCACCAAAAGAGAATCTGTAATGTTACTTTTCACCTTGAATGGTTTTAAATTACCAAAATAAATCCCCTAGTTTATTTTAACATATCTCATTTTGCTTGTGTTCCAGAATTTGTAAACTTGTTGCCTGGTAACAACCAACTTCTGAACTTCCAGACTGATCGCATTTCAGATTAACTGTGGTATTCTGATGCTCACAGAAAGCTGAAGTGCTTCACTGGTGTTAAACCCCATTTATTTTTTTCTTTGTTAAACCCCACTTACTTATTTCATTAACACTAGCTAATGGGAACATTCAGGAGACATGAACTATCAGCTCTCACCTGTAGGCAACTGAAAACTCAATTACACATATGTATGCATGACATCACACAGCTCTCTGGTGATTGCACTGTTGTCTGTTGGTTATGCCATGTACACTTTCTTCCATTGTGACTCAGACAATAAGTAGTGTTTCCTTATACTTTAGTAAGACCTTACTTTTCAGAAACTTAAAAATCTGGGCTCAAATGAATCAAGCTCCTATACAGATCTGAAAAGCCTTTCAGACCTTATTTGTATGATGTTAAATGACTCTTCTACATCAGTGTTTTCCTAGGCTAAAAATTAGTGTTTTAAATTATTATTTTATTTGACATTTTATGAAACAGGAACCAGTGGAGATAAACCCCACCATGCCAGTTCCAAAGTACTGATGAGAATTTAGTAGCAAGACTTAAAGATCCTTTGTACATATAATTTGGAAGTAGCTGCTACAGCCAATAATACCCCTTACTAAGGTAGCATTTTAAACCTGGAATTATTTTTCATTCCTCAGACAAACTTGGGAAAAAGGAGATAAGCAATGTAAAATAATTGTTTGCTGTCTCAGTGTATTGCTTATATACACAGCAATCTTTTCCTAAGGATCTTTCCATTAGAAGGGTCAATGTGATTCAGGCTTACTTCCTTCAGTCTGTTTCAATGGACTAATATAGCCATCAGGAATAAAACTGCTCATTAAATTAGCAGGGCAGTGTATCATCCTCTCACTCTTCAGTTGTAACAGAAGCTCTGCTGAAATCTTTCAAAAGTCTCTTTTTCACAGGGTTTGTGTCAATCCTTGGTCTCAGGTTTCATCACTCATTGTTTTCAGTGTATTCTCGATTACTAATAGAAAATAGTAGAATATAAATGATGGAGCATACTACTCACTTCAATAGAATTTCTGTACAGACTGTTCCTGCTTTGCCATCACCAAATTTTCTAAAACTTCTCTTACTTGGCAGTAGCTGTCCTGTATGCCTGAGGATTCAGTCATGTTTTTAATAAAACAATATCTAAACTAATTTGATTTAAAAGATAGATTTAGCACACTTTTCTTTATGAAATTCCACCACTGGAATCAGCTGCTGGGTCAACAGAGGAAGACGCTTCTCAGCTAAATTCCAAAGTGAAACAAAAAAGAATTAGTCTGCTTTACAACATAAACATTTAGCATTTGATTAACTCAGCAGCAGAAGGAGAAGAGAAATGACCAGAAGCGAAAATATGTGCTTCTTTCACTGGCTGTGCCAGGCCTTAAACATCAAGATTAATAAACTTATTTCTCTGTCACTTTTTTTTGCAAACTGAGGACAATGACAGTGAAAAAATCCATGTCATAAATACACCATTTTTTTTCTGGCATAAGCAGTGCAGAATAAGTATCTAATTCAACAATTCTGACTGAGGGAAGAAGGCTATTATAAGAACTAGTTTGACAGAGCAGCATGTTTTGTGTGTTTTGCCGTACTATTGGTGACCCACTATCAAGCACTAAATGAAACAGAATCCAGTCATTCGGATTTTTTTTCCGAGCACATTCTAATAGTTATAAGGCTGTGGTCTGAGTGCTGGCACAAACAAAAATAAGATGAAAAAAGAAAATTAAAGAACAGCTGAACCATATTACACAGTTGAGCCAACCCCCAGAGCAGCAGGATGACATTCTATGATAGCACCATTTCATTGTCAGGAGGTTTGCAGTTATGTCAGCACTTTTACTGATGTGGAGCCAACACACATGGACAGTATCAAAAATACCTATTGCCTGTCAATCTGAATGTCTATCAGGTGTACTCCTCTTTTTCTGTGCTCTAGGGCTATGTTGTTGGTTCTAAAGGATGGAAAGCTCCCTGTCAAGGAAAAAATGTGATTAGAACAGTGGCATCTTTTGATACTTAAAAAATAACCACAAATCTGTTTATACTATCTGCTTCATTTCCTCTACTATGTACTTTCAAAAGGGCAGTCTTTCATATTATTAATTTGCTTCTCTTAAATGTATTTTTTAATGTTTTAATGTGTGCAGAACCTAACCTGAAAATTGAGAAATTGTTCTTACAGATTTTTAACACAAGCAATTTAGTAATGCTTTGAAGCAGGTAATGGCACACATGATGCAGAATTTGTAAATCCATGCTGAATACACTGAAGTTGTATAAACATCCTTTTGAGCAATACAACAAAAGCAATTACTTCAAATTAATCTGTCCTTTGGAACATGAGGCTCGTTTCCAATAGAACTTATTTGTTGCCTTTTATGTATATCTTTCTGAATCAAAATCATCATCAATTAAGAGGCTAACTTCTGTAAAATATCACCCAGATAAACCCATGGTCTCAGAAATATGTATGTAGTGTTAAGCCAGTTCCATAGGAAATAAAATTACATTGTTAAATTGGCACTATTAGCTCATCTGTGAAGTTAACAGAATGATACAAAGAGTAAATCATGGAATAAATATTTCTATTCAGTAAAGTCATTTAACAGCAGCCATCATTGAAGCAGGACCAAGAAAGACCAGTATCAAAAATTATCATGTTTCATCTTTCAAGGAGATTTAACTACCTTTTACTTAGACTACATTTAACTCTTCTTGAAACATATACCTAAACAAATTCTACTCCATTGTTGCACAGATGTGCATACAGCTAAAACCTATGTGCTGTATACAACGTTGAGAGCAAAACTGGACTCAGATTTTCAGTCACAGCAGCTGTGTGATAAAGCTACATTTATTTATTGCTTATTCCTCAAGGTAAATTTAATAGGAATCCAGACGGGTATTCACACAAGAAAATACAGAAATGTACTTTTTATTGTTTCTGTAATAACACATAAGGCACAATTCATGACTAATGAGTTGTACTGAAGATGACCTCTTATTTTGAAATAAATTAGAGTTCAGCAAAACATACAGATACACGGCAAGTACACTTTCACAATATTATTTGTGTTTTCACATACAGGCATTTATACAATTCTCTCACACAAAATAAAATGGGTATTACTAATGAATATCCTAATATGCAAACAACTCTGGATCTCATAGTAAATGAAGTTACCTCTTTTACTTCCCCATTCACTGCTCATATAGGTTCTTTTGGTAATCTACAGAACAAAAAGCCTCTGAAAACTAAAGTGTTTATCTCTATCTTTTGCTTTCAGCTTAATGACAAATGAAAGGCTTTTTCCACCACAGTTACTTTATGTTACCAAAATTATCAAACAATGTCATTTTTCTTGAATATACTTCATTTTTAATTTTTTATCATAAATACATGGATTTGAGTGTCTCCCTAACAGACACTGAATGTTAATGTTAATTCATGATTTGCTTCTAATGTAAATTCACGATTTGCTTCTAAGCAAGGTATTACTTATTGAACTGAATGCTTTATGTAGATATAAGCAAAAGGGACATGTCAGTTAAAAGCACTGATGTTCACAAAGCTGCTTCTCCTGGGTATGAGAAAGCACTACTACATACTATACCTGTTTTTACTTACCCACAATTCCTAATGCAATGTAACCCAGAATGACGACTATGAAGATTACACAGCAAATAATGTCTGTACAATGCCTAGGGACAGAAAGGAACACTTTTTAAAAAATAAGGTGTCTAATATGACCCTTTGAAAACAATGAGTGCCATAGGGTATTCTCACATCGTAATATACTACATAAGCATGTTTGCATCTGCACTTACTATTTTCTGAAGTCTTACTCACAAAATCACATGTGAGGTGTAAGGTCCTGCTTTCACTGCAAGACCATCAAATAAATATATACGTCTTTTGAATTGTAGACAGAAATAAAAACATATGGAAGAACAGGCTTAAACATTCTTAAAACAAATGGTATGTTAAAACACTGAAAACGTGAGATCACTTCTGGTTAAACAATATGTTGAGATGATGATCCAGCACAGCTTACCTGCATTATAAATAGGTTATGATTGGGAAAATAACAGTGGAAAAAAAAAAAAGCCGATATCTAACTACCTACCCTGATCTCTGCACAAATTTCTGACTTTTCTGACTTGTTTGTTTGACCTCATTTAGTGCAACCAAAACATTCTCTACAATAAATAAATAAATAAATAAATAGATAGATAAATAAATAGATAAAATCTTTTGGAGCGCCATACCTCTATTTACAGACAAGCTAAAAAACACATTCTCCAGTCTGAAAACTAAGAAGTCAGTATTCAATTCAATTGCTGTTTTTAATTTTTTGGTCTACATATCAAGCTCATTCAGGCAGAGGAGTGGAGATATGGATCACTACAATCATTTTTTTCCAGCATCTGACCCTGATCAGAGTCATTCTAGAGATGTAATTTATATGACACATGAACACTTAAGCAGGTAGGAGAAGGGCAAGTATGCACTTACAGAGACAACAAATTCTGAGGTCTCCAGTTACAGTGACCAATTTTCTCTTTCACAAGCTAACTTCACAAGTTTTTACTTCTGAAGATGTGTGGCAGCAGGCCTCACTAGCTAAGAAATATTTGCAACTAATGGTCTCACCAGTCAGCACAATTTCATTAACAAAAGAGTAAATTATTTGTAGAAGGATGTACTGTCTTGACCTTATTCATCTGAAGTATTTCAATCACTGTTACTTACCATATTCTGTTTACCTGACACAGTTTTGGTCAAGAGCAGGTTGTATAACCTAAAGGTACGTAAAATCTGTAGCTGCCTTGCCTGGGCAGAGTTTGCATAGGCAGAAGACTTCAGTGTTGCTCTCTACTCTCTCTTACAGCTGTAGCAATAAGCTGCTTCTGTTCTGACCTGATCAAAGCTGTATCCTGTTTTTTTGTTGTTTTTTTCTTGATATAAGAGTGAGCAATAATCACTCCAGGAAGTCTAACGTGTTCTTCATGTTAAAGAGTGTCTTCATAAACTGAGCAATATTTAGTTCTGCTTGAGAGTCTATGTAAGGAGCCAAGTGGATGAGAGCTGAAGACTGCAAATAAGAAAGTATTTTTGTGATGCCAGCTATTGCTTTCACAAATCTTTTCTGTCTCATATGATTTCAGTTAAACTTATCATAGATCTGGTGTGAGGAAGGAATACATCTCCAGCTGGGGGTCAGCCTCTTCTCACAGGTAACTCGTGATAGGACTAGAAGGAATGGCCTCAAGTTGTGCCAGGGAAGGTTTAGGTTAGAAAATATGAGACATTTTCAGAAAGAGTAGTCAGGCATTGGAACGGGTTGCCCAGGGAAGTAGCGGCATAACGATCCCTGGAGGTGTTCAAGGAAAGGTTGGACGTGGCAGTTAGGAACATGGTTTAGTGGGTGACATTGGTAGTAAGGTCACGGTTGAACCAGATGATCTTGAAGGTCTTTTCCAACATTAATGATTCTATGAATCTGTGATTGGCAATCCCAAGTGACCAGAGGGATATCCTATACTATATGACGTTGTGCTCAGCAATAGAAGCTGGCGAGAAAGAAAGAGAAGGAGGGGACGTTCATAGTGGTTGCCTTTGTCTTTCCAAGAAACCGCTACAGATGATGAGCCCTGCCTTCCTGGAATTGGCTGAACACTTGTCTGCTGATAAGTAGTGATTGAATTCCTTGTTTTGCTTTGCTTGTGTGCACGACTTCTGCATTACTTAGTAAACTGTCTTTATCTTAAACTATGAGTTCCTGCATTCATACCTTTCCACTGCTCTCCCCCATACCACTGGAGGAGTGGCTGAGCAGCTGTGTTTATCTGCCTGCCAGGATTAAATGACATCAGTTTCTCTCCTACAGAAAAGTGGGAAGTCCCAAAGTCAGGAGCAAATTCAGGGCAAAATCCTACTTTCCTCCTATTGAACTCAGGAATATATTCTGAGAAGGCATTTTCTTCACAGGAATTAGCTAATCCTTATTTGCTCAAAAGATTGTCATTTGTTAATCACTTCATCTCAGTAACTGGAAAAAAAATGAAATTAAAAAAAAAAAACATAAACATTCATTGTCTTAAAAAGACAAACTACTTAAAGGGTATGTCTACAATGCTACATGTCTACTGCACAGTTCTGCACTGATGACCCTACACAGTCAGTCAAGTCTTTTGGGTGTCTTGCAAAAGCAATATGTTGAATCTAAACCCAGATGCACCTCATTGCAAAGTAAGCTAAGTATGTACCAATTTAGGAATCACTGCCTTATGGTCTACTGTACAATGAGGTCATACCCTCACTGTATAGGGAACTGACCTATTTTGTAGCGTTTCCAGTAATATCATCTCACCAGGGAATTTATGATAGGCACTGAATAAATGTGGCATATCAGTTATGGGATGGTTTTATGTGATTTTGTTTTTTAAAAACTGCTTTGGAATGGTAGAAAGTGATGAAATGGTAGAATAGCACATATATATCTCTAAAATTGCAGAAAATGTCATGGCAACTGCACATTCATAATAGCAAGGAAAAAAATATAATTTTTACTAGCTGTATCATGCAGTAGAGAACCATTGAATGGTTTGGGACCTCTAAAAATCATCTAGTTCCAACCCCTGTGACATTGGCAGGGACACCTTTCACTAGATCAGAATATAGTAACAGTAAAAATGTTAAGCTGTCCAGGCCTATGATCACAGAGTTTCATCCCTCTGTTCAGGAAAACCAGCTGCAAACTGAAGAATAGAGTATGTCTGGTTTCCAGTCCCATACTATATGGAAACAAGACAGACTGCATTATCCAGCCAAGGGACCACAGAATATAACAACACTGCAGACTGCACAGATACAGATTGTGCCACCAGTTCCTGCAGGCTTAGTAGTATTTGATAACTAACAGTTCTGCTTACATCAGCTCAAGTTAAGACAGTAGGTACTAGACAACACAAAGCATAGAGAATTGGCATTTAGGTTTAAAGAACTAAAAGCATACATATAATATTCCTTAAGTGTGGTAAGGATAGTCTTCTGGATTAAAAAGAACTGCAGAATCAAATTCACAAGTTTTGTAAATTAAATGTTTATGCTCTGTTCACCACAAACCCAACTAAATGAAAATAGAATGACTTAAGATATTTACCTGTTATGAATAGGTCCTCTGAACTTTGGGTCAAATTTCCTTGGTTCACCTGCATTTAAAATAAAACAACATAAAAGCATGTCCTTATTAAAAATAAAACTTACATAGAGGGGGGAGTTAATAGCAGTCTTTGAAGAACGTCTTCTATGTATTCCTATTTACTCAGTTCTATTAAAATAATTTCATGTCAGCATTATCAGTAATTCACCAATATGATTACCTAATTTTGGTAGAGAAGATCAAAGCTTATTTTCTTCTAGCATAAAAAAATGAGGGCCTTTCATTTACCATATGATAAGTTATTTCCAATGTACATCCTATCACTACACCTATGCATAGAGTTCACAATATAAAGTTGCTGATATTTGAGAGACAACAGTTGTATCTCACAGCTGCACACAAAGTGTGTTTGGCAGCAAGTAAATGAACCTACCTCTCTGGAGCTGCAGGCTACGCCCTTCTGATTTTTCTCTAAAAATCTAATGACAGTCTGGAGTCACTTCTGTACTTAAGAACTAGATGATCTTAAATGTCTCTTCTATGATTCTGCATTATACTTCCACTTTTGCAGTTATTCTTATTTCCTACTTCTTTGGTTACAGGACTTTATTTTAGATACCAGCATCACAGGTTTGCCCTTGTTGCATTGGGCTCACCAGATGACAAGAATCAGGCTGGAGATTGCAGAAATTCAGTGCTGACTCTGCTCCAAGCAGGATGTCAGACTAGAGACCTCCCAATTACCTCAATGATTCTGTGGTTATAAGTAATACAGGAAGATGGATCAGATTTTTTGTTGTCCAGCATCTTGCTGTTGTGGTTTAACCCAGCCGGCAACTAAGCACTACACAGCCGTTCGTTCACCCTCCCTCCTCCCTCTCTGGGATGGGGGAGAGAAACAGGAAAATGAAGCCTGTGGGTTGAGATAGGGACAGTTTATTAAGATAGAAAAATAATAATAATGATAACAGTACTACTAATAATAATGTGTACGAAACAAGCGATGCACAATGTAATTGCTCACCGCCTGCCGACCGATGCCCAGCCTATTCCTGAGCAGCCGGCCCCCCATCCTGGCTAGCCACCCCTATATATTGTTTAGCATGACATCAGATGGGATGGAATACCCCTTTGGTCAGTTTGGGTCAGCTGTCCTGGGTCTGTCCCCTCCCA
The DNA here is from genome assembly GCF_047663525.1 of Anas platyrhynchos. Classification (NCBI taxonomy): domain Eukaryota; kingdom Metazoa; phylum Chordata; class Aves; order Anseriformes; family Anatidae; genus Anas; species Anas platyrhynchos. The sequence goes on from NC_092594.1 coordinate 39,709,647, forward strand.
GCTCCTGCTGCACCCCCAGCCTGCCCACTGGCAGGACAGAGTGAGAAGCTGAAATGTCCTTGGCTTGGTGTAAGCACTGCAACAATTAAAATATCAGCGTGTTATCAGCACTCTTCTCATCCTACGCCAAAACACAGCACCCTACCAGCTAGTAGGAGGAAAATTAACTCTATCCTAGCTGAAAACAGGACACTTGCCAACATTACTATAACGTCTTGTATTCTCTACTGCTATTTTGATCAAGAAATATTACATTCAGTAGCTTCAACAAATAACATTTGTTTGCTACAAGCTCTTGGTGTTGAACATCCTGGGGAAGAAATGCATACGTTCCTGAATATGTTTGTTGCTTTGTATGAACCTCAGAAGGTCATATTTGACAAGACGGTCAAGTCAGGACCTTCCTAGAAACAGGTGGTAACATCTAGCCTGAGTTTACAGGTGAAAGGAATCAACTGTGATACATTTCTATGGATGGCTATCCCAGTTAGCATAGTTCCAATTGATCTTCTCTACAAATAAGCAAACCTTACTGAGAAACTACGAAATACTAGCTCCAATCTGTGTTTCAATTGTGGACTTGAATACAAAGGCTTACAGTGTGATTTCACTTCGGAAATAGTAACAAAAATTTATGGCAGAGTTTAAATTTTCCTTTTCAAGTTCCTTCTTTTGTTGTGGGTTGGAGTTTAAGCATATTACTTGGTTGTCTTTACTCACAGATCCTGAGAGATGAAAAAATTGCCCTGCATGGAGTAACACCATCTTCCGTTTTAGTTTTTAATTACTAGCAATGTTCTAGTTTCAAAAATATTTGCTGTACATTGGCTACTGAAAGGAAGTTGTGGGGACCTGGGGGTCGTCCTCTTCTTGCAGATAACTAGCGATAGGATAAGAGGGTATGGCCTCAAATCACTCTAGGGGAGGTTCAGGTTAGAAATTAAGAGAAATTTCTTCTCAGAAAGAGTGGTTAGGCATTGGAAGAGGTTGCCCAGGGAGGTGGTGGAGTTGCTGTCCCTGCGGGTGTTCAAGGAAAGGTTGGACGTGGTGCTTAGGGACATGGTCTAGTGGGTGACATTGGTAGTAGGGGGACAGCTAGGCTAGATGACCTTGGAGGTCTTTTCCAAACTTAATGATTCTATGATTCTACTTCATTTAAAAGACCATGATTTTAAAGCTATTCAGACTTCCAGGGTATTTTGAAATTCAATAATTATAAGGATTTACCAAACCAAATTATGTGCAGTGAAAAATCACTTCTTCGTTAGGATATCATTGCTACAATACAAATGGCTGAGTACTGTCTCGCTGCCTACTTAAGGATCTCTTCTTCAGAATACAATTAGTGTTAAAGGGTGTTGTTACCAGCCTAAGCTTTTCCTAGTCTACCAACAAAATACTTGGTTTTGTTCAATTAGAGAAGAATTCAGAAACTTATTAGAAGCAAAATTTACTTACTAACTCTAGACTTTGTTCTTGGTTTATATCAGAAAACCTTATCAAAATACTGGCAGACCAGCACAACAAACAAAGCAGATCTTGCAATTCTATTTGCTCTTTATCTGAGCTGTTCAGCTCCACCTCACTAAGCTTCTAAAACAAATACATTTTAACAAAGAGGTTGGGAAAGCTAAAACTTTGGAGGAGCCAAGTATGACAGAAATGCTGGAGAGTGGATGATTTAAGTTATTCTGTTACTCAGGGACAATGGAAATCCACCACGCTCCAGAAAACAAATGTTCCACACAATAGCTTATGCTGGGCCAAAGCCTGTATTTTCAAGAATCTATTCATATAACATTTTCTACAAATTAAGCATGTAAAAAATAACTTCTCTACAGAACAATTCAGAATCTGTTATAATACTTCCTACTGATAAATTCTAGGCATAAGGCATACTGAAGTGAGCCTTTGTACATAGCTCATATAGGACCCAAGTTTAACCTGTAAGAACACCAACACCAGATCACAAGTTCCATCAAACCTGTGACCTGTATTTATCAAGGGGCCATAGTGAACACCCGAGGAGAAATGCAAAATCAAGACTAACAGTGGTATTTCCCTAAAATTCTCTCTAAGATTATAGAGATTTGCAACTCAGCACTTTTCTGAACCAAAGACTCTGAACAGACTTTGTATTTAGTAGTTGTTGGTGAATTTCTTTTTATCTCATAAATCTCTTTAACTCACACACACTTTCAGAATCTGCAATGCCCTATTACAGATTAATGAAATATTGAAGTACTATCTCCTTTTGTTTGTTTTAAGCTTGCCACCAGTCAGCTCATACCTGTAGCATAGTATGCTACTGATAATTTTACAGGTTCTTACTATATTCCTCTTTATTAATCTGTCCTCCAGAGTCAAGAGTCCTAGTCTGTTTAGCTGTTTCTCATACATAAGTTGTTCCACACTTTTGGTCATGCTGATATTCTTTTTCTGGACCTTTTTCAGTGCTACTGTATATCACTGGAAAAGGAAGGACCAGAACTTCACAGGATATTCACAGTACATATTGGCTGTTATTTATAAAATATATAATGAGTTTTCCCATTTGATCTCAGTTCACTCCCAATAATTCTGTCTTACAATCTGTTTGCTTTTGAGGACAAACACTTACCAAACCATTCACTGACTCCAAAATCTCACTCTTGAGTGTCAGTAGCTAGCACAACCTCACTACTGGAGCAACCTGTTTTCCAGGGCTATTATATTTTCCGTAACAATTTGAACAACAACAACAAAAAATTAGAATGAACACTTAGAAATCGTGCAGGTGATAAGTGTTAATATGCTTCTGGAGACAGAATCAAAATTATTTTGATAAACATTTTAACAATTCAGTGTGATTTTCATAAACTGAAGGAAGTTATAAAGATGAACTCAGGTTACAAATCCATATAGAATAATTGCCTTTAACAACATCAATAAGAACAACCCTGAACAATTATGGCAGACTACAAAGAGAGAATGAGTCAGTAAAACAATGCTTTTGTAAAAAAAAAATTGCACAACTGATTCAAGAAGGGTGATCGTGACTGGTGAAGTCATTGTTCCTTCTGCTCGGGACATGTAAGACCTCAGCTGAAAAACTGTATCTAGAACACGGCACTAGAATTTCAAAAGATACGAACAAACTGGAAAGAGTAGAAGGACTGACTGAAAAGCAAGATACTAAGAAGTTTACAAAAAGAAGTAAATGAATGTAAATTTCAATGACTGTGATTAAGGGAGAGAGGACAAAACAATGGTCCTCAAATACTGTATAAAAATTACAGTGATCATTTATTTTCAGCTTCCTCTATCAGAGAAAGAGGAGGAAACAACTTCATTTATAGCAAAGATGGTTTAGATTAGGCATTAAGAAACCTTTCAGAGCACACAGGCAGTTAAATACTGGAATAAGTTTTCAAGCATACTTCTGATTTTCCTCACCATAAGCTTAAAGAACAGATTAGATAAACACCCATTGGGAACAGAATAGCAAAATGTACCATGTGTCAGCACGGAGATGGCCAAATGGATCTCTTGAGATACATACAGCCCCACATTGCTCTAATTATGATTACAGCCAGCCAAGACCTAGCACATCACAAACCTATTTGAACATACTTCTTCATCTTTATCTTTTCTAATGTGTTACATATTATTTACTTTTCAGATAGATACCTGATCCTCTTGACATTGGAACAAGCTAGATTTTTAAAAATATGATAGGCTTTCAGCAGGGAAACCCATACTTTTATTTTGCTTATAGATGTTTCTCCAGTCAGTCGGTGCTGTTGAAAGCCTGTTGACAAATCAATCTCCTGAGTTTCCAGAATGTCTCCATTAAATAGAATGGTTTTATAACATAACAAGTTGGGCAAGATACAAGTTTATTGCAGTGTCCTTCTCACTGTAATAAAATCATTACTAACAGAGTGTCTAACATTGTAACTAGTTCAAGTTTTGTTATTTATATCATACCTGATTCTGAAATGGAAACAAGAAAATCCATGTCAAAAGATGTATATATTTGTGGAACATATACAAGTGTAGGTGAACTTCATAATACTGATACAATAAAAACTAGTATCTCTAATTCATAGGCAAGAAAATAAAAACAGACAAAGCATTCCTGATAATGAGCTGTGATTCAAATGGAAACTTTCTTGTCCATCAAGAAAGCAGAGGGATGCTGTAACATAGTATTATTCACTAACAGCAGTATAATTATTGCAGCAAGGCAAACTTCTTCCAAGAACTGTTCTTCATTGTCAGAAGTCAATATGTTTATCATGGCACATTGCTGTGCAATGATACTTAAACTGTGCCCCTCTGTAATGCAACTCTTGACATTAATCCATTAAAGAATGTGGCAGTTTACACAGGAAAGAGTAACTATACACAAATTCTAAAGTACATTAAAATTCACTGACCAAAGTAGTCTGTAACATCACTGGAATATTCCTTACCAAAACATAAGCAGAATCACAGAACCACAAAATCATCTAGGTTGGAAGAGACCTTCAAAATCACCGAGTCCAACCTCTGACCTAACACTAACCAGTCCTCCACTAAACCATATCCCTAAGCTCTACATCTAAATGTCTTTTAAAGACCTCCAGGGATGGTGACTCAACCACTTCCCTGGGCAGCCCATTCCAATGTCTAACAACCCTTTCAGTAAAGAAGTTCTTTCTAATATCCAACCTAAACCTGCCCTCTAAACCTGCCCTGGCACAACTTTCACCCATTCCCACTCGACCTGTCAGCAGGCACGTGGAAGAATAGACCAACCCCCACCTCGCTACGGCCTCCTTTAAGGTAAATACATAGAGTCATAAGGTCACCCCTGAGCCTCCTTTTCTCCAGGCTGAACAACCCCAGTTCCCTCAGCTGCTCCTCATAGGACTTGCTCTCCAGGCCCCTCACCAGCTTCATCGCCCTTCTCTGGACTCTCTCAAGCACCTCGATGTCCTTCTTGTAGCGAGGGGCCCAAAACTGAACACAGTACTCGAGGTGCGGCCTCACCAGAGCCGAGTACAGGGGGACGATCACCTCCCTAGCCCTGCTGGTCACACTGTTTCTGATACAAGCCAGGATGCTGTTGGCCTTTTTGGCCACCTGAGCACACTGCTGGCTCATATTCAGCTGACTATCAACCAGTACTCCCAGGTTCTTCTCTCCCTGGCAGCTTTCTAACCACTTATCTCCCATTCTGTAGCACTGCTTGGGGTTGTTGTGCCCCAGGTGCAGGAACTGGGATTTAAATGCAGGAACTTTAAATCTTGGATTTAAACATAGAAACTGGGAATATACTTTCATGCAAAACAATAATAATAAATAAATCAATATGTTGTTTGCTTCATTCTCATTTTTTCTAAATTAGGAATAAAATCCCATACTTTTTTTTTTTTTAATTAATATCGTTCTTTTAAAAATGGAGAAGATTCTTCAGGGGTTGGGATAAATTATTTTATGTTATTTTAAAATAACATAATATAATAATAATAACATAAAATAATAAAATAACATTTATTTTATGTTATTAATAGTTATCTCCTGTTAAAAGTAAATCACTTCCTTAACTATAAAAGCCCAAAGATCACATTTAGAAAGCAAATTCCAAGCTTCAGGAGTTTGGAAGGTGTAAGGAAAGAAAGCAGTGATGTGGCATAACTACTGTAATTTTTTTGCTAGTATTAAAAACTGAGATTACAGTCTTTGCAGACGAGGCAGATCTATTTCACGGGCTGCTTAATAGGATACTTTTGTATTTTGAATTATAATGCCATTAATATAAATATTTCACAGGATATTTGATCTACCAATTCTGACTCCAAACAGCAAATTAAATTAAACATTGCACTTTATTACTGCATTAATTTGATAATTAAAAAAAGACTAATAATTACCTGTCTTAAATAAAAATTGGCAAACATATACTGTCTACCTTTGATCTGCAATTTAAATAAACTTTCAAATGTTATGCTGGAAAAAATAAGGATATTGCTAATAATTGAGGAAGTTATAAAAACAAACATTTGGGGCTGTATCCCAGTCTATTAAAGTTTATAGAAATAACCCAGTTGAATTAAATGAGATTTAGATCAGGCCCTTATGAATTGTTTTCTAAGAAAGCACATAAATTACCATGTTTTCCATAGTAGTTTTCTTCATCCCCATTCATGATCACTTTAGCAGGTTGTCTGTGTGAGATATTAACTGTGTTCTCCTGTGTTGGTGGCACGTTCTCCCCAGCAAGCACAAATACACAAAATTACTATTTAAATACAATTTAAAGTAAAGCTGATTGTCACAGAGTTCTCCGATCACAATGGAAATTCACAAAGGAGGCAGGCATTTCCTTAAGGAGAAAGATATGACTCAGTGCCTTGCCCACCTACTTCAAGCCAGTCTGATAGTGTGATTAAAGAGGAATGACTCTTACTAGCTCTTATTAACCTACACTATGTACATAGAAAGGGAAGTGTCTGCACTTGGAAACCACTTATAAAATGTCACATAAATAAATTTTCGGATTTTGACTTTTTGTAACAGCTAAAATCTCTTTTTTTTCTTTTTTCTTTTTTTTTTTTTTCTTTTTTTTCTGCTAGAACATTTTTTGTCTGTCAGATAATCATAGCCCATTATTTGACTGCAAGTATTTCTATAGTGAATGTCAATTTCAGCCATCAATGGATGAAGTTTCTATTTCTATCAGTTTGAGAAGTATACTAGCTATGGTAATTAATACCACAGCAAATGCAAATGAGAAATAGAGAGAGTGATTAGGTGTCTCTGCTGTATTTTTGCCTTTATGGGTAGACATCAGGCATTTGTGTATAGATTGCAGCCCTATGCATCTCATAACAAAGATAATTCATATTAATACATTTCTTTTTCACTGATGAAACTTCAGAAATTTCACAGAAACTAATTCTACCTTAGTCTACATCTATTAGCATTAGAGCATTTTGCAGCTACCTCTTCTAGCAACATTTTGGTTGTGAACCAATACTGGTTCAACAACGTGAGCCAGCAGTGTGCACTGGCAGCCAGAAGTGCAAACTGCATTTTGTGGTGCATTAAACACAGCACTGCCAGCTGGTCAAGAAGTGATTCTCCTGCTACATTTAGCATTAGTGTGGCCTCACCTTGAATACTGCATGCAGTTCTGGGCTCAGCAACATAAAAAGGATGCCAAGGTCCTTGAAACCATCCAGCAGAGGGCAATGGAGCTGGTCACAGGGCAGAAAAGCATGTCCTATGATGACAGACTTGCCTTGAGGACACTTGCCTTGTCTACTCTGGAGAAAAGAAGGCCAAAAGGCAGCTTCACTACTCTCTGCAACTCCCTGAGGGGAGTGGAGAGGGAGGTGCTGAACTCTGTTCTCTGGAAACTGATGGCAGGATGCATGGGAACAGCACAAAATGCAATGCGGAGGTTCAGACTGGGCATTAGGAAAATTTCTTTACCATGAGGGTGGTCAGACACCAGAACAGGCTTCCTAGATATGTAGTTGATATTCCATGCCTATCAGTGTTCAACAGGCATTTGGATAATGCTCTTAACGGTACACTTTAACTTCTGGCTAGGCAGCTATAATTAAACTGCATGTTTTAAATCAGTGTTTTCAAACTGTTACATTGGTAGATCTCAGAGAGAACTGAAACGTGGCATGGAATAAAATGTCTGAATGTTACTTCTGCAAGCACCATATTCAGTTTTCTGTGCAATATGCTGATGATTCACTAACCAAGGATAAGGTATCACACTGTCATCAATTATTGTGCTTTTGGAGCCTGTGCTATTGTAACAGAAAATACTCCTTAAATTTCACAGCTGACCCAATCTTTCCTCCTCTATACACGTGACTAGCTCCCCCAAAGTACAAGTCATGCAAGGAGATTTAAAAAAAAAGATTTACTCTGCCACATCTTAGTCTAAAATATAAACTGTTTGCTGCATATTCATTGTTGTCAACCATATCTGTAGAAGGTGTCATCATTCACTGAATTATTTTCTTATTGGAATATACATTTCATATTTCTGCATAGCACAGGAGTATAGAACAGATGAGTTAGAGCTAGAAAGTCTTAGCATTGTTGTATTAGATACTGTAATGCGTATATACTAAAATGAAATACAAGGCATTGTATTCACTATGTAAAACCAAAACATTTTTTCTTAATGAGCTAGCCAGCTCTTCTTTTAGTTACAAGCAAGCAGAATCCCAATGTGGTGATCCTGACCAGTGTGAAATTTCCACTTTCTGTGAAATATGATTAAAACACCAATTGTAAATTCTATAAAGTGAAATGCATACTGTTATATACTCATTCCTATATTAATTTTACAAATCAGGAATGGACTACATGCTGAAATAGCAAACATAAATTTTTTCAACCACATACTACACATTGACAAAATCTAATTCACAAAATCTAGTTCACAAAATATGCATGTGATATGCAGACAGCCAATTTTGCTATTATAAAACATCACAGCAATGTTCTAATGTTTACCGAATGAGATATTTAGCATAACCAGTATTAGTAACAGAGTATGGTAAGGATGTAATTGATCTTTTCTAAAATATTAACCATTGGTTGTATTCTCATGCTGAACTACCTCCCAAGGCTAGGCTTCCTGCTACTTTGCTGTTAGGGAAATGCCAAAACAAAAAAAAAACAAAAAACAAACAAACAAACAAAAAACAAAACAAAAAAAAAAAAAAAAAAAAAAAAAAAAAAAAAACACAAGGGGGAGAGAGAGCAGGGAGCAAAAAAAAAGCAAATGACTACAGCTCTGTGGTTCTACTGTTCTCCTACTCATTTGCACCTCTGTCAAAGGCTATTTCAGTTAATCTCATTATAACATTGTAATACAGTAACAGAAGGCCCTGAACAGACAACAGACACTGCTAAATACTAACATGTCAGTTTGCCAGTAATATATTACTCAACTCTGATAAAATGCTACTCCTGTTTAAATAACTATTAGTATCTTCAGGTTTCTTCCTTGGCGTTGGTCAACAATTACATGTGCATGTGGCTAGAATAAGCATGGCTTTTTAAGAGTATTTTTTTAGAAAGCTGTTGGGCTCTACTTGTGCGTGTTGCTTCCCCCTAGTGGAGTAAATAGATATGTTCAAGTAATTAAAAATCACGTAAAAAGTCCTGGTGAAATGATGCCACACAATGAAATGTGAGTTAGCAATATCACTGCATTAAATAATTGTACTAGAGTTTTAATGTCTTGATCCTATCTTACATGGTAGGGTAGATTATGCATCTGTCTTGTTTGTTGGAGACCCTGAACAGCAGGAGAGACCCCTTGCTCATTTCTTCATATAGCCACAGATGCATATGAACACTAGTAGCTTGAGTATTATAAATCAATGTAGTAGGAATCTGAAAATAAGTTAAAAAATTGCCTGCACATATGAAACATTTATTTAGGTTGAACAAAATGGTACAAGGAGAAGCTGAAGGGGTTGGGGAGGGTGTAAAATAATAAGAAATGCCAATATTAGGTCATTAAATTCAGGGCTAAAAAGGGACTCCGGGCTCTAGCAGTGGAATCCACAGCTCAGTGTCATTTAGGCCATCTAATTTGAAACAGAGGTCTGAGAACAAGGCAGAGGTATCCAGCATACTGAAGCACACAATGACCAACTAGCTAACAGAAAAACCCTGAATAAATAAGCACATTTTCGGCTCAATCCTCCATAGGGGTATTGGGTATTTCTGGGCAAAATCCACAGCGACTCTTTGCTGGAGTGTCTATCATAGACAAACAAGGCATTCTTTCCCTAAGTACGCAAATGCCAAAAGAGATGATGGTGTCTGTCTCCTACTGTACAAACGCACTCCTCCCACTCAGGATGCAAGAGTTCTAACTTGAGCCCCACTCTGCAGAACAGTGGGATGGAAGACATTCCCTTAAGTGGGAAAAGCACTCTACACAGCTGCAAGTGTCACTGTGTCAGAAAATGCAATTATGTATACATTCAGGTAGCTCATAGTGCTATGAGAACCCAAGAATCCTTCCCCTACTCCAATACCTGACACTTAACACACAGTCAAAACAGTAAGTTATTTCTTTCAGAGAGAAAAAAATATTTCCCCTTCCTTCCTTTTAATGTTTTAGCATCAACAAAAACAAAAAATCTTATAAAGCCATTACACAGCAGTAATTTTTTTCATGGTAGATGCCAAAAGTACTCATAATTCTTCTTACTAGAAATTCTCAAAATACAAAGCTTCAAAAAGATCTAACTGGTGGCTTGGCTTGCACTGATAGTAATAATGTAAGGGGAAAACTATTAACAGTAATGAAAAAACATTTCCTCTACCATATGACAACAGTAACTCATCCAGATTTCTAAGCAAAATATTTTTAACTTTTTTTTTTTTTCAACTTACAAAATCAGAACTGCAGAAATGAGCAATAAAAACCAGAACAGGCAAATTTTTATTAATGTACAGTCCAATACATTCTTAAATAAGCTACAGCCAAGGGAATGACTCTTCATGGTGCTATACATTTGCTACTGCATTAGACTAGCATAAATTCATTCCCTCTCTGGAATTTTCAGAAAGATTAACACATAAGGAAAAAAAAAAGTTGTGGTTCAACAGCAGAACAAATGACATTAGTTGAAATGTCTCCTACATTTTCTAACCACTCCCACACAGTTCTTGCACTTCATTTCCAGATTCCCATGCTCCTTTCCTCCTATAGTTGTCCATCAGCTTTCCACTACATCTTTTTTTTTTTTTTTTTTTTGAATTTTGGAATTTCATTTTTATCACTGCCTGACCACTACACCCCAGCCATTTGTCCATGGACAGCCACCATTGCGTGTTTTAGGGACTGCTTAGGGAGGCAAGAATCATTCAGGGTGTATTCATTAACTAGGTAGGCTGTGTTGAAAGCCAAATGATACTTGAATCCAGTACTACTTTGTAAGATCTTGCAGATACCAGTTCATGACTTATGAAAAATTGAGGGGTGCAGAGGGAAGAGGAGGTGGCAGATGGGGAGACAAACAGGCCACCTCATCACCTAGGTGTCCTTTTCTTTATACAGTTGCAAGGATGCAAGTCTTCACATGCAAACACCAGAAGTAACAGTTCTCCACCCAGATTCAGTCTAAGTTTCAAAAAGTGACTGCCACTGACTACAGTGGAGCTGAGGGCATTCAGCACTGCTCACAAAACAAGTATCACCTACTGAAGGCCATGATAAAAGAGAGGAAAAGAGGGAAGTTGGAGGGGTGGTGAGGGAATGAAAGACAATTGTTTAAGGGCCAAACTACTGTGCCAGTTTTACCCATCATACAGTCTCCTTTACTTCCCAAACAGCCCAGGCCCTAAGCGCTATATGCATACATACCATGGACAGAATCACCTGGGAGTCCTAAGGTCAGTGACAGCCCAATGGGGAATGCAGACAGTGTAGTTTTTCCAGTGTAGTAACAAAATCAAGAAATATGTTAGGCATAAAAAATGCAAAACTTCAAACAATGTTATAGCATTGTCCTAATTAGTCAAATATCTAAAGAAGTATGATGTTCTCCAGTTCATAGCCACAAGACAGACTGAATGACAACACATCGTATACCTAGTACATCAGTTCATCCATGAATATGACATTTTCCCTGAGGTAGCACTTGTACAATTGACATGTTGCCCATTTGACTAGCCTGATGTGATCACATTTCAAAGGTCCATATCTCACATTCTTCTGATACAAATGACACCATGGGATACTGGGCAGGTTTTGAAATATGCCAGTTGTCATGTTACTACCCACAGAAAGTAGGCTTGAAAATTTAGGCGTTTAATGTACTATTACTTAATCGATCACTCATCTGCAGTACTGCCAGGCCATCGAGAACAGTGATAGCAGGTGGGGGGTTTACAATATATCTCTAAACATCGGAAGTGTTTGCAGGCAGTTTGGATCACCTCCAGGACTTAATTAATGTTTGTATTTCAATGTGCTTTTTAGCTGTTCCCTCAAATTCTTCTGTAGAGATGAAACTTTGTTCTTTTGCCTCCTAACTTCCATTCTTCATTCTTGTCCTGGAACTACTGCAGCTACAAGTTCCATGGAATTTCCAAGCAAAGACAGCTATTATGCTCCCAAAATGGAGTCAAGTGTGTGTGAAGAGTACTTCAGCACATTCCGTGCTCACCTCAGACCAAACTTCATAATCTGTATGTGAACAAAGTTCTCGCTGAAGTCAAAATTTAACTACATCACAAAACAGGATAGAGCAGTTGCAAGGGCTGAGAGAAGTCATACTGTTTAGCCTTGAAAAGGAAAGGCTCAGAGGGTATCTTATTGCTTGATGGGAAGGAGTAAGGAAAACAGAGACAAACTCTTCTCAGTGGTTCCAATAAAAGGACAAGAGACAATGAACACAAACATAGACACAAGAAACATAAGAAAAACGTTTTTATTGTTACAGTGACTGAACACTGGAACAGGTTGCTCAGAGAAGTTGTGAAATTTGTGGATGCTCAAAAGCTGGCTGTGGAAAGCCCTGAGTAACCTGTTCAAGCTTTAAGCAGTGGAGTTGAGCTAGACAATCTCCAGAGGTCCCTTCCAACCTCAACTATTCCGTGACTCTGTAAGACATTTTGTCCAAGTGAGATTGGGCACAGAAGACTGGTTTAACTGTAGAAAAATGCAAGCTAATATCATACCGTTTTTTTTTTTTTTTTTATGTTACTGTTTTGGTAAATATCTCCTTTTATCAACATGTTTATTAATTAAGCAAGCTAGGAAGGGTATTTGGCCTTGAAATGCTCTCTCGTGCTTTAGTAAAACTGCATCTAAAACATAAAGCCTTTGATGATGCTTTAACTGAAAAAAAAAAAAAAAAAAAAAAAGTTTAGAAATAAGAATCAAATGCTTTCTACCAAGGATCAGGAAACAACAGAGGTTTCAGCTTCCAGGCTACTTCATTCCAGTTGATCGGGGTTGACAGACTGATTTTTTTCTCATAGCTGATTCTCTAGCCCTAAATGCACTATAACATTACACATCATTACAACCTTTTCTAGTTTGCCTTATGATGTAAAACGCTATACCAGCTGAGGCTTTTTCTATTCATCTTTAAAATAACGCTTTAATTACATGAAAATAGGTTTCATAACCTCAGAAGGAGGATATTACAACAGTCTTTACTTAATAATAATTACATTACATTACTATCTACATTATGTATCTTACATTAATAATTACACCACTTTACTGTTTCTACTGGGAAATGAAATACAATTATACACATTTTTCAGATAGAAAAATGTCAGATGAAGGAAACAAAAGCTAGATTATTCTGGACCTTGTGTACATCGTCTATCTGCCACTATTTCATTTGTATGAAACACATTCACTAAATTTGCAAGAACAGTCAGACCTACAACCTTCTGAATAAACCAGTGTCTAATTCACAAAAGCCATTCTGAAATTGCACTAATCAGAGCCTAAACAGTAATGCATAGTTTTGATGATCTGTCCTCCTCTGTATAACCAGCCATTTCTAATAGTAGTGATATAAACTAATAGCCAGCACTTGCCTGTTTTTGGCTAGCTGTATTTGTCCAGTGAACTAATATTTTGTGAAAATTAGACGTCATGAATGTTGTTAAAATGCTCAACACATTAAAAAAAATATATAAAAAAATCATTCATTTCTCATTTTGTTCCATAATTCAGAAATGTAACTATTGTTTCATTTTTCAGTCATAATTACATATCCAGCTCTCAGAAGACAAAAGCTGTAGATAAGGTTCTAATGTTTTAGATTTTAAGTGTGTCTTGAAAGAAAGTTTTCAGAAGTCCCAATTTTCAAGCCAGCTAACCTCTCTTTTTCTTATTTTTTTATTTTTTTTCCTTTTCTTGCTCCTTGTGTCTTTGTGACTCTATTCCTGGCCTTACACAAACATGTACTGCTCTTTCATTTCAGCAGTCCTCTGGGAATGTGTCTGTTGAGCATGTTTAGTTACTGATGAGTTCACAATTACAACCAAGACCCCAAAACAACCCTCAGCTCTATAGAAAGTTGTAATTTATTGTTAAGGAGAGATTAGACTTGTAATACTCCTCCACAATACACTTTTAGGACTAACAAAATCTAATCCACTTAATAATTAGCACTTCGGTGCATTTTGACCTTTGATAATGACTATAATTTCCTGTTCACAAAAATAACTGGTTATGCTTTAGACCAATTACCATGTTAGGCAAAAATAGATTTGTCCAGAAAATGAATGACTCGCTGATAAGATTAAAAAGTCTTATCATTAGACATGTGCTAATTCCCTTTCTATTCTGTATACAGATATACACACCTTGTAGCAGTACTCTTTTCTCTTTTTTTTTTTTTTTTAATAATAAATAATTATATACAAAAATATTCAAATAGAGATTTGGTGTCTCATGGCTATTGTTGCTTTTGTTGAAATTTGTATAACACTGTACATAAGATGATCATGAATGTCTGCCTTTCAGAACAAAATCTACAGACAGCACAATGTCTGGTATAATGAACAGAACACCAGCTCTCCATAGTTGTTTTCGAACCATTAGATATGTAGTTACAAGTGGAGTTTTTAAGATTATGTTAATTAGATCCAGTATTTTAATGGAAAGCCACATTTTCATTGTTTTTGCCTTCATCTCTGACACTACTGCCATTTACTGTAGGATGTGTTCTGCAGTGCTAACAATGGCTCTATGTATATGGAACAGTGAAGGCATTCACAAAATGATAACACAGGCAGATTCACTTTAAGAATTTATTTGAGCAAATAATCACTTGCAGTTGCTCAGAAATGGTCAAAAGTGACCCTTTGTTCCAAGTTTTTTCTGCTTATTAATAAAGAACAGACTTCCACTATTTTCTCTATTTTGTCTTTATAAAAATTCCTCTGGAATCAAAAGCTTGAGTTTAAACAAAGCCAAATGTGTTCTTAGACAAAAGGCAGCAATTGTAACTACTGATTTTTCTGTCCCTGTAGACCCTTAAATGCATAAATTATGCCAAGTTGGTCTGCATCCATTGAGCCAGGTTCTATTCCTAGGTAATAAGACTAAAAATTATTAAAGTAAAACAATTTTCTTTCTTAAACGTAATTTCTCAGTATTTCCAATATACATGATTAATGAGATAGTTACAATGAAGCAGAAAATAATGTCTCCATACAACTAATTATTAGGTGCTACAATAAATAATAATTATGATTTGAATAATGAGCGGAATAGTATTTGAATGATTTTGAATGTAAGAGGATAAAGTCTGAAAAACTGCATGTTAGCTAGTCTACTGAAGTACCAATTGGTGAGTCTTTAACCTGTACATAGGCTGACTTGCAGTCACATGCTGCAGAGATGTACACCCAACCCTCTACACAGAGTGCTGTGCATTTTGATAGAAGTCCCTATAAAAATAATCTCCCTTTCCAGATGCAGGTGTCAAGTTACTTTATAAAGCACCTAGAGCTAGCTCACATTCCACCTTCAGTTTCAACAGCAAAATACACAAAACTCAATTTATTATAACTGGTTTTAATGGATTTAATGAGGCAATTAAGTACATGTAGGTATTAGGTATATTAGGTACAATGAAGCTGATGAATGGACTAGAAAACAAGACATATTAGGATCAGCTGAGGCAACTAGGATTGTTTAGTCTTGAGAAAAGAAGGCTGAGGGGGGACCACATCGCTATCTTCAACTTGGTAGGAGGTTGTAGTGAGGTGGGTGTCAGTCTTTTCTCAGATGACAAAGGATAGGACACAAGAAAACGGCCTCAACTTGCCCCAGGGGAGGTTTAGATTGGATGTCAGGAAGAATTTCTTCACAGAAAGGGTGGTTGGGCATTGGAATGGGCCACCCAGGGCAGTGGTGGAGTTGCCATCCCTAAAGGTATTTAAAAGACGTGTAGATGTAGCACTTAGGGATAGAGTTTAGTGGTGGATTTGGTAATGATAGGTGATGGCTGGATTTTATGATTTTAAGGGTCTTTTCCAGCCTAAATGATTCTATGATTCTGTTTTCTCATACTATTGGCATACCAGTTTAGAATGAAAACATCTGAATGTAAATTCATGGACACAGTGGCATAAATAAATCAGTCCTGAATGCTCAGTCTAGACTGGAATGATTAAAGAAGTAAAATCCAATATTAAGAATTATTTATTACATGTGGATCAACCATAAGGTATGTAGAATTAGTGAAAATGTAATTAGACAAGATAAGTCATGCAGTACCATTTCTACAATACGTTGTACCATCTAAACAACATGCTGTTCAAAAGAAAGGTTCCTCAATGCTAACCCAACCCAAGGTCCATTTCTGTTACAGGAATGGTAGCATGGGCTTTAGTAATATCTTAAGAAGAGAAGGATCCAAAAGCTGGGCAGTATGTCAAACACAAATGCTGGTTCAGATCATCACACAGCTAATATTCAGCAATGAAGATGCTTCTAACACACTTCACTACATTAAAGTTTATAGAAGTAAGGCAGGCTTCTGTGGCCAGTACCTCTATTACTGGTGCAATGAAGAATTATACTTTGTCTTTCCCACTGGTACACTTACAAAGTGCTGTGAGGACATATTTACTTACAGAAAGGGCAGGTCCTAGCACTCTTTCCATGTCCTCTAACTACCATGATTAAATTAGAATTGAGCTTACAGAATAGCTTTGTACATGAACCTAACCTCTTGAGATCTTGAGGGAACTGCACACCAACATAAATTTCATAGCCTGCAATCTGAATTTGCCTTCGATGCTGACCACCACACTGTAGCATTAATTTTGATAATCCTCTGGTTGAGAGTAACAAAAGGTATTGCAACTCTAAAATGTCAGTGTGTGAAGGGAAGATTTTACAGTATGTAATTATAGCAAACTTTTTTCATTAGTATTCTATTTATCCACTAATCTCTTAAAAAAAAAAAAAAAAAAAAAGTAATCAAAGAGAAAGATACTACTATATCTATACTATATATGTGAAATACGTTAATTAAAATTTATTCTTAACTCTCACTAAATATTCCAAATCTGCAAAGAAAAACAAAAACTACTACTAGCAATTTTATAATGATTGTATTTTACCTATTTTATTTGTTTCCATGTGTCTGTGTGCATACACATATGTATAGTTAAGTAATTTTTGTTAATTATTAACAATTAAATAATGTAATTGGAGAGATTTTCTTCACTGTGATTCTGATATGCAAGATTTTAACACTCCAAGGTGACATGTATCCATGTATCATTGCACGATACATGGCAACACTTGCATCACCTACACTTAGCTAGCAGACAAAACACTTCCTTTCTACCAGAAAGGACTGTTCTGTTAAGACAGCAATCATATACATATGTTTGCTGGGAGAGGCTCAGTTTCTGATCTGAGACATAATTGACTTAAGAACAGGTTGAGAGATGATTGACTTAAGAAGTAGGACTCAAGGGTCTTGCACCCTAGCCACCCCACTCCAGATCTCTTTCCTTGTGCTAATGGTAGTGTTCTTGCAGGTCAATGGGAAGTAACAGCCAGGTTTGATCAGAGTGAGAAATACCTCAAAACGAACAGGTTCGGTTAGCAGCTGGCTCAACTTTCACCGCAAGGCCTCACAGAGCTGTTCCAGGACATGAGGAAACAGGTGCATACAAGCATGAATAATAGCACCTCAGGTGATGTATGGCAGCCATGTAAGCAAGTCTGGAGATTAATGGATACACTTTATGGGCTGATGATGACAGAAATACATAGACATACTCCTACATCCTTTGTGTTTCACTGAACAGATTTGCTTCAGAAATCATTATGATGCAAACTTCTCATTGCCATTGTGTTAGGGGAAATATACAGTATCTGGGGCCTGATTCTGGAACCATTTGATCAGGAAAGTAACTCTGAAGGTAACTGGAAGAAGTTCATACTTCTATCCAGTTCCCAGGTAAATTACTGCCCCCAAAATATATTCTAGGGGTTTGGCTTGTTTTTAAAGAAAGTGAATACATACTCCCCAAAATTCTCTTTTTTTTTCCTTTTTTTTTTTTTTTCCACCGGGACTATGGTATTGCAGAATTCGGTTTCTATTTCCAAAACCCACATGTAGTCAAACACTACTTCAGTTACAACTACAACAAATAAAGAGAAACAAAGAAAAAATATGTTGTAATACTGTAAAGTAGCTCAAGATAGCACATATTCTATGGCAACTATAATCCTTTACTATTGTATTTGTACCTGATTTCTTTTTCTCTTTTTTTTTTCTCTATCATTTATGTTCATTCACATCCAGTTAATAAAGACACATAAAATAATGCTGAAATTGTATATTTGCTTTAATATAGCTTAGTTTCTTTTTACAGGTATTAAACTTAGAATTTAGCAAAATCTCCTTTATGTGAACTTACAATGCCAGTGATCTCTAGTCTAGATCTGAAGTCCCTAGGCACATTCCTGATAGAAACTTTATTGTAAAACACAACTCTCCTTTAAGAAGGTCAGTCATTTATCAAAGTAAAAGACATGTTAAATAATAGTCACTTGTCACTTGTTGCCTCAGTCAGATGCCTCAGGTTCTAAGAAATGGCTGACTCCAATATGTCCATCTGGTTGTATCTGGAGTGACAAATAAAATAAGAATTACTACTAACAAAAAAATATATATTTTTTCGGTTAATATTTATACATTACATGGGTAGACATGCATCAATAGCACAAACCATGTAAGCTAAAGGCTACAGCAGCCCCTGAAAATACACACGGTTAATGCTAAAAGATCTAAAAGGTTAATAAATGTTAGAATTAATGGTACCTACTTAAACTTGATCAGGCCTCTCAGTGTAAATGTAAGTGCAACTCTTAATAGTTATACTGTGATATTCATATTCCATCTGAGGAAATATTTCTTCTATCCTCTTAATTATAGCCTAACTCAAGAAAGTATTTAGAAATGGGTTTAATTTTAAGTATACGCTTTCCTTTTAGCATACAATTACCTGTTATTCCAAATTCATGACATTTGTCAGAGTCTCAAACCTGGTTTACCATGATATCTTAAATTCACACTGACCTTATAATTTTCATATGAAATTTCTATAACCTTTATTTGACTCTTTGAGTGCTTGACAAACGATTCCAAATTTATCAACTACCTACAAGAGTACAGTGGTCCTGTCACTATTTTACTGATATGAAGCAGATACTTACAGATTTCTGGTTGATCTACCTTTTTTTGAACATCATAGTGGCAAACTGGCCTACTTGAGATATTCAGGTATTTATTATTTATTACTGCAATTTTAATTTGCACTACAGAGGAGAAAATGGGAAGAAAAGAAGTCTGAAGTTTACTGATATCAATGACAGTTTTTTCATAGCATAAGTGAAACTCTACTCAAAAGTTAATCTGGGTCTAAAAAGTTGTGTTCCGTATTTTGGAGTCCACTGAGTAAAAATGGTTCATGATGTCAGTGATCTTAGGGAAAAAGACTTCAAGGAGAAAAACAGTGGCCTAAAAACTAGTTTGGAGAACCCACCACTGAGCATCAGCTGATGCAGTCAGAAAGACAGATATAGAACCAAGAAAAGCCTTCATGGGAACACAAATAAGAATAAACTAAATGATGGTTATTCATATATCTATGCATAATTCAACATGAGAAAACTAATAAAGATTTTTAATAGCTAAAAGGATCATTTCAAAAGCAGTGTTCGACATTTGATAGAGATCACACTGGAGGTGCTTGAGGCACTGGGACAGGTTGCCCAGAGAAGCTGTGGGTGCCCCATCCCTGGAAGTGTTCAAGGCCAGGTTGGATGAGGCTTTGAGCAATCTGGTCTAGTGGAAAGTGTCCCTGCCCATGGCAGGTAAGTTGGAACTAGATGATCTTTTAGGTCCTTTCCAACCCAAACCATTCTATGATTGCAAAAATAGATATGCAAGCAGAATCCATGCCCTGAAGAGCTTAAAAGAAAAAATGATTCTACATGCCATCATTTTGTTCCTCCATGAAGCTGTGTTAAGAACCATAACCATGGTAGAACAGAAACTCAGCAAAATTATTTACAATATTCTCTGTAATCTAATAAACTGATAAGAAAAATACAATAATACAGACTTTTTAAAAGCAATATGAAAAAGTACTACAGCAGAGGTACCATAATATTAAAAGGGATAATTCTAACTTTGTATCTTATTGAATTCAGTAAGAACTGTGTGAGAATGCATGTGTCGAATTTAGGAAGAAAACTAAGGATGAAACTGATAGTTCATGTATAAAAAAAAAAAAAGTGGCTGGAGTAGCTAATCTTGGAAAACATTTCCAGACACATGAAGAACAAGAAAATCATCAGGAGCAGTCAGCATGGATTCACCAAGGGAAAGTCATATTCAACCAGTTTCCTAACCTTTTATGATGCAATGACTGGCCTGATAGATGAGTGTAGAGCACTGTCTCCCATAAGATCTTCATAGACAAACTGTTAAGTATGGGATGGATAAGCAGACAGTGAGGTGGACTGAAAACAGGCCGAAAAGCCAGGCCTTGGAAATAATCAAAAGCCATCTGGTCCAGGGCAGCCTGCTCTGTCTGGGTGGCCCTGCCCGAGCGGGGGGATCAGACCCGATGATCCTCAGAGGTCCCTGCTAACATCAACCAGTCTGGGATTTTGTGACTTTTTAACAGATCTTTTCTGCATATCTTTCCCTTTGCTCTTTCCCTCAGTTTTTCTTGCTTCCTCTTCCTTTTTTTCCTCCTTACCTGAAGTCCCTTAAGGTCTTCCATATATTTGGTTATTTCTTACACTGTATTATTACTTTATTTTCATTGTTTGGTTCATCATTGTACCTTTAATATCATGACTAGTGCCATTGTCTTTGGCAATAATACATTATCTTTGAACAATTTCCTCTTGCCTTTTAATGCTCTCTGTTCAATCTCATGTGAAATTGCTTTTTCCTTTCCACACACTCCTTATCTGTTCACAATATTTTGAGTCAAAGTTTGCTGGTAAAAATGTCCCTGTTACTAAGGTTGGTCTCTTCATTCACATAAACAGGACAGACAGTCCCAAAGGAGAGTGAGGAGCAAGACAGGTTTGCTTACTTAAGCTTAATCCTTGTCTGTGTTACCAATTTTTGAGGACAAATTTGCTGATTAACGTAAAAGATTCTCATCAATGAGCGATGTTAGGCCACATCCTGGGAAGCAGGGCCTCAATACGCATAGTGGTTGTTTAGGAGGACAGACACTTCCACAACAAGAGCCCCCCCTCTCCCCCCTTTCCCACCTTTTATTGCTGAATATGACATCATTTGGCATGGAATATCCATTTGTTCAGTTTAGGTCAGCTGCCCTGGTGATGTCTCCTCCCCATCACTTGCCCACCCCCAGCCTGCTGGCTCTTGGCTTGGAAGGGAGTCCTGATGCGATGCCAGTGCTACGCAGCAATAGACACAACACCGGTGTGATACCAGTGCTGTTCCAGCTACAAGTGCAGACCACAGCACCGTATGGGCTGTTGCAGGGAAAGTTAACTCCATCCCACACAGACCCAGCACAGTGTGTCAGAGTCCACTAGTGTCAGAGTTTAATACTCCCTGATCAAAATATTCTAGATATTCCCCAATAGTAGAACTTTAGGATCACCTCTTTGTCTTGAATGTGCCTCAACATTGCTTCCAGGAGGATCTTTTCCATTATCTTGCCAAGTACAGAGGTAAGGCTCACTGGTCTGTAGTTCCCTGGGTCCTCCTTTCCACCCTTTTTAAAGAAGGGTAGAATTTTGTATATTTATTGTATATTTCAATATACAGTTGGAATAATGTTACAAATATGATTCCTATTACCAGTGTCCATACATTCCACCAACAGGATGCCAAGCATCCCCAGTCACTAGGAAAGAATATGTGGGTCAAAGCCAGCTCAAGCATGATGGTTTCTTCAAATCTCTTTTGTTGGGTGGTCAGTTTTTATACTTGATAATGGGCTGAGACACATATACATTTTCCCATGTTGCATGCTGGTCTGGCTAGCTCAGAAAGATATTACTGTCTATGATTTATCTCAGAAAAGGCCACTTAAACAACTCTGTGACCCACTGTATATCAAAAACAAAGGTTACCCCAGAGTCCTCTTTGTTGAGGCAAGATCAGCTTTTCTAGTGACAAGTTATGCTCATTCTTTTTGTTCTTCCCTGAATTCACTCTTGCCCATCTTTTCTGAAATATCTTCATCTGTTGGGGTCTGTTGATTGGTCACATGGGATTCTACAAGTCTGAATCAGAAGAGCATTATCTACACAGAAGATTACTCAAGTAATACACATTCATCTGTTGTGAGACAATGGAAAGTTGGTAGATTCATCAGCCATTTCACAATCTGTAGTGTTTTCCATTAACAGATGACAAAACTCACAACAGCTGACCTCCAGTGTAAGCGTTCACACTAGAGCTAATTAGCATCAGAACACTCTCACCATTATAAATTCCCTAATTTTAAACCACTGTGTTTGATGACTTAGAGGTCATTTATGTGCCATTACACATTGTGAAAAGACAAAAATATGGTTAATATAGTTACAGAATCACAGAATCACAGAATTTCTAGGTTGGAAGAGACCTCAAGATCATCGAGTCCAACCTCTGACCTAACACTAACAGTCCCCACTAAACCATATCACTAAGCTCTACATCTAAATGTCTTGTAAAGGTTTCCAGGGATGGTGACTCCACCACTTCCCTGGGCAGCCCATTCCAATGTCTAACAACCCTTTCGGTAAAGAAGTTCTTCCTAAGATCCAACCTAAAACTCCCCTGGCGCAACTTGAGCCCATTCCCCCTCGTCCTGTCACCAGGCACATGGAAGAATAGACCAACCCCCACCTCGCTACAGCCTCATTTGAGGTATCTGTAGAGAGCGATAAGGTCGCCCCTGAGCCTCCTTTTCTCCAGGCTGAACAAGCCCAGCTCCCTCAGCTGCTCCTCATAGGACTTGTTCTCCAGGCCCCTCACCAGCTTCGTCGCCCTTCTCTGGACCCACTCAAGCACCTCGATGTCCTTCTTGTAGCGAGGGGCCCAAAACTGAACACAGTACTCGAGGTGCGGCCTCACCAGAGCCGAGTACAGGGGGACGATCACCTCCCTAGCCCTGCTGGTCACACTGTTTCTTATGCAAGCCAGGATGCTGTTGGCCTTCTTGGCCACCTGAGCACACTGCTGGCTCATATTCAGCTGACTATCAACCATCACTCCCAGGTCCTTCTCTGCCTGGCAGCTCTCCAACCACTCATCTCCCAGCCTGTAGCTCTGCTTGGGGTTATTGTACCCCAGGTGGAGGACCCAGCACTTGGCCTTGTTGAACTTCATGCAGTTGACCTCAGCCCATCGGTGCAGCCTATCCAGATCCTCCTGCAGAGCCTTCCTACCCTCGAGCAGATCGACACACGCACCTAACTTGGTGTCATCTGCGAACTTACTGAGGGTGCACTCAATGCCCTCGTCCAGATCATCGATGAAGATATTAAAGAGGACCAGCCCCAGCACCAAGCCCTGGGGAACACCACTAGTGACTGGCCTCCAACTGGATTTGACTCCATTTACCACGACCCTTTGGGCCCGGCTATCCAGCCAGTTTCTAACCCAATGAAGCGTGCACCAGTCCAAGGCAAGAGCAGCCAGTTTCTTGAGGAGAATGCTGTGGGAGACGGTGTCAAAAGCCCTGCTGAAGTCAAGTTAGACCACATCCACAGCCTTTCCCTCATCCACCCAGCGCGTCACTTTGTCATAGAAGAAGATCAGGTTCATCAAGCAGGACCTGCCTTTCATAAACCCATGCTGACTGGGCCTGATCACCTGCTTGTCCTGCAAGTGCTGCGTGATGACTCTCAAGATAATCTGCTCCATGAACTTCCCTGGCACTGAGGTCAAACTGACAGGCCTGTAGTTTCCCAGGTCAGTCCTCCAGCCCTTCTTGTAGATGGGCGTCACGTTTGCTAGCCGCCAGTCAGCTGGGACCTCCCCCGATAGCCAGGACTGTTGATAAATGATGGTAAGCTGCTTGGCCAGCTCCTCTGCCAGTCCTCTCAGTACCCTTGGGTGGATCCCATCCGGCCCCATCGACTTGTGCACATCCAAGTGCCGTACCAGGTCACCAACCAGTTCTTCGTGGATAGTGAGGGCCACATCCTGCTCCCCATCCCCTTCCAGCAGCTCAGGGTACTGGGTATCCAGAGAACAACCAGTATTGCCGCTAAAGACTGAGGCGAAGAAGGCATTAAGCACCTCCACCTTTTCCTCGTCTTTTGTAACTAAGTTTCCCCCCGCATCCAGTAAAGGATGGAGATTCTCCTTAGTCCTCCTTTTTGTGTTGATGTATTTATAAAAACATTTTTTGTTATCTTTAACAGCAGTAGCCAGATTGAGCTCCAGATGAGCTTTGGCCTTTCTAATTTTGTCCCTGCACAGCCTTGCAACATCCTTATAGTCCTCCCTAGTGGCCTGCCCACTTTTCCAAAGATTATAAACCCTCTTTTTCTCCTAAGCTCAAGCCACAATTCTCTGTTCAGCCGGGCTGGTCTTCTTCCCCACCAGCTCGTCTTTGGGCACATGGGGACAGACCGTTCCTGTGCCATTAAGATTTCCCTCTTGAAGAGCGCCCAGCCTTCCTGGACTCCTCTGCCCTTCAGAACCGCCTCCCAAGGGACTCTAACCAGTGTCCTCAGCAGCACAAAGTCAGCCCTCCGGAAGTCCAATACAGCGGTTTTACTGGTCTCCTTCCTGGCCTCGCCAAGAATAGAGAACTCCACCATTTCATGGTCACTCTGCCCAAGACAGCTCCCAACAATCACATCCTCCACCAGTCCTTCTATGTTTGTGAAGAGAAGGTCTAGCGGGGCGCCACCCCTGGTAGGTTCACTAACCAGCTGCGTCAGGAAGCTATCTTCCACACCCTTCAGAAACCTCCTAAACTGCTTTCTCTGGGCTGTGTTGTGTTTCCAGGATATGTCAGGGAAGTTGAAATCCCCCATGAGAACAAGCGCTGAAGATTTTGCAACTTCTGTCAGCTGCCTGTAGAACTCCTCATCTGTCTCCTCATCCTGGTTCAGCGGTCTATAACAGACCCCGACCAGGACACTAGCCTTGTTGGCCCTGCCGATCCTAACCTAAAGGGACTCGACCTTGTCATTCCCTAGTTCTCACTATAGGCTCTGGCTTCCAGTTACTTACCATTTTAAACATATTTTAAACATTTTCAGCTTGACCAGTTAGAATTTGGTATGCCAGTTCGGTTCCTCCCACCAAGACTTTCAGGAAAATCTCTAGCTAAACTATCCAAACATTTCCAAAAAAGATCTGAAAAAAATATCATTTTAATCACATTGAAATGTATTTTCTTTGTAAATCTGTAGCACTCATCATCATTGAAGTTTAAAATTTCCAGGAAATATGTATTATGTCAAGGATACATCTGTTTGTATCCCAGAACATCCCCAAGCCTTTAGAAGGAAAATACTGTATTTCACATGCTCAACAGACAGCATGCAATCATGTAATGAAAGACTATATAACTGTGCATATGCATTAGGGTGATACTTTTGGAATACGAAGGAAACCTTAATTCCAGTACTTTCTATCTTTTGAATATTTGATTTCACTGGTGTTAATGTAGTAGTAATGTGGTAGTCTTTCACTTCAGTTTTTGTGTAAATGTGTTTCTCTTCAACAATGAACATTTCAGGACCCATTTACAGATGACCAGACTCAATAATCAGTTGCTATACAATCTGTATCTTAATACTGAGAACATAACACTCCCACCCTGCTTCCTGGCAACCAATCTGTTGGTTGACTGTCTTCATTGACTGTCAATGACTGTCTTAATTTGTCAATGACTGTCTTCAATGACTGTCTTCATTTTGACAGCTGAGCAATGGAACAAGCTATTCCAAAATCCATCTATGGACTAAAATACTGAATCTAAAGCATAGCAATTCTGTAAATTCTTGACAAGCTATAACATGACTTAATCTTAACTATTAATTCCGGCTAAAGAAAATAGACGCACTCAAGTACTCTCTAACTGAAGAGTACATTCCCATCAACTGAACCCAAATGAATAAAACTATAACCCTAGAAAATAGTACAAATGAGTACTTGGTAGTTATAATGCATTATTACTTGGCTTTGATTTTCAGAGAAAAGACTAATTAAATAATTCCTGAATGCCTACAAAGAAATAGAATAAGCCCCACTTGATTTCTTGACAGAACCATGTAGATAATGAGCAGGTATCAGCAAAATGAAGTTTAAGATGATAATACATATACCATGAATGCTTTAAAAAATGTAATAATGAACTTGTTTGAAGAAAAAAAATGTTACCTAAACCACAACAATTTCTTCTTACTAACAGACAAAATGAATTGTCTGATATTGTTTGATAACAATGGTTATCAAGTATGGAAGTCAATACTTATCAGTCCTGTTTGTCAATTATTTTACATCAAGATATAGTCTCTGTCTCTCTCACTATGATTTTGTTCCCTACCCTGCTAATCCCTACTTTAGTCATTACCCAGTTTCTGCTGGAACAGCAAAACAATTCTGTGTTTTCACATTAAGAATAAAAGCCAGTATTCAGATTCAAGAGGGAAAAAAAAAAAAGATACTTTCTTCACCTCTTTGTCTGGATTTTTTTCCCTTTGAAAACTTCCTACTCACTACAGAATTCCAGCAAAACCCATAGTTCACATTCCACCCTACTCATATGTCCAGTGTTTGAACTAGTGCAATTGTTTTTCACAGTCCATCACCAGAAATAAACAAATTGAACCAAAAAGAGTTCTGAACGTTAGGTATTGAGACATTTGATACCTCTGATACTTTGTCAGGAGATACTGGCTGTATCCATACAGTTGCATTTACAATTATTATGAGTGCATTAGTTGTTTAAGAAAGTGACTGGAAAAATGGTCTTATTATATTTCCTGAAGTATGAGCTTCTCCTTATACAGTCTACAAGTTTTATGTCTTGAGCAACATACAACTTATTAAAAGCAAACTGAATGAAAACAAGAGGCTTCCCTTGTCTATTAAATGGTTCCTGATATTTTCTATAACTGTATTGGGTTTATGTGGCAAAGTTTTGGCAGCAAGGGGGGGATGCAAGGGTGGCCTCTGTGAGAAGTCCAGAAGTTGCCCCATGTTAGAGAAGTCCCAGAGGGACCCACTGCTGACCAAAGCCAAGCAAATGAGCAATGCTGGTTGTGCCTCTGGGACAGAAGATTTAAGAATGGGGAAAAACTGCTGCATAACAGGAGCTGGAAGAGAGGACTGAGAAACAGCCTTGTGTCTGCAGGGTCATCGACACCAAGGTCACTGCAGAAGGAGGGCAGGAGGTGCTCCAGGTGCTCCCAAGCTGAAGTTTCCCTGCAGCCTATGGAGAGGCCTATGGTGGAGCAGGCTGTCCCCCTGCAGCCCATGGGCACCACAGTGGAACAGATTTCCACACTGCAGCCCACAGAGAGGAGCTCACACAGGAGCAAGGGATCTGGGGGAAGCTGCCACCCATGGGGGATCTGGGTTGGAGCAGTTTGCTCCTGATGGATGGACCCCATGGTACGTATCCATATTGGAGCAATTCTTGAAGAATTTCTTGAAGAATTCTGAAGAATTCTTGAAGAATTCTTGAAGAATTGCTGCCTGTTGGAAGCCCACGCAAGATCAGTTTGGGGAGGATGGCATCTCATGGGAGGGACCCCATGTGAAGCAGGGGCAGAGACTGACGATGAAGGTGCAGCAGATGACAAAGTGTTATGGACTGACTGCACCTCCCATTCCCCTGCACAGCTCAGGGAGAGGAAACAGGAGGATGAGGATAGAGAGAAAGGAGGTTTTAGTTTTCTTTCAGTTCTCACTGCTTTACTGTTATTTATTGTCAATTAACTAATCTTTTCCACACTGAGTCTGTTTTGTCTGTGTTTGTATTTGGTGAGTGATCTCCTCGTCCTTATCTCAACCCACAAGATGTTTCATGGTATTTTCTCCCTGTCCTGTGGAGGAGGGAGAGTGAGAGATCTGTGTGGAGGGCACCTGATGGCTAGCCAAGGTCAACCTAACATGCTAACCAACATGATAGTCCATGGCAACATTAGTCATACTTAGTGTTTTTACAGGAAGATTTTCTCCCAGCCAACATGTTTATAGATTTAAAATTCAACAGAAGATTTGGAAAAGATGTGCAAATAGGTTTCAGCTCTATAGAAAATCTGCTGCAATGTGCTTTCTACCTGCAAATGAATAATATCACCTCCAACAACTTGCTGATAACGTTTATCACTAGCGAAGTTCTGCTAAAAGTAAATGGCAGTTTTCACTGCAGGGAAAATTGTACATTACAGAGAATTCACAGCTGGATGTCAAGTACAAATTCATACTGGTAGAAATCTTGTATTCTAAATATGATTATGGTGAGGTCACCAACAGTTACCTTTTAAAAAATTAGAGTTCTGATGGTGACATACAATGCAAATGTAACACAAAAGGAAACATCGAATTCCCAGTCTTGCACTCATGTTTATTTTGCTCTAGGTCAGATGTGTACTGTTGAAATTGTACTGTACTGTTGTTTTTATAAATTATTTGGACGTAGGACTAGAAGGTGTTTTGCACAAATTTGCTGATGATATTAAACTGGGAGGAGCTGTTGACTCTGTTGAGGGTGGAAAGGCATTGCCGAAAGATCTGGACAGATTGGAGAGCTGGGCATGAAGTTTAACAAGAGCAAGTGCTGGGTCCTGCACCTGGGAAGTGGCAACAACAAAACCAAGAAACAGTTCTTCCTCCAAGAGAAGTTACACGAAGTAATGATAATTTGGTGGTATTTAATGATTATCTATGATAAAATATATTTAATCCTTATTCATCATTATTTGCAAAAGAAAATGTCATATTACTGTGTAATGCAATACAACAATACCATGAGCTCTATTTGTTAAATCTATAATGAGAAGCACAGAGAAGTAATTTATCTACAGCATATTGTACATTAACACAAGTCTGCATTCTTAATTTTGCCTGAAATAATATTCTTTTCAGAAGTGCCAAATTTTAAAAGTGCTACTTTTAATTGTGCAAACTTTTAAGCAGCACATACACAGTTTGAAGCACTGACCAAAGACAAATCTAAATTCACTGGAATCTTGTCCTAGTGTAAAGAAAATCTGATATAGTGCTAGATGTTATTATGATAATCTAACATTACTATATGCATAATATTAGTACAGTAACAGCAATGGTCTCAGTTCTGCCACACAAACATATATAAACCACTATATTCACACATGAAAACGTTTCAATGGTTTGGGTCTACAGCTTTAATTTCATTCCTATTTGCAACACAGTTGTATAATGAGTATATAATATTTATAGAGACAGCATCCCATATAAACAAAGAACAATTATGATCAGGTTACAGATCATTACTAACAGCTCACTCATAATTTGGAAAAAAAAAATAAATATCTGTCTTTAGTCAAACTCTTTCTTCACAGATGCATCACCTAAAGAAGAAACATTTGATGCACTGACATATATATGTATTGCTATCTCTAATTCTGCAGCAGAACATTTTAAATCTTTTTAAAGGAAAATGAAAGTTTCTGTTGAAGAAACGGGAATTTTTTGTGGGAAGTTATTCTTATTTTTTGGAAGAATACACTGTTTTCACAATTTATATTACCAGGCTTTGTGGAGTAACTTTCCCGAGTTCTTCATTTTTAGGAACAGAAGGGTACCCTCTCCTTTTTACAACAATGTTGTATTATTGAGTTACTGTATGATCTTTACTTTTTTATTTTACTATTATCTTCAATTCAAATTCTTCTCTTTTGAATTTCTCAGTTTCCTAGATGATAGGAAAAACTGGTTGATTCAGTTTTAAGTTCTGTTTTTTCTAAAACGTGAGAAGTATCTGAAAGTGTAACATATCTAGTTGGGAAAGATAATCTGATTGTTAAATAGATATATACTATCATCTATTATTTAATGTTAATATTTATTAGCACTTATGTAGTAATATTTATTATCAATGAGTTGTATTAACCATTAGTATTAGTATTAACCATTAGTAATCAAACAATCTATTATTAAATAGTATTAAATCATTAATATTTATTAGAATAAATATATATTATTATTTTCCTAAACCACAAGAAAATAGCCGAAGTCCAGATGGTAATGTACAGATTAGAAAAAGCTTGACAATTGTTTTTGGAGACAAAAATAGCTATGAGAATAAGGTGTTAGCTTACATTTTGCCAGTCTCTTTATCAGAATCAGAATCGTAAGATGAAGCACCTATTTTCTAAACTACTTATCTTTTTCAATCTATATGGGAACAGAGTTTTTACAATGTTGGTAAATCTGTGTTGAGCCCTAAAGCCCTAAAAACTGTAGTGAATTGGAAGTTTGGGCCTCTTGGCAGCTGCATGGTTTATTTCCTTCTACATGCAAAGGCACGTTTCCAGGTATACTACACAGCTTCAGTGATAATTCCTGGCCCAGAATTCTACCGGTTTTATTTGTTTGTTTGCAATGCCCAGTTAGAGATTCACTTGTTGCAGAATTGTGTTTGTTCTTAAGTAACTTTCATTGATTTAGCTTTCTGTTTTGATTTTCAGTGTCCCAAAGCACCACTTCACTACCTACATATTTTTTGATTCCACTTGTTGAAAAGGAAATCTTTCATTGCAAGGGGATAAGAAGAAAAAGCCAACAGTTTTCAGTAGCTGTTTTTTTTTTTTTACTCTCTACAAATAAGCTCCAGGACAGATGCTGAGATGGACGTTCTCCCTCAGTTTGGCGTTCTAATACGGTGGCTAGCCTCAAGCTTGTGGAAAGATGTTAGACTAGTCTTACATTCCTGTTGTCATTTGTGAAGAGCCTATCAGAATAAATTAGCAAGCATGTACTTGGCCTGAACTTCATAAATAGAAATGCAATGTATGTGCATATTACATTACTTGTTTTCCAAATCACACTGTATTTGTGGCTTTATTAATTCTGTATTGATGTTTTGTCTCAGTTTAGTTCTCAACTCCCATGAACCTGGATAGATGCCAGAAAAATGTTAGCAAGGAAATATACATATATTATACAATATACATGTATATATTACCTACATATTTTCCTGAATACATATATATAAATGTATATATCTAAACATTTTATTATCTCACAAATTCCCATCAAACCTTCAAATTGCTAATGGGGGATAAATATTACTACAGTTCAAGAGTATTGCTCACAGGGAGATAGCACTTTTATCATTTTACTGTTTATAGCAGTTGTTTAGATGCTAGCACAGATATTGCATTGTACTGAAACCAACAGAGAGGGGTATTCACAGACACAGCTCGTTGCCTTTTGTATGCTACAGCAAAGCAATGGCAATGAAACTATTTATCATTCTGCTGGGGAAAAAAAGTCTAAAAATAAACAGTGTATTTTTCTACACTGTTAGTCAGCTGCTTTTTAACATTCAGATCACATCCAAGAAATTCTCTCATAGAAAAATACAAGTGATAAAAAAATAATAATTTTACTGTAACACCCAGTACAAAACATACTAAATAATAAGTACCAGAGCTATTATTTAGCATATTCACTTATGTCAAAGTATAATGATTATGAAGAACACTAATTCAGCTACCAGATTTCATGGCACATCAGCTTGTACAAGTCTAGATGCTCTATGTGCAATTGGCCCAGAAGGAAGGTGTTAACCTGAAAAAGATACTTGCTTTCTTCTATATATTACATGCTATGCAGCAGAGACAAGGAGAATTTTGGCCAGCTCATCTGCTAGAGCTCCTCTTTCTGGAGACACATGCTCCTAAGGTATAAACACATTTCCACCTTTACTATGTCAGAGTCACATACCAAACCATATACTTTAACAGTATTATCTAGCTCCTGGTTTAAGAAATAGACACAAGCTTGGTACCTTCTGCTAGAGAAGTAACCCACTGAACATCTTTTGAGAGCTTTAGTCATCGGTCATTTTCAGGGAGATGACTTCTTCAGGCCAAACTTCCATGTCCTGGCAACTGCCTGAGGTTTTCAAAGGCATGGTTTCAGGTTTTAGTACATTCAAAACAGCTCTGACTTTACAGTAACTGCTCAGAGTATACTCAAAGAGTACAGTTACTTGTTGTAGCTTTCTTCAGCACAATCTAGGACAGAAAGGATGACTTCACTTATGTGGATCAAGGTTGAGATGACCAAATATTGCAGTGTGGCCTCCCCTGAGTTGCTAATGACAGTCAGTAGCATCCCATCCTTGCCCACAAGAACTCCTTAGAATTTGTATGGGAACAGAAGTGAATTTCTACATCAGCAGCAGGCTGTATTGGAGTATCCAGGGAGAATTTCTCCTGGCTGCCTTTATTTGTGGATGCTTGCAGCAGTCCAGCTGCTGTAGAGTGCCATAGCAGCTTAATGTGGTATGAAAAAAACATATCTGATGTTTCGTAAGGATTGCAGTTCTATTATTCAGAATAACAGGCATAAAGACATACATTTATAACCATATTTCTATTTTTATACCTTATTTATTTATATATGTATTTGTACCTTTATGAAATTCCAAGATCATAAAAGCTTGGTATGAACAAATTCAGACTGAACCATATGGAAAAAAAAATAAAGCAAAAACATTAAGAAAGTTTAAGTTGCAGAGGTCTTTGGTTTGAAATTACACTCAGTTAATTTGAGGATTTGTTGCCTAAGATGACTTAAGTATCTAAGACATGCATGTAACTCTAATGGCTGCCAGGCACTTATTTCCTATCATCCTAACAAAAGTAAATCATTGTTTTATAATAAACATTTTTTTTTCCCAGTAATTATTTATTATGCTTGTTACTGCTTTCCCGCTATCCTCATAGAGTTTATGCACTCTATATGATACCACCCTGAATGATATCCCATTTGTTCATTAACGTTAGCATAGTCCATCTAGTACTGTGGACTAGATCGCCCATCTTGTCTACTAATCTTCTCCATCCAAGAGGCAATAAGGGATGAATTTTTAAGCAATGAATATTGCAGCAGTGCTAAATGCAGTCTTCTGTGTCCTGACCAGGAGCTTCTACAGACACTGAAAAAGGTAGCATGGATATAAGCATCCCACATAAATGCTGTCTTTCATCAGAGGTTCTGGCTCTCAAATTTGCTGAGACTGGACCACCTCCCAGGTAAGTGATCAGAGAAAATAAAGTTGTAAGGAACTTTGAAGGGCTATTGTAATTGTCATCTGTTTTCTCTACCTGTGACTGAAACATCTTCAAAGTCCCTAATGAACCAGCATAAGTTCAGCAGGAAAAGAGTAAATGCAAAAACCTTGTTGTCTAAGCTTAAGTGCAATGTACTTGTACAATGCACAGCCATTATGTCTTGCTTAACTGTCACTGTAAAAGAAACAGTTACCAAATTTGGGCATGTGTTTATCTTCATTGTATTAAACAAAGCAGAGATGTTTGTCATCATACACCTTGTTCCTAATGTCATACACAGGATCTTATGTTTAAGTGCTTTAATAGTTCTAAGCCAATTTATGTTATCCTGCTAGATGGCTCTGTATTAATGCATTAAGCTGATACAAACATAGTCTATCCTTGTCACAACCTCCAGATGCTACGGAAAAACGTCATTATATACTCACACAGGCAGATTTTGTAAATCTGGCTGCCTCTGAGTCAGGCACTAGAGCAACAGGAAAAACAATAGTAAATACAGTTAAGCAACCACGAATGTTATGTACTTTTGCACTTCAGAAGCAAATACACAGTAAAAAAAACATTTTCACATCCAAGTGATAATCATTTACCTAGTAGGGATTCACTGCAGGGTCTACAGAATAACCCATGACATTCAGCTGCAAAAATCCAGTGCCTACCACCAGGTATGTCTTCCAGTGACACAGAACATATCCAGTTGTCTGACATGAATGAAATCAGATCAATTAACTAATGGAAACTGGAAATAACAGGAAAACCCTGAGAAGTGGACTAGTAAAGAAGAACTTCAAAAGATTATGCACATTAAATTTGTACAAATTCAGATTCATATCTGAAAATAAACTTGTTGCAGCTATCATTCTTTTCCTGGACTAAGTTATGTAGATAAGCAGACAAGAAAAGGGTCTTTCCTTCTAACTGCTCCTAAGAAGTAAGAGCACGTAAAAAACTGTCATATTAACTATCACTCACTGGAATATTTCATGAGCACGTAGTTTATACATGTAGAAGTTTCATTTTTTCCCTCACTAAAATATAGGCTTGCTTTTTGATACACACACACACACACACACAAAAGTTACATTTTAAGCAGTAAGATTGTTTTTATCTTTTGGAAGCTAGAACAAGACTTCCTCCAAGTCTAACCTTTCCCAGATAATACTGTAAGAACAATGTAGTTCTATACAAATTCAGAGTTATTACTAAATGCTGACATCTGGATATTAGATGACTGTGCATACAACAGCATAGTGACCCTTTTTTAGGAGTTGTCAGTTGATTTTATCATTTATTTTGGCAACATTGTTTATCATTTTGTTTCCAATAGTTCTTATGCAACAGAACACTCGTGTAACACGAGCTTTCCTATCCCAAAAAATTGACAACCCAAAAATTAAAACAAGGACGACAGAAAATGGTAAATTCTCAGGAAAATATATCAAAGGTAGCCCTTAGCCAAATCTTGAAAACAGGTTTATTTTTATTTTTCAAAGCTAGTGATAAATATTGTTTCTAAATGTCCTTAAATTTATTTCTTGAAAACACATGCAAAAAAGTGAGTATTTAGGAGATCTCTAGTATAAGCTGACACAAGTTTCCCTCTACAGAATAGCTGTATTAAAACTGGAAGTTCATTGCAAAAGATCTCTCCTTACTTTCAGACTACTCAATTTTTACTGTCACCTGTAGTTTCACAACAAGCAGTTTTCCCTACTGAACCCTCCTAATCTTGGAGGTTTGTTCATATTACATTGAAGATAGGTAACCTTTTGCTATTTTAGTTATACTGAAGGTACCTTTTGCTACTCTAACACTAGTAACAGGATGAACCTGTCATTCGTTGCTCTGTCATGTTTTATTGTATTCTACAAAATTGAAACATTTCATACAGTATCTCACAACCCTAGTCTAATTAGGTAAATTAATTCAGACTAACACAGGATATGAATTGAAATGTAATAACTATTTCAGACTGGCCACTTGAGTGTGCTCTTATTCTACATACTGTTATACTGGTTTGGAGTAACATCTTACATCAGAATGAGTGTATCCATACAGGATGTTAAAGTTTACTATTAATTTTTCCACAGGTGCCTTACTTTCTCTTTCCCCTCCACTTTCCCACGTAGGCAAATCCAGTGACAAGAGTAAAAGCGCTATCGCACTATCTTTTCAATTTACATGTAAGTGGATGAAAAGAAGGTTCTACTTTCATATCAAATCACAGATTATAGTCATGTAATACAGCACTGGCATTGCTAGTTTGCAAGGCTTGAGACAGAAGAATGAATGTGTGGCTTGTTTTGTTAGAACTTACTCAATCACCTTCTGGTTTGCTTTCACTTGATTTAACTGCAACAGCATTTTTTCTTCTGATGGCTAATTTGTTTTATTTTTTCTTATCGTTGTATGAGACAGACAGGGTTTTATACAGATAATAATAAAAACTAACTCCTCTGTGCAGAATGAGATATTTATGACTCTAACAAGCACAGAATGGTTTGTGTTGGAAGGGACCTAAAAGATCATCTAGTTCCAACCCCCCTGTCATGGGCAAGGACACCTCCCACCAGACCAGAATGCTCAAAGCCCCATCCAACCTGGCCCTGAGCACTTCCAGTGATAGGGCTTCCACAGCTTCTCTGGATAGCTTGTTCCAGTGTCTCACCACCCCCATAGGAAATAATGTCTTCCTCATATCTAATGTATATCTACCCTCTTTTAGTTTAAAAATGTTACTTCTTGTCCTATCAATACACTCCCTGATAAAAGAGTCCCTCTCCAGCTTTCTTGTAGGCCCCCAATACATAATGATGTAGTGCAAAGAAATAAAGGCCTGGTATGACAGCAGAGGCCTTGAGAAGTAGAGACACAAGACAGTACAGTAATACAGAATTTTGGCATGGCATGACAAGAGATGGGACAAAGGCTTAGCACTGGAGACCCCATAACTACAGAAAAAGGACCTAAAACACGCACTGCAAAGCCTAGATGAAGTGGTCCAAATTTATATCAGAGAATTAAAGGTTTGAATCATCTGGATCTGAGTTTCACCTACTTCTAACACTGCTGGGTATATAAAAATCTTAGAGACATAGAATCACAGAATGTTTTGGATTGAAAGGGACAATAAAGCTTATCAAATTCCAACCTTCTGCCATGGGCAGGAACACCTCCCACTGGATCAAGTTGAAATCTGAATAAAGCTTTGAATCAGTTTTCAGCTTTAATATGAACATCACCCATTAATATGACACTTGAACACCAGAAGGTGAAATGAATTGCATATAACGATACGTGACAATTTACCAGAAGGGGATAAGGAGACTGTCTGTAGCAGTATCACAGCCGAAAGGTCCCACAATATAGCCCATTCTCCTTAGACTGAAGATGTCCTCCTACCCACAAACTATATATGTGTAGTTGGATAAAATTAAGAAATTAAAAATGCAGGCCAACCCACCAGAAATAACGTATCTTGATAGAAATTTTCTTAGGTCATGAAAAGGTCTTCCAAGAGAAACAGAAGGACCTTCCTCAATAGGGAAATTAAATATTTTTTTTAGGGAAAGAAAACAAAAACAAAACAAACAAACAAAAAAAAAACAACTTGACATGATCACTTCACAGCAGCAACTAGGAATTCCAATTATAGACTCAAGTATTGGTTGCACTGGTAAAAGAAATTATAGGAAAGTAGTTCCTCATAGGGAGGCTCTAAGTGTGCAGATATTTAAGAAGTACATTAGCTAAATCATAGAACAGCTCGCGTTAAAAGGGACCTTAAAAGACCATGTAATTCCAACCCCCCTGCCATAGGAAGGGATGCCACCTACTAGATCAGGTTGCTCAGGGCCTCATCCAATTTGGTCTTGAACACCTCCAGGGATGGGGTATCCACAACCTCTCTGGGCAACCTGTGCCAGTGCCTCACCACCCTCTAAGGGAAGAATTTCCTCCTAACCTGTAATCTAAATCTCCCCTCTTTTAGTTTAAAACCATTCCCTCTTGTCCTGTCACTATCTGACTGACTAAGAAGTTGCTCTCCGTATTTTTTATAAGACCCCTTCAGGGAATGAAAAGTTGCAATAACATGCCTTCTCTTCTTGCCCAGGGCCTTCTCTTCCCCAGACTGAACAGCCCCAGCTCCCTCAGCCCTTCTTCATAGGAGAGGGGCTCCAGTCCTCTGATCGTCTTTGTGGCCCTCCTCCGGCCCCATTCGAGCAGCTCCACATCTTTCTTGTGCTGGAGGCCCCAGACCTGGATGCAGCACTCCAAGCGAGGCCTCGCAACATAAGAGTAGAGGGGACAATCACCTCCCTCAGACTGCTGCCCACTCCTCTGATGCTGAAGCCCAGGATGCAGTTGGCCTTCTGGGCTGCAAGCATGCACCGCTGGCTCATGTCAAGCTTATCGTCCACCAGAACCCCCAAGTCTTTCTCTTCAGGGCTGCTCTCAATGAGTTCTACTCCCAGTCTGTACTCATGTCTGGGATTGCCCTGATCCGGGTGCAGCACCCTGCACTTAGCCTTGTTGAACCTCACTAGGCTCACTTAGGCCCACTTCCCAAGCTCATCCAGGTCCCTTTGGATGGCTTCCCTTCCTTCTGTTATATTGACTGTACCAATTAGTCTAGTGTTATCTGCAAACTTGCTGAGGGTGCACTCAACCCCATTGCCTGTGTTGTTGGTAAGGATATTAGCCAGTACTGGTCCCAGGATGGACCCCTGAGGGCATCACTCATCACCAGCTTCCACCTGGACATAGCATCATTGACCACCACCCTCTGGGTATGACCTTCAAGCCAATTCCTTATCCACTGAATGGTCCACCCATCAAATCCATCTCTCTCCAATTTGTAGACCAGGATGTCATGTGGGACCATGTCAAAGGCCTTACAGAATTCCGTGCAGGTGACATCAGTCAGTCTTCCCTTGTCAACTGATGCACTCAATTCCATCACAGAAGACCACCAGATTGGTTAGAAATATTCTAATTTCTTTCTGGGTCGCTTTAATTACATAAAGATTTCTTTTCTTTTCTTTCTTTTTTTTTTTTTTCCCTATTTTGGACAGTTTGATAATCAACAAAACCACCACCATTATAGTAGTCTACTATTGAGAGGGATCGAGATTTTTATTTTGCATACAACATATTTAACTAAATATATAAAACTAACCAGCTTTGTCCATCAGGTCCAAAGAATGAGGAAGCCAAACTATGAATATTCTTTTTTTAGATAGATCGCAGTTCAGACCACAGAGATGAACTATAAAATTGAGTTTTCCAAGTAGTACACATGCCACACAACATGCCGGTGATATCAAGGCAAACACTGTTTTATCAAACCATTATTGCCCACTTTTATACCGCAATTACAGTCAGCCTTTGGGACTCACAGAAAACAAGCCTTGTTTCTAAGGGGGTTTGCACATTCTGCAGATTTTTTTTTTTTTGGCTATCAAAATCTCATGTATATTTGGAAAAGGAAACCGGTTTTGTAGCAATGCTTTCAAACAGGCTAAGAAGCTTTGCAAAACCAGCCTCCTCTGTGGCAAACGCATTAGCTTCCAAAGAGCAATTAGAGCACGGCTCAAGCACTGCGATGAAGTTCTGCCCCCGGTGACCTTCTCCTACGCGCGGGCTGGCAGGATCCACTGAGGGCACGGATCTTGCTTAGTCCGGGTACCTCTGCTACGGCCGCAGCGCTCCCAGTCCCCAGCCCAAAACACCGGAACCCTCCCTACCGGGGCCACCAGCGCAACGGGCTCCCGCCGCCAGGTCCCGGTACCACGGCCCACCAGGGCCCGCGGCCCCTGCTCCCACGAGCCGGGCGCCGCGCTCCCACCGGCCGGGCCCTTCCGAGAGCGCGGCACCTGCCGCCCGCCGGCCTGCCCGCGGGCCCTCGGCAGGGCGTGAGCCGCAGCCTCCTCCTTCCCAGGACGGGCTTCTCCGGCGGGCGCGGACAAAGCGGCCGCACAGCACCTGCTCTGCTGCAGGAAGGGGAGGAGGAGGTTCTCGCCCTGCCCGCCCCCATCTCTGCGCCCGCCGGCTCCCCTCCCCGAGCCCAGCCGTCCCGCCTTCCTCCAGCCGGGCGAGCCGCAGCGCCGGCAGAGAGCTGCACCGGCGCCTTCGGGGGCTCCGGCTGCCCGGGGCCCGCATGACCCCCACGCACGTCCCCAGCATCTGCCCAGGGAAACCAACTCTCGCCGCTGGCTGCACGACGGATCCGCTCCGTGAATAGGCCGGAGGGTGGCACGGGATCCAGCTCTCTTCGCACGAGCGCCCGCTCCGCCTCTCCCCCGAGCACGGGCGCTTACCGTAGGGAGGCGCGGAGGCTTCCCCCTTCCTCGCCATCGTCTCCCGGCGCCCTCCGCGCTGGCAGCGCAACCGGCAGCCCGGCGCCTGCGTCCGCCGCTCAGCGCGCTCTTTGTTGCCGTGAAGGCATGAGAGGAGGCAGCGGCCGGGCAGCCTCCCGCTCCGCCCGCGCCCCGCGCCGGCCCACCCGTCCCGCCGGCTCCACGGCCGACGCCTGCGCCGAGCCCGCGGGGGCGGTGCCCGAGCCGTGGTGGGGGCGGCGGGCGGAGGGGGGGCGCCGAGGGCAGGCGTGGGGGCCGCAGGACGGCCCGCAGCCGGCCGCCTGCCCGCCGCCCCTCGCCGGCCCCGCCTGCGCCCGGCCCCGGCGGCGACTCGGGCAGCCGGTGGCAGCGGCCGCTGTCCCTGCCGAGGCCCGCGGGCTCTCCCCCGCCGCCTGGCGCTGCCGGGAGGAGCGCTCTGCCCCGCGGAACGTGACGGGCAGCAGCGGCAGGATCGGCTCCGCTCGGCTGCGGCGGGCGCGGCAGGCGCCCGTGCCGCAGTCAAGGCGGAGAAGGCTCCCCCTTTCCTGGCCCGTGCCCGTAGCCTGGAGGTTTTGCCGCTGGTAGGACCTGGGCCGTCCTGAAGCCGCTCCTGCCTCGGCCTTGGCCTCGCCGGCCCCGGAGCGGCCGCGGGAAGCGCCTCCCGCCCGCGGCCCCCGGCGGAGCTGTCCGGGCGGCCCGTGCTGAGCGGCCGGGCGAGCTCCCCTAGTTCGCAGTTCACAAAGACATATCAAAGCACATTACCTGAACTTTGGATTAAACTAGCTGGACATGCTCTAGGAGTGCATCTGATGAGCTCCAGACCCTCCCTAGGGGGTATTCAGTGCAGCCCAAAGCAAAAACCCTCCCAAATGCTTAGTAGTACTTGAATCTCACTATTTTACCCTATAAATCCAATAGCATTAGTCCGCATTATTTCCTAACAAAGGAGACTCCTAATGCAGAAC
Organism: Anas platyrhynchos; assembly: GCF_047663525.1. NCBI lineage: Eukaryota > Metazoa > Chordata > Aves > Anseriformes > Anatidae > Anas > Anas platyrhynchos. The sequence continues at coordinate 39,750,284 of NC_092594.1, forward strand.
GAATCCCCTGTGAAGAAAGGCTGAGAATGTTGGGGTTATTTAGCCTAAAGAAGAGAAAGCTCCAAGCAGACCTTATAGCAGCCGTTCAGCATTTAAAGGGGGCCTACAGAAATGATGAGGAGAGACTTTATCAGGGATGGTAGTGACAGGACAAGGGGTAATGGTTTTCAACTTAAAAAAAAAAAAAAAAAAAAAAGTAGGTTCAGTTAAATATAAAAAGAAATTCCTCACCATGAAGGTGGTGAGGCACTGGAAGAGGTCACCCAGAGAAGCTGTGGATGCCCCATCCCTAGAAGTATTCAAGACCAGGCTGTGCAAAAACCCCATCCAACCTGATCTAGTGGGAGGTTCCATGGCAGGGGGGTTAGAACCAGATGGTCTTTAAGGTCCCTCCCAACACAAACCGTTCTGCTATTCTATGATCCTAATGTGAACATTCCTTCAGTGTACTGATTTAGTCAGTCTCTCAGACTTAGGAATGTCTTCAACCCCATTCCAAGCTCTCTTTTAACCTCAGTGCAGACAACATTATTTACTTAATGAAGGGTTGTGGATCCTAATCTAGAAGGCACCTAGAAATAATGTCTCAATTCTGAGCACTATAGAATTTAAATACCGTCCTGCAGCTAGTAAATACATGTAGTGTGTAACATCCTTACAGGTGTTCAGGTACCTGACTCAGGCAGCCAGAGTTGCTTAACACCTATGACAGTATATATTTCCTATGACATTAGCTTTTAATATAGATTCTGAAGCCATCTACCCACCTTTAGAATTTTGTTTTGTGTGTAATTTTATTTAGAATGCCCATAGTAAAAGACATGCTGTTTACCAAAATTATTATTTTTTAAAATAGGTTGAATATGTTTCCTTATACCACGGGGCTGTTGTAATGATAAACCATCTAAGGCATACCAAGTTAATGGAATACAGAAACCATATAAATAACAGATATGCAATATATGAATAGAAAGTGTATTGTTTGGTATTTAATTCTCCACACCACAGTCAGAAACATGACCTATGGAACAGAACCCTATATACAAAAAGGAGCACAGAACACAGGCTTGAGTGCTGGTATTTAAAAGCCCCATAGCCACACAATCCAATGGTACAGTGTACTTTAAACTAGATTTAAAACAGGAAGTACATAAAAAATATTTATGAAGCACCCAGGTAGCAAAAAGTTAAAAATTATGCCTATGACATTTCCTCAATTACCCTTGAAGTACAGGGAAAAAAATCCACTGATATTGGAATGAAAAACCAGTAGTCTGTGCACTAAGTTGACGCTACTGACACGACTCCATTCAGTAAAGACCTGGAATTGTGCCAGGATAAATGCTATGCAACATTGCAACCATCCCCTGTTTCATTAGTTGATATCTATGAAAACAAAAAAAAACAAACAAAAAAAAAAAAAAAAAAAAAAAAACACTCTTACACGGCTTGCTTCCTACTGAAGTGATTTTGCTGTAATAAGTACCAATTCAAGAGTTGTAACAGTCAGTAACAAAACAAGACGTCAAGAATCAAACATACCAAGACAATAACAGTGCTAAAAATATTTGGGTCACCTTACTTTGAGCTGTTTTGCAAAATAAAGCATTATCCAAAATACAGCTCCCAGAGAAGTGTCTTATATTAGAGTAATTAAATTTATATATATATATATTCCAAACAAGGTCATTCACAGAGACATCAAAGAAGCTATTTCTCTCTTGAAAGCATTATTTTAATAAAACCCTAGGTAACATTGCTTTATTGCAGTGAAGCAATAATGTTCAAAAGACTGTATTTTATACATTGCAGTTAATTTACAAAATCAGTGCTTTTGTTTCAACATACAGCCAGAACTGACAGCATTCATAAACACATTTTACATGGCTATCAACATGATATACACATCACTACAACATCTCAAGTGTGTTAAAGTTCATGTTTGTACTAAACTCAAGTTTTAAAAGCCTAGCTAAGCCAGTAGACTTTGTTCTTCTTTAATAAGGAGTTGGTAAGTTATTGGAATGAGACCAGTCCCAGGTACATGCTGTGGTTTGTGCACAGAATGGAAAATTGTGACAGACAGGAGCTGAGGCTGAGCAAAACCCATGCCCCAGTCCCAGTCATGCCCAAGAGCCTGGTACATATCTAAAATATAAAGTTCTGGGTCCCTATAAATCGGCCACAAGGACTTTTCTGGTAACAGGGCTAAGATGTAGGTGGCTGGAAACAGCCCAGGAGACTCGGTATACAGAGAGCAAATGGGCTGTCTCTCGCCATCAGGCCGCCGCACTTCGCAGGCGTTGGAAGGCGACGGAACGCGCCATAGCGTAGGTAAACGCCACAGCTGGCAGGAGGGCCTCAGCGGCCACGGCCGGGCGCGTACACACCGCGGCACCCTCGCCTCCGTCTCCCCGCCGCCCTCCGCCGCGGCCCGGACCGCCAAGAGCCTGCAAGCCCCCACCCGACGCTCCAGGCGGGGGCACTGCGGGCTTGCCGAGGGGAGCACCGCGGCGAGGCGGCCCCGGCCCCGGCCCCGAGCCCGCGGACCTTCCGCACCCGGGTCTCGGCCGGCGCGGCGCTGGCACCCGCGCTCCGAGAGTCCCGCCCCGCCAGGCATCGCCGGGAGCTGCCCCGGCCGCTCGGCCACTCTTCCCGGGATGCCGGCGTTCAGAGCCGCTCGGGAGGGCGGTCGGGCCGGGCCGGGCCGGGCCGGGCGGCGACGGGATGCGGGTCCCAGGGAGGACGAGAAGGGACCGGGCGCTGCTGGCTGGGAAGGGCCGCACGCCGCGGCAGCGCTGGAGGGCGAGGGGCCGCGGGACAGGAGCGCCTTCGGCGGGGCCAAGGGCAGAGCCACGCTCCCTCCTCGACCGTCTCGCTGCCGGCAGTCACTGCCCACTCCTGGCCGTGAGGAAATCCGCGCTCAGTTCTGTTTTTCCTGCCTCTGCATTTTGATCCGTTTACAGCCTTCATGGTCTCCCATGCTCTATTCTTTAGCTGAGTTGTTGCACAGCCCTGGGACTCTCCGTGCACCAAAAGGCATGCTGTGAAGTGTTTAGAAAAAGATGTGTAGGTCTGGTACGCTCTGCTTCCCACTTACATGGCGGAGACAGCTTCAAATTGTCAGGGTTTACAGTTAGAACATTTTATACAATGCATTTCTTTAAACGTGCTTAGCTGTTCTACCTATGCTGTTCTTTTATATGTGCGGTATATAAAAGTTGCTTTTCTGAAGTACTGACATTCCCCTATAGAGTAAAAATACTGCTTATACAGAGAAGTTACTGAACCACCAGTAACCTCCTAGTTTAAAACCAGAAAGTAAAAATGATTCAAAACTCAGGTAGTACCTTGTTTAGTTTCTACGCTGGCCTTTTTTTTCTGGTTTCCTCATTTCCAGAGTCATTTGTGAATTAGGTAAAAGTTGAAGGGTCCTCACCCAGAGCTCACCATCAACAAGTGTGGCCTAGCCCCAGGGTGACACAGCCTAAATGTCAAAAGTGTTTCCATGACAGTGTCATTTATGGAATAAAGCTCCATCTCAAGACAGTTGAGTGTTTCACAGATCAAACAAAATGCTTTAGGAAGGGGAAGCCCACAGACAGTTAATGCGTACCATAGGAGATTGGTATTTCAAGTCCAGCTTCCTGACATATTACCCCAGCAACAAACTGTTTTTGACAACTCCTGATTTTTTGTCCTGAGTTATGTGATGGAGAATCAAGGTTAGTGACCTTACTTTGTTGTCCTATCTTTTTCTGTGATGTACAGCTTTGTGAACAACTTCAGTAGTTCTTTTGACATTAAGGTAATAAAGATTGCTTCACTTGCATGTTATACATGCAAGTGATTGCTTCACTTGCATGTCCTGTCATACCCTTTTTCCTGACAGGAGGTTATTCCAGTGGTGATCTTGTCACTTTAATGGTCACATTTCTGATTGTGACAGAGCTTATGTACTAAACCAAGGAAATGCTGTGGTAGTTGCATTTGAGTGTCACTAGTAAACTTGTCATTGAATCTAAATGTCCCACTGAGTCAAACTATGGGAAAGGTGACAGAATAATAGATCGTCACCCAAATCTTACATGTTAAAAACTGATCCTTTGTCACTTGGTCACTTGTGCCACTCCAAGTATGAATCCCACCTGTCCAATTCATATTTCTATTTGTGGGGGGAGTGATGATTTTTTTCAGAGTAACCTTCAGTGTTAACCTTGCATACGACTCTGGCAGGAAAAAACAACAGATGTATGTTCTCTATTGTAAAGTTGACAGCATCTTTCACATAGACATATCACCTTTAGCACTATTTTGAAATCGGTACTTTTTCTAGTTTAGACAAAAATATCTGATGGCAAAGCTATGTTTGACTGTATCAAGGGCTGTTCCTTAAAAAAAAAAAAAAAGTGAATACAATCATCTGTCTGTTTTTTTCAACATCATCTTGTCTTTTTCTATATAAGGTATAAAATTCTGAAGCAACAAGGTCTCTCTTGTTTCTTGTTTTGTCTTCTTCTCTGTAACAGTGATAGTAGTGACACAACTCGAGTAAGAAAGCAAGATACCATTTTTCAATGGCTGTGGTTCGTGAAAACTCCAAATGAATAACGTGTTGCCTACTGGAAAACGCAGTCCTGAACTATTAACAAAATCACTTAGCAGTTCAGCGTTCAGTTATGCCATAGCTTCTCCTTCTATGCCTAGCAGTGGTCTTCCTGCATTTCTTCTTTTAACTTTACAGATGTTTTTAGGATTTTCTGAAAATACTTTTTTTCACTATGTTGAGACGCATTATAGCCTGTGTTCTTCTTAACTTTGTAACCAACTTGGATTTTTTGTTTGTTTGTTTGTTTTTTGGTCCCGGAAGTGGTGGTTTGGATTGCCCTGGAATTGCCCTGGAAGGAACTGAGGCTTTTCTCTTTTCTCATCGTCTGACAACTGGCAAAATTAAAGATAATATGGAATTCTTGACTGTTTTTTTTTTGTTTGTTTTTGTTTTTTTAATAGAACTTACGAGCAGAAAGAGTTTCAAGCTGCTGCTCATACTAAAATTGTTGTGGAGGACACTATTCCTGTTGCTGCACAATGCGACAAAACTGGAGAGATGAATCTATCATACAGTACAGGGAAAATACATTTTTATCTTAATCTGAATAAAATTTAAAATGTTAACTGTGCTGAACTGGAAGGTAATTTTTCCTACTTCAGTATCCTCTCCCACTCACAAAATGGGCTTGTGAACTTGGTCTTATGAATTCATACACACCAGAAATCTGTGGTAAGTAAACATTCTCTTTAATCTGTAAAATAAAACAAAGAAAAGGCATTAGATTAGATTTACATGGGTAATTACGGATTCTACATAAAATGGTTGCATATTAATAATCCAAATTTAATCATTAGGAAAGTTAACATGTATGAGTATTAGTAGGTGTGGATGTAATCAGGATGATTGCTAAATCATCGTGATTTACCAATTCATAAGCAGATTTTCTACCATGATTACAGCTGCCTAATGTTCCCGTCATGTGCTGCTTCAACTGATTAGGCAGAGAAATTGCAGGTCATATTTTGATCTAGTCTCTGACACAGACTGGAGCAATTTAAGAGTTTATTCAAGGACAGTTTTCCTGTTTAGATTAGGCACACTATAGCAGTACTTTGGCAGTGCTTAAATGTATGAGTAACCATGAAAAAATGTTAAATGATTCTCTATTTTGCATTTATATTATCTGAAAAAGAAAATGGGGAACTGTCTGTAGGAGTCTTTTTTTCAAGACTCATCAGTCTTTTATCTTCTATCAAAAATTAAATTAACAAGGTTAAGGAACAAAGAGACAAAAGGAGCAATTGTGAAGATCACATTTATTCAGCCACAAATTCTAGGGAAACTTAAGGGTGAAATAGCTGGACTACTGCAGTGCAGAATCATTTGGTTATTAAATGAAAACTTACAAGGGGCAAGTTGGACACCATTGCTTTAAAGGGCCTCCAAGAGAGATCTGGAAAAAATATGTACTAGTAAGCCTGATAAACCACGCAAACTAAGTGCAAGTATGAAATACAGAAATATTGGACACAGATAAATGTGATGTGCTAGAGAAGGGTTTCTGTCAAAGGAAGTCATATCTCATAAAATAATTGGAGTTTGCTGAGGCAGCGAATGAATGTGTGGACAAGGGATGCTTGGTTGATAGAAAATGCTTGAACTTCCAAAGTGAATTTGAAAAATCATCAGGTTTTGTAGGGAAAAGTAAGCAGCATGGCTTTTCTTTTTGGTCTTTGCTATTTGGAATATCTACAAATAATCTGGAAAAGGAGGTCAACAGTGAAGTGATAGTATTTACTGATAATACAAAGTTATTCAGTGTAGGAAAAATGAGGCTGGTGCAAAGAACTGCAGAAGGAAACTTTGTAACTATTTCTTCCAAAGGACTCTTACGAAAATTCTTACAAGTAGTCAAAAAAATTAAAGTTGTACATTTTTACCATTTTGTGCAACTTGTCCCATATTAATCTCACAGTAGCCGTGGAACTGTGGAATCTTGAAACTATCTGTTACTATTGTCAGAAAACTGTATTTAAAAAGTTTGCATGGGAATGTCTTATTAAACAAAGTGCACAATCAAAAGGTTATGGGGCAATGTGTTTTTCATAATTACTCTGAGTAAATCGCTGGTATGTTTCACTTTAAACCCATTTTAGTAAATGAAATATTCCCACTGTAGGTGGTCTTGGCTGTAGCAGATTTGAAGTGTGCCTTATTATGGGAAGAGTTAGCTTATGGATGAACAAGGGTTCAAACTGCTATTGAAGCAAATTCCCTAGGAGAAAGTTCAACTTTTTCTTACCTCCTTTAAGCTACAGTCTGTGCACTTAAAAAAAAAAAGATTAATTAATGGTCTAAATATTTTATTTCAGCAAATACAAGTAAGCACTGCAGGAAACGAGCAGCAGCAGAAAAAACACTTACGAAGAATGACAGAGGAACCAATAACACATGCAAGTATAACAGCTACGTTGTAGAATGTTCTTAAACTTTTTTTTTTTTTTTTTTTAACGTCTACTCACAGCTTAGCCCATTTTGGTTTGTAAAGAAACAGTAACATTTGTAGAAAGTCAAGGAATATTTAATCAGACACATTCAGTAAGCAAATAGTAAATAGTACCTGGAAAACCATCCTAATTCACTCACCAAAAATTAATACTTTTTATTTCCCTTTCAAGCGGAGATGTAGGAGTTTAAGAGAAATACAAGGTTTGTATAAGCAGAACTTCAACTCAAATGGGAATGAAACCGTATTTGTAAATGTTACAGAAGAAAACATTATTAAACAGTGAGGGTGGTTAAACACTGGCAGAAAGTTGCGCAGAAGTGTTGTGGAATCTCCACCTGCGGAAATACTCAAAACTCAACTGGATGTGGTCCTGCTCTAGGTGACCCTGCTTAAGCAAGCATAAGGGCTGCACTAGATGATCTCCAGAAGTGCCTTCAAACCCCAACAGGGGTCAATTCATTTGCAATTTCTCACCAAAACGTTCTTGCTTCAGTGTGGTCTTTCATCCGTTACCTGAATTCATCTGTTACCTGAATTTAGTGCTACATGATACAATTGTTGTCCACAGGTATGAGTTTTGCATTGCTTATTTCGCAGGTAGGCCTTCTGGGAAATTAGTTCCTTAAATAATTTTTAAGCATTATAAATCATCCTATTTACCACAGGAAGATTAACAATGTAGCATCCTGGTTAAGCATTATACATAATTTTTCTTGGATGGTCTCAAAATGCTGTTGCAGCCCGATATGGTTCTGTCTCCCACATGTGCCTTCAAATCAAACATAGAATGGCTCAGGTGGGAAGGAACCTTAAAGGCCATGTAATTCCAACCCCCCTGCCATAGGAAGGGATGCCACCTACTAGATCAGGTTGCTCAGGGCCTCATCCAATTTGGTCTTGAACACCTCCAGGGATGGGGTATCCACAACCTCTCTGGGCAACCTGTGCCAGTGCCTCGCCACCCTCTAAGGGAAGAATTTCCTCCTAACCTGTAATCTAAATCTCCCCTCTTTTAGTTTAAAACCATTCCCTCTTGTCCTGTCACTATCTGACTGACTAAGAAGTTGCTCTCCGTATTTTTTATAAGACCCCTTCAGGGAATGAAAAGTTGCAATAACATGCCTTCTCTTCTTGCCCAGGGCCTTCTCTTCCCCAGACTGAACAGCCCCAGCTCTCTCAGCCCTTCTTCATAGGAGAGGGGCTCCAGCCCTCTGATCGTCTTTGTGGCCCTCCTCCGGCCCCATTCGAGCAGCTCCACATCTTTCTTGTGCTGGAGGCCCCAGACCTGGATGCAGCACTCCAAGCGAGGCCTCGCAACATAAGAGTAGAGGGGACAATCACCTCCCTCAGACTGCTGCCCACTCCTCTTTTGGTGCAGTTGTAATTAACAGCATGGTCATATCGGTTTTAAGTATGAAGCAAAGGTTTGTTTGTTCATTTGTTTTTTGAATGAATGAACGCTTCCTATACCTGTCCTGTGGTAACCCAATACTCGCATTTGCTTTTCCGTAGAACCGAGGTGCCGGACGGAAACCGAAGTTATTTCTAAATACTTGCTGTGCTTACCTCGACGCAAGAAAGTGCGCGGTTGGAATGACCACGCTGCAGATTTACGCCCAGCGTTGCTTCAAGATAACCTTTGGCTGCGGCGAGCCCGAACGCCACCGCCCAGACGCCAAACCCGGCTGCCTCAGCCGACCGTAGCGAGAGCCGGCCTCGGCCTCGGCACCAGGCGACCGCCCCGCTCCGCCCCGCCCCGCCCCGCCCGCGGGTCCTCGCCGCGGCCCTGCCCGCCCTCCACGGGGACCGGAACGGCCGCCGCCCCGCCGGGAGCGGCCGCGCTAGGCTCGGGCAGCTGAGGGTCTCTGCGCGGCCGGCCCCGAGGCGGCGTTGCCCTGCCGTACCCCTGGCGTGGCCTCGGCCCGGGCGCGCGGGGCCGTTGGCGCGCGGCCCGGGCGGCAGCGCGCGGGCAGCTACCGGGGGGCCTCGCCGGGCCCTACTTGATGCCCCGCCCCGCGGCGCAGCGCCCTTTCCGGCGCGGGCAGCGAGCATGGTGGGTGTCGGGCGCGGCGCGGCGGCGAGCGAGCCCGCGTCGAAGGTGGCGGTGCCCTTGGGGTGGCGCGCGCGGCTTCCTGGCAGCGCCTCTGCTCGGCGTTACCGCGGGGCCGGGGCGGGCGAGCGGCCTTGCGGGCTTCGGGGCCGGCGCCGTTGGCGCTCGCCGCTCCGAGTCCGGGGGTGTCGCGGGCCGGGAGCGCGCCTGGCGCCCGCCCGAGGCGGACCCGGTGATGGCCCGGCGCCGAGCGCGGCAGGGCTGCCCCGGGCGGCGGCCCGGCGCTGCGGGCTCTCGGGGCCTGTGTCGGGCCTGGGAATCGCCTTAGGGGCGCGGCGGCCTTCCGGCGCGTGGTGAAGGGCTCGTTTTGCCCGTTGAGTTTATCGCTGGTAAACTGACGGCCTTCCTTGGCGTTATTGAAAAAAAACTGTTAGCCCCCTTCCTCTAGGAAGGATTTAGCCGGACGGAGAAGTGCCAGGAGCGAGATGGGATCGACCCCATGCTCAAAGTACACCAGGAAGTATTGCTTTCTGCTACGAGTTGACTAAGCTATACCTAAACGCCAAGAGATGCTATAATGTCTTGAACTGGCCATACAACTGACCCTTTGTTGGTACTTTCTAAAGGGGACACCGCAGAAGGATGTTGTAATAAAACCTGATGCCCCGAGCACGTTACTTTGGGAGAAACATGCAGACTACATAGCTTCGTATGGGACAAAGAAAGATGATTATGTAGGTACCAATTTGTTTTAGCACAGTTGTGGTTTTATTAACAGTAGTAATCAGCCTTATTTACTCATTTTGAGTATGGATTAAATGTGTATTCACGTGCCAATTGTTCACTGCCCTGCAATCCAAAGTGTAAGGAAAAACGCTTTATTGATTTTCCCAGGTCTGTGATGAGTTTTGGCATGTATTATCTGAGCATAAATCTGAAGATTATTGATTTAGCTCTAGAATTACTCTGAGACCTTGGAAGCGTACTACTTGTTGCTCCTTCTTCCTTTAGAATGCACAAGGAGTATATGTATGTTTGCATGTGTCTGCGTCATAGGACAGTGTACTGAGTCTTAGCACAGCACGGCTTTATGCTGACTGGGCTTGATGAACACTTCAACTAGCATCAATTCTGTAGGTGTCAGTCATTGGATGCAACCCACGGGAGTTGGATTCCATTTGGTGAAAAATGTCAATAACTGCTTATGTTTGGGAGAAAGAAAAGTTACAGCTATCTTTATTGTCCACAGAATACCTTAACATTGTTCCTGTAGTTATACATGCCACCTAAAAAAACTGCACGAAAAGAGTAATGCTTACAGGTAGTATAGGTGATGTAACCAATGTTTAGGTAAAAAGTCAATTTCTAGTGAAAGTTCAGGTAGTGGCACTTGTCGGGGAGTTTCATTAAATGATAGATTTATTAATTTTGAGACTTGTTGGGTGGTGACTTGAGTGGTAGCATGGATGCCAAGATAATAATGCATGATCTGAAGTGAACTGGTGGCTTACTACTTGAATATGTTTAACTTGGCATTTAGCTTGATGGCCATAAACTAGAAAATCTAGGGAAGGAGGTGAATGAAGTATATGCACAAACATACCTAACATATGGAGTATGGGGGCTTGCTACATACGAAGTTTTTTATGGGATGGAAAATATTTAGCATATTAAAAACTGTAAATGTTAAATGTACTTTCATTTCATTTCCTATTTTGATGATGTACTTATCTGATTAAGAACTAAAATAAAGCACTTCTTAGGAGTACTGTATGTCGGAGTATTTGAGGATGAGTGGTGTTTACTGGGGGCTGACAGCCATGGATCTCATGGGACAGCTGCACCGAATGAACAAAGAAGAAATTCTGGATTTCATCAAATCTTGTCAACATGAATGTGGTGGAATAAGTGCCAGCATAGGTCATGATCCTCATCTTCTGTATACCCTGAGTGCTGTCCAGGTAAAAGTAACAGGGTAACTGTAGAAACAACTGTTTGTAATTAATAATTTTAATGACGGCAGATTTAGGAGCCAGGTGCTATTTGATATTAATGGCAAAAACTATTTCAGTACCTTATTTTAAAAAAGTATAATGAACAAAATATTAGGATTTAGCTGTGTCACTTCTTTAAAAATTGTCAGATTTGATGAAGTTGTGATGGTAATGTTCATTTACTGGTGACTTTGCATTCTTGAAAAATTATGTAACAGTCATCTTGAAATATTTCTTAGCTATAAGTTTTGCTGTAATTCTGTATATAATTAATTCTGAATTTTATAAGCTCTCAATAGAGTATATTGAGATGTGAAAGATGTGTATGGCCAGAGTAATTATTTATATATATATATATATGCTCAAAAGCGTGTCTCTTACTGTTGCGTGTATACATATATATACATGTATAATACGTACAGTTGCTACGTATTACAACATAATTAGGTAATATTACACAAATGTGTTTTACATAAAGGTGTCTAACTAGCATGTTTACATTTTAGTACTATGCAAATGACATGTTATAGTAGCTAGTTCTCACTGTGTTCTTCAAATCTGCTTTTTTTCTGTATAGCTAAAACGTCATAGCAGTCTGCTACACGTTTTATCTGATGCATGCCCCTTCCTTGAGGAAAAAAAATATTGTCAATCTTTTTTCAACATAGCAGTCTCCATTGTAGATTTAATTTCTCACCATCTAGTCTTTTTTCCTTCTTATGTAAGCGGCAGCAGAAATAGTATGTAGAGGTTCAAATGCTTGTAAACAATTGCTGGTTTGCTTGTGCAGTATACTTCTAGTCTAGTCTCAGGGAAGAGATATTTATATAGTGTTACAAGTAAGTTAACACTATTTACCTGGTTTACGTTATTAAAACATCCTGTTTTAAGAAGAAAATGTTCTGGGTTCTATGGTGTTTGATTTGAAACCCATAGGTAGGACAGAAAAATGTGTTCTTGGGTCAGTGATGATTGTTGGCATGTATTATCTGATCTAAAGTTGATGTTTATCACCACTTTAGCTCTAGAATTACTCTGAGACCCAGGAAACTAGAGTTTCTTTAGGCTGCAGCCTTTGAGCTTTTCCAAACTCTCCGATCAAATTCCTTTCACAAAGCCTAATAAGGTAGGCTTTGAATGTAGGACTTTTTTTTTTTAAAAAAAAAAAAAGACAACAAAACCAAGCTAACTATTAGAAATTAATCTCTGCTAGCAGGCTTTGGCAGTAAGTGATATTACTGGCTGTTTAAATTGCATATATACGAATAGCAGCGTTGCACAAACTGCATGCTTAGGAGTCTAGGGTGTTATCCCATCACAGATTTCACCTATAATCAAATAAATCTGTTGTCTTACATAACGCTAACAAAAATAAATAAACCTGGTTATGCTTTAAAAGGGTGAGCTGGAAGTTAGAAAGTTACAAAGCATGGAGTTCAGCTTGAATTGTCTATATTTTAATTTCAGAAGTTTTTTGCTAGTGATAGATGAACTGCAGAGCATCAAATCTAATTTTAATAAATCTTAGCAAGTACTGCTTATAATCAGTTAAAGTCTCTTACAAGTCCAAAAACTGTTTTTAATAAACAAGTTTGAGAAACCTTTGCTTCTCTTTGATTTTTACTGTGGCTTTCTTTCCAGATTCTTATCTTATATGATAGTCTCCATGTCATTGATGTAAATAAAATTGTTGAATATATACAGAACCTGCAAAAAGAAGATGGATCATTTGCTGGAGATAAATGGGGTAATTTTTAGATCTTTAAAATTAATCAGATAGGTTGACATGTGTAAGTCTACGAACTTAAGTGACCTTGGATGATGTTTTTGCTTGAACACTTATTTCCTGAGTTATGAAAGAGGAGGTTTTGTGAAGAATGAAGTCTTGTTTTATTCATTTCTGAAGGATTCTACACTTGAGTTTCATTCATATTTAAAAAAAATAAATAAAATTAATTTTTTTCCAGCTGTTAAAGTAGAAAACCTTTGGGCACTTCTAACTGACAGTACTTTCATACATCGGATACACTGTTCCCTAAGGAATATTTTATGCTTGCTATTTCATAACTCACTTATGACCTTTATCTGTCGTACATTTTTCACCACATGAGAATGAGGAAAAAAGCCTGCTTTTTTTGTTTCTGCACATAAGTTACTTATGAACAAAGCTGGTAACTTTTAAGCTGTAGCATAATCATTTAGTCGCTTTAAAAATACTTATTCCTGTGGAAAGCTTAAGTTGTAATAATAGGTTGCATATCATTTGTTACTGTTCTAGTAAAATTCATCAGTTAATATCACAGTAGTATATCTGTGCTACTGTAAAGTTAGCTGTTAGGCTCTGTGTTAAAACCTATTGTACTTTGCTGCCTCCTTTTGGTTAAAGTACTGAATCAAATTTGTGGAATGCACAGTGGGTTTGTTCAGAAAATGCAGTTACAACTGAAGAAGTGTGATACCTGATGTAGTACAGAACAGTATGGATTCAGTTTACTAGTTTGTAGATTTTTTAAGAAACTCCCGTATCAGTTTGACAACAACAAAAAAAGGGCATTTGTTAAACATTTGTGCCTGGATTACGTTTTAAGTATTGACTTAAAATACTAATTTTCCACTGTGTGTTTTAGGAGAGAGATATTATTACAGACTTTCTCAGCAATAGGTGTGACTTTTTGGTTTTACTTCCAGGTGAAAGTATGTTAAAGAAAAATTTGAAGTTCTAGTCACTTCTGATCTAATAACAAAAATGATGCCTACTTACTCATAAGGATCAGAGAGCATGAAATGTTGAAGGCAAATCAAGAATTGTCTTTTTCTTTTTGAGTTCATTGCTCTGTCATTATCCAGTAGGGCAGCAGAGAATTTGTTTGCTGTTCTGTGCAGTAAACAGATCATTTGACTTGTAACATGCACTTTGTAAATTGACGAAATAATCATGGGTTGTAAAAGGAAAGAGTATGGGGACATTTTGATTGATCTGTGTTTCTGTTTGCATATTTGTTCCATATTTTCCATGGTGATTTTAAAAGTACTGTTAGTCATAAAAATGTCATTCTGAACTTCTGTATTTTAGGAGAAATAGATACAAGGTTCTCCTTCTGTGCTGCAGCAACTCTTGCACTTCTGGTAAGTCCTAAATCATCACATGAACAAGTACAATGTTTTATTATTGGTGTATAGCTGAAGTTTCTGTTGATCAGCCTGGCTGAACATACAATGTATTAGTCGCCTTTGTGACTTGCAGGGAAAACTGGATACTATTGACGTGGGGAAAGCCGTAGAATTTGTTTTGTCCTGTATGAACTTTGATGGAGGATTTGGCTGTAGACCGGGTTCTGAGTCACATGCGGGACAGGTAAGTTTTATTTTACATGGCAGTGTTTTAAATTAGTGAGCATCATGTAGTACCTGTAAGTGCTTGGTTTTTGACATCTATCATTTTTTATTGATGCCAATTGATGAAACTGTATTGTTTCTCAAGTGTTCATTTCTAGTCCCTTGGTTAAATTAAATGAACAAATAGGTAGATATGAGAAGCTAGGTTTACTTTAATGGAAAAGTAGAACTTTTCTAAAAAGTGAAATGTGCTTATTTTATGTCATGTTTGTATCATGTTTGCAGGACTATATTCTTCGAGATCTTCCTGCATTTAGTCTTTTAAAGTGTTCAGTTTTTAAATATACAAAACACTTATGTCTGTAATTTTAGATCTATTGTTGCACAGGATTTCTGGCTATTACGGACCAGTTGCATCAAATAAACGCTGACTTGTTGGGTTGGTGGCTTTGTGAACGTCAGTTACCTTCTGGAGGTCTCAACGGACGACCAGAGAAGGTATTAGGTGGCTTCTTCTGTTTGTTCAAGGCTTAATCGGGACTATTTTTCTAAAGCTGATGGCTTTCTGGGAAATGTCATGACTTTTTATGAAATGTTTTGTAAATTCCTCAAAGGATTTGATTCTCCATTTTGTCAGTAGCGCTTGCGTGCTCCTTTGTTATTTATAGTTTAGGAAAGTATGCACTAAATTATGTCTTGCTGACCACTGCAACCAGTGTCATATTAAATCAGTGTTTGGGTATTTTATGACACTGGGAGTGATGCCTTCCATAGGATTTGTACAAAAAACAGTGCTTTACTGGATGTTAGTCCTGGGTATAATTGTGTTTCCTGTCACAGTAAGGAATTGGTGTAACCTGGAATAATCTCCACTGGCAAAGAGCAAAGAGACAACTTCCCCCCCCCCCCCCCCCAAAAAAAAAAAAAAAAAAAAAAAAAAAAACACAAACAAAAACAAACACACAAACAAAAAAACAATGGTTGATAGGAAGATTGTTCTTACTTACAAAAAAGATGCTGTAGATTTTTAGCCTTTCCCACACAAGGTGAAGACTTCCACACATTCTTGTGCTTTCTTGGAAAGGCAAAGAGATTATGTAAAAAGAGACTGCATTGAGTAGCTTGCTTCTTATACACCCAGAGAAATTCTTAAGTCTTGTTTCTATACAATGTTGTTATGATAGCACAACTAGGAGTTCACAGAATCACCAAAAAAAAAAAAAAGGCAACATCAAGTTTAAAACAAAATTGAATAATACTGTTTCTCTGTTTGTCAGTTACCTGATGTATGCTATTCATGGTGGGTTCTAGCATCTCTGAAGATGATTGGTAGGCTACATTGGATTGACAGAGACAAACTGCGCTGCTTTATTTTGGCTTGCCAGGATGAGGAGACGGGAGGATTTGCTGACAGACCAGGAGATATGGTAAATAATCCTCAATTAAATAAAGTTTACTTCATAGAATTTTTAAACTTAAAAATCATGTTTTATGTTTGAATGTAACTTGTGATCCAGGTTTGAGCATTTTGCAGAGCTGCAGCAAATGCTGCAGTTGGGAAAGGATAAGGTAGCATTGCTTTAGAAGGCTTCCATGGGGAGCACATGCAATTTTTATATTGCACTTGCTCTGAAGTATCACTCACTGAAGGCAGCTGCTGTTCCCATAGCGTATACCACACTGTCTCACAAGACCACTTAGATCTTGCTAAAAATACTGGCTTGATTTTTTTTAAACAATTTGCAAGCATCTAGAGACCACAAGTTGTCTTCAAATCTCGTGGTGCTTTTGCCTGATCCATGTAAGTCAGTGCTCAGAATCCCTAAATGCCACCAAATAAATCTTCTCACTGTCATTGCCCTAAGTGAGGGAGGAAGAAACTTTGATACCATTAAGAAGATGCTGCTGGTATGGATTTTCTCCTTTTCTCTGACCCAGTACTCTCTCCTGAAAGAGCGATTATGTTTTAGCTAGTCTGTTTTCTGTGGTTTCAAGTAATCAAGATAAATAAAATTTATTATGAGATTGTAGTGCAACTACTCTAGAACACTTGGCTGCTTATTTGTAAAAGGTTGGGGAAAATCTTGGCTATTTTTATTACAGCTGTCAATGTCTTTTCTCCACAAATGCATTAACATGGTTAATAGTTGATGATCTTAGAGGTCTTTTTCAACCTAAATGATTCTGACTCTAAGAACTGGAGTAGCTTTCTGTTTCTTTGTGAGCTGGTACACCCTTCCCACTTGGAGGAGAGAGAAACCTCTTTAACTCTGGTCTGTCATTTGGAAAATATTTTGGTATTGTTAATCATAGAATCATAGACTATCCTGAGTTGGAAGGGACCCTTAAGGATCATCAAGTCCAACTCTTGACACCGCACAGGTCTACCCAAAAGTTCAGACCATGTGACTAAGTGCACAGTCCAATCTCTTCTTAAATTCAGTCAGGCTCGGTGCAGTGACCACTTCCCTGGGGAGCCTGTTCCAGTGTGCAACCACCTTCTCTGTGAAGAACCCCCTCCTGATGTCAAACCTAAATTTCCCCTGCCTCAGTTTAACCCCGTTCCCACGGGTCCTGTCACTGGTGTTAATGGAGAAAAGGTCTCCTGCCTCTTGACACCCCCTTACGAGGAAGTTGTAGACTGCGATGAGGTCTCCCCTCAGCCTCCTCTTCTCCAGGCTGAACAGGCCCAGTGCCCTCAGCCGTTCCTCGTACGTCTTCCCCTCCAGGCCTTTCACCATCTTCGTAGCCCTCCTCTGGACACTCTCCAACAGTTTCATGTCCTTTTTATACTGTGGTGCCCAGAACTGCACACAGTACTCGAGGTGAGGCCGCACCAGTGCAGAGTAGAGCGGGACAATCACCTCCCTCGACCTACTAGCGATGCTGTGCTTGACGCACCCCAGGACACGGTTGGCCCTCCTGGCTGCCAGGGCACACTGCCGGCTCATATTCAACTTGTTGTCTACCACGACCCCCAGATCCATCTCTTCTAGGCTGCTCTCCAGCGTCTCATCGCCCAGTCTGTACGTGCAGCCAGGGTTTCCCTGTCCCAGGTGCAGGTCCCGGCACTTGCTCTTATTGAACTTCACGTGGTTGGTGATCGCCCAGCTCTCCAACCTATCCAGATCCCTCTGCAAGGCCTTTCCACCCTCATTCGAGTCCACAACTCCTCCAAGTTTGGTGTCATCGGCAAACTTGCTCAAAATAGCTTCTATTCCTACATCCAGATCGTTTATAAAAATATTGAAAAGTACCGGCCCTAAAGTGGAGCCTTGAGGGACCCCACTAGTGACCGCCCGCCAGCCTGACGCAGCGCCATTCACCATAACCCTTTGGGCCCTGCCCGTTAGCCAATTGCTCACCCATCGTATGATGTTTTTATTTAGCTGTATGGTGGACATTTTGTCCAGTAGGATCCTATGGGAAACCGTGTCAAAAGCCTTGCTGAAGTCCAAAAAAATCACATCAGCTGGTTTCCCTTGGTCCACCATACGGGTGATCTTATCATAAAAGGAAATCAGGTTAGTTAGGCAGGACCTACCCTTCACAAACCCATGCTGGCTGGGACCAATGACTGCTTTGTCCCCCAGGTGCGCCTCAATAAGTTCGAGAACCATCTTCTCCATGATTTTACCAGGCACTGACGTGAGACTGGCAGGCCTGTAATTGCTAGGGTCTTCATACGTCTAAGGAACTCGCAGAAAGACTCTTCAGAATGCTCCAAGAAAAGCTTGGTACTTAATGCTTTTGTGGCTTTGAGATTAAACTTATTTCTGATGTGCTACAAGAACAAATTTGCAGAGTCTTCGGTATCTAGTGCTGTCACCTTTGTGTTTTTTTGGATATTATTAGTCTTTTTTATTATTTTTACCAGTCTTTTTACCATATCTTGTTGAAATATGGGCACTTCCATGAAAATGTCAATGCGTACAGATTTTGGCACTGCCCCTGTAGGATTTAATTCCTGACAGATCCTTTTTAAAAAAAAAAATAAATAAATCTAGATCGTAGCATTTAACATTGATTGTATTTCAGATTTTGAACCACTTGTCATCTTAAGTTCCAAGCAACCAGTTCTTGGTAACTTAATTTAGCGGTAGTACTTAACTAGCTCTTATTATAATTCAGCAGGTTATCCTGTTTGTATTTTTGCTTGAAAAAAATGCAGAAAGCAGCGGAGGATGACAGCAGTAGCTATACTTCCTAAGAATAGTCTGTTCATAAATAGGTAGAATTTGTCATTTAATTTGCAAATGTATTGGTTGGAAATAAGTGCCTTTCTAGGCCTGCCCATCTGTACAAGGAAAGTCTCTCACATGTCCTCAAGTGTACTTGATTATTATTTTGTGCACTTTTTTCTTAACCCCCTTCTATAATTTTGGGAAGAAACATAAGCATATATGTCTGTATGCTTTGGCCATAACGTGGCTGTAACATGGTTGCAAAACTACTGAGGAACAAGGCTTGTTATGCTAGTATAGTTTCAACCTTTTAGGCTGTCATGCAGTTGGGGCTCCTGTATATGGCTGTAACATTGTAACTAGCTCAGTTTACTGCAGCATAGAACCTTTGCAAGAAGATCTAGAAGTTCCATTAATACAAACAGAATGTATGGTGCACCATGTATCACAGGCAATTTTGGATTTGATCTCATAGAATGGCTAGTTAACTCCACTGGCAGGATGCTTATGCAATGAGACTGAGTAGTCTGCTGCGGTTAGGTGATGATGCATGCTTTTGGGGAAACTTCATAAAGTGAAGGAATACTTTGATATCAAATAACTGGTGCACTTTTCTTTCTCCTTCTTCGTGTTTTTTCTTTTCACTTTTATAGCATAGTAGGTTGCTGCTCTCAATTTTTACAGCACAGCTCTTTATTCAGAGACCATTAAACAGCATTATACTGTTGCTGAAGACCAAATGGGGAATTTATGGAAGCAATACTTGTAGATGATTGTATTTGCCTATTAATTTTTTTTTGTATTTGCTTCTGCTATCCGGTTGTTAACGGAGACATGTCTGCCTCTCTGGGTAGATCATACTGTCTTAACTCTGCATACTGTGGGAGTTGTGCTGTTGTATGTTGGTGGGCAATACAAGTGACAGTTTGCAGCTGTGTAGTGTTGTCTTCCACCATACAGGCTTACAGTTCTCTTGCTAACAAACAGAAGCTTCATCCCATACAAATGAAGAAAATAATGATCTTTTGGAAATGGACACAAACTTTCTTTTTTCTCCCAGGTGGATCCATTTCATACTTTATTTGGAATTGCTGGACTATCCTTACTAGGAGAAGAACAAATTAAAGCTGTCAATCCTGTATTCTGTATGCCAGAAGATGTCCTACGAAGAATAAATGTACAGCCTGAGCTTGTGAGCTGAGCCTCATAGAGACAGGTTGATGATGCTCTGTTTTGGTTTTACTGAGTGGAAGTCATCTCTGAAGCTTGTTAGCATATTATTCTTTGAGATGTGTTTACTATAGTAAAGCAGTAGCTTTGCTGTTAGCTTTGTCACTTTGTAAACTGTATGAGAACAAGCTTGTTCTAATAACCTGAGTGTAACGTGTTCTTCGGTTGTATATATAGAGGTGTAGAAACATTTCTAACCTTTATTTAAATATATGGACCTTGGGAGTTTTTATTTGAATAATCAAGTCAAAGCAATAGTTTGGTTTAATTTCTTCTGTTCCTGCAATATCAACCATGGTAGTATCTGTCTTTACATAAGCATATTTTGATGGTGGATCACACAAAGCACTTTAAATGAATATGGGGAAAACCCCTTAAGCCATGTATGTAATGTCACACATGCTGTATTTAATTCTGCCTGTTAATGCTTGCTATCACTTTTATATACTGAGATGCAAGCTTTTACTTCTGATAGTAATTGATACCAGTGAAAACAACAACAAGTTCTATTAAATAAAAACATTTTCAGTTATTGATAGATGAAATCCCTTTAGGCAAAATTTCACCGCTACTTTAAATGGAAGATACCTTGAGTGTACATATATTGAAAATCACTAACATTAATCATTCTAGAGAAAGTCTTTAGAGGACAGTGACTTGCAGCTGAATATAATATTGTTCCTAAATTTGTTGCTGTTGGATTGAAATTCTGCTTTTGTAGATTTTGAAACAACACTTCATTATGGTGTAATTGAGAATAAAATTAGCCATGGGAAATATTTCTCTGAAGGATGAAGTCCTTTTTGTCTTTGCAGAAACCTGTTACTTTACATCTACCACACATTGGCTGAGACTGAACGGTATTCTGGTACACAGTAAAAGGTAGTTCTGTAGAAGTCTTTGATAGTCTCTGTCTATACATGTATGCTTAAGGGAGGTCTAAAGCTGGTTCAACAGTTTTAAAACCAAGTGATTAGTTTTATCTAGCCTATTCACGTTAGCAGAGAGTAAGAACAGAAATAGACACTAACTTTTTGGTAGACTTCTACTTGTACGGCAATTCAAAGAGAATGAGTTCACATATGAAGAGAATGTTCACGTTTTTTTTTCTAAACCTTTATTTCTCCAAAATCTTTTAGATGAGGTTTAAAAACAAAACAGAAGCTCTTTACTTTTAGCCATCCAGTTTCCTGATGAATTATTTGGTCAAAGGCTGGAATTTATTCAGACTTTGGAGAAAAAAAAAAAGTCATGGTAGGCTTTTTGTTGAGTGCAAGGGAATAAGAGCACTGATCTTTATTTGTAAAGTCAAATAGAAACTTAAAAAGTCACATTCCAGGTTACCTTTGCAAGTACCAATTGTTCATCAAAGTGGTCACTCTTCAGTAGATAGGAATTTGCTAATTTTTCTCCCATGATGTATAAATATAATAGAATTGTCTTCAGAATTTCTAGTGTAATGTAGACTGAGACACCCTGGGAATTAGTATGTGGGTGATACTGCATGACAGTGTAGAACACTAGGTTGAAATCCTATTAATGTTGGAATTTTTCTCTGAAGGAGATGTGGTCAACTTCAGTTGTTAAATGAACTGTAATTCTTGAAGATCTCCTTAAACAGATTACAGATTAAAGAAGATCACATGTACACAAACTAAAAACTTAAGAGTTTTCTTCCATTTTTTACTTCTTTATAAATATTCAGTATGCAGAAAGTGTCATCACTTTTTTTGTGCAAACAATCACTTTTTTGCTAAATGTACTGTGGAAAAATACCTTGCCCAGTGTGCAATCTTAAAAAGACTTAAATATGTAATTTTGGTATAGAGTACATTGTTACAAGTCTACCTCTGTTTTGTTAAATGTATTTCTTGTCTGAGCTTATGTACTTGCAAACACTGCAATAATTAATTTGCTATTCTCAGTCTTCAGTTGCAGGTCCTTTATTAAAGGCTTTCAGAAATTTGCACTTTCATAACATTTTTTTCTGTGTATTTCTTTGTGGGAATGTCCTGACATATCTTCATATTTAGTCTTTAGTACTGTGGTGTAGCTGCTAATCCTAGCAATAATTATTTTTTGAGTGGCTGCATGAGAATTTCCAAAGGAATAGTGAATAACTTAGCTACAACAAATGTCTCTAGATCTGTTTATTAAAAGAGTATCTGGGGAATAAAAGTCAGCCATGGTCAAATCCAGAGATGATGCTTTATTCTAAAGGTGCCACTTTTTGGTTAGGCGAAGTCAGCATTGATTTGTGACCAGGTGGGGGAGGAGGGGGGGGCATGCACTGCACATTGCTTTTGTTTCTGCTTTTCTTGCTATGCACTTGGAATTCTGTCTGAGAGGAGACGGTCTGTCAAATGCTTGCTTCTGGAGCCTGAATGTGAATGGGAAGTTAAGTGTAGGACTTAAGATGGGCAGCAGCTGGAACTGTGGATGATGCTGTTTATCATTTGCAATGAGACTTAAATTTCTGATGCTTGAATTTTTTAAGCTGTGGCTGAGAGCACACACCTGTCTGGGGCAGTGCTTTTCAGGTGTAAGCAGAGGAGCAGCCACTGCTTGCAGTCACTGTAGGATATGTAGATATAACCAACTTTTATTTATATTTTTTTGTTTTGGTTTGGATCTTTTGATATCTGAACTCCGAAGGGGCGCTATTTTTGAAATTCCTGCTAAAATGGCCTCAAAATGTATAGTCTGGTGAAGAAAGAGGGAGAAACAATGCTTAAATGCTCTACTGCTGTTGTAAAAAGTGTAGAAACTTCCCTCCATTTCCCCCCCCCCCCCCCATGCCTTTGCCATCCTTTTATTGGCTGTATTTGTGTATGTTTAATGAAAGCTGTTGTATGGCTGCAACTTAAAACTGACGCTGTCTCTTGAACGGAGGAGCCCCGTGTGTGGCACGCGCCGGGGATCATCCACGTCCCGCCGTCGCCCTGGCGCGAGCGGCCTCGGCGGTTGGGGGATGTACGCATGCGCAGGTGGGCCGCCTTTGACGCCAGCCTTTGACGCCATTTTGGGAGAGCGTGGTGGCCGCGGGTTGGTCTTCGGCACGGAGCCTCCTCCCACGGTGCCCGATCCAGGCGGCGCGGCGATGTCGAGAGGAGGCAGCGAGACGAACGCGTATGG
The DNA here is from genome assembly GCF_047663525.1 of Anas platyrhynchos. NCBI lineage: Eukaryota > Metazoa > Chordata > Aves > Anseriformes > Anatidae > Anas > Anas platyrhynchos. The sequence continues at coordinate 39,773,274 of NC_092594.1, forward strand.
GCGGGCCGTCGTCTCTGCCGCCTCAGGGTCCTATACGGGCCGCTGCTCTTCCACGTCAGGGCTGGGCGGGCGAGTGGAAGAGCCGCCCCGCTATACCCTGGGCCTGCTGCAGACGCCGCGGAGCGCCGCGGACAGCACCGGCGACTTGTCCAGCGGCGGGGCGAAGCCGGGTAGCTCCAGCGGCGCGGGCCTTGCTGCCAGTAGTAGCAGGGTGAAGCTGCCGGTTCCCGGGAGAGGAGGTGGGGTGCGGTGCGGTGTTACTATCTTTATCCGGGTCTTTATCCCTATTCCGTTTTCTTCTGTGTCTTCTGTTTGCCTTCTTGAGTCGAGCTTCGGAAGATCCTGTACGATCGGTAGGTAAGAAGGTGTAGCACTGTCACTTCATCTTAGCCAGCCTCTTCTGTGTTGAGCCGTCAGAAGAACAGAGGTGTTCGTCACTCTTCTTTAAATAAACGTTATTTTTTGCCTAACTTTTTGGATATAGCTCCTGAGGTCTTTTCTGGGCCAATTTCAGTGGTTTGAATGTCACCACAGTGGTTGCTTTTACTAGAGGCCTGCCTGAACCAGTTGGGTACAGTTTTTTTGTTTTTTTTTGCCTAGTCTTTGGAATTGGTAGAAGTGCTGCTATCCTTCGCATGCCCTAAGAATGTTGTGGTCCTGCAATATTATGCTGGTGTTTGTTTTCCTTTAGATAAAGCTGCTTTTACACCCTTTTGCTGCCTCTCTCTAGGGACAACACCCCTGAACAGCTGCTGCATACTGTACATATATGCATCAAACACTTCATAAGACTTGATCCTACTAGCAGAGTCTCTGTCATGGCAGGCTGGAAGAAGTGTCGTTTTCCTTCAGTAGAACTACTCAAAAAGAACGGGGCATTTACTGAAATGCGTTTTGAAGTACATATGTCTCTGTTACCTGTAAATAGGGATGAAGGTAGCACATGGGTTTTTAGTAATCGGTACACGATGGGTGGTGAATCCAAAACAAATAAACAAAAAAAAAACAACAAAAACTTGTGATGCTAACTTGAGTAGAGCAAAACTTATTTATTGAATATATTTTTGTTAAATATTTGTGGGTGGTTTGGAACCTCTGGTCTTTAGAACTACCTTTTTCACCACATTATGCTAGGTTCAGTATATTCAACATCAGTAGCTCTTCTGCTGAACGTCTGAGTGAAGTTCTGCCAAGATCTGAGCGTGTGATAATTTTAAAAATCATCTGTATGCATTGTGATGCAGATTTGTCTACTTTTTAAAAAATAAAATTACAGTCTGATTTAATACTGTCTGGTTTCAGGTGTATCACAGTGACAACTTTGTAAGATTTCTTGCAAATAAATATGGTAATGTAAATATTTTTATACCAATCATGATAAAATATCACATAGTTTATGGTTCATTTAACAAAAATCGGTAAGTACTTTGTCTTTTAAATCAATTTTAATGTAATAGAACAGAAACATTTGGGTTTGTATGCCTCTTAATACCTGGAATTTCTAAGTGGAAAAACTCTTACTCTATATATAAATATATAAATATATATAAAGTAAGATAAATATATATATTAAATCTTAAGTAGAAATTGCGTGTGTTAGATTACCAATGTAATGTTGTATTTACTCATCTCAAGAGAACTGGAGATAAGTAAGAGAACTGGAGATAAGTAAGATACCTGTACTAATTTACTGAAATTAAGGAGTGATTTGAGAAAAAGATATATTGCAGGATTTTAAAAAATATAAGTCAATCTTAAGATACATCTGTAAAAGAAACCAGATGACAAATACATGTATAACCTAGGTTACTCTATGAGTTGGACTCCATGAATTCGAAGGGAGGTAAATTCAAAGGAAGGAAATTTTGAGCTTGGTTATTTATTTTCTTTTACTGTCCTCTCTTAAAAGGAATATTTAGCTTTTTTCTTTTTTTTAAATATATGTATTTTGACCTTTTTGAACATTGGAATTTTCATAAATGCAACTGTGTAGTTTCAAATACAGATTTTAAAACTGATGGGCAAATGTGAGATAGTGTTGAATATTACAGCATTCTTTCATAAATCTAGAACTCAGAATTTGAAATTATGCATTGTAAAATGACTTATAGTTTCAGTTCAGCAATGTAAACAAGGATTTTTGTTGCTACTGCAGCTACAGTCATTGTGGAAAATAATTGCGTCAATACCAGCTGGTTTCAAAATAAACTAATTTTTATTTAATTGCATACTTCTACTACTGTATAGAACTTTTATAGAAAGATATTCATGTGTATTATTTGGTTATCTTATAGTAAGAAAAACAAAGTTTTCTGAAGCGTACATGTATTCTTTATAAGAAGTGACACAAATGTTCTTTTAATTTAACTGATAGGCAATGTAATGTGTCTGCTCTCAAAAGGTTTTTTTTTTCTTTCCCCTCAGAATCTTATCTTGGTGACAGAAGTTCTTGTGCAGAAAATGGTAGCATGTTGAATTTCACAAGTTCTTCTGCGCAAGGCCTGAATAGCACATGTATAGGAAAATTACCCCTTTCTGCTAGTAGATCTGTTTGCAGAAGCCGTACCCCTCATATGGGATATTCAGGTAAAACTGACAGTTCTTAAAGGAAGTAGTTTAACGTGTATCTCTAACATTTCATTAAACACGCTTTATTTTTTAATGTGATTATGGTGAGATATGTGAAGATTTTTAAAACACAAAACATAATGTTTCTTGTATTACAGAAAGTGCAAAATACTATTTTAGATACTTAAGATGTCTTGGCATTGCAAACTCCTGTCACGTAGTTTGCATTCATGTATAAGTTACCAATGTAGTTAAAATCAAGATTTTTTTTCAAGCTGTACAACATTCAGTTAGTCTTGTGGACGTGTTGGTTTCTGTTGTGACTGAACTAAAGAGTGTTTTTTTTCCAGGGTTCTTTTTAGGCTTGTAATGCATTGTACAAGATACCATGAAGTAATTCTTGAGTTTCTTCATGCAAGTTTTGTGCATTTTACGTGGACATCTCCAAGAGTATAGAACATTAGATCTTTAAAAGAACACTTTACACAGTAGTTCATTGGGTGAATGTTTTTAAGTGCTTACGAACAGTCATCTTACAGGGTAACGGTGCCTTGTGTCATGGTGTATTTATCTCGTAGTGCTGAAGTAATGGTATTCAAAGTTAGTCCTTTCAGTCTAACCTTTGTCAGTTCAATTACTAATGATTATTGATGGTTATTTAATGGTAACTCTGAAAACTAGTTAAAAAAAAAGACTGATTTTTTTAAAGAGTGATTTTTCAAACATCCATCTATTCCTGGTAAGATTACAAATCGGGTCTTCACTCGCAACTGAATTGAATTACTTCATTGCACAACTGAAGTAACATGAAGTTTGTCATTTCCTTCAGCTGTTGTGAATCCATTTTTTTTTTGGTGACTACTTCAGGAATTGGAGACCAGAGTGCCTGTGACTTTGAAACCCATAGAGCAGATTTCTCTTTCATCTTTATGCGGCTTAACAATTAAACAAAACTGTATCTTCAGTCTCATTTTACTGTGCAAGCGTGCGTGCGTATATGTTTGCATGTGTGTGTCTATACAATTGTTTATATTTGCTGTGTTGTATGTGAAACTCTTGACAAATCTTTCATTAATCTGTATTGGAGAAAGTGTATCTAAAATAGCACATTATGAAGAACATTGGTCACTGCATTTTTTTTTTTAAGTGTCACAAGCTAACCATCTTCCAAATAAAATTTTTGTAATTACCGTACTTAATTTAGAAACTGTCATCATCATCACCTTTAGTTGCCATTAAAAGAAGAGTAATAACTGTGATGGGGGAAGTCACGAATTGTCCTGGGTAGGACATTCAGAATAACAGTTACATTTTTGGTAGGCCTCAGGTGAAACTTTGCAAGAATGCTGTTGCTGACGTCTTGTGGTCTACAGAACATAGGTAGAGTAAATGAAGGATGAAGACTCAGCTGTGTGCAGCATAAAAGATTTTTAATTTTATTACTAATGCTCAGGTGACAGCTGGTTGCAGATCAGCCTTTTAATCGTCAGTTTCTAGATAAACTCTGATTCTGCTTGCTTTTTGAGATTCCATGTAGGATTAGTTTTGGTTGTTGGGGTATAAACTGGGTGCACCTAGAAGAAAATGGCAGGTTTGGTATATTATGCCTTCTGAGCAGGACCGTTCTGTTCTGAGAATACTTACATTCCATTGGTTTTTGAGAGCTAATTCTGTGAAGAACAGAGGAAGGTAATTGTGGAAAAGAATGTAAATGATTACCATGAAACAGATACAGATTATTAGTGTTTCAGATCAATCAATATGTATATGGTATCAAAATCCAAGACTGTTTAGGTGTTTTTATATAATTCCTTGTATATGCAAGTATCTTTCTTATTTTGCATATGTTAGACTTAGTAGTTAATTAATAATTGCATCTCTTCTGAACATTTAAATGAATTCATGAGGAATTAGTATGTAAATAATCTGTTCTACTCAGCTGTGGTAAGGTTTAGTTTGTCACCTATCTGAAAGTTAAGAAGCTTGAGATCATGAAGCATCTGCTTTTTATGGAGCGGTAATTATTTCAGCATTGATCAGCAAGTTACACTTTAGCATTTAAAAATTTGTTTCAGTTTCTTATTAACTGCTTTGGTGAAATTAATAATTGTTCTTTGCATCTGGTCTTAAAAGAATTTCACGTTAAAAAAAAAGGTATAGCTACCTTATCTCTACAGCATTTTCGAATATGAACAGCGTAGTCTCACAATGGTTGAATATATTGGAACAAAATGTTAGTAGCTTCTCCAGTCAGATTTGAAAGGATGTAAAACCACTTTGCAAATGGGGAACAAAATTAGTGGAGATGCTAAGAGAAGTACTGTATTTGTATTTTTGATCTTTCATAGATTAAAAGAAATGCAGTGTACCAGAGAAAAAGGGCATAACCCCTGTTAGTTAAATCTCTTACTTAGGGAGTGCTGTAACTTAGCACTTAACAGCAGTGCTTCTCAAGTAATGGAGCTTAATGTGGTACTGGGAGACTCACTATCAGATAAGACATATTGTTGCACAAAGGGAAATCAGGGATTAAGTGGTAGCATCAACTCATTTTGCCTGACTACTTACCTCCCAATCCTTACTGCAGATAATACCTCATCTCTGAAACTAACTGCCTCACTTTTTGGGCTTTAGGCACAGAAATATTAGTGCTAGAAGATAAGAGTTGCATTAGTGTTTTTAATCAGTACTATTTAAAGTTCAGTACAGTATGAGGAGTTGTGGGAGTAGTGAGATGAAAGAATGTGTTGAAATAAGCAACAGGACAAGAGGAAGTGGCCTCACGTTGCGCCAGGGGAGGTTTAGGTTGACTATTAAGAAAATTTCCTTAACTGAAAGGGTTGTGTGACATTGAAGCAGGCTGCCAAGTGAAGTAGTTGTCACTATCCCTGGAGGTATTCAAAAGATGTATAGATACTATGTGGTGCTTAAGGACATGGTTTAGTGGTAGACTTGACAGTGCTAGGTTAACGGTTGGATTTGATCTTAGAGGTCTATTCCAAGCTAAATGATTCTATGATTCTGGGAAGTTTGGCTCCAGTCAACTATACTTCATTAAACCGTAGTTGATCACAAATTAGCTTCACAACCTTGTTTCAGTGTTCTGGTTCAGTCACAGCTTGCTCAAGCTTGGAATGTTGAAATATGATTCTACGAGTATAAAGAGGTCGGTTATAACTGAATATATGCAACTGTTTTACAGTTACATCCTCATCTGCAGTCTCTGCTCATACCACTGCATCAGTTATTGTAGCTGTAGTAGAGGGAAGAGGCCTTGCCAGAGGTGAAGTAGGAATGGCCAGTATTGACTTAAAAAATCCTGAGGTGATATTATCACAGTTTGCAGACAATACAACTTATGCCAAGGTATTGTTGCATACTTAATTTTTGTATATCTTACAAGCTGACTACTGTGGATTGCTTGCTTAAAAAAGCTGAACGATCAGAAATGAAACGTAGTCTTTAGAATAAATTTCTCAAAAGCGAAAGTAACAGGTTTTAGAAAATTTGCAATATTTAACATGTCTCAAGGGCTACTGTTTTCTTTAATATGCCTCAGATTTTAGATCAGGAGAGAACATTTTACAAAAGAAAAAAAAAATCCTTCCATAAAGAGTAGTGTGTTCAAACTGTGTGAAAGTGAGTTGCCTTTTGTTGAAGAGTAATTTTTTGTGTAATTTTTATGCTTGTTCACCTTTCCATTGTTATGTGTCCCCTCTTTCATATCTTAATTTTGAAGCATGTAAAATACAGGCTTTTTTTTTTTTCCACATTTCTCCCTTGACAGTTTGTGGATAATTACATAAATGAATCTGACAGACATGCTTAATGATGTTTTTTCTTTATTTATTTGCTAACAAATAGAAGAGCATGTAGTATTCTTTAAATCCCTACAGCAGGTATGTATCACAAATTAAAATGAAATTTTATTTAAATACGGGCATTTTGAGCTATATTGAAAGAGAAAAAAAAGCGAGACTGAGAGAAAGTATACGAGGAGGTTAGAACAAAGCTGAAAACAATTCTTAATCAAAAGATTAATGTTCAGACCCATTGCATTTCTTTGACTTCCAGAGCTCCATTAACTTTTTATCTGTAAAGGCAGAAAGCCAACAGCTGTTGAAAATAAGGTCCTTTTCCCATCAGAGCCATGGAGCAGAGTTTTGGATATTTATCTCTTGCTTCGAACACAAGTATATTTTTGTGTTCAAATAACAGGGGAGAGAGAACCTCTAATTTTTTAAAATATAGTTTTATGTATATTTTTGTATATCTACAAATACAGATAGATTTAGTTTATTAATGTAGAAGTTAGTAGAAAGTTAAGTAATTACTTACAAGCCTGGAACTGTGATTTTAAAATATAAAAATTCTATAGTACTTTATTGCTGATACATTAAAGTGTAGAACTGTTTCAGATTATATAGGGATTTTTATTGAACTATTTGGATTTTTTCTTTTTCAGGTTATTACTAAACTCAAGATTTTAACACCACTGGAAATAATAATGCCAAACACTGCTTGTGATGCAGGGAACACAAAATTGTTTGGTTTGATAACAGAACATTTCAAGGTAGCTGGTAAATTTTATTCCATGTTTTAGAGCTCTTGTTAATCTCTTTTATATGATTGTTGAGTTCTGTCTTCCACAACTTCTGAAGCCTTAAATGCAGTCATATTTTGCATGTTTTCTATGATTTCTGACCTTTTCTATGCTATTTTTTTTACCACGGTAAAGAATTACCCAAACACAGCTCCAGCACTGCTTGTTCTAATCCTTAGAATTACAGAGATTATTACTGATTAAAGCAGTATTACTGATTAAAGCAGAAAATTTTGAAGTTGCATCATTGAAGTAATTTTAACAATACCAAACCTAGGAAGGATTCAGAGATGAAAAAATCAAGTATTTTCCTTTACTCCTATTTTGTTATTTTTTACTTGATAAATAGATGGGCAAATACATCACTGAATAGGAGGAAGAGTACTCACAGGGTGAGATGAATTAGTATATGTATTTTATGAGTATTAAAACCTCAGAACTGTAAAAGCTTTACTGTGTTTCTACTTGACTTATTTCCATGTCTACACTGTTGATGGTTTCCTCACGTAAGACCTGCTTACTGGCTTCCCTCCTCTTTTTCTTGCGTAAATCATTCACAAGTTACACACATGCATTTATATTAGCCTGTACATTTTTATTTCCTTTTAACCAGTGAAGGCTTGATAACGATCCCTTGAGCTTAAACCTTAGAAAGCGAAAACTACAATTTCATTGTCAGCATCAATGCAAGTATTAAAATAATTCTTCCCTAGAAGTCATTAATTCAATCCAGGGTTAAACTCAGAAGTTTGAGTAGCTAGTTCTTGAGAGGAAAAGTTGTATCCAAGAGAAACCCTCTTAATTTTTTTCAGAATCTGGTGTATGAGCCTTTTTAACTGTACTAAATAAAAGAGAAAGATAGATGACCGACAATAGTATGACTTGCATAGGGAACATGTAAGCAGTCATGACAAGACTTTTGTGACTTGCCTTCTGCTAATGAACTGCACTGAATACTTCTGTAAAGACAGATTGCTGAAATCAGTTGATATATTTTCATGGAAACACATACCTCTAGACAAATAGAGAAGCCTATCTGATGAAATATTCACTTTAGCTTTTCAACCCCCTCCCCCCCATCTTTACAGAATGTGACTTTCACAACTGTCCAAAGAAAATACTTCAATGAAACAAAGGGATTGGAATATATAGAACAGTTGTGTGCATCTGAATTCAGCACCATTTTCATGGAGGTTCAGTCAAAGTATGTATAGATAAGGAAAAAACACAGTGTCCAGATAAGTTTTTAACAGCTTTTTACAAATCTGTAGCTTGTTGCATTCTTGAAAGTTAGAAGGTATTAAGAGTTTTTTTATTTTACCTTCCAGTATTTCTGATGTATCCAGAAACTTAAATAAAAAGACTTCTTTGAGCTTTCACAACCTTCTGCTTTTCCCTTTTCACTCTGTCCTTAACGATACACCTTAACAGCTATGATTGCATTTCTTTTTGACCTCAGCAAGTATTTTCCTTGTAGCAGCCATTTTCAGTAATGATACTTCGTCCTGAGTCTTCATTTGAAGTCATGTGTAACCGCTAAACTATGTATGTGCACAATGCTAGTTATATAATATGGATTATTAAGTGTACAGTGACTCAAACATTCATGAATACTTGATTTACATGCTTGTATGTGCACTTTATATGGATAAGTACAAACTTAAAATATATTGCTTTTTCAGTGCTCGCAATGCCAGTAGTTGTAAAACAGCAGAAGTGTAAATGTGATTTCTATAGTGCACAACTTGTTTTCTTTTTTCTGGTAGTTAAATAGTACTATTCAAAATTCATTAAAGATTATTTCTTTCCAAGGTACTACTGTCTTGCAGCTGCTGCAGCTTTGCTAAAATATGTTGAGTTTATTCAAAATTCTGTTTATGCTCCTAAATCACTCAAGGTGCATTTCCAAGGGAGTGAGAAAACAGCTATGATAGATTCATCATCAGCTCAAAATCTTGAACTAGTAACTAATAATAGAGATTCTCGGTAAGAATATTTAAGTTTTCAAATTACAATTTTATAACGTTGTATTTCACCAGATGTCCTTGATGTGTCTGTCAAAGAGCTATCCATTACATTTATTTCTTTATGACAGAACTTACCATTCAGAGTTTTTAAGAACATACAGCACAGACAATTCTACAAGTGAATTGGAGGAGAAGGTATTTTCTCTGTTGGATCCTTACATCAAAGTCTATATTTTATTCAGAATTATAAGTGATGTTGATGCAAATCACAGATTGTAGCAATGTAAAAGCATCATTTCTGCAAGAAGTTGAATATGTTGGATTAAAATGTCTAGATTTTACTCATTTTACACAAGGCAAATAACCTAGACTGGAAAGGTTGATTTGTTTTCCTTTAGCTATAAGGAATAGAGGCAAACGGAGTAATTTCTATAATGGTGGACATCTGTGGTACATGTGCGCACTTGGTTGTGCAGTAGTTCTTCCACAATGAGAACCATATTTATAGCACTTTCCTTTGCTGGCAGTTACTTGTGTTAGTCAGAAGAAGCTGCAAGGCTTCCCTTCTCCATACTGTTACACTTCTAGTCAGAAAGAGGAAAAACTCAAATTGCACATTGTAGCCTGTCAAGGGATCCACTTCTGTTTAGTTACCACCCTGACAGAAAAAGGGGAGCCTGGAGATTTCTCGCTCTACAGGTGTCACTCATAAGAGCTTTCCACTTGAAGAGATGTTGTCCTTGCTCTACTGCTGCTGCTCCTTTTTTTTCCCCTTCTTGTGGGGATCACAAATTACACTGGTGGTTGTATTGTTGAGAAGAAATGGGAGGTAAAGTTTCTTTCTTTTCATCACTCATCCCCTCTTTTTCTGCTCCGTTACTTCATTTGTAATTGCAGGAGCCAGCTGCTCTGAGATCAGTACCTTAGAGCAGTATTCTCTGAAAGCAGCTCCTAAGTCCACAGGTGGTTTTGAGACAAAGAAAGCCCAAGGAGGAACTGAGCAGCAGTAAACTGCTGTCGGCTTCTCTTTCTTTAGCAGTATTTTTGCAGCCATTTTTGCTGATCCACTGGCAGGTTTGAATTGGGCCATGGGCAACTATTTTCGTTACACAGATCTTACTTCTAAAGCCTGAGGTTAGATATCATTGTATCAGATATTAATGCCTGAAGTTAGACATCATTGTATGAGATATTAACAGGTAAAAGTTACTAGTAAAGACACACACCGGAAAGACCTAAATCAAGTTCTTATGCCAATGTTAATTCAGTAGGGGCTTATCTCATTATTTGTACCATATAGGGAAATGAGTCCTCAGAATTATAATTGTTTAAAAGTATGTAATGTTGATAGTATCCCAAATGTGGAGCTCCTCTTTGAATTCATTCAAGTTTTGTCATGAGTTGGATGTGTAGCATGTAGAAGTCAAGAACTTGAAAATAACTTTTATAAAATTTAAGCATGTTATTTGGCTCCTCTATTGACTGGAAGTCGGTTACTTTTAAAAGAAAACAAAATCGTGTCTTTTTTAACTCTTATACCTCTAAGTATATTTAATCATTCTCATATATGTATTTTAACGAAAATCATCTTATCTCTGGTAATATTCTCCTTTTGGAGGTTTTGTTTTGTCCTAAATTCAAGTAGTTCCATTGAGAGGAAAAGTGTGAACTGAAGTAGTAATGGTATACTACTACAAAAAAATTAAGAAATACTGTATACAAATGTATTTTTGTGCTTTGGGAAATGATGTAATGATGGCTAATGTTATATTATATTCCATCTTAATTCCTGATCTGCTGTTGTTCATAAAATAAACATAGTGAGTAGGGAGGCGCTAAGTACCCCAAAACTAAGCCTCAAATTTGTAGGATACTTTTAACTAGAAATGTCATTTGATGTTTACCATCTTTACTTTTGTGAGTGTATTATTCTCATGTATTTTGTTTCGAAAGGAATGGTCACACACTTTTTGGTGTCCTAAATTATACTAAAACTCCAGGTGGAAGTCGAAGACTCAGATCCAATATCCTGGAGCCACTAGTTGATGCGGAAACAATTAACACAAGACTGGATTGTGTTCAGGAATTACTCCAGGATGAGGAGCTGTTTTTTGGTCTTCAAGCAGGTAGTAGTTTATTTTTTAATACATAACAATATTTTTATTTTAAAATACTTTTTCTAATCTGCGAAAGTATATGATACGACTTAATCTGTTTGAAAAGTATATTATTCTGGTTTGTGAGGTAATATTTTTATAATGGACATTTTTTTTTTTAAGTTATATTTATTGAAATACACTGACATTTTTCTTGACTATTTTTCTAAGAAATGTGAACTTATCTGATAAAGTGCATAAAAGTCAGTAAACCAGTGAGGTGTGGTAAGTGTAGTTATGACAAAATAATTTAGCTAATTTTTTTTTTCTTTTGGTAAATAATTTATGAAAATAGGACAAAAGGAAAACCTTAGTGTAAATATTACTAAGCAGTTACTTGCATTTTTTAAAGAAACAGATTTTTAATATGATCTTATTACAATGACATTTAAGTTTCTGATCTGTTTACTTTTGTTTTGCAGTTATCTCAAAATTTCTGGATACAGAACAACTGCTTTCAGTTTTGGTACAAATTCCAAAGCAGGATACAGTATGTTTCAAAATATATGTTAGATGATCAGTTATCTGGATATAACATGCAATATACAAATGTGATATATATAGATATGAAAAAAGGCTGCACCTTAAAAATTGACTAATGTTAACATAGATTTAGATTGTATCTTATTTTATAGCAGTTGAAGGTTCTCAAAGGAGAATGTTAGGAAAATTCAGGTTTGCTGCAATGTTTCATCTTACTTCATGCAAATTAAACTTCAGAAGTTTTCAATCATTCATCACTCCCCACGTTTATTCTTCATAAATGTACATACTACCTAATAGTGCTAAGATAAGAAGGAATTTTCACATCAGCATGAAAGAAAAAACTGTATAGTGGAAATACGGTCTTTTATTTTTGGAGGTTAATACAGTTTTTGATAGCCTAAAGAAAACAATGCATTTTTCTTACAGGAAATTCAAAAAATAGTGAGTTTTCATGTAATATAACTCAATAGAAATTACTACTTATAACCTAAAAAAAAAACCTTGAAAAAGATTCTTGAGAAGCACTTTGACTTTGCTCAACTGTGCTTATAATACAGAGATACAGACAAATGTAAATCTGCATTCAGTTAATAAATGAATTGTGTAAATCTATAAAGCCAGACTTACCTGTTAGTTTCCAAGCTACAGATGTTGTATGAGTTAAGCACAGCTTTTTCACTGGGGAGTTCAGTGTTTTCCTTTGAACAGCAACCAGCTGACAGAAAGTAGCATGTTCAGTTGTACAGCAGTACCAAAAAAGAAGTTTCCTTTGAACTGACTTCTCTAATATGCAGAGAACCTTACGGCTCAGACATAAAGAGAGATACCCAGGTTACAAATAGTGTCTTGAAGTTCTTTCTGCCTCCGGTTCTCAGCTTGACCTATGCTTTTCTGTTAACAAGGCATAATAAATGTTTTGGAGAACTGAGTACGCAGTTTTCTCAGTTTCCTGGCTTATAGATTCAAGGAATACTCTGCTCTTACGTGTTGCCACAGTTCACACATTGCACAAGGGAGACTAAAATGAGATGCAGATAAAAGCATTTATTTGTAACAGAATAACAAGGCAACAAAGCCATAAATGCTTACAGCAACAGTGTTTAATTGAAAGAAGAGCAATGCTTTGATTACGTTAAGACTTCAGAGGGAAGGTACCTTATCCCTTATCCACTTGACAATGGTAGGCATGTTTCAGTCTGTGTGAGTTCTTTATGCGTGCTGTATCCATTAGAGTACATTAAAGAACTTAACTCACAGAAGGCTTCCATCACAAATCACCACTGGGAGAATTAATGAATATACCTTCCGATTCGATTTCCCCTTTTAAGTCTTTTAGGAGCTTGAGACAGATTTAATCTTCCACCTTGAAGGTCATGCTGTAATGTTTTTAACTAGGAGACTGTTGTGGTTAACTGCAGTAAGGTTTCTTTACCTTCAGTATGCCAGTGTGTCTTTTTCAGACTTTTTCAGACTTGGGTCAGCTCCTGTTCTTAACTACTTCATAAACAAAAATTACTGAAGCAGGGTTATAAGTGTTTTCCTAGCAAGTATTGGCATTTTTCAGTGAAATGTAGTTTTTTTCATCAGATCTCACCTCTATCAATCCATATGTTACCACATGCAGTAGAATCATCAAAGTAGGATAAATACATATGGCTTACATGTAGCTCTTGGTTAAGGCCAGACACAACAGTCAACTACAGTGGGCTTGAGATAACTGAATTTCCACTTCTGTCTGCTAAGCATATTGTGATCCTACCATTGTAAGTTACGTTGGCCTGTTGCACTTTAGGAGATTTCTGTCTGTGCTGTTGAGGTTTATACTTGCCTGTGTTTATGCCAGTATGCAAGCATCATGGAGCCTTATGTGTTTTTTTACCTCTCAGTTTCTTTTCAAATACTGCCTTACCTACTTAGATAAATGACTTGTCTAATGCCAGTTAAAGACTTCAGCAGGACTGTAGTAAATGCAGGTAAGTCTTTTTAATGACATATTCCAAAAAGAGAAAATGTATTGCTCACAGCTTTCCTTGTGGAAATCTGTAACTTGAACGCAGAATCAGCTATATGGCTACAACTGTCAGACTGAATGCATTTATGTTTATGTAGGACCACGTACACAAAACTTTTAAGTGTGATGTTTTCAGTCTTGACTGGCTCCAGTATAGCAGAGCTTACTATTCATCCAGCAGGCACATTCAATCAAGAGCTAGCTCAGTTGCTTTTATGAAATGGTAAATTAACCAATTCAGTATGTTCCACTCCCACTCTCTATAAAAATTTCCATCACAGATGCTCCACCAGTCAACAGGTGAAGTTGCTTATCTGAGAAACCTACAGTTTCAGTCATTAGAAATGTGAGTAGTGTGTTCAGCATGAGCATTCTCTCATTCTAAGAAGGACCATCCATTGACAATCTTGCTGAGATGTGCTACCTGAGGAGGGGGGGAAGGCAAATTTCCTTAAAAGAATGTTTAGTCTCAATCACAGATCCATGGAAATCGGATCAACATCCAGCTTCTGGTAGAAGTGAGGACTGCTTTCTCTGGATTACCTGATCACCCGTCTGAAGAACAAATTCAGTAGATGTTATGCCTGCTGAAGTTTCAGGCCCATGAGAGATTAGTTCCTTCTGTCTCAGGGTGAAGATAAGCAGTATTTTTGGTTTTGGTGAATTTCCAGGAAATAAAGTTAAACTAGGGCTGATATACTGCCATAGCACTTAGATCGATAGGACATAAATCCCTAGTGGCAAAAAAAAAAAAAAGACAAGTGCTTCTCTGAATCTTTGTGTTTTACTTACCAGAGTATGATGTTCAAAAAATAATGTGAGACTGTAAAAGATAGGCTTGCACTTCAGTCACTAATATTGAATTAGAGAGAATATTATATAGGAGAGTTAGTCGTGATGATTATATTCATTTCCTGCCTTTGATGCTGAAGTGTACCATGTATAAAGCCACGCTTTTAAGGCTGGTTCTATTAAAGTTCCTGTAAGAACTCTTTTGGTAAAGATACATTTCATTTTGATATACTGGCTTTTCATATATGACCATCCATCTCCTTTTGATGTCAAATTTTGTCATGGGACTTAGACCCCATGTGTTCCGTGGATTACGATTCCTCCATTAGTACATTAACATTGTTTAATCTTCTTCTATCTTCTATGTAAAACTAGTTTGTATAGAAGGTAAGATAAAGCAGGATATGCTCCCTACCACAGGAGTAAAGTTTATATTATACTCAGATGTGACAAAATTGTAATGAGAGCCTTACTCAGAGATTCATGCTAAAAACTGACACTGGATTTACTTTGGAACCAAACAATGTGCTTATCAGTTTCTAAAATTCCTCTCTGGCGAAGAGATGCTTTTTTTTTTTTCTTCTTTTCAAAGCACTATCTTCTCATATTGATAGGATGAAATACATAAAAATGCATGGTTCCTCAGCTTTTGTATGCAGTTTCACATACTGTTTAACAGTAACAATAGGGGAATAAGCAAGTACGCATTCAGATGAAGGAAAAATGTTATTGTCAAGGTAACTGCTGTTATTCAGGTAGCTATTCAAGTTAAACTGTGTGTGTATGAGATTCCTTCCCCCTTGTCTCTATTACCCTAAAAGTTTCTGAACGGGTGTAAGATTTTTTTCATGCATGTGTGTATATAACATACATGTAGAATACACGTACACAATGTATATATGTGCGTATACACTTTTTTATTCCCTTTCATAAAATAGCAGGATTATAATTTCCTTTAAGTCTCTTATCTGAAAGTACAAGAGCATACAATGCAGTACATATGCTATGTGATAATGACAACAGCAAAATTATTTTCCAGATGTGTTAACGGGACATACAAAATAGGGTAGAATATATATGTAGGGAAAAAAATCTCGAGCAGTACTTTCTGCAAGCAAAAATACTTAACATTCATTGATTTATTTTTTTGATTATGCATAATGATTTAAATGTCCAACGGAGGGCAACAAAGATGATACAGGGCCTTGGAGCATCTTCTCTCTGAGGAAAGACTGAGAGACTTGGGTCTGTTCAGCCTTGAGAAGACTGAGAGGGGATCTTATCAACGTATCTCGAGTATGGGAGACAGTGGGATTTGGCCAACCTCTTTTCAGTGGTTTGTGGGCATAGGACAAGGGGCAATGGCCAAAAAATGGAGCACAGGAAATTCTGCACCAACATGCAAAAGAACTTCTTCACGGTGAGAGTGACAGAGCATTGGAACAGGCAGCCCAGGGAGGTTGTTGAGTCTCCTTCTCTGGAGATACTCAAGGCCCGTCTGGATGCCTACCTGGGCAACCTGCTCTAGGGAACCTGCTTTGGCAGGGGTGTTGGACCCGATGACCTTTTGAGGTCCCTTCCAACCCCTACAATTCTGTGTGAAATATGTCAACCAAAACTATGGCAAGCAAATTGGGTTATATGTTTTTTTTTAACATTGATGAAAAGGACCATGCTTCTTAATTATGCATGTAGTGGCTTTGAAAGAGTCTGTACTTATGATGTAGGAGATTCAAAGAAGCCTTTGCAGCTTGGGTTAGTGAAATGTTCTCAGAGTTGATCATTATCAGTGGAGATGTAAGAAAAATACCAGTTACTGCTGGGCAATTTACAATAGCAGGCAGTGTAAAAATTCTGTAAATGTTTTTTATGCAGTTATACACCAAGCTGACAAAATGACCTTATAAAGTATTTTAGCAATGTTACTTGGAGATTAAAAATACAAACTTGTTAATAGTCACAATGTGAATTTTGCTTTATCTTAAGTATTTTCTTTAAACAGACATACAAACCTCTAATATTTGTAAAATATTTAACAGGTTAAAACTGCTGAATCAAAAATAACTAACTTAATTTACCTGAAGCATACTCTAGAACTTGTGGAGCCCCTAAAAGTAAGCTCTGTCTGTAATTTCTTTTTCTGTGTAATGTACAAACCAGTTTGCCCTTCTTTATACATGTTACACTGGTTAGATTTACTTTATATCTTGCAGAACACAGTACTCTGCCAATGTAGTCTGTCAACTCTTAAGCCAACTGAAAGAAAGTACTTGAGCTCAATACTACTAAGAAATAGATTCCTGTTGTTACCTGAATATGATTTTATAGCATAGATTTACCTGCTCAGGTTCTGTAAGCTGCTTATCCAACCGCTGTCCACCCTTTAAAAGTGCTATGAAAAGAATTAACTGTTTGTGTTCATATTGTACAGGCTGCTTTAAGAAGCTGTAACACACCACTGCTAAAGGCATATTACAGTTCTCTTGAAGATAGAAGGTATTATGATGATAATTTTTTATCTTTGCTTATTTCTAGTTACAGGCATAGCTCTATTGTTTTGACTAAAAGCTGACATCAACTTAAAAACAATTTTTTTTCAACAAACAAATGCAGGAGAAAAAAGCAAAATGGAAAACTAACCAGTGATACTGCAGTTACTGATGAGCTATACTCTGTTAGAAATTACTATGAAAAGACAAAAGTAGTAGTTCCCTGCAGTCCTTACACTAATGCAAAAAAAAATGTTGCTTCTATAATTGAGAATTTGTATCTCCCGAAGATTTGAATACTGTTATCAATCAGACTTGGGTATATTTGTACTTCATTCTGAGGTGGAAATACCCATGAAATTTAGTGTTTGTTTTCAACAGTAGAAAATTTGCTTTAGTTATTTTTAATTTCAGAATGATTATGCAAATAAAAACTAAAATATTACATTGCTAATAAGTAACACTACTAATATTGCAGGTTTGGAATTATACTTGAAAAGATTACAACTGTAATTAATGATGATACAAGGTACACAAAAGGATGCCTGAGTATGAGGACACAAAAATGCTATGCTGTTAAGCCAAACATCAATGAATTCCTTGACATAGCTCGTAGAACATACACAGAAATTGTTGATGACATAGCAGGTATTTCCAAACCAAAACTTTTATTTACTTGCAATTCAAAAAACGTTGTATCTGGCATACAGAAGCCACATAATCGTGTTTTATGACCTTATGCAGAAAATGTATTTAGTATTGTTATAAACTGGTCATCATTGATGAGTAACTAAAGACTTTAGATACGTACATTCAGATTCTCCGTTTGTAGGTAAAAACTCAATTTCATTTAAATGAGGGTGAACAATTCTGATTCCTTTATTTTCTCCTCTTTATTCTCTAAAAATACAGACAAGTTAAAGTATAATAATTATTCCAACTAAAACAATTCTGTATAAAAAATCAAATTATTTTTATTAACTTAAAATATCTCAGTACTTTCTTCTTTATATTTTGACCAGCTTTGACCTATCTGTGGGCTATTTTAGCGAACTTATTAGGAGTTGGAAAGTACAAATTGAAGAAATTTTAGCATATTATTTTACTGTGCTTTATTAACGTTTGTGTTTATCCTTAATTTAAAATAGATGAAAAAATATCCCCTGGAATGGATTTATTTTTTTTTAGTTCAAAATTTTAGTCAAAAAAAGTTTTAGTTTTACTCCTAGCTAGAGGACCAGCTTTTTAGTTTTCTGTATAATTAGAAAAAATACAAAGTATCAGAAACTTTAGCATCCGTAATATGTTGTGAACCTCCTGTTTCCTTCCAGGATTATATTCTATATAGTACATGGTGAAAAATACAGATGTTACTGCTTTTTCTTTCCTAAACTTTCCAAAATTTGGTAGCTGCTAGGACTAAAGAGTGTGTCAACATCTGTGTTCCCCTTGCCTGTTTTTACTGTAATCAATGTGCTTGGAGAAGGAGTTTTTCTCTCTTTTGTTCTTTACCACATTATATTCTAAGCAACTCCAAGACTGAAATATCCAGAATGGCTTATAACTTTGTTGGTCTACAGCATGGGTGCTTGGAACACAAAAGCGAACAAGTTTAGAGCAACAAGCATCAGGAAACACACTAAATAAATCCAGCCTTTCTTCTCAAAGGAATGCCACTATTTGCATTGTTCAGAAGTCCCATAACTTTGTAGTACATCTTATTCAATCATGTAACAGTTTCCTCAATTCAGCTAGAAACAAGATTGATTTAAGGGTGGGATTATTAGTGAGGGGTGACAGACTGCTTAGAGTCATTTAAAGAACACGCAAATAAATCTGATTCCCCGCGTTTGTTTTTTTTCCAATCCATTTATGCAGACAATTTTTTTTTTACATTAATACGGTAATTAGATCCTGTAGATCCATTTTTAAGGCCTTTAGTCATGTTACTTACCTGACATGTTCGACCTGTGTAAATCACTTCCACAGTTTGTGCATATAAGTGTGTATGCATGCGTGTATGTAATTTAGTTCAAATCTTTATTTGTGATACGTAGGTATGATAACACAACTTGCAGAAAAGTACAACCTACCAATGAAAACAAGTTTCAGTTCTGCTCGTGGATTTTTTATCCAAATGAATGCTGATTGTTCAACACTGCCCAGTGGCCAACTTCCTTCAGAATTTACAAAGGTATCTGCACTAGAAGTGTTTTCTTCAAAATAGTTTTGAATGAGTAACTTATATAAAATGTATAATACACTAACACAACACATATTGTACAGTAATTTAAATAATTAACATAATTTAAGTGAATATACCTAGAAATAAATGAAGGGGTAATTGATACATTTTTTATAACCATGCTATTTTCAGCTATACTTAATATAGTAAGAAATATGCAATTACATGCAGTTATCTTGTTTGCAATTACAAAGTTTTGTATCTTGCTGAAAACTGCATTCTTTTGCGAGGATTTTTTTCCTAAGTAGACTTCTATGAAACGAAACAAGGCGTTATTTTTTCCCCCCTTTTTTTCCCCCATATTTTTCCCAGTTTGCTTTTTAGAAAATGTTTTTGGCTTCTGATTATGTGGCAAGTTCTTACTGTTGGTTTGAATTCCCCACAGATCACTAAAATGAAAAACACATATAGCTTCACTTCAGCAGACTTAATAAAAATGAATGAGAGATGTCAGGAGTCCCTGAGAGAAATATATCACATGACATACTTGTAAGACCATTTAAAATTAGTAAATTTTTGTGCTAACAGCATTTATTTTATCCCATTAACAGCTAATTACATGTTTTCTTAATGCTACCTTTTTGTTAAATTATGGTTACTTACAGAAATAATCCAAAGTGACACTGATCAAGTGTAGTACCTGAGAGAAAGGAAGGAACATGGTGTTAATTGTATTAAGATGATTACAAATACATAGGCATTTATTTAGAAATGTAACCTTTGTAATTATTTTTATGGATGAATTATCTGCATAAAATGGCACAGTAAATGTATTAATTTTTTAATGGTGAATCATTAATTTTACTCACTGTTGTATTTACAGTAGAATTACCTATATCTGTATTTTTGTCCTTGCTGCACGCTGTGTTGCTCTGTTGTTTCAAAAGACTTAATAGGTGTAACATTTCACATGAAGTTTATGAAAATTCTTGTTAGAAACCACGTTTGTTTGCATGAAGGCATAAGGGACTTAGAGTCATACTTGAGATGTTAATAGAATATACTTGACTCTACGGCTATATTTTTAGTTAATTCTTCATGAAGCTTTCTTACAAGCTGTTGGTATTTGAGCTATGTGTCTTGTGTCTGATAGCAGTAATTAATCTGATGTTATTGTATAAGATCTTAATATACTTCAAAGAAATTCACATATTTGCCTGCATTTGATAACCTCACATCCTAACATATGGAGTATGAACATTATCAACTGTTGCTTTATTTCCATAAGGTGTATAAAGTGACACTAGGTACTGTACAACAGCTAAATCAGTGTCTTATTTTAGAATCGTGTGTAAGCTACTGAACGAGATCTATGAACATATTCATTGCCTATACAAGCTGTCTGATATTGTGTCAATGCTGGACATGCTGCTTTCATTTGCCCATGTCTGCACTGTTTCCGACTATGGTAAGTTTCTTGTTTGATTCTGTCATAGGCTAATTAAAGACTCCCCTGCTGCAGGATGTCCGTGTTGTTTGTCTGGTTCTCCAATTGCTAGGCCCATGTCACTTACTCTATTTATATAGGACTCAGTAGGCTCTAAGTATCTTGGTCTATCCTTGCCAGTTTTGTGCTGATACTCTTCCTATTTCCATCCATTGGAAATGCATTCTGCCATTTAGATGCTGTAAGCCTTCATAGCCAGTCTTTTCAAATTAGCCAGTTTAAGTGTATTCTTTTCAAAAGTATGTCGTCTGTGAATGTGCTGAGTTGACCCTTCTGTTCCAAAAGGACACAAGATTATATTAACGAGGTCAGCCTTCTTATATCTTTAGACAAAATAGGGGGTTAACTTCTTTATTTGCTTCAACTTTTGTAACACTTTTACATATTTTTGGGGAGTCTTCTAAGGAATCCAAGATTGTGTGCTTACTTGCATATTATTCACCTCTTGGGTCAAAAGTTTGGTCATATTGCATCACTGTGTCATTCTGCTTCCCACCCCGTTTTTGCAATGTACAAATGAACTCATGGTC
Organism: Anas platyrhynchos; assembly: GCF_047663525.1. Lineage (NCBI taxonomy): Eukaryota > Metazoa > Chordata > Aves > Anseriformes > Anatidae > Anas > Anas platyrhynchos. Next base: position 39,794,568 of record NC_092594.1, read on the forward strand.
TTCAATTAGTGCTGACCTGAGATACCTATCTGTACAACCAATCCAAACCTGAGGTAGTTATCTAGAGTACAATGCTGTGTAGATGCTAAATCACATCAGGTCTGGAAAGCCATCTCAGTAAGTGTATTAGCTCATCATTACTGATGCTGCTCTGAAATTTCCGGTACAGGAGCAGAATTTGTTTACTTTGCAGTATCGCAGTGATTCTTTATGTGCAGATGATTCCATTCAGTAACTGGTACACTTGAGTCATTACAGCCTTTTTCACACCAAAGGAATCAGAGCACAACTGAACTTCAGCAGTTAATAATGAATACATGTATAAAGCTGCTTTGCTTCTCCTGTAAATCTGTACCTGCAGTTTGCACTGCCAGGCTTGAATGCATATCTGCCCAGAGAAACAGACTGTCATTTGTAGCTTTCAATCTCCTGTGCCACTTGACTCTCTCTCTTCTAAATCATTAAATGGCTAAAAGCCACACATGGTAGTTGAGTTCCTCAACGCTGACACTTGAAAACCTGCTTTGGCATTTCTTCCTTGAAGGTTGTTCCATTTAAACAGATAAGCTATTTTAACAATACTTCCTTGTTAGCCTGCAGTACTGCCATAGAAGTAGATGGAGAGGAGGCATGAGAAATGAATAGGTTGCGAAAAAGACTGTTTGGACAGAAATACATACAGATAGTCCCAGTATCAAATGGATCTACATGGGCATGGTATATACATGGATTATCAATATACTATATGAACAAAAATGAAAGGCAACTTCCTTGTTTCCTATGATTATCTAATAGTATATATGTATTAGTAACAGGTAGAGTTCATGACTTCCCTGTATTTTTTATGTTCATTTTTATAATTTATTTTTATACTGCTATATAGTAGATATAAAAATGAAACTGGGTTCCACATTCTCCATTTGAAGTTTCACTGTTTGTATTTTTCTTTATTACTGGAATTCTGTACTACTTACCATGCAACACAAACTCTATCTTAATTTAGAAATGAAGTGTTAGTTATGGGATTCTTTTTGTTGTAATAAATCTTGAAGGCTTGAAAGACGATCAGAATCTATATCTGAAAATAGCTGGTAATTCTTTCAAGTGCTCTATCTTAGTCTTGCTGACTACAGGAAAGTAAAAAATAGGGAATCAGGACCACAGAGTTTGACTTCTGTAAGAATGAATTTATTTCAGAACACACTAGTTTAGTAACTTAAAGGTTTCCATACTAACTCTATAAAGCTTTATATCCTTTTTCTCTTTTAGTTCGTCCAGAATTTACGGATACTTTAGCGATCAAACAGGGATGGCATCCCATTCTTGAAAAGATAGCTATGGAAAAACCTGTATCTAACAACACATACCTGACAGAGGGTAGCAACTTTCTCATTATTACAGGACCAAATATGAGTGGAAAATCAACCTATCTAAAACAGATTGCGCTCTGTCAAATTATGGCCCAGATCGGTGAGTAAAACTACACCATATTTGTAATCTTTTGCACCACTTTTATTGGTTTCTTGTTAAAAATAGAATTATTTTTGAAGCTTAATATTTCAGTTTCAAGAATAAGATTCTATCTAAATAGTAAAATATAATGTTTAGTTCTCTTGATGGGTGGGCCATTCAGTAAATAAGGAATTGGCTTGAAGGTTGCACCCAGAGAGTAGTGGTCAGTGGTTGTATGTCTGTCCAGGTGGAGGCCAGTGATGAGTGGCGTACCTCAGGGGTCCATCCTTGGGCTGGTACTGACTGTTTAGTATCTTTATCAATGACACAGACAATGGGAGTGCACCCTCAGCAAGGTTGCAGATGACACTAAGACGAGTGGTACAGTCAATACAACGTAAGGAAGGGATGCCATCCAAAGGGACCTGGACAAAAGCTTGGTGTGCCCACATGAACCTAATGAGGTTCAACAAGTCTAAGTTCATGGTGCTGCAGCTGGGTCTGAGCAATCTCAGACATTACTACAGACTGGGAGAAGAACTCAGTGAGAGCAGCCCTACAGGGAAGGACTTGGAAGTTCTGTTGGGTGAAAAGCTTGACATAAGCCAGCAGTGTGTGCTTGCAGCCCAGAAGGCCAAGTGTGCATCCTGGGCTGTGCCGAAAGAGGAGTGGGCAGCAGGTTGAGGGAGAGGACTGTCCCCTTCTATCTAGGTGGCCCTTGTGAGGCCCCAACAGGAGTACTGCGTCCAGGTCTGGGGCCCCTGGCACAAGAAGGATGTTGATCTATTAGCACAGGTCCAGAGGAGGTCTACGAAGTTGATCCAGAGGGCTTGGAACCCCTTTCCTATGAAAAAAGGCTGAGAGAGCTGGGGCTAGAGAAGAGAAGGCTCCAAAGTGGACCTTTTTGCAGCTTTTCAGTACTTAAAGGGGACTATTAAAAAAAGATGGACTTTTTGGATTCTTCTGGACAAAAGAGCAACTTCTTGCTCAATCAGATGACAGGACAAGGGGGAATGATTTTAAACTAAAAGAAGGGAGATTTAGATTAGAGGTTAAGAGTAAACTTCTTCCTTCCGAGGGTGGTGAGACACTGGAACAGGTTGCCCAGAGAAGTTACGAATGCCCCATCCCTGGAGGTGTTAAAGACCAGGTTGGATGAGGCCCTAGGCAAACTGATCGAGCGGGTGGCATCCTTGCCCATGGCTGGGGGATTGGAACTAGATGATCTTTAAGGTCCCTTCCAACTCAAGGCATTCTGTTGTTTGTTCCTGCCAGCTCTTGTTTTGCTGACAGAGAGCACTGCAGAGTTTTGTGTCTGCTTGTGGAAGCTTACATGGTCACCTATATATGGAATTGTGCCTGGTTTGTCTTTAGGAGGAGCACAGTTCCGTGCTTTCATTTGTTCGAGCACCCTAACCCTGTCTAGCCACCTTATGCTAGATTAATAGCATATGTCCTGAAAGTAGGCTGTGTACGTGTTAAGTCATCCAGGAAGAATAGATGAACCCAAGGATACCTCAGTTATGTGGGGAAACATTCTTGCAGGCAAGCAGAATTAATAGATAAATGATAAACTATTTCTTCAAATAAAAGAAGTAATAAATATTGCAAAGTTCTATCTCTAAAATTATGAAAGTAAAATACCTGTAAAGTCTCACTATCAAAGCCTCCTCCCTGTACTTTGGACTTTTTCGTGATTCTTACCTTGAAGGTGAAGAAAGGTAAGGCCAGTAGCACAGGAGAAAGACCTTAATAGGCTGATCCTAACTACTAGATTGAATTTACTTCACAGTGCAGAATAAAATTTGTTCAGTGTGTGTTTATAGGTGTAATCTCAAACAGCATGTTCTTCAGGAATTACTCTCAGAAACATGAGTTTAATATGAATAAAATCTGCAAAGTCTTCTGGCAAGCTTCCTGTTCTTTTGTATTCTATAAAACTAGTAAGTCTCTAAGTCTGGTAAAGCAATATAAATCTTGGTTTATCAAACTAAGATTTCGTGGGGTTAGTATCACAATGTCTACAGAAATGTAAATTAATTCTACAGTTCATTCGCACTTTTGCATTCATTTAGACTGACACACAGCTTCAGGCATATGATTTCTTAAGGTTTTGCTGATCAGATTCTTCAGTTATGGTATCTTTGTAATATTTTTTCTTATGAAGTAGTGGTAGAATATAATCCTACAAAACTTTGCAGAACAAGATACATTCTCTACAGTGCATAAGAACTAAATGTAAAACACTGATGTATTCAGGCAAGCTGGCATTTGTCACGCTGATATGAGAAAACTCTTACCTTGTTTTGTAGGTTCTTACGTCCCAGCAGAGTATTGTTCTTTTCGAATTGCAGAGCAAATTTTTACCAGAATAGGTATGGATGATGATATAGAAACAAATGCCTCAACATTCATGAAGGAAATGAAAGAGGTATTAAACATAGCTAATTCAGGGGCCAGGGCCCATTTTTACTGTTAATCTGATTGAAATTATACTAGTATATTTCTCCTGATAGAGTGTATTTTAGAAACAGTACAAAAATTCATCTTTAATCTCTTACCTAAATGATAAACTACAGAAAACATGCATATCTTAAATAAAGATACTCCAATTTGGGTAAAAATCGGTGTTCCTTTGGACAATAGTTCCAAAGTTTTCTTGTTATTTCTTGAGCCTTACAGAATTATTTTTCTAAGCCTAAGCCTTCTCACTTTCTCTCCCAAACTTTTGGGATATTTTGAGGAAAACTGATATGGTCAATGGAAAAAAGAAAGAGTGCTGTAGGACAAATCTTTGCTTGTTTAGAATTCACAGCTATTTGAAAGCTGTGAAAAAAAAAAGGATCTGATGAGTTCCGTTTACATTTAAGTTTTATCTGAATAATACAAACTATTCCTATTAGTAGCAGAGTTTTAAAAAAGATGCATTTCTAGGAATGATAACAAATTTAATATTTTCCTAGATAACATACATCATACAAAACGCTAATGACAAATCACTCATCATAATTGATGAACTTGGCAGAGGTACCAGTGCTGAAGAAGGTATTGGCATTTGTTATGCTGCCTGTGAATATCTGTTGAATTTGAAGGTAATTCTGAAAAAAAAAAAAAAAGGTTTAAGCCTTGTAATTATTTTATCATACTGGAAGCAAATCAGTAATCTCTCATAACTGTACTTAATTTTTTTTTAGGTATTTCTTGCCTACATAAAACATTTTTTTGTAACCAATGAATGCAAAGAGATATGGTGATAGACAAAAAATGCTGATGTAATCTGCACTTCTGTTCACTGGTCTCGTCTCTTTACAACTTGCTTGGAAGCTTGCTTTCTTATCTAGAAAAAGGCTAACCCAGTCTCTTTAGTTTTGCTTAGTTAGTATATGTATAACTTTGTATGCTTGAACATTAAAGTTGAACCTCTTTACGTGTCTGTTATCTTACCAGTGGATCTTCCATACAACTCAAGAGTTGATTACGGAGGTTAGAGGTTAGAGGAAAAGTGGAAGATGATTTTAGATGGGTTGGAAGTTTCTTTTATTACTAGTAACCTCTATTACTAGTTTTGTAATCAACCTCAGTTTGTTGTCAGCTTTTTGACACGCATAGATTCAGTTTCTTGTCAGAGTTTTATTCAGAGTACTTCTGTGATGTGGTCTAAAAACACACGCATTTTCTGTAGCTTGTACTGCTGGAATAGCGTTCCCTGAAAATATTAAGGCAACCATTTGACAGTCGTTCAAAATAACCCAAGTCAGATTTTAAAAGCATCATGGATTTTGTGTTACTTCTGATGTTCTTTTCCTTCTATTGAGAAAGGAGTGGGGGAATCCTGAATGGGAAAAGATATCCTTGCCAATGATAGAACTCATGGCTTATTTTTTTTCATTTGTTTATTATTTTAGTAATTTAAAGATGGCTTTTCAGAATTGTGGAGGGAAAACTGGACATCTGAGAGATCATTTTTGTTATTCACTGTAATGTAGAATCATAGAATGGTTTGGATTGGAAGGGAGCTTAAAGATCATCTAGTTCCAACCCCCCTGCTGTGGGCAGGGACACCTCCCACTAGACCAGGTTGCTCCAAGCCCTGTCCAGCCTGGCCTTAAGCACTTTCAGGAATGGTGCATCCCCAGTTTCTGCGGGTGACCTGTTGCAGTGTCTCACCGCCTTCTAAGGGGAGAATTTCTTCTGAATATCTAATTTAATCTACCCTGTTTTAGTTTAAAGCCATTACTCCTTGTCCTATCACTGTACTCCCTGACAGAGTCCCTCTCCTGCTTTCCTGTAGGCCCCTTTAAGTATTGAAAGGTTGAAAGGCTGCTATAAGGTCTCCCTGGAGCCTTCTCTTCTCCATTCTCAACAAGCCCAACTCCCTCAGCCTGTCTTTGTAGGATAGATGCTCCAGCCCCTTGATCATCTTTGTGGCCCTCCTCTGGGCTCACTCTAACAGGTCCATGTCTCTCTTGTGCTGGGGTCCCCTGAGCTGAGCACAGTACTCTAGGTGGGGTTTATTTATTAAAGGATCGTTTCAAAAATAAATTCTTTCTTTTTTTTTTTCCCTTCTTATTTAGGCATTTACATTGTTTGCTACACATTTCCTGGAACTGTGTCATATAGATGCTTTATATCCCAATGTGGAAAATTACCATTTTGAAGTGCAACATGTGAGAAGCAGTGCTATAAAGAAGGAGAAAATCGCGTACACTTACATGCTCTCTAAAGGATATACAGAGGAAAAGAACTATGGTAATGGATTCCACTTTGACTCTTAATAGAAGACTGGACAAATTGAAGGATTGTGAGTCAATAAATGAATGAGTGACAATAAGGTATAACTATGTTTTAAAGAGTTACGGAAATCCGTATGTTTCCAAATGCTAGATTCTGTAGTTGGATCTGTGATTTAGGTGACATTTAATCAACAGGAAACTAGCTACACATGATTATTGCAAGCCAGTGGTGACTGAAGACTCCAGATTATTCCAATCAGGTTTGAATTAACTAGACCTAAACTGCTTCTTTATCAGTATTTCAGCTGTAAATTTATTTACCTTTGGCAATACAAGGTCCGTTTTGGATGCTACAGGCCTAACTCAGAACAAAAAAAAACACGTATGTTTAGACAGCGTTCTTAGAGAACAGGAGACCTGTAGTAACTCAGTATTGCTTTATTGTCGTACTCGAGCAAAGTTACATTAAAAAAAAAAAAAGTGCAAGATCTATTCTTGCCCCTTTCCATTTTTAACCCTACAGTATTAGATGTAGGATTAGTGTAGACCTGACGAAGCACAGAATTTCCTCTCAACAGCCAGGGTAACAGGCAAAATGAAAAGTGAAAAAATCATATTAGGGCAGAAAAAAACACATTTTTTTTAACCTGAGTACCTGACACCTTGACTGCTGGCAAGAGCGTAGAAGTTGGAATGTGACATCCATATCCACTAGGTGCCCAGATTCAGTGGAGAGCACGTTTAGCACAATCTCAGCATTTTGCCAGCCTGCCAAACTGAAAAACTAAACAGAGAAAGCTATTACCACCACTGTCCCATTTTCTTCCTTTAGCATCTGATGTATCAAATCCTGCCCACTTACTGACAGCAGCAACTTTATGTGGAAGTGTATTTTAGAGACACCATTACAACAAAGTATGCATTTGGCACCTCTCAAAACAGTATTGTTTTGAAAAAGAGACCAAAATAGAAAATTTTTATTAAAATATTTTTAATGAAACTTTCACCCTTTAAAAATGAACTCAGCTGATTCTAGCACACATACTGTGAAGGATGGGGAAAGATTTTTATCTAAAATCCTTATTTGTATTTTCTATGTTTAGGATTAAAAGCTGCAGAAGTTTCCTCTCTACCACCATCCATAATTTTGGATGCAAAGGAAATCACAAATCACATTGCAAAACAAATTTTGGTACGTAGTGGTTAGTTATACTTTAATCGATAGTTTTTATAAAACTGTATATTTTCACTGTTTCTAAAAGGCTACAGAATAAATGCTACATCAGGTTTTATGATGATAGATGGCATCAAGAAAGTAAACCTTTTATTTCTGAAACTAATTATAAGAGGTTATACTCAGATCACTGTTAGGTGACAACACAAATCATTCCTTATTGTTAAAGGAGCATTAGATGTAATGTTGGAGTTCAAACCAAGAAACACCTGATCAGAAATAGGCTGGAAAATACACTATTGGTATTGTAATGACAGAACGTAATTAATTTCCTGTTTTAATGCATGTGTATGTTTTTAAGAACAGCACCAGCAGGAAAGCACTCCTGAGATGATGAAACACAGAGCTGTATATCATTTAGCAATGAGATTGGTTCAGACTGCCAGAAATTCACGATTAGATTCAGACAGTTTGCGAATATATTTGAAAGGTTTGAAGAAAAAGTATAAAGCCAGTTGTCCTGCAGCTGAACGAAACGATGAACAACAGTAATGTACAACGCAGGCTGTTTTAATAATTTTTGACTGCAAGGAGATTCTGCTTTTTTTCCACAGTATTAGAAACACAGCTTCTTGTATGTCTGTAACTTCTTAATTTTTAGTCTAAATTATACTCACTACCAAAGACCATATTCTTTGTGTTTGTTTTTTTTTTTTGTCACAAATAAAAGCATTTACTTTGTATGTGAAACAGTTCTTTTTTGATTGTAATTATATTCCTTTCACTGTTTTAGAGACAAAAAGTTATTTAATTAGCCATTTCTACATTATATATGTGGTATTACAGCTCTTATATCTGATTCCAAAGATTTTACCTAACAAAAAGTAGTCCTTGAAACAGACTGTCTGCTCATCTTTCACAGACAAGTTCTGTTTGCACTGTTGGATGTGCATGTGCAAATACTGTTGCTCCCTGCTCATAGAGGGTTCTAACTCTCTAAATTATTGTTTAATGCAACATCAAGTAACCAGTCCAGGACTGCTGCTTCTCCAGAACTCAGCACCGAGGGCTTTTTAACATTGTTGATTGGGTTTTGAGTGGAAAATAACGGGAAATAAATTTTTTAAAATGCTATTCTTTTTCCTTATTTTTTTTTTAATAAGAATTGATCAAATGATTGCAATTGCAACTTTGTATTCCAGCTTGAAGGAATTTGTCTTTTCCTCACTGCCTTCCAACCTACTTTGTCCAGGAATTCATATATATTTCCTTTATATATAGTTTATTTTACATATATGCATAAAATGTATGTATGTAATATATGTATATATGTAATATATACATTAATGTATACACAGGAGTGCAAAATCTGATTCATAACAACAAAAAATACATTCTTATATATAGTTTCATATTTCCTTTGCAAACATACCAATGTAAGCAGAATTACATTTCTACTAGTTGCACTCTTTTCCTATTTAAAAAGTGTTTTTATTGACTTATTAATCACAGTTCCATTGTCTTCATGCCTCAAGTGTTGTTGATTTTATCACTCGTACCCATCAGTAATAACCATATTTGTTGTCTTCCAGTGAGAGTCTTGACAAAAGTAAGTAGTTTGTGTTCACTGCTTTTAACAAAAGGAACCAGAGTGCAAGGGGTATTTGCTTTAGACTCTGAGGTGTACATTCCCATTTGTGTAAGCCACCACATCACCAGAAATAACAGTTCTGAGGGTTGTTTCTCAGCTGCCTTGGGTAGATGGATAATATCAGAACTGTTCCCCTCTTCTGTACCGGTCATTTCAGAGCCATTGGGTTGTTTCCATTTGGTCTGTGAGGACTGTGTTTATGTACTGCTCATACCATTCTCTTGAAATAAATTGTAAATTCGTCCCTTTTCCCTTTCTTCCCCTACTGATGTCTGGATACCAAGAGACAGGACCAGAACACAAAAAGATAATACACTTTTATGCTCACTTAGAGTTACAGAACGGTTTAGGATGGAAGTGACCTAGAAAGATCATCTAGTTCTAACCCCCTCATTGTAAAGAATTTCTTCCTAACATCTGATTCTACCTTATTTTAGTTTAAAACCATTACCCCTTGTCCAATCGCTACAGACCTTGGTGAAGTTTTTCCCCATCTTGTAGTCCCCCCTTTAAATATTGGAAGGCTGCAATACAGTCTCACTGGCATCTCCTCTCCTCCGGGCTAAACAACTCCAGCCTGCCTAGGGAAGTTTCCAAGTGAGTGCTCAGACAGCTTCCCACTTCCCAAAGTCAGGGCCGCGCCAGGCAACCAGCAGAGTGGTAGCAGAGAGTAGAACAAGAAGGCAGGCCCCAGTGCCCAGGAGAGTCAGTTTGGGAGAGGCTCGGTGCCTCCAGAAGCTTCCACAGGAGGAGGGCTGCCAGGCTGTTTGCAAGCTTCAGAACGAAGCGTTGCTGCCAGCAGCTCGCTCCTTTCCTCGCTAAGGGCTGGTGCTGAGGGCCAAGTGGTCCCTTTGTCCCCTGCGGACATTGCAGCCGATTGCATCTGGCTGAGGCTGGCAGAGGCCTGTTCCCTGTATTTCAGTTCTTCCATCTCTGTCCTGCAGTCAGTTACATTTTACCCTTCTCCCGCCTTTTCTCTCTGCTGCTCTGTCCCGGTCATTTTCGCCTCCGTTGTTCTTCCTGTCAAAGAACCGCACGTGTCAGCGCGTGCCTTCACTGAGGGTGGAAGCGGTCCCTGATTGGCTGGGAATTATGGGCAGAAGTGACGTCAGTCCGGGCCTCCACTGAGGGAGGGAACATTCCCTGATTGGCTGAGAATCCAGGGCGGAAGTTGCATCACAAAGTGTGTTACACGAGGGCGGAAACACTCCATGACTGGCTGGAAATCCGGGGCGGACATGACGTCAGGGCATGCCTTCAATAAGGGCGGAAACACTCCCTGATTGGCTGGAAATCCAGGGGTGGGCTCCGGGCTGCGCGGCAGGGCCTTCCCCAGGCTGGGGCTGGGACGTGCGCGCCGGGAGGGGCGGGTTGGGACTGGCGGGTTGGGGCTGGGCGCAGGTGCGAGCTTGGAAACAGAGAAGAGCTGGGGAAGGGCGTTCGTCCTTGTAGCTCGCGGAGGTGTTTTTGATTGAACACGATCTTAACTGTAATGGTGAATTCACCGCATGTGGCTTTGCGGAGTGGCTCCCACGATCAGAACGTTTTTCTCCTTTGTCACAGACATGAGACAAGCTCTCTGCAGAGAGATGGAATTCATTGGATTTTTTAATTTAGAGAAGCTTGTCTGCAGCTTTGCTTTGTGGTGCTGATCTTCGGAGAGGCAGATTCTTAACAAGATACAACCAAATTGCATTTCAATGTCTAGTTTTATATGTTAAAGACACGCGGTGTCTGCGTATGGCAAGGGGGCGATCTACTTAACCCCCGCCATGGGCAAGGACACCTTCTGGTTATAAACGTGAAATCAGTGCGATAAAATAAAAGGCTTCTGTCTGAGGCAGCACAACTAAAATGTTCTTCATGGGAAGAGCTTATTAGCTGCTTTTTTTTTTTTTTTTTTTTTTTTTTTTTGAGGGGTGGGAGGATAAATTTATGGGTTTTGTTTTTTGGACTGCTGGACTTGACAAGCACTCACCAGCCTCTTAATACAGTGGGGAGGACTTACTGCTGTCTAATCTGATTTGAGAACAGGAAACGCGCAAATACCGGTCAGGGTTTCATTATCAACAAAATGTATAGTTGCAGAAGAAAATGCCATCTTACAGGCACCTTTCCTGAAAGCCTTCAAAGGTAGGGATTCTAATCAGCAACTCTAAAGTATCGTAGATTACCCTGAGTTGCAGGGGACCCACGAGGATTACCAAGTTCAACCCCTTGCTCCACACAGGACCACCCAGAAATCAGACCGTACATCTTGGAGCGTTGCCCAAACACTCCGTGAACTCCAGCAGGCTCGGTGCTGTGACCGCTGTCCCGGGAGCCTGTTCCAGCGCCCAGCCACCTCTTGGTGCAGAACCTTTTGCTAACATCCAGCCTGACCCTCCCCTGTCACAGCTCTATGCCATTCCCTCGGGTCCTGTCGCTGTCACTTGAGAGAAGAGATCAGCACCTGCCCCTCTACTCCTCCCTCTCATTGTTTGGGTGTCTTTGCTGCTACAATCAAACTCAGAGATTGGTGATGCATTAGAGCTTCTGTATCAGGATCGTAGAATAACTGTGAGTCCTTGCCTTGCTTTGGGCCCAGTAACTCTTTTGTGTCTGAAACATACGCTTTGGAGAGGGCTGGTGTCAGTTTACAAAACAAAAGGGTAAAAACAGGTAAACTCTTCTGCAGGGGAGACGTGCAAACCCGGAAACAAGTTGCTTGCTACAACTACTTGCAGACCACATACTTTCTAAAAGCATAGGTACAAGGGCTAGGTGCAGTGTGTAGCTGTTTTCCCACTACTAGTGTTGTACTGTTTCCTAGCCAGATGTCTTTCTTGAAATGATGTAATTGCTTTAAATAATTTAAAATGAACCCTGAACTAGGAGCATGTCATGATGGATAGCCAATGCTATCGCATTTCAGCTATTGTGCCGTATTGCTAGTTCACCGATCCGCTGCCTCTGAAAACAGGCTATATTTTTTTATGGCATAGACAATCCCTTTGGTTAAGTTTGAATCAGTTGTGGTTATGTCCTCTCCTAACTTTTAGCAGACCCTCGGCCTTCTCACTGTGGGGGGAAAAGAGAGAGCCTTGAAACTGCGTGAGCACTGTTTAGCAACGGCCAAAGCAGTGGTTTGTTTAAGGCACAAATCCAAAAGGTGGCAGTGTAGGGACTACTATGAAAGAAATAAACTCCGTCCTAGCTATGCCCAGAACAACAAGCTGCACTTTTCACCTGTTAGTTAAGCATTGGTAAAATCTACAGCACAAAATACTTCTGGTATTGCAGGTGAAGATTCATGCTGGCCCAAAGTTTGCTGCTTACTCGACGCTCAACCCCTCAGAAGTGAAATCTCTCCGCACTGAATATGGGGATCTGGAGTGCTGCATTGAGGTTGTGGACAGTGTACAAGATGCTGTTGAACATATCCACAGGTACAGAAGTTCTCACACGGACATTACTGTCACAGAGAATGGTTTGTGACCAATCTGTTCCCTTAAGCTTCTGCTTTGGTTTCACTGTGGGATCTTGTTATTATATTGTGTGTAAGTTTAAGCTTGGAAATAGAGGGGGAGTGAGGGAAGGATAAAAAGCAAAGCCTTACAGGGCCTCATCTCCACTGAGGAATGAATAACAACAGCCTGTCTGCTTCTGGAAGAACAGTACTGATGTATCAGCAGACTCATATGCAAGCTGATCCAAACTGGGTGCACCTCGGGTGTACCTTGTCTATTAACTATCTCTGACATTGTGCCACCTCAATAATGTAAGTGGATGTACCCAGCACCGCCTTGGGGCTACATAGAACGTGGAAATTTCTAGTATGTTAATGTTACTCTGTTAACGAAACTGACGTACTAGCCACTTACTGTTTCTATTTTTTTTTTTTTCTGTTCAATAGTCTCCTCAGAAGTTGTTGTGGACATGTTGTGTATCTTTTCTCTTCTTCCAGGATTCATTCGTCAGGAAAGACGACCATGAAATCCGATGGCTGTGGACAACCATCTACCAGATGGTTGTTGCAGATGCTTTTGGTCAACTTCATTCGTCTTCTTAGCTCGCCTTTTCCTATATCTTGAGTTGAATTTTTGTGCAGTGCTATGTTTGCAGTGGTAACGTTGTGGCCGAGGTGTTTTTGATTAAAAATGATCTTATCTGTAATAGTTAAATCACCGCATGTGGCTTTGTGGAATGACTCCCACAATTATAACATTTTTCTTCTTTATCACAGATATGAGAAAAGCTCTTTTCAGAGATGGATAAGGAATTAATTATACCTCTGCCTTATCCTGTGAGAGCAGAAGACATGGAGTAAATGGAAATTGCAATTCTCAGGAGACGCACTAAGAGTCTTGGGTTCCTTTTCTGCTTTCCCCCTAAGGCCTTGGGTACATTGGGTTCACCCTGGGAAGGGCATGTTGCTCAGGGCAGTTATTTCCTACCTGAGACAACGTGGGGTGTGTTTTTCTGCTGTTTTTCAGTGTGGTTCGCACTGCTTCCGTTATTGAGAAAATGGTTTGGGAAGATGTCTGCCGTTTCTCAGGATTTTCTGCCACTGCCTGCTGGCAGAAAAAATCAGTAATGCAGGTGGAGCCATGTAGGACTTCCCCGAGGTAAGCCTTCAACGGACGGGGACCCCTAAACTTGTGCGCTGAGCATTCAAGACAAATGTCCGTGGCACAAAGATCAAGGACGACTTCTCAGAGGTAAGCAGCTTTCCCTTTGTTTCCCCATCCTCTCAGGAGCCGTCTTTACTATGGTTGTACACACTTCAGGCTCACAACACTTGTTTTCTCCTCTACTTAGTATTGCTAGTCCCTGCCTGGTGGTGGGTCAAAGTCTACGGGTTGATGTGTTTCCAAGTTAAAAGAAATAAGTATGTCTATTTAAGGTGACAATTAGTAGGATCATTTAAAGTAAATTAATCTATATAGTAGTACGTACCTTTATTGCATGCAGCTCTTCTTCAGGTGAGTAATTCTTATAGCATAAGTAATTCTTTTGCCATGTTTCATTCATGATGTTTGTAGCGTGTCTCTTTATGTGTGTGTTTGGCCTGGAGCTGTCCTGCCTGGCAGTTAGTGATGGTAGCTAAAGTGGTGTTCCATCAGTGCAATAATACATTGTCCTGACTGTTTTGGAAAAGATATCTGGTCTGTCTCTGGGCGAATACTCAAGCTCTGGGCGAGTACTCAAGGGCAGCTGGCACAGAGTCTTTTTGCCTTTTTTCCAGCAGTAGGTAAACATTAGGAGGAACCAGTCAAAGGAAACAGCGCTTTCTGGAACCGTCAAGTTCTTGTTCGGCAACGTAGTGACTGGTTTGATCTACTTCACAGATGGAGAGGCAAGTGGACTGCTCTCTTTGAAATAATAAAATTGAAAACATAAAGTTTGTCAAAGATGGCAGTGCATGTTTGCAGTCTGTTTATTGCTTTTGCCAGTGGTAGATAACATTTATAAGGAATCGGTGAAAGGAAAGAGCGCCTTCTGGAACTGTGAAGCTCTGTGTTGGCAACTCGGTGACTGGCTGGACCTACTGTCCATCTCCAGAGGGAAGCGGACTGCTGTTTTGAAATTAAAAAATACTAATAAAAAAAAAAAATATGGTGCTGCTCTATGGCGCCCGGAGGACTGCCACTCTGCATGGCAGTTAAAAAGAATGTGGTTTGGAGATGGAGAGCCACAGAGATGAAGCAGCTGGGAAGAGAGACACAAGTATTGCAGTAGGTAGGCTGTGGTTATGAGGTGCCTCAGGATGTGCTTTTTTTCTTGTTTCCGCCCTTCCCTCGTGCAGCCTTGGAGAGATGAAGTCCCCATGGTGTGGAGTGGTGCAAAAAGGTAAGAGGGTTGTCGGCCCGGTCAGTTTCCTTCACCAATGCTAAGGCAAGTCTTTGAAGAGAAACAGCCTGGTTGCTTGTGCTGCCCCCTGTTGAACTAAGCCAGACCAAAACCAGGGCTGCTGTTCCTCCTGCTCTCTTTGCCTCTTCTCATCTTGCAGAGGAATGGTCCAGCAATTCGGGTTAATAGGGGACAAGAGAACAAAGGGGTTTCAGAATAACTGCTAACTGTTATGACTATTGCATGGGGCACTATGCAAGTCTCTGACATCCAGCCAAGATGGACAAAGGAGAAGGACAAGGGAAAAGCCTGGGAGGAAGACTATGAGCCTTCAGTACGAGAGACCCGCAGAGGGACCACCAGAGACTGATAACACATGCGCCAGTGGGCGGGTTCGGATTCCAGGAACTAGTTATAATAACCCTGCCTTTTCTAGAAGTAGTAATGAATATGTATTAGCCCAGGAGCATAAAAACCAGCCGCCTGCTGTGACTTGTGTGCGTCTCGGTGGAGCAGAGACTCCCGGCGCACCCAGTGCTGTTTGCTTACCTCTATTCATTTAATAAATTGTAAACTTTGATTGTAATCCTATTTGGGACTTAGTCATTTATTACAACAGACAACCTTGTAAAATGCAGACAACCAGAATCCTTACAACAATTAAGTGGAAATCACGGTGTAAGAAACATTACCACCTCAAAGAGTAAAAGCCTCAAAAGAAATGTGACTTGTAACAGGCCAGCAGCTGTGTGTTTTCGGTGAAGCACCAGATAGAGTATGAACCTGGATTGCACAGTTAATGGGGAAACGGGAGGGTCCTGGTCCTTCGGAGGGGAAAAAAAAAAGTATATAAACTGTGTATGGAATCGGTAGGTGCCCTCCTGCTTGCGGGACACCCGCCATTGTAATCTCAAATACAAATGCTACTGTACTGAGATCCTCTCCTGAGCCTATGTTATTTCCCAAAGATTGATTCGCGGTTTTAAAGTTTCAGGGATAGGGTACTAGGGTTGGGTTTCAGGGTAAGCGTTCTCAGGGCTTATGTTTAGGATTTTAAAGTTTTTAGGGTTGGAGTTTTAACATTTAGGATTTTAGGGATTTGGGGGTTAGGGTTTTAAGGGTTTCAGGGTTAGCATGTTAGGGTTTTAGAGTTTTTTGGGTTGTAGTGTTGATAGTTTTTTTAGGGTTAGGGTCATAGGGTTTTATTTTTGGTCAGTTATTTAGGGTTAGAGTTTTAATATCTTTTTTTTTTTTTTTCAGGTTAGGTTCTCCAGAGTTAGGGTTTTGAGTGTCTTAATGTTTTGAGTTGGGTTTGGGTTTTGAGCATCCTATTTTTGGGGGGGGCAGGGGCCGCGGGCATCTGTTTCCATCCTCACTCTTGCAGAAGTCATCTGGGCCGCATCAGGAGCTCTTGCTTGGGAATTGATTTCCTAAGTGTCTTCTTAGGGGGTTTTCAGTCCCCATCCTTCTGGTCTCTTGTCTTGAAGGCAGGCTTTTTAGGCCTCCGTCATCCCAGTTCTGGCAGTTGCTTCCAGTCGCGTGTCGTGACATTTGAGTCTCCGCAGGGGTTACTCTTTGTTTCAGTTGGAGTTGGAGACTCAGGTGTAGATAACGAGGGTGGTGCTCCGAGGACACCCTCCCTGTAAAGACACGGGGCGAATGCGAGGAGGAGGCGGAGCTGCGCCAATGAGCGCGGAGCGAAGGGCGGGCGCAGAGGCTTCGTGGGCGGGGCACGCGGCCGGCGAGGCGCGGGGAGGGAGAGGCGGGGCGCGGGGCGGGGCGGGGCATGCAAATTTGTGGCGGGGCCCAGCCAATCGGGCGCGCGGGGGCCCGAACGGGCCGCTGGGAGGCCCCAGCGAAGCAGCGGCGGGGCGCTTGGGGGTCGCGGCTGCGAGCGGAGCGTCGGCGAGGGCGGGCGAGGGCGGCGGGTTGAGGCCCGGGAGGGCGGGGACGGGCGGTGGAGCGGTGGCCGTGAGGTCGGGGTGGTGGGCGCGGGAGCGGGCGGCGCGGGGGGGGGGGAGTGGGCATCGCTTCTCGGCCTTTTGGCTAAGATCAAGTGTAGTATCTGTTCTTATCAGTTTAATATCTGATACGTCCTCGATGAGAGGACTTTATATTAAACGGATTTTTGGGCTCGGGAGTTGGATCCGGAGCTTGCTCCCTCCGCTCCGCGCATCGTCCCGGTATTGCAGTGCCTCCGGGAACGGTGCACCTCCCTCGGGAGGTTGCTGTGCGAGTGCAAAGACAGAGCTGGCCGCTGGGGGGCGGCGGGATGGGGGGATGCGCGGCGCGGGACGGGACGGGGCGGCGGCCCCCGAGGAGCAGCTGCCGCCCGGCCGCCGCAGGCTTCCCGGCTCCGCGGAGGGCACGGCGCGGCCCAGCGCGTGCGCTCGCTTCCCGCCTCGCTGCCCCTCCCGCGGGCCGGAACGGCTCTCTGCCCCCTCGCGCTCCCGCCAGCGCCTGCCGCCCCTTTGCACCGGGGAAGCGGCCGTCTCCAGCGGCCGGGGCGGCAGGTCGCATACTGTGGCGGGGGCAGCACGGTTCTGAAGGTTTTCTTTGTCTTGCAGCTGGGGCTGGTGAGAGAGGGAGTTAGGAGAATCTGATCGGGTAGAGAGAGAGCGCTGGCAGCACGCAACTAGGATGCTCCCTGCTGCCTCTGCCAACTATGCTGCCTCGTGCAAAATAACTAAAGCAAGAAGCCTCGGGCCCCTTGCCGAGGTCAGTCTCTTCATAAGAGCGGGAGCCTGTCTTAAGAAACGGGCAGAAACCGGTCCTGCACATGGACAGGAGCCAAGGAGCAACCAACTCTGCGCAAAGACAAGAGGGCAGCTAGCGGGGACGAGGAAGGGCCACCAACCTTCATCCCCATGACCCCCGACGACCGCCACCGGGAGACACTGCGCGAGCGCGGGTGGGGGGGTGTTTGTGGAAATGACTTCTCGAACTCCTTTTAACGTGAGGCGGGGACAGGCTGTGAATACGTGTAGGCGCACTGTGAAACTTCGTGCAAATGTAACTCTTTGCTGCGTATAACCGCGGCAAGTTGCCGCGTCCGGTGCACACGACTTTGGCGGGACTACCCCCCCGTGCTGCCCAGCGCTGAATAAACAGACCTACTTTTGCAGTCTTGCTGATTGTGGACTCTGTTTGCCGCAAGTCAGTTTGGCGAGCCGGCCGGGAGAGACGTTCCGCTCGCTCGGCTGCGGGATCGGCTGCGGAGCGGACGCCCCTAGGTGCACCCCGAGCATTTTCCTCGGGGGAGCCTCCGCTCTGAGCCGCTCACCGTGGGAGCAGACAAAGACCTCCTGAGGCCGCGGACAAACGGTAAGCTTTACAGTACAGGAAGGGCCTGTAAGTCGTACGGGTGGCCGGGGCGGCTGGTAAGTCGCGCAGAGACGTCTGGTGTGCAGCAGAGTCCCCGTATGGGAGGAGGGTACGCTACAGGCTGACCGACAGAGATGTCGAGGGGGGGTCGCTGGCCGACAGAGATGTCGGGGGGGGGGGGGGGGTCGCTGGCCGATAGAGCGGCCGCTAGAGATCTTGGGAGTAGATGGAGCAAATGCGAGGTTACCGCTGCCTCCCAGTTTTGGGAGCCAGGACGGACCTGCTAATGACTGCATAAGACGCAGGAGAAAGGTAAGCGGGCCTCTCGAAATTGTGACAAGGTTACCCGGGTAATAGCAGCAGCTGCTGGGGGATGTTAACTGGAGCGGTAATAATTGCGTGTCTTATTTGTAGGTGTCTGGGTATGTCACGTTGAAAGCATTGGCGTGTGTGTGTTTGAGACAAAGTGCTGTTGTGAAGTGACTTACGAACACGTTTGGTTGTTGTTTTAAGTGATACATTCTTGTGGTATGAGCGAGGAGTGCAGGGGGCCTCTTTGCGTGACAGCATGATTGTGCTGGGTGAGTGAGACGCAGCATCGCCGCGAAGCGAGTGCGGCGTTCCGATCCGCGGTCCCGTATCCTCCGGGAGGGGAGCAGCCAGGGACGAACGAAGCGCACGACAGACCGAAAGGAAGTGCTGTTTGATCCAAGTGTTGACTGGTGGTGCCCAATATATGCGCCCGGCGGTGCATCTCGTAATCCCATTTTTGTTCTTAAATGTTTGGAGTGTGACAAGGAGGAAGGTGGCGGCGTTATCTAAGTGACAGTTTAGAAGTCTGGGTATATTTGCTGTGGTGTTTGGTCGGTTTCCCAGGTATCGGGGGAGAGGGGCTGACCGATTATCAAAGTGGCAGAACGGAGAGAGTCGCTGCTGTGGTGGTTTGGCCTTGAGCCCTTGGGAATTTGGTAAGAAGGGGGAGAGCGAATTTATTTAGGCCTCAATACCTTTTCAAGCCCCCATATTGATGGATACGTAGGAGTGATTCCTTGTTTTGTGCAAGCTTACTAACAAAGTGCATGAGAAAAATTGGCACTCGGCTTGAAATTCGGCCCTGCTGAAATGTAAATTTTGTGGAAAAGGTGGTTTTGTTTGTCTAGAAGACGGAGGGCTGAGTGCTTCAGGTGTCTTCCCGAAGTCCTGTGGATTTCTGATTGGAACGGGGCTCATCAATAATCTGAAATAGTAACGTTTGTACGTGGACAGAAGAGTTGAATCCCAGAGAATTGGGACATTTGGGAAGAAGATTAGGAAAAGAGAGTAAAAACCTGTCACTGGAGCCCCAGGTGTGGCTAATGAGGGTGGTGATCTGGGCAGCCCCTCCTCATAAAAGGGCTGCACCTCGGTGAGGGTGGCAGCTGTGGGGCTGGTGGTGGAGGAAGGCGATGAGGGGGCTGTAGTTGCAGTTTGTCTGCCTTGCAGCCCCTCTGCTGCTTGGGGCAGCCAAGCTGGGTCTGGAAAGGTCTTTAGAGAAGCCTTGGAGCACGGTGAGGTTACTGAGCGTTGCTGGGACCATGGCAAGGAAGAAGGTGCGTGCAAGCGGGAGTTCCTGGGATCGTGGCAGTCCTGGGCAGCAGGGCTGCCTGTGTGCTGAGGCTGGGGGAGGACTCGCCGAAAGTTGGGGTGGGCGGGTGGGCGCGCGCAGGCACGGTGAGCCCCGTATGCGAGGAAAGCCCCGCACGTCTGTGCACGTGCTGTCATTCTTCACGAATCTGAGCGACTCTTCCTGTAACGCCCTTGAGTCGACACGCAACTGCAGACGACATACAGCATTACACAGCAACTACAGCAATTGTACAACCCAAAGGACTGCCTGTTCTCACCCCAGATGCCCTTGAGGGTTTTCAGGCTGCCCCATACTTCTGCATCAGCTGCTGAGTGCACCCACGTCCTTGAGCAAAAGCAGCCCCATGGACGGCTTTGCCTTTGCCTGAGGCAGGCATAAGTCAGACCGTTTTCACCAGTATGGCTTTTTTTTTTTTTTTTTTTTTTTTAATATGCGCTGCAAGGACTTTATCCTTTTCTCCGCGTGTAGGAGTTTTCATTGGGCAGGGCTAGCTCGACTGGCAGACTAACCAGGTGGCTGTTGCTACATGTGCATCCTACCTGGGCAGCCTGCTCTAAGGAACCTGCTTTGGCAGGGGGGTTGGACCCGATGATATTTCGAGGTCCCTTCGGGACCTTGGTGCACGCCGAGACGCAAGCATGGGTGTCGGTAGCCTAGTAACGGGCTGACTGGAAGGGTATTTTTTTTTTTCCTTCCGTGTAACAAACGGCACTCCTGGCAGGGGAGCAATTCAAGCAGCCGCAGCTGCAAGCACCGGCGCGGTTCAGAGGGCAGGGTGCGGGTCCGATGTCCCGCAGAGCCCCAGAGCGCCCGAAGGAAGGACACGGAGGTGCCGTGGGGGAGCCGGGGGAAAGCAGAGGGGGCCCGCGCGGGTCGCTTGGCGAGGAGGCGGCCGCGGCGCCCCCCGCGAGCCTTGGCCCGGCCGCACGGCCCCCGGCGGCGCGGCCCCGGCCCGGGCGGGCGGCTGCAGGGCGGGGCCGGGCCGCGGGGCGGGGTCGGCGGAGCTGCCCCTCCTCCGCGCCGGAAGGAAGAGGCGCCGGGGCGGTGGGAGCATTGCAGGGGCAGCGCCGGCGGCCCAGCAGCGCCATGGCGTCGCTCCGCGCCTTCACCTGCGACGACCTGTTCCGCTTCAACAACATGTCAGGGACACCACCTCCCCCCCCCGGCCCCGGCCCCGCAGCCCGGCCGGGCCCGCGCTGAGCGCCGCGCTCTCTCTCTCTCTCTCCCTCTCCCTCCCCCCCCCTCGCTCTCCCCGCAGCAACCTGGACCCGCTGACGGAGACCGTATCCTTCCGCTGCCGCCGGCCGCCTGGCGGGAGGCCTCGAGGGGCGCCGTAGTACGGGATCCCCTTCTACCTGCAGTACCTGGCGCACTGGCCCGAGTACTTCATCGTGGCGGAGGCGCCCGGCGGGGAGCTGATGGGTTACAGTGAGTGCCCCGGACCCGGACCCGGACCCGGCCCCGCCGCTCCGGGGCCGCAGCGCTCGGCGGGGGCTCCGGCTGCTCTCGGGCCGCGGGGCGGGCGCGCTGCGAGCGGCGCTGAGCTCCGGGCGCGGGCTCGGGCTTCCCTTCGCCCGCCGAGAGCCAGCCCTGGGCCGGGGAGCCGAGCCTTGCCTTGCCTTGCCTTGCCTTGCCGCGGTGGCGTTCGCCAGCAGTACCCGCTACTCGGGCTGTCTGCCGGTTCGCCCTCCTCGTTATCGCTGCCCCGGCATCCCGGGAGGCCTTTGCAGAGACTGGGGAAATGGCCCGTTCTATGTGTTGAAGCCTAAAGCGTTGGTGCTGTGAGTGACGGGTGTTTCTGAAGTACTGCGTGCGACAGGAGGTTTGGAGGGTTGTTCACAATCTAACGCTTGTGTGGTGCTATGTAGAAACAAGCTCCAAAGACACCCCCGCTCCCCACCCGACTCTTCCCCCTCTCCCCAAAATAACAAACAAACAGAAAAACCCACCTCTTTTGGCTACATGTAACGTGTTTGCAGGGTCTAAGCTGTCTTTTGCCAGATTAGCAAAGCTGCCCAAGTTCTACCCCCTCAAAACGACCAGAAATTTCCTTTAGTTGCTAGGGTGATGAACTAGTTTTTTGGCTTGTAGCCCTCTGTTCTTCCATTATTCCAGTCAGACCCCGAATTCTGCTCGTTTAAAGACTCGTGAGAATTGCTTAAGGCTTTTATTTAGAAGGCACTCCTCAAAAAACAAGTTTTGAAAAATGATGTAACTTTTTTAATGCTAGTCGAGAGAATAGTGTAAAACGAGCAGAATGATGTCTGATGCAATGAAGCAGAACTGATGAGAACCATCTGCATTGTCTGCGGTAGGTGAAGTTGGGTGTCAGAATAGGTTCTGTTAGCGTGCAGTTGGTGAAATCAGGAACTAGCATCTGGGGGTCTTTCCAGTAGAGCTTGGAATCCAGATGGAAATGTGACCTTCAGGGGCCTTTCCTGCCTTTCTCTGAAGCTCTGATATTTGACCTGTAACCGTACAGAGTTGCTAAGTCATAGAGCGATAATACAGACATGCCTTGTTCAGCTTTTCGCCACAGTTGTTGCAGCATGTGTTCATATACTCCTCTGTAACGATGTACACCTGGGGTGCGTTGTCCCAGAGGTGCTGCTGTGCTGATACTCTGTCTGTCCGCAGTAATGGGTAAAGCAGAAGGCTCTGTGGCCAGGGAAGAATGGCACGGACATGTTACTGCTCTCTCGGTTGCACCAGAATTTCGACGGCTGGGTTTGGCTGCCAAGTTGATGGAACTATTGGAAGAAATCTCAGAAAAGTGAGTATTACCCTTCTCTTTAAGCTGATCTTGTAAAGTATTCTTTCTGTAGACTTTTGTCCCTGGTTTAGGTATTTGTTTTACATGAAACATACCCAGACTCCCGGACTTCTCTATTAAATAGCGCCCCCAACTGACTGAAATTCCCTGTAGTTAGAGAACAAGAGCTAAAAACTTTGCTCGGCATTTTAAAATGTCTTGATTTCTATGAAAGCTCACTTGCCATGATGAATGGGAAGTAGTCTAAATTTCAGCAAAGACACAGTATAAACTATCCTTTTCTTGATATTTTGTGAAGTTCTTTTCCTACCAACAGTGTCTTCCACAGTGCCCCCAACATACTTGTTTAGCGGCTGTGGGCTTTGTGCAGGTTCCCTTGGACGCAATATTACGCAAATGTAGTGCTGCAGACAGTAACTTAGCCAGCATGAGATGGAAAATAAGCTTACTCGTACCTGCAGAAAATAAACACATTAGGGAAATGTCCCTAGCTCGTGCCAGTAGAGCAACCCTGTTGTGGTTGGTTGAATCCCCAAATTGCTTGATTCTTTGAAGAACTTGCATACTGAGGGCTGTCTCCTGTTAGGCAACTGAATTGTGAGACTGATTTTTCTTCCCCTGTTCATTTTGAAGGGGGCAGTCCCTAAGCTAGTGCAATGTAAATGCATCTAAAATACGGATTATAATTAAAATAATTATATATATATATATATATATATACACACACACATATATATTTATATTCATATAATATTATATATATATATTATATAATTATTCATATATATATATATATATATATATATATGAAAATGAGGCTTCTGTGGGTATTTGGCTGGCCCTGTTCTTTTTGTTAATAATTCTGAGTGTACTGGATGGTGTAGAAGATTGTTCATGTGACCAAAAAAAATAACTTCTGCCAATACTGGGCTTGTCATGTGCGAAAAGGAATGCATCTGTTATTACAGCGTGAAACATACCTGATTAGTGTATTGCCTAATCAGACCTGTTCTTGGTTACATGTTGTGGGTTTTTAATTGGAAATATATTCACCTGCTCGTTCTTACTGTGTTTTGTTTATTTTTTAAAAGAAAGGGCGGATTTTTCGTTGATCTCTTTGTGAGAGTATCAAATCAGGTTGCGGTAAACATGTATAAGCAACTGGGCTACAGTGTGTACCGGACAGTGTTAGAGTACTATTCTGCTAGCAATGGAGAGCCTGACGAGGATGCTTATGGTAAGTACTTGTTCTACCCCCATGTTGAATGGAAAGATCCTCTTGTGTGTCCTAGGGTTGTCCCTGTGTTTTGTGTATAGGGAAAAAGTTAAGGTGGTTGTTGTTTAATGGGATTTTACTTCTTCCTTTAGATAGCTTTTCCTGCTGAGGATTAATATCTGTTAAAAAAATCAACCTTGTGGTTTGCACGTTGCATTGTATCCACGGTAAAATAAAATACCAGATGAGTAAGCCATCCAGTACAAAGACATGTTATTCTGTGAGTAAGGATAAATAACATTCGGTTACTTGTCTAATGGAAAGAATGCTCCTGGCAGGTGCCTGGACTTCTTCCTGATGCCACTGGGAAGAGGAATGGCTGTGCTTTCCTTCTTCCTTTCTCTTCCCTCCTTTTCTGTGACAGTCCTTCCCCCCCCTCCCCCCCCCGCTTTTGTTTTGTTGTCCCTTGATTATATGGACTTGAGGAATTGTTTTTCTCAGCCAATTAAAATCTTACAGAGGCTAATGGTCCACAGTGACAGAGAATTGGGTGGCCTTTTCAATTTAAAGGATAAAGGACATGGTAATTTCAAGTACTGTGTTAACAAAATAGGAGTACTAGGTGCTTGTTATTGCAAGGTATTTTTTCCTGTAAGCGTCCTCCACGAAAGCTTCTTTGGGCTTGCTGTGTATCTTTTCTGTTCATCCATTCATCTTTTCAGATTAAAGTAACGTACAAAATACAAAGGCTGTGGACAGACAACTACAGTTGTTGCAGATCTTTTTCCTCTTGCTACAGATATGAGAAAAGCTCTTTCCAGAGATACGGAGAAGAAATCTATTATACCTCTTCCTCATCCTGTGAGACCGGAAGACATTGAGTAACTGTAAATTGTGATTCTCAGGCATCATGCTCAGAATTTTGGATTGCTTTTCTGTCTACCTTACAGATGAGAAAACATAGCCGCAATGTTTTTTTTTCTCATGAAATACCAAAAGCAATATTGAGAAGTTTACTTACACCGTCTTTATTGGTAATAGCTGCAGACTTGTGAACTTCCCCTAGTGAATTTTCTTTTTAAATATTGGTAATGCAGAGACTATTAAATGGAATCACCTGGTGACATGGTGCACGGTGTGTGTTTTTTTAATTTTTCTCAAATCAAAAATAACTGGCCAGTAATAGTAAAACTCCTAAAAAAGCTATTATTCATGACCAGTGAAAATATTATTGTACAATACACAGGAAGAGGGACAAGGGGAGGTAGTGTATTAATACTTTCATAGAAAAAACACCTGTTACAGACAATTTGGACATTTTTCTCAAGTTCTGTGGCACAAGGAGGGGCTGAACTCAATTTGGTCCACGCTCAATGGGGAAAATCCAGGCAAATAAAGAACTCAAGGATTCCCATCTACGGAGGACCTGATTCAAGACCAGTTCTTGGTACCATACATAAACTTGGAATGCTGCATCCACTGAAATAAGGCACAGTAAGGGTTTCTTGCGTTCTGAGCCAATACTGCAGGTATTTAACCTAAGGGTGGAACGCCACCTGCTGGTGCGAAGTAAATACTGCAGGCGGCCGAACGCCACGCATAAGCGGTGGCGCCCGCGGGCGCCCACTGCCGCCACCTGCTGTTCGGAAAGGGGTACTGCGGGCGGCCGGTCGCCGCCAACGCGATCTCTGCCGCCACCTGCTGGTGGAAAACGAGTACTGCAGGCAGCCGGGGGGCGCGTATACGCAGTATTCCCCGCGGGCGCCCTCTGCCGCCACCTTCTGGTGTTAAGAGAGTACTGCAGGCGGCCGGCGGCCGCGCATGCGCGGTGGAGCGCTCGGGCGGCCTCTGCCGCCACCTGCTGGTGGGAAATGGTTACTGCAGGCGGTCGGTGGCCACGCATGCGCGTTGCTTATTACGTCTCTTTTTGATGTGTAATTTCCTACGCTCCTAGATTTTTCTTCATATGTAAATGAATGGTTTGAGCCAATTCCTGTTGAAAATATTTCATTTACTTTCTTGGTTGTATTGTCTTTTCTATGTTCAAAGCTGAGGTAAAAATATGGTAAATTTTGCTTCTAGAGAACGCCACAGTTCTTTTGTCTGCACTCCGCATGCTGTAAACTAGGGGTAGGGAAAAATAAATAAATAAATAAAAGAACACAGCTGCTGTTCCTGCTCTCTTTCTTCTGGTTTGCCCCCTCCTATTTCCCAGGTGATTGGGTTTGGGTGCTGGGCGGGGCCAAATGTTATACGAGCCCTAGGCATTCTATCAGAGAGCTCCTCCTGCGTGGGCTGCTCTTTGGGGTCGGTGCTTTGTTTATTCTTCTGTTAGCTACATGCAGGGTTCTTTTCGTGGGTCAGAGTCTTGTACGATCTTTTAGAGAGAACCAATCTAGTAGTACGTGCATTTATTGCAAGAAGCTCTTTGGAGGTGATTAATTGTTATAGCACTTTTATGGATAGGATGTCAATGTTATTTTGTGTGTTTGCTTTGTTGTTCAATGTCCCTCGTAATTTTTGCAGGGTTACAGGGCAGATGCCACCAGGTCTACCCCTTTTGTTGTTTTTGTTTTGTTTGATTTTTTTTTCTTATTTTCTTTTTTGGAAGGGGGTTTGGGATTTGAGCGTCCTATTTTTTTGGGTTTGGGATTTGATCGACTTAATTTTGTGGGTTTGGGAATTGAGCGTCTTAATTTATTGGGTTAGGGGTTTTAGGCATAGGTCTTCAGGGGTTTAGTTTGGGTTAGGTCTGTAGGGGTTTCGAGGATTTTTAGGGTTAGGGCTTGCGGCTTCTTTGTGTAAGGGCGGTAAGGGCTAGGGTTCCAGGGAGTGCTGTTAAATGGAGTTCTCGACAACTCGGCCTCTGATTGGCCGTGCCGGCTGTGCAGGGAATGCTGGTAGGTGTAGTTTTCCGTCACAAGGCTTCCGGTAGGCCGCGTTGATTGCCCAGAGCATGCCGGGAAATGTAGTTCTGGGACTCCGGACTTCCGGGAGGCCATGTTGGGTGCCCGGAGCATTCAGGGAAATGTAGTTCTGGGACTCCGAACTTCCGGGAGGCCATGTTGGGTGCCCGGAGCATACCGGGAAATGTAGTTCTGGGACTCCGAACTTCCGGGAGGCCATGTTGGGTGCCCAGAGCATACCGGGAAATGTAGTTCTGGGACTCCGGACTTCCGGGAGGCCATGTTGGGTGCCCAGAGCATACCGGGAAATGCAGTTCTCGGGGACTAGGGTTGGGGTTAGGGACTAGGGCTGGGGCTAGGGTTAGAGTTTAGGGTGAGGGTTGGGGTTAGGGTTAGGGGTTAGGGTTAGGGCTAGTGAATGCTGGTTCTCTGTGTTTGCAGATGACGGTGAGCGTGTTTAAACTAATTCCAGTTGAAGAAGTTTCAGTTACTTGCTTGGTGACATTATCAGTTCAACATTAAAAGCTGCAGCAAAAGCAAAAGGGGAGTTTTGCTTCTAGGAACAACGCAGGTCTCATCTGCTCTCGGAATGTTTTTGAGATGAACCAGATTTTAAAAAACAAAGGAAAAAAAAACACAGCTGCTTCTTTTGCTCTCTTCCTACTTTCTCGTGCTTTGCCCTGATTAAGGAGGTATTGGGGAGGCATTGGGGAGGCAAGGACAATCCCCAGACATGGACTGTATATCTCGAAACAAGACACTGGAACTCATGATAAGGAAGCGGCAGACGGACAGAGAAACAAACGTAAGGACTATAAATCTCAAAACTGGACATTGGAATTCATTATAAAGATACAACAAACGGAAGAATTGGCAACAACCAGCTCTCGCAATTAAGAAACGTGCCAATTCAGCAGATTCCTGACCAAAGGTGAAAAGTACACTGTGAGGAAGACTCGGGGTCTTCCTCCCAAAGACCCCTGCCCACGTCCCAAAGACCCCTGCCCACAATTCTTGGAAGGCTCTACGCAGGCGCAAGGTGCCAAAAGGCTAATTAGCATGAGAAGCGAGGGAAGGCGGGGATAGGTAATGCATATGTATAGTGCTTGTAGAATATTGATAGATTGATTGTATAAATTCAAGACTGCTTTCCGCTTTGGGTATGCACGATAGGTGGAGAGATCCCCCGTGCATCCAGCGCTGCAATAAAGAATATACCACTTAAAGGAATTTCGGCTTCGATCTTTGAATCAATCTGGCACCCCAGATGGGACTACCTCTCTGCCGGTCCGCAGGACCCGTTGGGGACAGGACTCCCTAGGGTACCCCCGGGATTTCCCGGGGGGACTCCTCGACTCACCAGATCACTGCAGAGGCAGACAAGGACCCCATCATTGTAAGTGAGTATATTCTTTATTCTGGTTTGGTTTTCTGGTAGACCGGTCATCTGGGACTGTCCAGTAAGTCGGAAGGTGACTTCTGCAGGACAGTATTTGGTATATACTTTGTGGTTAGTACCACAAGTATATCTGGGGACCTTGAGGTCCATCTGTATCTGGAACTGTCTGTAAGTAGGAAGGTGATCTTCTGCGAGGCAGTGTTTGGTATATACTTTGTGGTAAGCACCATAAGTATATTTGGGGACCTTAAGGAAAGAGCTCGCTTTAAGGTCCATCTGGAATTGTGTTGTCTATTTCGGTTTTCTGACTCATGGAGTATGGTATTTAACTCTGGTTATTGTTACTGTGATTTTGGCTATTTTTCTGGTGGTAATAGTAGGTTCGTGACATTGTTATAAGAGAGATATCGTTACGGTGTTACACAGTTCGGTTTTCTGACTTATCGCATGTGGAATTTGACTCTGACTATTGTTATTGTGATTTTAGCAATATTGCTGGTAATAGTAGCTTTGTGACATCGCTACTGAAAGATATTGCGTGCCTGTAATTTTGTGAGTGATACGTTTTTGTGATACATTTTTGTAAGTGATATGTGTATTCTGAAAGTGTGAACTGGAAAATGGGGGGGGCACACAAGCAGTGAAATTTTAAAGAAAAGTGCGTTAGGATGTGTTTTGAGTCACTGGAAGGATATTGGAGGATCTGCCGGCGAAAGTGTGAACAGGAAAACATTGATAAAATATTGTAATCAATGGTGGCCGCTTTATAAGCTGGAATGTGGAGAAAAGTGGCCCCTAAATGGAACTTTAAACTCTAATGTTTTGCTACAGTTAATGTTGGTTTTGAGAAGGAGAATAGGATGAAATGTTGTATACTGATGTTGTTTCAGCATCTTGGTGGGAAAAGGTACGGAATTAAGTTGGCCCCTGACTGAGCCTTTGATGTTGGCATTAGAGAAGTACAGGCTGGAGAAAGATAAAGGAAGTGTTAAAAGGGTTGTTGAAAGTGTTAAAGGTGTTTGAAGTTGAATGAGCAGGGAAAGAGGATGTAGGAATGTTAATAGTTCTGCCTCTGCTCTAGGCAGAGATCTTAAAATCATGGGTGTTAGCCCTTTGGGGCAAAGGGATCATGATGGGTCCGAGAGAGAGTTGTTATGGAAACAGAAAAGCAGTTAACTCTTAAAACAACCTAAGTTCATGTGCGAGCTCAGATTACCGATGGGACCGCTCAGGGAACTGTGGACAACTGCATTCCCCTGACCGACCCCACTGAGACCCCAATCATCCCTAAAATTATGAACAGCTAAGTAAATACTAAAATCTGGATGAATTGGGAATTGAGAATATGCTTCCAACAAGGTCTAAAAGAAACCCCTATGGAATTTTTGGACCAACACTGAAATGTAAAGAAATTAAATAAATAAATAAAACAAAATGGTTTGGACCTGGCTTCGGAGGACAAATTGACTAGCCTTTTTCTAGGGTAATCATTGGTCCCTGATTTCAACAGGAATAACGGGGACCTGGGGAATCTACCCTAGCGGATCCTCCACTGATTATAATGAAGCTAGGGGAGGAATGGAAGTGAAATTTCTTATTGATATGGGGCAACGTATTCAGTTCTAAATCAAGCATTAATGCCTTCACAGAATTATTATGTTAGGGTAAAAGGTGTGTTGTGGTTTAACCCGGCTGTCAGCTAAACACCACGCAGCCGTTCGCTCACCCTCCCCCTCCCTCTCTGGGACGGGGGAGAGAAATGGAAAGTGAAGCCCGTGAGTTGAGATAAAGACAGTTTAATAAGACAAAATAATAATAATAATAATAGTAATAATACAATGATGATAATAGTACCACTACTAATAATGTGTACAAACAAGTGATGCACAATGCAATTGCTCACCACCCACTGACCAATGCCCAGCCTAACCCCGGGCAGTCTGGCCCCCTCCCCCGGCTAGCCACCCCTATATATTGTTTAGCATGACGTCAGATGGTATGGAATACCCCTTTGGCTAGTTTGGGTCACCTGTCCTGGGTCTGTCCCCTCCCAGCTCTTACTGCACCCCCAGCCTGCCTGTTGGCAGGACAGAGCAAGAAGCTGAGATGTCCTTGGCTTGGTATAAGCACTGCTCTGCAACAATTAAAACATCAGGGTGTTATCAACACTCTTCTCATCCTAAGCCAAAACGTAGCATTCTACCAGCTACTAGGAAAAAAATTAACTCTATTCTAACTGAAACCAGGACAAGGTGTAACCGAAAAGGCTTATTTTTGTGAACCTTTGAAGTACAAGTTAGGGAAACAATGGGGCATACACAGATTTTTATATACGCCTAACTCCTCATGGGCACTCTTAGGTAGAGATTTATTAGAGCAATTAGGAGCAGAAATTGTCGTTGAAAAAGGGAAAATTAAATTAAGAATAGGAGAAGAACAACTAATAAATGTGTTAAGCTTGGCACTAATACAAACTGACCCTAAAAGTGAAATACTTTTAGAGATCACAGATCAATATGTCCAGGAGTTTGGGCTACCGAAGTCCCTGGAAGAGCAAAAAATGTGACCTTAATAATTATTAAATTAAAGCCAGGAGAGAAACCCGTTAAGGTTAAGTAATATCCTTTGAGGATAGAAGATAGGAAAGGAATTAAAGAGATAATTGATAAATTTTTACAGTATGGATTATTGATTGAATGCGAATCAGAATACAATACACCCATATTGCCAATTAAAAAGGCAGATGGAAAAAGCTATAGGTTAGTTCAGGATTTGAGGGCCATAAATAAAATCACTGAGGATATACATCCAGTAGTGGCAAACCTTTATACTTTGCCGACTAAATTAAAGAATAGTCAAGTCTGGTTTACCGTACTGGATTTAAAAGACGCCTTCTTCTGCCTAGGCTTAGCCACAGAAAGCCAAAACCTATTTGCCTTTGAATGGGAAAATCCCAATTCAGGCAGAAAGACGCAGCTTACGTGGACATTACTACCTCAAGGATTCAAGAATAGCCCCACTATTTTTGGAAACCAATTAGCAAAGGAACTTGAAACATGGATACCTCCGGACACTGAAGGGGCTTTGTTACAATATGTAGATGATCTCTTAATAGCTACCGAGACTAAAGAGAGTTGTATTCAATGGACTGTAAGTCTCCTTAATTTTCTGGGTTTAAAATGGATATCAAGTCTCTTGACAGAAAGTCCAGCTGGCTCAACAAAGTGTGACCTACCTGGGATTTGAAATTTCGGGAGGACAACGAGAACTAGGAACTGAACATAAGGAAGTCATTTGCCGGACTCCAGAACCTCAAACGGTAAAGGAGCTACAAACCTTTTTAGGAATGACAGGTTGGTGTCGCCTTTGGATTTATAATTATGGACGATTGGTAAAGCCTCTATGTGAATTGATAAAGATTAACCAGTCAAAGTTAGTCTGGACTGGAGAAGCACAAAAAGTCTTTAAACAACTTAAACAAGAATTGATGATTTTAAAATATCAAGCAATATTAGTAGAACAAGATGATGTGGGAATTGTGGTCATTAACATCGTAAATCCAGCTTCTTTCCTTAGTGGAACTCTGGATCAACCCATAACCCATGATTGTATAGAAACAATGGAGACTGTGTATTCTAATCGACCCGATCTTAAGGAAGAACTTTTAGAAGATGCTGACGAATCTTGGTATACTGATGGAAGCAGCTTTGTGAAACAAGGACAACGTAAGGCAGGGTACGCCATTACAACCACTCAACAGGTAATCAAGTCCAAACCATTACCCCTGGGACGTCCACCCAGAAAGCAGAGACAATTGCTCTTATGCGAGCACTGGAACTAGCAGCAGGAAGGAAAATAAATATTTGGACAGATTCTAAATATACATTCGGCATGGTACATGCTCATGGAGCAATTTGGAAAGAAGAAATTTTAAAATTGTTAGAGGCTGTAAAACAACCAGAAAAGGTAGCTATCATGCATTGTCAGGGACACCAAAAGGGGAACACCGATTTTGAAATTGGAAATCGATTGGCAAAGGCTAAGCGGGCAGCTGAAATAACTGAGGTGAAGGCATTCTCTTTGATACCAGACGGTAAAATCCAAACTATATCCAAATTATACAAAAGAAGACTTAAAATTAATTGAAGATTTGAAAGGTAAAATGAAACCAGATGGACGAGTATATTTAAAAGATAACCACATAATAATACCCTCTAATTTGACATGGCTCATAGTTCTTACAGAACACAATAAAACACATTGGGGAGCTGGCACACTGCATAAGAGCCTGAGTCAGACATTAGTGGAACAAAATTTATATACAACAATAAGGCAGGTAACCCAACAATGTGACACCTGTACGCGTCATAATCCCAATACAGGAAATAGGGTGACATTTAGTGTCATTGATAAAGGGAATTATTCGGGGCAACTGTGGCAAATTGATTTTTCAGAACTCCCTAGAAAAGGGGGGTATTGTTATTTACTGGTTCTGACTGACATGATTTCAGGAAGGCCTGAAGCCTTTCCCTGTCGAACAAACAAAGCAAGAAGAAGTGGTTAAAGTCTTGTTAAATGAAATAATACCATGCTTTGGGATTCTAGCAGCAATGTCTTCTGATAGAGTTTCACATTTTTGTGTGCAAGTGGTACAACAGATAAGTAAGATTCTAAAGATATTCTAAAGACAACTGCATACTCTTTATAGACCGCAGGCAAGTGGACAGGTAGAAAAAATGAAACATTTAATTAAACAACAAATAGCTAAAATCGGACAAGAATCTAATTTGTCATGACCTCAATCCCTCCCTTTAGCATTACTTAGAATTTGAGTTAAACCTAGAATAAAAGGGAATTTGAGTCCCTTTGAAATCTTATATGGAAGGCCGTATCCATTTCTATTTAGTGGAGAGGATCGAACGCAGTTAGGATTAGAATATTTATATGCATATATAACTGAACTTCAGAAATAATTAAATAAAGTACATAAATTTGTTCTCAGGACCTGGGCTAGACAGTTGGATCAACCAGTCCACCCTTTTAAGCTCAGGGATTATATATATAAAGACTTTTTCAGGACAACCCCTAGAGGAAAAATGGAAGGAAAGTGGACGGGACCATACCAGGTATTACTGACAACACACACCGCCATTAAGATTAAGGAGCAAGCAGCTTGGATCCACGATTCAAAGGTGAAAAAGGCCCCGGCGAGGATATGGACCACGACCCCAGTTGGACCAGCAAAATTGTGTTTTTCCAGATCCTAATGATTGTGGGGGTGTGGTTGTCAGATTTGGGATGGGCAACTTGGGACGAGAACTTACACCTGACCTTAATACAAACTGTATCTCAAGTGATTAATAAGACGAACTGTTGGGTATGCACCCATCTGCCACAGCATGGGAATAAGGGTGTATCGTTAATCAGGAAAAGGCGATAGTTAATATTTCTGCAATTATAGAGAAGTTAGAAAACAAAACTCTGGATGCTATAAAGGCTCAACAAGAAGAGATATCTAGTTTATCACAGGTAGTATTACAAAATCGGATGGCCCTAGACTTGTTACTGGCCGCTCAAGGGGGAGTCTGTACAGTAATAAATACAAGTTGTTGTATGTATGTAGATCAGAGTGCAAGGATCTCTACCGACCTAGAAGAAATATGGAAGCAGACAAGGGTCCTACATGAGATCAGTAAAGATGATCTTTCATGGAGTTTTAGTGAAATATGGAATAAGTTAATTGGTTGCCCAATTTCCAATGGTTGAAACAAGTGTTCATTGCTCTAATCACATTAGTAGTGTTAGGAATATTTGTGTGCATGTTGTTTAGATGCCTGCTTTGTTGTGTTACTGTAAATAATGAAAGTATCTGATGCAAAAGAATTTGCATGGGAAAAGAAAAGGGGGGATTGATTAAGGAGGTATTGGGGAGGCATTGGGGAGGCAAGGACAATCCCCAGACATGGACTGTATATCTCGAAACAAGACACTGGAACTCATGATAAGGAAGCGGCAGACGGACAGAGAAACAAATGTAAGGACTATAAATCTCAAAATTGGACATTGGAATTCATTATAAAGATACAACAAACGGAAGAATTGGCAACAACCAGCTCTCGCAATTAAGAAACGTGCCAATTCAGCAGATTCCTGACCAAAGGTGAAAAGTACACTGTGAGGAAGACTCGGGATCTTCCTCCCAAAGACCCCTGCCCACAATTCTTGGGAGGCTCTACGCAGGCGCAAGGTGCCAAAAGGCTAATTAGCATGAGAAGCGAGGGAAGGCGGGGATAGGTAATGCATATGTATAGGCGCTTGTAGAATATTGATAGATTGATTGTATAAATTCAAGACTGCTTTCCGCTTTGGGTATGCACGATAGGTGGAGAGATCCCCCGTGCATCCAGCGCTGCAATAAAGAATATACCACTTAAAGGAATTTCGGCTTCGATCTTTGAATCACAACCTTGTAAAATGCAGACAACCAGAATCCTTACAACAATTAAGTGGAAATCACAGTGTAAGAAACATTACCACCTCAAAGAGTAAAAGCCTCAAAAGAAATGTGACTTGTAACAGGCCAGCAGCTGTGTGTTTTCGGTGAAGCACCAGGTAGAGTATAAACCTGGATTGCACAGTTAATGGGGAAACGGGAGGGTCCTGGTCCTTGGGAGGGAAAAAAAAAAAGTATATAAACTGTGTATGGAATCGGTAGGTGCCCTCCTGCTTGCGGGACACCCGCCATTGTAATCTCAAATACAAATGCTACTGTACTGAGATCCTCTCCTGAGCCTATGTTATTTCCCAAAGATTGATTCGCGGTTTTAAGGCTTCAGGGATAGGGCCCTAGGGTTGGGTTTCAGGGTAAGCGTTCTCAGGGTTTATGTTTAGGATTTTAAGGTTTTTAGTTTTAGGGTTGGAGTTTTAACGGTTAGGATTTTAGGGATTTGAGGGTTAGGGTTTTAAGGGTTTCAGGGTTAGCGTGTCAGGGTTTTGGAGTTTTTTGGGTTGTAGTGTTGATAGTTTTTTTAGGGTTAGGTTCTTAGGGTTTTATTTTTGGTCAGTTATTTACGGTTAGGGTTTTAAGATCTTATTATTATTTTTTTTTTTCAGGTTAGGTTCTCCTGGGTTAGGGTTTTGAGCATCTTAATATTTTGGGTTGGGTTTGGGATTTGAGCGTCTTAATTTTGTGGGCTTGGGCGCCGTGAGCGTCTTAAGTGTTTGGGTTAGGGCTTTTAGGCATAGGTCTTCAGGGGTTTAGTTTGGGTTAGGTCTGTAGGGGTTTCGAGGATTTTTAGGGTTAGGGCTTGCGGCTTTTTTGTGTAAGGGCGGTAAGGGCTAGGGTTCCAGGGAGTGCTGTTAAATGGAGTTCTCGACAACTCGGCCTCTGATTGGCCGTGCCGGCTGTGCAGGGAATGCTGGTAGGTGTAGTTTTCCGTCACAAGGCTTCCGGTAGGCCGCGTTGATTGCCCAGAGCATGCCGGGAAATGTAGTTCTGGGAC
Source organism: Anas platyrhynchos (assembly GCF_047663525.1). Taxonomy (NCBI): domain Eukaryota; kingdom Metazoa; phylum Chordata; class Aves; order Anseriformes; family Anatidae; genus Anas; species Anas platyrhynchos. The sequence continues at coordinate 39,830,157 of NC_092594.1, forward strand.
TCCGAACTTCCGGGAGGCCATGTTGAGCGCCCAGAGCATACCGGGAAATGCAGTTCTCGGGGACTAGGGCTGGGGCTAGGGTTAGAGTTTAGGGTGAGGGTTGGGGTTAGGGTTAGGGGTTAGGGTTAGGGCTAGTGAATGCTGGTTCTCTGTGTTTGCAGATGACGGTGAGCGTGTTTAAACTAATTCCAGTTGAAGAAGTTTCAGTTACTTGCTTGGTGACGTTATCAGTTCAACATTAAAAGCTGCAGCAAAAGCAAAAGGGGATTTTTGCTTCTAGAAACACCCCAGTTCTCCTGTCTGCACTCTGCATGCTGTTGAGCTAAGCCTTATAAATAAGTAAATAAACCAGAGCTGCTGCTGCTCCTCTTTTTGCTTTTTTGTGCTTTCCCCGCATGCGACCTCTGCCGCCCCCTGCTGGTGGAAAACGTGTACTGCAGGCGGCCGGGGGCGCGCATGCGCGGTGACGCCCGCGGGCGCCCTCTGCCGCCCCCTGCTGGTGGAAAACAAGTACTGCAGGCGGCCGGGGGCCGCGCATGCGCGTTGCTTATTACGTCTTTTTTTTTTTTTGATGTGTAATTTCCTACGCTCCTAGATTTTTCTTCATATGTAAATGAAAGGTTCGTGCTAATTCCCGTTGAAAATATTTCATTTACTTTCTTGGTTGTATTGTCCTTTCTATGTTCAAAGCTGAGTCAAAAATACGGTAAATTTTGCTTCTAGAAACACCGCAGTTCTTTTGTCTGCACTCCGCATGCTGTAAACTAGGGATAGGTGACAAATTAATAAAAAAATAAATAAAAGAACACAGCTGCTGCTCCTGCTCTCTTTCTTGTTTTTTGCCCCCTCCTCTTTCCCAGGTGATTGGGTTTGGGTGCTGGGCGGGGCCAAATGTTATACGAGCCCTAGGCATTCTATCAGAGAGCTCCTCCTGCGTGGGCTGCTCTTTGGGGTCGGTGCTTTGTTTATTCTTCTGTTAGCTACATGCAGGGTTCTTTTCGTGGGTCAGAGTCTTGTACGATATTTTAGAGGAAACCAATCTAGTAGTACGTGCATTTATTGCAAGAAGCTCTTTGGAGGTGATTAATTGTTATAGCACTTTTATGGATAGGATGTCAATGTTACTTTGTGTGTTTGCTTTGTTGTTCTATGTCCCTCATGATTTTTGCAGGGTTATAGGGCAGATGCCACCAGGTCTACCCCTTTTGTTGTTTTTGTTTTGTTTGATTTATTTTTCTTATTTTCTTTTTCGGAAGGGGGTTTGGGATTTGAGCGTCCTATTTTTTTGGGTTTGGGATTTGAGCATCTTAATTTTGTGGGTGTGGGATTTGAGCGTCTTAAGTGTTTGGGTTAGGGCTTTTAGGCATAGGTCTTCAGGGGTTTAGTGTGGTGGATAGTTTCGGTTAGGTCTGTAGGGGTTTCGAGGATTTGTAGGGTTAGGGCTTGCGGCTTCTTTGTGTAAGGGCGGTAAGGGCTAGGGTTCCAGGGAGTGCTGTTAAATGGAGTTCTCGACAACTCGGCCTCTGATTGGCCGTGCCGGCTGTGCAGGGAATGCTGGTAGGTGTAGTTTTCCGTCACAAGGCTTCCGGTAGGCCGCGTTGATTGCCCAGAGCATGCCGGGAAATGTAGTTCTGGGACTCCGAACTTCCGGGAGGCCATGTTGAGCGCCCAGAGCATACCGGGAAATGTAGTTCTGGGACTCCGAACTTCCGGGAGGCCGTGGTGAGCGCCCAGAGCATACCGGGAAATGTAGTTCTGGGACTCCGGACTTCCGGGAGGCCATGTTGAGCGCCCAGAGCATACCGGGAAATGTAGTTCTGGGACTCCGAACTTCCGGGAGGCCATGTTGGGTGCCCAGAGCATACCGGGAAATGCAGTTCTCGGGGACTAGGGCTGGGGCTAGGGTTAGAGTTTAGGGTGAGGGTTGGGGTTAGGGTTAGGGGTTAGGGTTAGGGCTAGTGAATGCTGGTTCTCTGTGTTTGCAGATGACGGTGAGCGTGTTTAAACTAATTCCAGTTGAAGAAGTTTCAGTTACTTGCTTGGTGACGTTATCCGTTCAACATTAAAAGCTGCAGCAAAAGCAAAAGGGGAGTTTTGCTTCTAGAAACACCACAGGTCTCTTGTCTGCTCTCGGAATGTTTTTGAGATAAACCAGATCTTAAAAAAAAAAAGGAAAAAAAAAACCACAGCTGCTTCTTTTGCTCTCTTCCTACTTCCTTGTGCTTTGCCCCTCCCCTTTCCCAGGTGATTGGGTTTGGGTGCTGGGCGGGGCTGAATGCTATATGAGCCCCAGGCATGCTAGCAGAGAGCTCCTTCTGCTTGGGCTGCTCTTTGGGGTAAGTGCTTTGGTTTTCCTTCAGTCAGTTGCAGGGTTCTCTAGGCAGACTGGAGCCTATGGATTTCTGGATTTTAAGTGCTTGGAATTCACTCAGTAGCGGGATGTTTAGTAGGGGCTGCTGGCTCACTGTTTTTTTGGGATGGTGGGATACTCTTCTGTTTTTGAGCTATATTTTAATCTCTAGATGTATAAACCCACTTGTGTAACTCTCCGGAGGACTAAAACCAGCTTGATTGAATGCTACATATGGCTTGGCAGCGTAGATGCAGCATTACCAAGAGACTGAGCAGAGTTGTATCAGAGTCACCTCTTTCATCTGCAAAGGGTAAGTTTGATTACCCCTGCCGAGGCTTGTGTGTGTGCATGTCTTTTTGGCATTTGTGGAGCTCGGTTGTTTTTCTTTGTGTGTGTGCATGTTCTTTTTTTTTTTTTTTTGAGGGTCAAACAGTGTGTTTGCTGAGTGTGGTTAGAATGAGGAGGTGGGGAGCTGCTCAGGACTGGAAGGTTTGGTTTCTAGGAGTATGCGGCATCCTTCCTGTGCGACGTGACTAATTGTTGGGCTGGAACGTTCCAGCTTTCGTGTGTCTTAAGCAATGTAGCTTGTGTAGTGTGTGTTGTGTGGCCTGGGCAGAGTTTGCTGTGGTGCAGTGGGCGAAGAATCTCAGTTAGAGCTGGTGAGCAGCTGAAGTACCAGAGCTGGGAAGAGAGAGGTCTTGGAGCAGGTACGCTGTGGCTGTGAGGTGCCTCAGAGTGTGCTTTTCTGTCTTTTGTTTTGTTTTGTTGTTTTTTTGCAGGTGCTTTGTGCGGTCGTGGACAGGAAAGGGAAATCCTCGTGTCGCGGAGCAGTGAGGGAGGGTGAGTGTTGTCAGCCTGGTCATCCCTTACCTGAAGCGAAGGGAAGACACTCAGGTGTTTCCCTCAGAGGGTCCGAGGTGAGTCTGTCTGGGATAGAGGAGCAGCGTGGCAGGTGGGCGCTTGCAAGCACAGTGGTTCTTTTGTCCTTTTGTGTTCCCCGGTGGTGTGGATGATGCTGGCCGCTCCTTTCAAGCTTGGACCTAATTTGCAGGTCCAGAGGCAAGTGGAGTGCTGTTTTGAAAGGATAAAAGTAAAGCTGGGGTCGCTTATGTTGTTGAGGGATGGGTGCTACTGCTGGCAGCTGAATGTTTATCTTCTGCCTGTGTTTTTCTTTTGTTCAGGCTGAAATGCAGTGTGCAGTGCAGGATGTGTCAACCAGCTGCCTCTGCAGTGACTCTGGTGCGTGATGAGCAGAGGTAGCTGTTAATTTTGGGGGTGTGGTTGTCACTGAAGTTATTTTCCTACATCCAATAGCGTAAAATTCCAGTTTGCCTTTTAGAGGCGCTATAAGTGGGTAAAGAGAAGAGATGGAAGCATGTGCCACGTGGGGCAGGCAAGCGGCTGAGGTACAGGAGGGGATGAGAGTATGTGATTTTTTCCTGGGGGTGGAATGGAATTGATTGTTTTGGTGTATAGTCTGTTTTGCTCCTAGATCTTTCATTCATTGTAAATAAAAGTTTGAGCCAGTTCCAGTTAGGAATGTTCTAGTTACGACCCAGCAAGTATTGTCCTTTTAATGTTAAAAAAAAGTGCGGCAAAAGCATGGGTGCAGATCTGTTTCAGGTCTTGTGCATCATATTCGGTTGGAGATCGCGTCTGTTTCCATCCTCACTCTTGCAGAAGTCATCTGGGCCGCATCAGGAGCTCTTGCTTGGGAATTGATTTCCTAAGTGTCTTCTTAGGGGGTTTTCAGTCCCCATCCTTCTGGTCTCTTGTCTTGAAGGCAGGCTTTTTAGGCCTCCGTCATCCCAGTTCTGGCAGTTGCTTCCAGTTGCATGTTGTGACATTTGAGTCTCTCCTGGGGTCTGGTGCAGAGCACCTGTTCTGACGTGCTGTTGCTGTAGGGCTTTCTTTTTGGGGGTCACTTTTTGTGGAGGAATCGTTAAGTGAGGCAGGACATGTGAATGTTGAGCAGTTGGGAGGCAATGGGCTGGTGAAGCACCGTACTCAACTCACATGAGCCTTGGCACGTATGCAGCTGGCTGAGAGCCAATCAGGCTCAAGGACACGATGCCCTTGGGCCATCGGGAAAGTCCCTAAGGTGGGACAGGTAGCCAAAAGAAGGAGGACCAGACTGAAGCGTCTGGGTCTTCCTTCCGTCGGCAACAAATTGGCGCCCGAACAGGGACGAGTCTGAACAGGATTTGGACACTGCTGGCAGTGATCCAGGGCCACGGTTGGACGGAATAAAGGAGAAGCCGGTCCTGCAACGCAGCCCAGGAGGTGAAAAGGACAAGAATCCCTGCACCCGCGCCGGGAAGTTGAAAAGGACGTGGAGTCCCCCGCACCCGGGAGTGGATCCCGCCGGTCGCGCGTCGCCGAGATCTGCAGCTCGGAAGGTGAAAAGGGAGTCCCTGCACCCGGGATGAGCCTATTTAGGGTCCCGCCGGAAAAGCGCCGCCGAGGTCTTTGCAAAGGCTGCAATCGACGTATATAAAGGTATGAAAAGATAAGCGGCGTATTATTTGCTCAAATGCTTTTTAGAAAAGCGGAGCATTTTAGATATAGATTGTAGAAAAAGATTTGCCAGGGTTATTAGTATATGGGCTAGCTAAGGGTTGTTTTACAAATCCTGATACAGTTTTTTGAACAAACAGAGTGGCGTAAATTTGGAAATAAATTGTTTGATGATGTTAGGAACGATGTTAAGTTTACTGGGAGATTTGATGAGGCCATGGAGAGCAGTGGCTAATGCATTAGCCACACGTAAAGATGAGCAAAGAGTTGCCGCTGCTGCAACAGAGTGGTTAGGACCACCAAGAAGGGTTAATAATGTTAATCCACAGCAAATAAATATGGAAGGAATAGATTGCCCGTTGCCACCTTCCATTAGAACTTTTACTATTACACAGGGGGCCTCGGGAATTTCGGGGGTGCCTGTGACAATGTCCTCTGTAGCAGAGGAGGAGCTTTCACTACCAACAGCTCCAACTGCTCCAATAGAAAGTGAGAAAGGAGCAAGTGAAAGGACCAGTGCTAACTCATTTCTATCAAATATAAATCCCTTCACAACGGGAGCGCAGGGAAGAGAAGGTCTGCAGCCATCGAAGGCCTTTGCTGTTACGCCCCCTGTTGACTTGAACGTGCCTTTTGACCCAGGCCCTATTGGCCTTGGAAAGGAGCGATGGAGGCAAATAGCAAATGAGGCACTGCGTGAAGGGAATTATGAAACGGCAGCACACTCGCCACCAGATGCACAGGGGAATGTGACCGTTAATATGACAAATTTATACTGGAAACTATTAACTCAATTACGATCTACAGTAAATGATTCTGGTTTAAAGGGGGAACCTACTCGGCAAATGTTAGATTATATTTGGGGAACAAATATATTGCTCCCCGGGGACATACGTGGTATAATGAAGCTGATCCTAACACAACATCAACAGCTTCTTTTTAATGCGCATTGGCAAAGTGTTTGTCAAGAGGCAGTAGCTGTGATAAGGGCACCTGGAGATCCGTTGTATGGTGTCACGTTGGAGGAATTGATGGGACTCGGACCATATTATAGATTAGAGACACAAGCGTTGCTGGGTCCAGACAAAGCTAAAGAATCAATGAGATTGGCTCGAAGAGCCTTGGACCAAATTAGAGAGCCAGGGGGGATACCATCCTATATGGGCATCAAGCAAGGAAGGGAGGAACCATTTGGGTTGTTTATTGATCGAGTAGCAAACGCAATACAAGCGGCTGGGGTACCTGATGATCTAAAGGGCACTATTCTAAAGCAGTGTGCAATTCAAAACTGCAACCCTTCAACTCGTAGTATATTAGCTACGTTACCGGGAACTTGGACAATTGAGGAGGGTTTAGAAAGGATGGCTCAGGTACCCGTGGGTCCGCATGCTATGTTGGTAGATGTAATAAAACAACTAGGGAATAGCATGAAAGAACAGGCACAGGTATTCAGAGAGACTGCACAGCAATCGCAGAATCAAATATTCGCTGCTCTTGCTCCTTTGCAAACGCCCGGAGGCCGTCCTACTGGCCAATGGTCTTCACTGCAACCGCGTTGTTTTCGCTGTGGGATCACCGGACATAGGAAACGAGAGTGCAGAACGAGATCAGTGTGGTGTCAGAACTGCCAATCCAATACACATAACACAGCGATCTGTCGGTATGGTGCGTCGGGAAACGGCCAGAGCAGCGGGAAGGACCGCCCCGCGACGACACAAAAAGCGGCATTTACCACAACGGCCGGAACGACACCGTTTACCTCCGACCAGCCACCAGAGGGAGTCTCGGCTTGGATTTGGCAACAGCAGTAGATGTAACGCTATTGGACTCTAAACCCACCAGGGTAGGAACAGGAGTTATGGGACCAGTTATTGTTAATGGTGATCCTGTAGGAGCTTTATTGATCGGAAGATCGTCTGCTACCTTGAATGGATTACAAATATTGGTTGGACTTATAGATAAAGACTATTGTGGGGAAATACAGATTATAGTTTCTGCAATGTTTCCTCCAATGCATGTGCTGCGGAATACAAAGATAGCTCAATTAATTCCGTTGCCACACCTTGCAGCATCTCTACCACCGATGGTCAATAAGGACCAAGGACTCGGAGCATTTGGCTCCGCAGGAAAAATAGCGTTATTAACGCTTGGCATGCAGCAGAGACCACGACAAAAAATCACAGTATGTTTAAAGGATGAGAAACTGCAAATTGAGGCATTGTTGGACACTGGCGCAGATGTGACAATAATCATTGCGCAAAGTTGGCCACCGCATTGGCCTACATTCGAATCAAGTCTACAACAGAAAAATGACTTAACACTGACCTTAAAACAAATGGGACTCGTACTTGCACCGGAAAAGGTTCAGGAGACAAGTCCCTGGAAGTTTTTGGGTTGGAAAATTACAGATTCCACCATTCAGCCTCAAAAACTTACAATCCAATCAGATATCAAAACTCTTAATGATGCTCAAAAACTGCTGGGAGATTTACAATGGATCAGGCCAGTAGTCGGGATTCCGAATGAACTGTTAAATCCCCTTCGGCCGTTATTAAAAGGAACTGATCCTGCTTCAAAAGTGACACTATCAGAAAAACAACAAGAAATACTACAACAAATCGCATCTTTGATCACAACGAGTGTCACGCATCGACGTATATCTGACAAGCCACTCGATCTTACCATTCTATGTGGCTCAAAATGCCTGATGGGTGCCATAACACAGCAAAAAATAAAAACGGGGGAGAAGGGAGAAGAAACTGTGGTATTAGAATGGATAGCTCCTCCGTTACAACCTCGACGAACAATTCAAGAAAAAATTGCAACATTAGCAGAATTAGTAAAGAAGGGGAGGAATCGAATATTGCAAGTGGATGGGGTTCCTCCAAATATTATCTGGTTACCCATGAAGCCAGGCGATTTGGAATGGTATATACAAAACTCTGAAGAGTTACAAGCTGCACTACTACAGGATGGCGCTACTATAGTAGCAAAAACCTTACAATCAACTTCTCTGACATGGATGGAAAACCAGGGATGGATAACTAAGCCAAAACGATCGTCTATCCCACTTAAGAATGCAGTGACAGTTTTCACTGACGCAGGAAAACGTTCTCGAACTGCTGCAGTGACTTGGAAGGAAGAGCATGGTTGGAAACATCAAATTTTACAAGCCCAAGATAAAGACTCATTACAGACACTAGAACTTCTTGCAGTAGTATGGGCATTTATAAAATGGAGAGATGTTCCGTTAAACGTGGTATCCGATTCCTTATATGTAGTAGGCATAGCAAATCGTATAGAAGACTCAGCCTTAAGAGACTTAAAAAATGAACGGCTGTCAGAATTAATAATCAGTCTACAGATCGCCATAGCTCAAAGAAGTGAACCGTATGCAGTAATACACATAAGGAGTCATCAGTGGGAAGAAGGCCTGGGAGAAGGCAACGCTCGAGCGGACCGACTAGTCGCCGCAACAGCCACTGAAGCACCACTGTCACCCTTTTGCAGAGCTCGGGAGGCTCATGCTATTTTTCACCAGAACGCTAAAGGACTTGCGCGGGCTTACAAACTGTCTAGAGCTGATGCGCAGGCGATAGTAAAAGCTTGCCCAACGTGTAGTCATTACAATTCGGGTGTGGGAATCGGAATCGGAACAAACCCGAGAGGGATTAAAACCAACGAAGTGTGGCAAATGGACGTCACTCATGTCACAGCATTTGGCGGATTGAGATACCTGCATGTAACGATAGACACTTATAGTCACATGATTTGGGCTACACCGCAGCCTGGGGAAAAAGTTCGGGATGTACGACGTCATCTTGCCAGTTGTTTTGCAGTAATGGGAGTACCACAAACCATAAAGACAGATAATGGTCCAGCCCATGTTAGTGGGCCACTTAAGCGATGTATGGAACTGTGGGACATTAAGCATGTAACTGGTATCCCACATTCACCAACTGGTCAAGCTATAGTAGAAAAAGCTAATGGAACAGTTAAGCAGTATTTGGAAAAGTTTAAAGACATTACAGATATTAGAGAGAGGGTGGATAAAACCTTATTTGTTCTCAATCATTTGTGTGTATTTGGAGATGATGAGGAACCACCCGCGACACGTCATTACATTAAGTCTGAAAATGATAATAAATGTATTATGAGAGTACTGTACCGAGATATGAAAACGGGACAATGGCTGGGGCCTGCTGATGTGAATTATATGGGGCGAGGTTATGTGTGTATCTCTTCCCCTACAGGGCCAACCTGGGTTCCTAGTCGATGTGTTAAACCAGCCAGAAGAAAAGTCATCAAGTACGAATAACAGCAACCATGGCTGATCTAACAGCACAAGGGATTCTGGTTGCGTTATCTTTGACAATGACGGACGTAATAGTGCCATCCTAAGCAAAATCGATCCTCAAACCAGTATGTGGGTCACTTGGGCAAATTAAACCAGACAAAGTTCATTTTGCCTATTCCTCGCTTCTGCGTCTGATCCTTTCGTTGATGAGTTGATTATGTTTGAAATGGTTAAGGGATCATACGCAAAAAATTGTAGTAAAAGATAGTTGGTTCGAAGGTTGGTTTACATCTGTTTTTGGGAACATGGGTGGATGGTTTTTTCTTTGTCAAAGAGGAACTTCGTTTTCTACTTATAGTTATATTGATTATAGTTGCTGCAAAATAAAAACGGGGGAATTGTGGAGGAATCGTTAAGTGAGGCAGGACATGTGAATGTTGAGCAGTTGGGAGACAATGGGCTGGTGAAGCACCGTACTCAACTCACATGAGCCTTGGCACGTATGCAGCTGGCTGAGAGCCAATCAGGCTCAAGGACACGATGCCCTTGGGCCATCGGGAAAGTCCCTAAGGTGGGACAGGTAGCCAAAAGAAGGAGGACCAGACTGAAGCGTCTGGGTCTTCATTCCGTCGGCAACAACTTTTTCTTGTGCCTTGTGTTGTGTGTTTTGTTTGTAGTGTTTGTGGCGTGCCTGTGTGTGTGTACGTGTTTGGTCTGGAGCTGTCCTGCCTGGCAGTTAGTGATGACAGGTAACGTGGCAGTGCATGGGTGTACTAATACATTGTCTGGACTGTTTTGGTAAAGATATCCAGTCTGCCTCTGGGCACGTACTGAAGGGCAGCTGGCACAGTCATCTCTGTGGTGTTTGGCAGACTGGAGGGGGGAGAGTTGAGCTGCTTGCGAGCAACTGCTCGCATAGCACTTGAACGGTGTGCTTGAGGAGGTCTGTCGAATCTTGAAAGCTTACAGATATGGGGTTTTGAATTTTTTATTTTTATTTCTTTCCTGTCCCCAGTAGAGCGTAAACCTTTGGAGGAACCTGTCACAGGAAAGAGCTCCTTCTGGAACTGTTCAGCACTCGGGAGGCAACTGGGTGACTGGCTTGATCTACTTCTGAGGTGCTGAGGCAAGGAGGCTGCTGTTTTGAAACGATAGTATTGTAAATGGGGTCCCTTTTGTGTTGTTGAGGGATGGGTGCTAATGCTGGCAGCTGAATGATTGATTCTCTTGTGCCTGTTTTCATTTGTTAAAGCTGAAACACAGTGTACGACACGGGACTTGACGACCAGAGCTGCTTTTGGCAAGGTGAGTGATGAACAGATATAGAAGGTAATTTAGGGGTGCAGTTGTCACTGCAGTTACTGAACTACACAAAGTACAGTAAAAATCCTGTTTATATTTCAGGGGTGTTGTAGCTGGCCTAAGAGAGCAGATGGAAGCATCTGCCTCGAGGGGAGGGGAGGGCAGGGCACGGAGGTAAGGCAGCAGCTGAGAGTAACTGTCCCAGCTGTGCTGTGGCTTTGGATGCTGCTTCAGCCTATGCTTTTCTTTTTGTTTCACATTTGTCTCACACAGGCTGAGTGGGGCCAAGCTGCACTCTGAAGAGCAGCACGAGAAGGGCGGGCTGGTTGTGAGCTGGATCGGAGCAGAACTGCCAAGTAGCACGAGGTGAGTGCGAAGGGTATCCATCTTGCTTTACAGGTGCCATGGCAGGCTCTCTAGAGAAGTGGTTGAGGATTGGAGAAGAGGTTGCAGATGATCAAGGAGCGACACGTGCAGGGATGGCTTGAAAAGGGTATGGCTGCTTTCTCTTCTGTTTATCAGGTGTCCCAGGCAATGTGGGCTGTGGTGTTAGTCTTTAGAATCGGAACAAAGCAGGTGCTGAAATGCTGCGTCTGTTTGTTTTTTTGTGTTGGGGTTGCACCTTGGTGAGTGTAGGGATGGGTTTTAAGTGGGTGCAGCGGAGGGCCTGGCCCCAGTGTCCTGTAGTGTGTTTTGACCCATCAGCATAGCCTTTTGGTTCTCAGGTAGTGTCGCGTTAAAGGGGTGTAGCTGATTAACCGTTACGGGCCCGGTTGGATTCAGAGTACTGAACCAGTCGGACATTCACCAAAACTGGGGGTCCGTTCGGACATTCACCAAAAACGTAATAACCGCCTGGGGGTCCGCTCAGACATTCACCAAAAACGTATTAACCACCTGGGGGTCCGTTCAGACATTCACCAACAATGCATTAACCGTCTGGGGGTCTGGTTAGATTCAGAACACTGAACTATCACGGATAACCACCCTCACCCTAGTTGCATTAATGAGAGCTATCACAATGCAATCAAGTATGGTTTATTACAGCAACAGGTAATCAGGTTCTTTTGGATTGCCGGTGATAGTGACTATCTGCAAAAGCAAGCTAGTATGCATGAAATACACAGGTGTTATAGGTGTTACAGGTGTTACAGGTGCGCAGCCTAGAAATAAACGCGTTAAAAGGATCAAAGACTCTATGGAGATTTATAAGCAAATATTCAGATCTCACCCAAAGGCGTCCCAATGGGGGGGCAAGAGAGGCTCAGCCCGTCGACTGATCCCAGGAGTCAGGAGGTCCTAAGGATGTTGTATGTCCTCGGGATGGTATCTCCCCTGACGATGGTATCTTCCCTAACATCCCCTCTCTCTTGGGCCAATTTATATTATTTTCTATCTTTTAGGTGGAGCTTGAGTGGCTCTAGTCAAGCATATCTTAGTTATGATTGGTGTAAAGTTTTCCCGTCTCCGTTTAAAGTAATAGGCTCCGAGAAATTCAGAGCGCATGCTCAGTGAGGGGTGGTCGCACCTTGGAGGCGGGTAGCTTTTGGGATGGAGGTGTGTTTTGGTATTATAATGATATTATAATGAGCAAAAAGTACACTAGGGTACAGCATTTGTCAAAACATGACAGGTCTTTGGCTTAGGGTGGCAAAAAGTGCAGCTTTGTGCACAAGAACAATCGAGGCCCCACCTGATTACAGAGCCTAGCCGTGGTGTCTCCACTCCACTCTACACTCCGTGGTGTTCCTTAGAGCTAGCACACCAAGTTTCCCCAGCGCGATAGCATCTAAGGTTGGGAGCCTAGGGAATGCTCAGATAATGCAGTTATGCCCTACCCTGAAAGCCTCTTCAATGCTGTACCTTTTCCTTAAAAGTATGAATGTTAGTTTTATTTTCCTAGTTACTTCAGGCATTTACACCACAGGTAGCTTACTGAAGTAAGTGATTTTGCCTGCAAGTGGAATGGATTTTTTTTTTTTTTTTTTTTGGTGTGCAATCAGTTCTGTGTTGCCTTCAGGGGGCAGTGGCGACCTGGTTCAGGAACGGCACGGCGACCAACCCCAGGCCGCTCGGTCCATCGGCTCACAGACACCAATGTGGTGGATGGCAAATGGCATTTATTGTCGAGTCACATGGGCTTATATACCCGAGGCCCATAGCGTCACTTCCGCTTGCTTACATCACAGACCACACGCTACTGTCCATCAAGGGAGGGGCTCCACCTTTCCGTACATCGTGACATCTTCCGGCCGCCAGACCCTAACTACCCACATTTCCCCCCTCCCTATGCACAACCAAATTAGCTAAAATATAACAATCTTAAGACGTAGACATCATAACTTAACTAAAAAACATAAGGCACAATAACCAGGAGAAAACTAAGAGGTAACTGGTAACGCTGAGTAAATGCACTCTTAAAGTAGTTGTTGGTGTTCTACCAACATAATGTTAACTTTCTCTAACCAACTTTTAACAAACAACACAAGCATATTTAGTATACAAGGTCCAAAGATAAGATCACACAAACGCATTGTAGCCCCCCACCCACGGAGGCCGCTTCGCTGGTGTCTGGATTCTGCCAGTGTGGAACTCTCAGGCTTAGACAGGACGCTTGCTGACTTATTGTCTTCTCATGTCGCCGGGGTATACAGATTACGGGGGTGCCCGATGATCCGTTCCTGTGAACAGAAACTCAGTTTTCATTAGTTTTGTTCTGAAGTTGGGGCGTCGGCTGTTTGGAGCTTCTCTGGCTGCACGAGTTGCCATACCTTCGTGGGCCCTCAGGCCCTGGACTTGCGCCTGGGGGGTGATCACTGTTGGGTCCGTACCCATTAGCCGCTGCAGGCTAGAGCCATGCAGTGTGTGATCCGTCCCAGTTACTTGGGCCAGTTGTCTCATACAGTTGTCCCCCCATTCTCGTTTAAAAATGATCATCCCACCCCCGTCAAAGATCAGTCTACAAGTTTGTGTTATATCAAACGGGAGCATGTCGTCTCCCCTGAAAACACCATCTATGAGGGTGGAGACCATTGCAGAATGAAGCCCTTTATCCACAATGGCTTTAACAATCGCTTGTACATCCTTAGGGTTTGTTGGTGAGTGAACCCTCTGCCCCCCGTCTGTCACCCAGACCAGGAACGCTAGCATGGCCGATAGAGCCAAGATGGTGCACGCAATCTTAATTTTCCTCCAATCTGTGAGAGGAATTTCTCTGCCTCGCGGTGCAGCTTTATTTCGGATGGGGATATTTTGGCTATCTGTCCCCATTTCCTCCTCCGAATTTGAATCGGTATGTGATCCGGAGTCAGAGCTTGACTGACTGCTCACCTCCGAGTTCCGGTACCCTCCCATCGAGTTCCGGCCCCGCCCCCCACCCCTGCGGGCGGGCCGCTCTCTGCCTCGTGGCTCGCCCCGCCGCCATCTCAGCGAGGCGTTTGCGCCACAGGAGCGTTTTCTCGGATGGCCGTTCCGATCGGCTCTCTGCCCCTCTCTCACGCTTCTACCTCCTCCCTGGTCGTCCCCGCAACCGTTCTCTTTCTCGCATTTCCACGTGTTAGTAAAACCTAACATTTCATCCCCGTTCCCGCCGGAGGCTTCTTCACCCAACTCTTCGTCTTCTAGTTCAGCACCGTACTGGGGCGCACATGGCCGTGGTCTCTCCCAGATTTCCCCAGGCTCTGGTTCCCCACCGGCACACCTGGCTTCCTCAGCCGAGCCACCCCACAGCTTCCACAACTTTGATACGACCTTCACAAGGGTTTCCATCTTCCTTGTTGGTCCGGGAGCGACCTCCCCGCCGGGCTGGTCCCGCCGCTCCGGCTGCCGTTCACCCGAATCCAGGAGTTTTCCTGGGTTTCGGCAGTACTTGTTGCCTTCAGGGGGCAGTGGCGACCTGGTTCAGGAACGGCACGGCGACCAACCCCAGGCCGCTTGGTCCATCGGCTCACAGACACCAATGTGGTGGATGGCAAATGGCATTTATTGTTGAGTCACATGGGCTTATATACCCGAGGCCCATAGTGTCACTTCCGCTTGCTTACATCACAGACCACACACTGCTGTCCGTCAAGGGAGGGGCTCCACCTTTCCGTACATTGCGACATCTTCCGGCCACCAGACCCTAACTACCCACAGTTCTGCTCCTAGATTTTTCTTTTTATGTAAATAAAAGATCGAGCTAATTCCAGATGGAAAAAAAAATCAGTTACTTTCTTGGTCAGTTTGTCCTTTTAATATTCAAAGCTGCAGCAAAAGCATGGGGATTTTTGTTTCTAGAAACACCCTAGCTCTCCTGTCTGCACTCTGCATGCTGTTGAGCTAAGCCATATAAATGAATAAAGAAACCACAGCTACTGCTCCTTTCTGATTTTTTTTTTTTTTTTTTTTTTTTGTGCTTTCCCCCTTGCACTTTCCCAGGTGATTGGCTTCAGGTTCCAGGTGGGACCTAGTGGTAACTGAGTTGCAGGTATTCCATGACAGAGCTCATTCTGCCTGGGCTGCTTTTTGGGGTAAGCGCTTTGTTTTTCCTTCAGTCAGTTGCAGGGTTCTTTAGGTGGGTCAGAGTCTATGGACTGATGCGTTTTCCAGTAGAAACCGGTACGCATATCTTTTTGAGTTGGTAACTGGTAGGATCTGTCACTGTAAAGCAATCTAGTAGTAGGTGCCTGTATTGCACGCAGCTCTTCCTCAGGTGAGTAGTTGTTATGGCAGTTTTACGGATGGTATGGTGATGTTACTTTGTGTGTTTGCTTTGTGGTTCTGGGTCCCTTCTGATTTTTGCCGAATTACGGGGCTTTCTGTGAGTCTTTGCCTGTATGTCAAATATTATCAAAGTTACAACCTTGCTGTTAAAGTGATGGAGCAGGGTTTAGTTGAAATGTATCATGGAAGCTCCCTGTGTGAGCATGTGTCTGAAAATGGCAGCAGTGGGCACGTAAGGGGTAGTCTGTTTCAAGTTTAGGGACAGTTTGTTATATTTCTGGAGCTTTTGCCTGTGTGTTTTCTGTCTGTCGAGTCTTTAGACCATAAAGCCTTCTAGGCTTTATGTCCTTGAATTTACGTATTAGAAGTACGTTTATGAGGGGTTGCCAGGTACGTTGTTTTTGGGAAACCGTGGGGTATGGTTCCTTGAGTGCATAAGTGCAGTAGTGCCAAGAGAGTGAGCAGGGCCACCTTCTTCATCTCTGCAGAATAAGTCTGTTCGGGCACACTTCTCAGGTAAATGTAGTGAGCAGATGAGGTAAAGGAGCTGGGAACAGAGAGGTATTGCACCGTAGCATGTTGCATCAGTAGTAGTCAGCGTTGCGGAGGAGGTGGGTGTCAGGGCTGGCGTGCTAGTGAATGCTGGTTCTCTGTTTTTGCAAGTGATGATGAACCTGTTTGACGTAATTCCATTTGAAAAAGTTCCAGTTACTGGCCTGGTCGTGTCGTCCTTTCAATGTTAAAAGCTGCAGCAAAAGCATGGGGATTGTTGCTTCTAGAAACACCACAGGTCACCTGTCTGCTCTCTGCATGTTTTTCAAGTAAAGCAGATCTTAAAAAAAAACAAAAACAAAAAACAAAACAAAACAAACAAACAAACAAAGAAAGAAAGAAAATAATAAAAAACTGCTGCTGCTGCTCCTGCTTTCTTTCTACTTCCTTGTGCTTTGCCCCTCCCCTTTTCCAGGTGATTGGGTTTGGGTGCTGGGCGGGGCTGAATGCTATATGAGCCCCAGGCATGCTATCAGAGAGCTCCTTCTGCCTGGGCTGCTCCTTGGGGTAAGTGCTTTGTTTTTCCTTTAGTCAGTTGCAGGGTTCTCTAGGCAGGCTGGAGTTTATAGATTTCTAGAATTTTTAAGTGCTTGGAATTCACTTAGGAGAGGGATGTTTAATAGAGGTTTCTGGCTCACTGTTTTTTGGGATGGTGGGATACTCTTCTGTTTTTGAGCTATATTTTAATCTCTAAATGTATAAACCAGCAGTAGGTAAACATTAGGAGGAACCGGTCAAAGGTAACTGCGCTTTCTGGAACCGTCAAGTTCTTGTTCGGCAACGTAGTGACTGGTTTGATCTACTTCACAGATGGAGAGGCAAGTGGACTGCTCTCTTTGAAATAATAAAATTGAAAACATAAAGTTTGTCAAAGATGGCAGTGCATGTTTGCAGTCTGTTTATTGCTTTTGCCAGTGGTAGATAACATTTATAAGGAATCGGTGAAAGGAAAGAGCGCCTTCTGGAACTGTGAAGCTCTGTGTTGGCAACTCGGTGACTGGCTGGACCTACTGTCCATCTCCAGAGGGAAGCGGACTGCTATTTTGAAATTAAAAAATACTAATAAAAAAAAAAAAATATGGTGCTGCTCTATGGCGCCCGGAGGACTGCCACTCTGCATGGCAGTTAAAAAGAATGTGGTTTGGAGATGGAGAGCCACAGAGATGAAGCAGCTGGGAAGAGAGACACAAGTATTGCAGTAGGTAGGCTGTGGTTATGAGGTGCCTCAGGATGTGCTTTTTTTCTTGTTTCCGCCCTTCCCTCGTGCAGCCTTGGAGAGATGAAGTCCCCATGGTGTGGAGTGGTGCAAAAAGGTAAGAGGGTTGTCGGCCCGGTCAGTTTCCTTCACCAATGCTAAGGCAAGTCTTTGAAGAGAAACAGCCTGGTTGCTTGTGCTGCCCCCTGTTGAACTAAGCCAGACCAAAAACAGGGCTGCTGTTCCTCCTGCTCTCTTTGCCTCTTCTCATCTTGCAGAGGAATGGTCCAGCAATTCGGGTTAATAGGGGACAAGAGAACAAAGGGGTTTCAGAATAACTGCTAACTGTTATGACTATTGCATGGGGCACTATGCAAGTCTCTGACATCCAGCCAAGATGGACAAAGGAGAAGGACAAGGGAAAAGCCTGGGAGGAAGACTATGAGCCTTCAGTACGAGAGACCCGCAGAGGGACCACCAGAGACTGATAACACATGCGCCAGTGGGCGGGTTGGGATTCCAGGAACTAGTTATAATAACCCTGCCTTTTCTAGAAGTAGTAATGAATATGTATTAGCCCAGGAGCATAAAAACCAGCCGCCTGCTGTGACTTGTGTGCGTCTCGGTGGAGCAGAGACTCCCGGCGCACCCAGTGCTGTTTGCTTACCTCTATTCATTTAATAAATTGTAAACTTTGATTGTAATCCTATTTGGGACTTAGTCATTTATTACAACAGACAACCTTGTAAAATGCAGACAACCAGAATCCTTACAACAATTAAGTGGAAATCACGGTGTAAGAAACATTACCACCTCAAAGAGTAAAAGCCTCAAAAGAAATGTGACTTGTAACAGGCCAGCAGCTGTGTGTTTTCGGTGAAGCACCAGGTAGAGTATAAACCTGGATTGCACAGTTAATGGGGAAACGGGAGGGTCCTGGTCCTTGGGAAGGAAAAAAAAAAGTATATAAACTGTGTATGGAATCGGTAGGTGCCCTCCTGCTTGCGGGACACCCGCCATTGTAATCTCAAATACAAATGCTACTGTACTGAGATCCTCTCCTGAGCCTATGTTATTTCCCAAAGATTGATTCGCGGTTTTAAGGCTTCAGGGATAGGGCCCTAGGGTTGGGTTTCAGGGTAAGCGTTCTCAGGGTTTATGTTTAGGATTTTAAGGTTTTTAGTTTTAGGGTTGGAGTTTTAACGGTTAGGATTTTAGGGATTTGAGGGTTAGGGTTTTAAGGGTTTCAGGGTTAGCGTGTCAGGGTTTTGGAGTTTTTTGGGTTGTAGTGTTGATAGTTTTTTTAGGGTTAGGTTCTTAGGGTTTTATTTTTGGTCAGTTATTTACGGTTAGGGTTTTAAGATCTTATTATTATTTTTTTTTTTCAGGTTAGGTTCTCCTGGGTTAGGGTTTTGAGCATCTTAATATTTTGGGTTGAGTTTGGGATTTGAGCGTCTTAATTTTGTGGGCTTGGGCGCTGTGAGCGTCTTAAGTGTTTGGGTTAGGGCTTTTAGGCATAGGTCTTCAGGGGTTTAGTTTGGGTTAGGTCTGTAGGGGTTTCGAGGATTTTTAGGGTTAGGGCTTGCGGCTTTTTTGTGTAAGGGCGGTAAGGGCTAGGGTTCCAGGGAGTGCTGTTAAATGGAGTTCTCGACAACTCGGCCTCTGATTGGCCGTGCCGGCTGTGCAGGGAATGCTGGTAGGTGTAGTTTTCCGTCACAAGGCTTCCGGTAGGCCGCGTTGATTGCCCAGAGCATGCCGGGAAATGTAGTTCTGGGACTCCGAACTTCCGGGAGGCCATGTTGAGCGCCCAGAGCATACCGGGAAATGCAGTTCTCGGGGACTAGGGCTGGGGCTAGGGTTAGAGTTTAGGGTGAGGGTTGGGGTTAGGGTTAGGGGTTAGGGTTAGGGCTAGTGAATGCTGGTTCTCTGTGTTTGCAGATGACGGTGAGCGTGTTTAAACTAATTCCAGTTGAAGAAGTTTCAGTTACTTGCTTGGTGACGTTATCCGTTCAACATTAAAAGCTGCAGCAAAAGCAAAAGGGGATTTTTGCTTCTAGAAACACCCCAGTTCTCCTGTCTGCACTCTGCATGCTGTTGAGCTAAGCCTTATAAATAAGTAAATAAACCAGAGCTGCTGCTGCTCCTCTTTTTGCTTTTTTGTGCTTTCCCCGCATGCGACCTCTGCCGCCCCCTGCTGGTGGAAAACGTGTACTGCAGGCGGCCGGGGGCGCGCATGCGCGGTGACGCCCGCGGGCGCCCTCTGCCGCCCCCTGCTGGTGGAAAACAAGTACTGCAGGCGGCCGGGGGCCGCGCATGCGCGTTGCTTATTACGTCTTTTTTTTTTTTTGATGTGTAATTTCCTACGCTCCTAGATTTTTCTTCATATGTAAATGAAAGGTTCGTGCTAATTCCCGTTGAAAATATTTCATTTACTTTCTTGGTTGTATTGTCCTTTCTATGTTCAAAGCTGAGTCAAAAATACGGTAAATTTTGCTTCTAGAAACACCGCAGTTCTTTTGTCTGCACTCCGCATGCTGTAAACTAGGGATAGGTGACAAATAAATAAAAAAATAAATAAAAGAACACAGCTGCTGCTCCTGCTCTCTTTCTTGTTTTTTGCCCCCTCCTCTTTCCCAGGTGATTGGGTTTGGGTGCTGGGCGGGGCCAAATGTTATACGAGCCCTAGGCATTCTATCAGAGAGCTCCTCCTGCGTGGGCTGCTCTTTGGCGTCGGTGCTTTGTTTATTCTTCTGTTAGCTACATGCAGGGTTCTTTTCGTGGGTCAGAGTCTTGTACGATATTTTAGAGGAAACCAATCTAGTAGTACGTGCATTTATTGCAAGAAGCTCTTTGGAGGTGATTAATTGTTATAGCACTTTTATGGATAGGATGTCAATGTTACTTTGTGTGTTTGCTTTGTTGTTCTATGTCCCTCATGATTTTTGCAGGGTTATAGGGCAGATGCCACCAGGTCTACCCCTTTTGTTGTTTTTGTTTTGTTTGATTTATTTTTCTTATTTTCTTTTTCGGAAGGGGGTTTGGGATTTGAGCGTCCTATTTTTTTGGGTTTGGGATTTGAGCATCTTAATTTTGTGGGTGTGGGATTTGAGCGTCTTAAGTGTTTGGGTTAGGGCTTTTAGGCATAGGTCTTCAGGGGTTTAGTGTGGTGGATAGTTTCGGTTAGGTCTGTAGGGGTTTCGAGGATTTGTAGGGTTAGGGCTTGCGGCTTCTTTGTGTAAGGGCGGTAAGGGCTAGGGTTCCAGGGAGTGCTGTTAAATGGAGTTCTCGACAACTCGGCCTCTGATTGGCCGTGCCGGCTGTGCAGGGAATGCTGGTAGGTGTAGTTTTCCGTCACAAGGCTTCCGGTAGGCCGCGTTGATTGCCCAGAGCATGCCGGGAAATGTAGTTCTGGGACTCCGGACGTCCGGGAGGCCATGTTGAGCGCCCAGAGCATACCGGGAAATGTAGTTCTGGGACTCCGAACTTCCGGGAGGCCATGTTGAGCGCCCAGAGCATACCGGGAAATGTAGTTCTGGGACTCCGGACTTCCGGGAGGCCATGTTGGGTGCCCAGAGCATACCGGGAAATGCAGTTCTCGGGGACGAGGGCTGGGGCTAGGGTTAGAGTTTAGGGTGAGGGTTGGGGTTAGGGTTAGGGGTTAGGGTTAGGGCTAGTGAATGCTGGTTCTCTGTGTTTGCAGATGACGGTGAGCGTGTTTAAACTAATTCCAGTTGAAGAAGTTTCAGTTACTTGCTTGGTGACGTTATCCGTTCAACATTAAAAGCTGCAGCAAAAGCAAAAGGGGAGTTTTGCTTCTAGAAACACCACAGGTCTCTTGTCTGCTCTCGGAATGTTTTTGAGATAAACCAGATCTTAAAAAAAAAGGAAAAAAAAAAACCACAGCTGCTTCTTTTGCTCTCTTCCTACTTCCTTGTGCTTTGCCCCTCCCCTTTCCCAGGTGATTGGGTTTGGGTGCTGGGCGGGGCTGAATGCTATATGAGCCCCAGGCATGCTAGCAGAGAGCTCCTTCTGCTTGGGCTGCTCTTTGGGGTAAGTGCTTTGGTTTTCCTTCAGTCAGTTGCAGGGTTCTCTAGGCAGACTGGAGCCTATGGATTTCTGGATTTTAAGTGCTTGGAATTCACTCAGTAGCGGGATGTTTAGTAGGGGCTGCTGGCTCACTGTTTTTTTGGGATGGTGGGATACTCTTCTGTTTTTGAGCTATATTTTAATCTCTAGATGTATAAACCCACTTGTGTAACTCTCCAGAGGACTAAAACCAGCTTGATTGAATGCTACATATGGCTTGGCAGCGTAGATGCAGCATTACCAAGAGACTGAGCAGAGTTGTATCAGAGTCACCTCTTTCATCTGCAAAGGGTAAGTTTGATTACCCCTGCCGAGGCTTGTGTGTGTGCATGTCTTTTTGGCATTTGTGGAGCTCGGTTGTTTTTCTTTGTGTGTGTGCATGTTCTTTTTTTTTTTTTTTGAGGGTCAAACAGTGTGTTTGCTGAGTGTGGTTAGAATGAGGAGGTGGGGAGCTGCTCAGGACTGGAAGGTTTGGTTTCTAGGAGTATGCGGCATCCTTCCTGTGCGACGTGACTAATTGTTGGGCTGGAACGTTCCAGCTTTCGTGTGTCTTAAGCAATGTAGCTTGTGTAGTGTGTGTTGTGTGGCCTGGGCAGAGTTTGCTGTGGTGCAGTGGGCGAAGAATCTCAGTTAGAGCTGGTGAGCAGCTGAAGTACCAGAGCTGGGAAGAGAGAGGTCTTGGAGCAGGTACGCTGTGGCTGTGAGGTGCCTCAGAGTGTGCTTTTCTGTCTTTTGTTTTGTTTTGTTTTGTTGTTTTTTTGCAGGTGCTTTGTGCGGTCGTGGACAGGAAAGGGAAATCCTCGTGTCGCGGAGCAGTGAGGGAGGGTGAGTGTTGTCAGCCTGGTCATCCCTTACCTGAAGCGAAGGGAAGACACTCAGGTGTTTCCCTCAGAGGGTCCGAGGTGAGTCTGTCTGGGATAGAGGAGCAGCGTGGCAGGTGGGCGCTTGCAAGCACAGTGGTTCTTTTGTCCTTTTGTGTTCCCCGGTGGTGTGGATGATGCTGGCCGCTCCTTTCAAGCTTGGACCTAATTTGCAGGTCCAGAGGCAAGTGGAGTGCTGTTTTGAAAGGATAAAAGTAAAGCTGGGGTCGCTTATGTTGTTGAGGGATGGGTGCTACTGCTGGCAGCTGAATGTTTATCTTCTGCCTGTGTTTTTCTTTTGTTCAGGCTGAAATGCAGTGTGCAGTGCAGGATGTGTCAACCAGCTGCCTCTGCAGTGACTCTGGTGCGTGATGAGCAGAGGTAGCTGTTAATTTTGGGGGTGTGGTTGTCACTGAAGTTATTTTCCTACATCCAATAGCGTAAAATTCCAGTTTGCCTTTTAGAGGCGCTATAAGTGGGTAAAGAGAAGAGATGGAAGCATGTGCCACGTGGGGCAGGCAAGCGGCTGAGGTACAGGAGGGGATGAGAGTATGTGATTTTTTCCTGGGGGTGGAATGGAATTGATTGTTTTGGTGTATAGTCTGTTTTGCTCCTAGATCTTTCATTCATTGTAAATAAAAGTTTGAGCCAGTTCCAGTTAGGAATGTTCTAGTTACGACCCAGCAAGTATTGTCCTTTTAATGTTAAAAAAAAGTGCGGCAAAAGCATGGGTGCAGATCTGTTTCAGGTCTTGTGCATCATATTCGGTTGGAGATCGCGTCTGTTTCCATCCTCACTCTTGCAGAAGTCATCTGGGCCGCATCAGGAGCTCTTGCTTGGGAATTGATTTCCTAAGTGTCTTCTTAGGGGGTTTTCAGTCCCCATCCTTCTGGTCTCTTGTCTTGAAGGCAGGCTTTTTAGGCCTCCGTCATCCCAGTTCTGGCAGTTGCTTCCAGTTGCATGTTGTGACATTTGAGTCTCTCCTGGGGTCTGGTGCAGAGCACCTGTTCTGACGTGCTGTTGCCGTAGGGCTTTCTTTTTGGGGGTCACTTTTTCTTGTGCCTTGTGTTGTGTGTTTTGTTTGTAGTGTTTGTGGCGTGCCTGTGTGTGTGTACGTGTTTGGTCTGGAGCTGTCCTGCCTGGCAGTTAGTGATGACAGGTAACGTGGCAGTGCATGGGTGTACTAATACATTGTCTGGACTGTTTTGGTAAAGATATCCAGTCTGCCTCTGGGCACGTACTGAAGGGCAGCTGGCACAGTCATCTCTGTGGTGTTTGGCAGACTGGAGGGGGGAGAGTTGAGCTGCTTGCGAGCAACTGCTCGCATAGCACTTGAACGGTGTGCTTGAGGAGGTCTGTCGAATCTTGAAAGCTTACAGATATGGGGTTTTGAATTTTTTATTTTTATTTCTTTCCTGTCCCCAGTAGAGCGTAAACCTTTGGAGGAACCTGTCACAGGAAAGAGCTCCTTCTGGAACTGTTCAGCACTCGGGAGGCAACTGGGTGACTGGCTTGATCTACTTCTGAGGTGCTGAGGCAAGGAGGCTGCTGTTTTGAAACGATAGTATTGTAAATGGGGTCCCTTTTGTGTTGTTGAGGGATGGGTGCTAATGCTGGCAGCTGAATGATTGATTCTCTTGTGCCTGTTTTCATTTGTTAAAGCTGAAACACAGTGTACGACACGGGACTTGACGACCAGAGCTGCTTTTGGCAAGGTGAGTGATGAACAGATATAGAAGGTAATTTAGGGGTGCAGTTGTCACTGCAGTTACTGAACTACACAAAGTACAGTAAAAATCCTGTTTATATTTCAGGGGTGTTGTAGCTGGCCTAAGAGAGCAGATGGAAGCATCTGCCTCGAGGGGAGGGGAGGGCAGGGCACGGAGGTAAGGCAGCAGACGAGAGTAACTGTCCCAGCTGTGCTGTGGCTTTGGATGCTGCTTCAGCCTATGCTTTTCTTTTTGTTTCACATTTGTCTCACACAGGCTGAGTGGGGCCAAGCTGCACTCTGAAGAGCAGCACGAGAAGGGCGGGCTGGTTGTGAGCTGGATCGGAGCAGAACTGCCAAGTAGCACGAGGTGAGTGCGAAGGGTATCCATCTTGCTTTACAGGTGCCATGGCAGGCTCTCTAGAGAAGTGGTTGAGGATTGGAGAAGAGGTTGCAGATGATCAAGGAGCGACACGTGCAGGGATGGCTTGAAAAGGGTATGGCTGCTTTCTCTTCTGTTTATCAGGTGTCCCAGGCAATGTGGGCTGTGGTGTTAGTCTTTAGAATCGGAACAAAGCAGGTGCTGAAATGCTGCGTCTGTTTGTTTTTTTGTGTTGGGGTTGCACCTTGGTGAGTGTAGGGATGGGTTTTAAGTGGGTGCAGCGGAGGGCCTGGCCCCAGTGTCCTGTAGTGTGTTTTGACCCATCAGCATAGCCTTTTGGTTCTCAGGTAGTGTCGCGTTAAAGGGGTGTAGCTGATTAACCGTTACGGGCCCGGTTGGATTCAGAGTACTGAACCAGTCGGACATTCACCAAAACTGGGGGTCCGTTCGGACATTCACCAAAAACGTAATAACCGCCTGGGGGTCCGCTCAGACATTCACCAAAAACGTATTAACCACCTGGGGGTCCGTTCAGACATTCACCAACAATGCATTAACCGTCTGGGGGTCTGGTTAGATTCAGAACACTGAACTATCACGGATAACCACCCTCACCCTAGTTGCATTAATGAGAGCTATCACAATGCAATCAAGTATGGTTTATTACAGCAACAGGTAATCAGGTTCTTTTGGATTGCCGGTGATAGTGACTATCTGCAAAAGCAAGCTAGTATGCATGAAATACACAGGTGTTATAGGTGTTACAGGTGTTACAGGTGCGCAGCCTAGAAATAAACGCGTTAAAAGGATCAAAGACTCTATAGAGATTTATAAGCAAATATTCAGATCTCACCCAAAGGCGTCCCAATGGGGGGGCAAGAGAGGCTCAGCCCGTCGACTGATCCCAGGAGTCAGGAGGTCCTAAGGATGTTGTATGTCCTCGGGATGGTATCTCCCCTGACGATGGTATCTTCCCTAACATCCCCTCTCTCTTGGGCCAATTTATATTATTTTCTATCTTTTAGGTGGAGCTTGAGTGGCTCTAGTCAAGCATATCTTAGTTATGATTGGTGTAAAGTTTTCCCGTCTCCGTTTAAAGTAATAGGCTCCGAGAAATTCAGAGCGCATGCTCAGTGAGGGGTGGTCGCACCTTGGAGGCGGGTAGCTTTTGGGATGGAGGTGTGTTTTGGTATTATAATGATATTATAATGAGCAAAAAGTACACTAGGGTACAGCATTTGTCAAAACATGACAGGTCTTTGGCTTAGGGTGGCAAAAAGTGCAGCTTTGTGCACAAGAACAATCGAGGCCCCACCTGATTACAGAGCCTAGCCGTGGTGTCTCCACTCCACTCTACGCTCCGTGGTGTTCCTTAGAGCTAGCACACCAAGTTTCCCCAGCGCGATAGCATCTAAGGTTGGGAGCCTAGGGAATGCTCAGATAATGCAGTTATGCCCTACCCTGAAAGCCTCTTCAATGCTGTACCTTTTCCTTAAAAGTATGAATGTTAGTTTTATTTTCCTAGTTACTTCAGGCATTTACACCACAGGTAGCTTACTGAAGTAAGTGATTTTGCCTGCAAGTGGAATGGATTTTTTTTTTTTTTTTTTTGGTGTGCAATCAGTTCTGTGTTGCCTTCAGGGGGCAGTGGCGACCTGGTTCAGGAACGGCACGGCGACCAACCCCAGGCCGCTCGGTCCATCGGCTCACAGACACCAATGTGGTGGATGGCAAATGGCATTTATTGTCGAGTCACATGGGCTTATATACCCGAGGCCCATAGCGTCACTTCCGCTTGCTTACATCACAGACCACACGCTACTGTCCATCAAGGGAGGGGCTCCACCTTTCCGTACATCGTGACATCTTCCGGCCGCCAGACCCTAACTACCCACATTTCCCCCCTCCCTATGCACAACCAAATTAGCTAAAATATAACAATCTTAAGACGTAGACATCATAACTTAACTAAAAAACATAAGGCACAATAACCAGGAGAAAACTAAGAGGTAACTGGTAACGCTGAGTAAATGCACTCTTAAAGTAGTTGTTGGTGTTCTACCAACATAATGTTAACTTTCTCTAACCAACTTTTAACAAACAACACAAGCATATTTAGTATACAAGGTCCAAAGATAAGATCACACAAACGCATTGTAGCCCCCCACCCACGGAGGCCGCTTCGCTGGTGTCTGGATTCTGCCAGTGTGGAACTCTCAGGCTTAGACAGGACGCTTGCTGACTTATTGTCTTCTCATGTCGCCGGGGTATACAGATTACGGGGGTGCCCGATGATCCGTTCCTGTGAACAGAAACTCAGTTTTCATTAGTTTTGTTCTGAAGTTGGGGCGTCGGCTGTTTGGAGCTTCTCTGGCTGCACGAGTTGCCATACCTTCGTGGGCCCTCAGGCCCTGGACTTGCGCCTGGGGGGTGATCACTGTTGGGTCCGTACCCATTAGCCGCTGCAGGCTAGAGCCATGCAGTGTGTGATCCGTCCCAGTTACTTGGG
Source organism: Anas platyrhynchos (assembly GCF_047663525.1). Lineage (NCBI taxonomy): Eukaryota > Metazoa > Chordata > Aves > Anseriformes > Anatidae > Anas > Anas platyrhynchos. The sequence continues at coordinate 39,856,622 of NC_092594.1, forward strand.
CCAGTTGTCTCATACAGTTGTCCCCCCATTCTCGTTTAAAAATGATCATCCCACCCCCGTCAAAGATCAGTCTACAAGTTTGTGTTATATCAAACGGGAGCATGTCGTCTCCCCTGAAAACACCATCTATGAGGGTGGAGACCATTGCAGAATGAAGCCCTTTATCCACAATGGCTTTAACAATCGCTTGTACATCCTTAGGGTTTGTTGGTGAGTGAACCCTCTGCCCCCCGTCTGTCACCCAGACCAGGAACGCTAGCATGGCCGATAGAGCCAAGATGGTGCACGCAATCTTAATTTTCCTCCAATCTGTGAGAGGAATTTCTCTGCCTCGCGGTGCAGCTTTATTTCGGATGGGGATATTTTGGCTATCTGTCCCCATTTCCTCCTCCGAATTTGAATCGGTATGTGATCCGGAGTCAGAGCTTGACTGACTGCTCACCTCCGAGTTCCGGTACCCTCCCATCGAGTTCCGGCCCCGCCCCCCACCCCTGCGGGCGGGCCGCTCTCTGCCTCGTGGCTCGCCCCGCCGCCATCTCAGCGAGGCGTTTGCGCCACAGGAGCGTTTTCTCGGATGGCCGTTCCGATCGGCTCTCTGCCCCTCTCTCACGCTTCTACCTCCTCCCTGGTCGTCCCCGCAACCGTTCTCTTTCTCGCATTTCCACGTGTTAGTAAAACCTAACATTTCATCCCCGTTCCCGCCGGAGGCTTCTTCACCCAACTCTTCGTCTTCTAGCTCAGCACCGTACTGGGGCGCACATGGCCGTGGTCTCTCCCAGATTTCCCCAGGCTCTGGTTCCCCACCGGCACACCTGGCTTCCTCAGCCGAGCCACCCCACAGCTTCCACAACTTTGATACGACCTTCACAAGGGTTTCCATCTTCCTTGTTGGTCCGGGAGCGACCTCCCCGCCGGGCTGGTCCCGCCGCTCCGGCTGCCGTTCACCCGAATCCAGGAGTTTTCCTGGGTTTCGGCAGTACTTGTTGCCTTCAGGGGGCAGTGGCGACCTGGTTCAGGAACGGCACGGCGACCAACCCCAGGCCGCTTGGTCCATCGGCTCACAGACACCAATGTGGTGGATGGCAAATGGCATTTATTGTTGAGTCACATGGGCTTATATACCCGAGGCCCATAGCGTCACTTCCGCTTGCTTACATCACAGACCACACACTGCTGTCCGTCAAGGGAGGGGCTCCACCTTTCCGTACATTGCGACATCTTCCGGCCACCAGACCCTAACTACCCACAGTTCTGCTCCTAGATTTTTCTTTTTATGTAAATAAAAGATCGAGCTAATTCCAGATGGAAAAAAAAATCAGTTACTTTCTTGGTCAGTTTGTCCTTTTAATATTCAAAGCTGCAGCAAAAGCATGGGGATTTTTGTTTCTAGAAACACCCTAGCTCTCCTGTCTGCACTCTGCATGCTGTTGAGCTAAGCCATATAAATGAATAAAGAAACCACAGCTACTGCTCCTTTCTGATTTTTTTTTTTTTTTTTTTTTTTGTGCTTTCCCCCTTGCACTTTCCCAGGTGATTGGCTTCAGGTTCCAGGTGGGACCTAGTGGTAACTGAGTTGCAGGTATTCCATGACAGAGCTCATTCTGCCTGGGCTGCTTTTTGGGGTAAGCGCTTTGTTTTTCCTTCAGTCAGTTGCAGGGTTCTTTAGGTGGGTCAGAGTCTATGGACTGATGCGTTTTCCAGTAGAAACCGGTACGCATATCTTTTTGAGTTGGTAACTGGTAGGATCTGTCACTGTAAAGCAATCTAGTAGTAGGTGCCTGTATTGCACGCAGCTCTTCCTCAGGTGAGTAGTTGTTATGGCAGTTTTACGGATGGTATGGTGATGTTACTTTGTGTGTTTGCTTTGTGGTTCTGGGTCCCTTCTGATTTTTGCCGAATTACGGGGCTTTCTGTGAGTCTTTGCCTGTATGTCAAATATTATCAAAGTTACAACCTTGCTGTTAAAGTGATGGAGCAGGGTTTAGTTGAAATGTATCATGGAAGCTCCCTGTGTGAGCATGTGTCTGAAAATGGCAGCAGTGGGCACGTAAGGGGTAGTCTGTTTCAAGTTTAGGGACAGTTTGTTATATTTCTGGAGCTTTTGCCTGTGTGTTTTCTGTCTGTCGAGTCTTTAGACCATAAAGCCTTCTAGGCTTTATGTCCTTGAATTTACGTATTAGAAGTACGTTTATGAGGGGTTGCCAGGTACGTTGTTTTTGGGAAACCGTGGGGTATGGTTCCTTGAGTGCATAAGTGCAGTAGTGCCAAGAGAGTGAGCAGGGCCACCTTCTTCATCTCTGCAGAATAAGTCTGTTCGGGCACACTTCTCAGGTAAATGTAGTGAGCAGATGAGGTAAAGGAGCTGGGAACAGAGAGGTATTGCACCGTAGCATGTTGCATCAGTAGTAGTCAGCGTTGCGGAGGAGGTGGGTGTCAGGGCTGGCGTGCTAGTGAATGCTGGTTCTCTGTTTTTGCAAGTGATGATGAACCTGTTTGACGTAATTCCATTTGAAAAAGTTCCAGTTACTGGCCTGGTCGTGTCGTCCTTTCAATGTTAAAAGCTGCAGCAAAAGCATGGGGATTGTTGCTTCTAGAAACACCACAGGTCACCTGTCTGCTCTCTGCATGTTTTTCAAGTAAAGCAGATCTTAAAAAAAACAAAAACAAAAAAAAAAAAACAAAACAAACAAACAAAGAAAGAAAATAATAAAAAACTGCTGCTGCTGCTGCTCCTGCTTTCTTTCTACTTCCTTGTGCTTTGCCCCTCCCCTTTTCCAGGTGATTGGGTTTGGGTGCTGGGCGGGGCTGAATGCTATATGAGCCCCAGGCATGCTATCAGAGAGCTCCTTCTGCCTGGGCTGCTCCTTGGGGTAAGTGCTTTGTTTTTCCTTTAGTCAGTTGCAGGGTTCTCTAGGCAGGCTGGAGTTTATAGATTTCTAGAATTTTTAAGTGCTTGGAATTCACTTAGGAGAGGGATGTTTAATAGAGGTTTCTGGCTCACTGTTTTTTGGGATGGTGGGATACTCTTCTGTTTTTGAGCTATATTTTAATCTCTAAATGTATAAACCAGCAGTAGGTAAACATTAGGAGGAACCGGTCAAAGGTAACAGCGCTTTCTGGAACCGTCAAGTTCTTGTTCGGCAACGTAGTGACTGGTTTGATCTACTTCACAGATGGAGAGGCAAGTGGACTGCTCTCTTTGAAATAATAAAATTGAAAACATAAAGTTTGTCAAAGATGGCAGTGCATGTTTGCAGTCTGTTTATTGCTTTTGCCAGTGGTAGATAACATTTATAAGGAATCGGTGAAAGGAAAGAGCGCCTTCTGGAACTGTGAAGCTCTGTGTTGGCAACTCGGTGACTGGCTGGACCTACTGTCCATCTCCAGAGGGAAGCGGACTGCTATTTTGAAATTAAAAAATACTAATAAAAAAAAAAAAATATGGTGCTGCTCTATGGCGCCCGGAGGACTGCCACTCTGCATGGCAGTTAAAAAGAATGTGGTTTGGAGATGGAGAGCCACAGAGATGAAGCAGCTGGGAAGAGAGACACAAGTATTGCAGTAGGTAGGCTGTGGTTATGAGGTGCCTCAGGATGTGCTTTTTTTCTTGTTTCCGCCCTTCCCTCGTGCAGCCTTGGAGAGATGAAGTCCCCATGGTGTGGAGTGGTGCAAAAAGGTAAGAGGGTTGTCGGCCCGGTCAGTTTCCTTCACCAATGCTAAGGCAAGTCTTTGAAGAGAAACAGCCTGGTTGCTTGTGCTGCCCCCTGTTGAACTAAGCCAGACCAAAAACAGGGCTGCTGTTCCTCCTGCTCTCTTTGCCTCTTCTCATCTTGCAGAGGAATGGTCCAGCAATTCGGGTTAATAGGGGACAAGAGAACAAAGGGGTTTCAGAATAACTGCTAACTGTTATGACTATTGCATGGGGCACTATGCAAGTCTCTGACATCCAGCCAAGATGGACAAAGGAGAAGGACAAGGGAAAAGCCTGGGAGGAAGACTATGAGCCTTCAGTACGAGAGACCCGCAGAGGGACCACCAGAGACTGATAACACATGCGCCAGTGGGCGGGTTGGGATTCCAGGAACTAGTTATAATAACCCTGCCTTTTCTAGAAGTAGTAATGAATATGTATTAGCCCAGGAGCATAAAAACCAGCCGCCTGCTGTGACTTGTGTGCGTCTCGGTGGAGCAGAGACTCCCGGCGCACCCAGTGCTGTTTGCTTACCTCTATTCATTTAATAAATTGTAAACTTTGATTGTAATCCTATTTGGGACTTAGTCATTTATTACAACAGACAACCTTGTAAAATGCAGACAACCAGAATCCTTACAACAATTAAGTGGAAATCACGGTGTAAGAAACATTACCACCTCAAAGAGTAAAAGCCTCAAAAGAAATGTGACTTGTAACAGGCCAGCAGCTGTGTGTTTTCGGTGAAGCACCAGGTAGAGTATAAACCTGGATTGCACAGTTAATGGGGAAACGGGAGGGTCCTGGTCCTTGGGAGGGAAAAAAAAAAGTATATAAACTGTGTATGGAATCGGTAGGTGCCCTCCTGCTTGCGGGACACCCGCCATTGTAATCTCAAATACAAATGCTACTGTACTGAGATCCTCTCCTGAGCCTATGTTATTTCCCAAAGATTGATTCGCGGTTTTAAGGCTTCAGGGATAGGGCCCTAGGGTTGGGTTTCAGGGTAAGCGTTCTCAGGGTTTATGTTTAGGATTTTAAGGTTTTTAGTTTTAGGGTTGGAGTTTTAACGGTTAGGATTTTAGGGATTTGAGGGTTAGGGTTTTAAGGGTTTCAGGGTTAGCGTGTCAGGGTTTTGGAGTTTTTTGGGTTGTAGTGTTGATAGTTTTTTTAGGGTTAGGTTCTTAGGGTTTTATTTTTGGTCAGTTATTTACGGTTAGGGTTTTAAGATCTTATTATTATTTTTTTTTTTCAGGTTAGGTTCTCCTGGGTTAGGGTTTTGAGCATCTTAATATTTTGGGTTGGGTTTGGGATTTGAGCGTCTTAATTTTGTGGGCTTGGGCGCTGTGAGCGTCTTAAGTGTTTGGGTTAGGGCTTTTAGGCATAGGTCTTCAGGGGTTTAGTTTGGGTCAGGTCTGTAGGGGTTTCGAGGATTTTTAGGGTTAGGGCTTGCGGCTTTTTTGTGTAAGGGCGGTAAGGGCTAGGGTTCCAGGGAGTGCTGTTAAATGGAGTTCTCGACAACTCGGCCTCTGATTGGCCGTGCCGGCTGTGCAGGGAATGCTGGTAGGTGTAGTTTTCCGTCACAAGGCTTCCGGTAGGCCGCGTTGATTGCCCAGAGCATGCCGGGAAATGTAGTTCTGGGACTCCGGACTTCCGGGAGGCCATGTTGAGCGCCCAGAGCATACCGGGAAATGCAGTTCTCGGGGACTAGGGCTGGGGCTAGGGTTAGAGTTTAGGGTGAGGGTTGGGGTTAGGGTTAGGGGTTAGGGTTAGGGCTAGTGAATGCTGGTTCTCTGTGTTTGCAGATGACGGTGAGCGTGTTTAAACTAATTCCAGTTGAAGAAGTTTCAGTTACTTGCTTGGTGACGTTATCCGTTCAACATTAAAAGCTGCAGCAAAAGCAAAAGGGGATTTTTGCTTCTAGAAACACCCCAGTTCTCCTGTCTGCACTCTGCATGCTGTTGAGCTAAGCCTTATAAATAAGTAAATAAACCAGAGCTGCTGCTGCTCCTCTTTTTGCTTTTTTGTGCTTTCCCCGCATGCGACCTCTGCCGCCCCCTGCTGGTGGAAAACGTGTACTGCAGGCGGCCGGGGGCGCGCATGCGCGGTGACGCCCGCGGGCGCCCTCTGCCGCCCCCTGCTGGTGGAAAACAAGTACTGCAGGCGGCCGGGGGCCGCGCATGCGCGTTGCTTATTACGTCTTTTTTTTTTTTTGATGTGTAATTTCCTACGCTCCTAGATTTTTCTTCATATGTAAATGAAAGGTTCGTGCTAATTCCCGTTGAAAATATTTCATTTACTTTCTTGGTTGTATTGTCCTTTCTATGTTCAAAGCTGAGTCAAAAATACGGTAAATTTTGCTTCTAGAAACACCGCAGTTCTTTTGTCTGCACTCCGCATGCTGTAAACTAGGGATAGGTGACAAATAAATAAAAAAATAAATAAAAGAACACAGCTGCTGCTCCTGCTCTCTTTCTTGTTTTTTGCCCCCTCCTCTTTCCCAGGTGATTGGGTTTGGGTGCTGGGCGGGGCCAAATGTTATACGAGCCCTAGGCATTCTATCAGAGAGCTCCTCCTGCGTGGGCTGCTCTTTGGGGTCGGTGCTTTGTTTATTCTTCTGTTAGCTACATGCAGGGTTCTTTTCGTGGGTCAGAGTCTTGTACGATATTTTAGAGGAAACCAATCTAGTAGTACGTGCATTCATTGCAAGAAGCTCTTTGGAGGTGATTAATTGTTATAGCACTTTTATGGATAGGATGTCAATGTTACTTTGTGTGTTTGCTTTGTTGTTCTATGTCCCTCATGATTTTTGCAGGGTTATAGGGCAGATGCCACCAGGTCTACCCCTTTTGTTGTTTTTGTTTTGTTTGATTTATTTTTCTTATTTTCTTTTTCGGAAGGGGGTTTGGGATTTGAGCGTCCTATTTTTTTGGGTTTGGGATTTGAGCATCTTAATTTTGTGGGTGTGGGATTTGAGCGTCTTAAGTGTTTGGGTTAGGGCTTTTAGGCATAGGTCTTCAGGGGTTTAGTGTGGTGGATAGTTTCGGTTAGGTCTGTAGGGGTTTCGAGGATTTGTAGGGTTAGGGCTTGCGGCTTCTTTGTGTAAGGGCGGTAAGGGCTAGGGTTCCAGGGAGTGCTGTTAAATGGAGTTCTCGACAACTCGGCCTCTGATTGGCCGTGCCGGCTGTGCAGGGAATGCTGGTAGGTGTAGTTTTCCGTCACAAGGCTTCCGGTAGGCCGCGTTGATTGCCCAGAGCATGCCGGGAAATGTAGTTCTGGGACTCCGGACGTCCGGGAGGCCATGTTGAGCGCCCAGAGCATACCGGGAAATGTAGTTCTGGGACTCCGAACTTCCGGGAGGCCATGTTGAGCGCCCAGAGCATACCGGGAAATGTAGTTCTGGGACTCCGGACTTCCGGGAGGCCATGTTGGGTGCCCAGAGCATACCGGGAAATGCAGTTCTCGGGGACGAGGGCTGGGGCTAGGGTTAGAGTTTAGGGTGAGGGTTGGGGTTAGGGTTAGGGGTTAGGGTTAGGGCTAGTGAATGCTGGTTCTCTGTGTTTGCAGATGACGGTGAGCGTGTTTAAACTAATTCCAGTTGAAGAAGTTTCAGTTACTTGCTTGGTGACGTTATCCGTTCAACATTAAAAGCTGCAGCAAAAGCAAAAGGGGAGTTTTGCTTCTAGAAACACCACAGGTCTCTTGTCTGCTCTCGGAATGTTTTTGAGATAAACCAGATCTTAAAAAAAAAGGAAAAAAAAAAACCACAGCTGCTTCTTTTGCTCTCTTCCTACTTCCTTGTGCTTTGCCCCTCCCCTTTCCCAGGTGATTGGGTTTGGGTGCTGGGCGGGGCTGAATGCTATATGAGCCCCAGGCATGCTAGCAGAGAGCTCCTTCTGCTTGGGCTGCTCTTTGGGGTAAGTGCTTTGGTTTTCCTTCAGTCAGTTGCAGGGTTCTCTAGGCAGACTGGAGCCTATGGATTTCTGGATTTTAAGTGCTTGGAATTCACTCAGTAGCGGGATGTTTAGTAGGGGCTGCTGGCTCACTGTTTTTTTGGGATGGTGGGATACTCTTCTGTTTTTGAGCTATATTTTAATCTCTAGATGTATAAACCCACTTGTGTAACTCTCCAGAGGACTAAAACCAGCTTGATTGAATGCTACATATGGCTTGGCAGCGTAGATGCAGCATTACCAAGAGACTGAGCAGAGTTGTATCAGAGTCACCTCTTTCATCTGCAAAGGGTAAGTTTGATTACCCCTGCCGAGGCTTGTGTGTGTGCATGTCTTTTTGGCATTTGTGGAGCTCGGTTGTTTTTCTTTGTGTGTGTGCATGTTCTTTTTTTTTTTTTTTTGAGGGTCAAACAGTGTGTTTGCTGAGTGTGGTTAGAATGAGGAGGTGGGGAGCTGCTCAGGACTGGAAGGTTTGGTTTCTAGGAGTATGCGGCATCCTTCCTGTGCGACGTGACTAATTGTTGGGCTGGAACGTTCCAGCTTTCGTGTGTCTTAAGCAATGTAGCTTGTGTAGTGTGTGTTGTGTGGCCTGGGCAGAGTTTGCTGTGGTGCAGTGGGCGAAGAATCTCAGTTAGAGCTGGTGAGCAGCTGAAGTACCAGAGCTGGGAAGAGAGAGGTCTTGGAGCAGGTACGCTGTGGCTGTGAGGTGCCTCAGAGTGTGCTTTTCTGTCTTTTGTTTTGTTTTGTTTTGTTGTTTTTTTGCAGGTGCTTTGTGCGGTCGTGGACAGGAAAGGGAAATCCTCGTGTCGCGGAGCAGTGAGGGAGGGTGAGTGTTGTCAGCCTGGTCATCCCTTACCTGAAGCGAAGGGAAGACACTCAGGTGTTTCCCTCAGAGGGTCCGAGGTGAGTCTGTCTGGGATAGAGGAGCAGCGTGGCAGGTGGGCGCTTGCAAGCACAGTGGTTCTTTTGTCCTTTTGTGTTCCCCGGTGGTGTGGATGATGCTGGCCGCTCCTTTCAAGCTTGGACCTAATTTGCAGGTCCAGAGGCAAGTGGAGTGCTGTTTTGAAAGGATAAAAGTAAAGCTGGGGTCGCTTATGTTGTTGAGGGATGGGTGCTACTGCTGGCAGCTGAATGTTTATCTTCTGCCTGTGTTTTTCTTTTGTTCAGGCTGAAATGCAGTGTGCAGTGCAGGATGTGTCAACCAGCTGCCTCTGCAGTGACTCTGGTGCGTGATGAGCAGAGGTAGCTGTTAATTTTGGGGGTGTGGTTGTCACTGAAGTTATTTTCCTACATCCAATAGCGTAAAATTCCAGTTTGCCTTTTAGAGGCGCTATAAGTGGGTAAAGAGAAGAGATGGAAGCATGTGCCACGTGGGGCAGGCAAGCGGCTGAGGTACAGGAGGGGATGAGAGTATGTGATTTTTTCCTGGGGGTGGAATGGAATTGATTGTTTTGGTGTATAGTCTGTTTTGCTCCTAGATCTTTCATTCATTGTAAATAAAAGTTTGAGCCAGTTCCAGTTAGGAATGTTCTAGTTACGACCCAGCAAGTATTGTCCTTTTAATGTTAAAAAAAAGTGCGGCAAAAGCATGGGTGCAGATCTGTTTCAGGTCTTGTGCATCATATTCGGTTGGAGATCGCGTCTGTTTCCATCCTCACTCTTGCAGAAGTCATCTGGGCCGCATCAGGAGCTCTTGCTTGGGAATTGATTTCCTAAGTGTCTTCTTAGGGGGTTTTCAGTCCCCATCCTTCTGGTCTCTTGTCTTGAAGGCAGGCTTTTTAGGCCTCCGTCATCCCAGTTCTGGCAGTTGCTTCCAGTTGCATGTTGTGACATTTGAGTCTCTCCTGGGGTCTGGTGCAGAGCACCTGTTCTGACGTGCTGTTGCTGTAGGGCTTTCTTTTTGGGGGTCACTTTTTCTTGTGCCTTGTGTTGTGTGTTTTGTTTGTAGTGTTTGTGGCGTGCCTGTGTGTGTGTACGTGTTTGGTCTGGAGCTGTCCTGCCTGGCAGTTAGTGATGACAGGTAACGTGGCAGTGCATGGGTGTACTAATACATTGTCTGGACTGTTTTGGTAAAGATATCCAGTCTGCCTCTGGGCACGTACTGAAGGGCAGCTGGCACAGTCATCTCTGTGGTGTTTGGCAGACTGGAGGGGGGAGAGTTGAGCTGCTTGCGAGCAACTGCTCGCATAGCACTTGAACGGTGTGCTTGAGGAGGTCTGTCGAATCTTGAAAGCTTACAGATATGGGGTTTTGAATTTTTTATTTTTATTTCTTTCCTGTCCCCAGTAGAGCGTAAACCTTTGGAGGAACCTGTCACAGGAAAGAGCTCCTTCTGGAACTGTTCAGCACTCGGGAGGCAACTGGGTGACTGGCTTGATCTACTTCTGAGGTGCTGAGGCAAGGAGGCTGCTGTTTTGAAACGATAGTATTGTAAATGGGGTCCCTTTTGTGTTGTTGAGGGATGGGTGCTAATGCTGGCAGCTGAATGATTGATTCTCTTGTGCCTGTTTTCATTTGTTAAAGCTGAAACACAGTGTACGACACGGGACTTGACGACCAGAGCTGCTTTTGGCAAGGTGAGTGATGAACAGATATAGAAGGTAATTTAGGGGTGCAGTTGTCACTGCAGTTACTGAACTACACAAAGTACAGTAAAAATCCTGTTTATATTTCAGGGGTGTTGTAGCTGGCCTAAGAGAGCAGATGGAAGCATCTGCCTCGAGGGGAGGGGAGGGCAGGGCACGGAGGTAAGGCAGCAGACGAGAGTAACTGTCCCAGCTGTGCTGTGGCTTTGGATGCTGCTTCAGCCTATGCTTTTCTTTTTGTTTCACATTTGTCTCACACAGGCTGAGTGGGGCCAAGCTGCACTCTGAAGAGCAGCACGAGAAGGGCGGGCTGGTTGTGAGCTGGATCGGAGCAGAACTGCCAAGTAGCACGAGGTGAGTGCGAAGGGTATCCATCTTGCTTTACAGGTGCCATGGCAGGCTCTCTAGAGAAGTGGTTGAGGATTGGAGAAGAGGTTGCAGATGATCAAGGAGCGACACGTGCAGGGATGGCTTGAAAAGGGTATGGCTGCTTTCTCTTCTGTTTATCAGGTGTCCCAGGCAATGTGGGCTGTGGTGTTAGTCTTTAGAATCGGAACAAAGCAGGTGCTGAAATGCTGCGTCTGTTTGTTTTTTTGTGTTGGGGTTGCACCTTGGTGAGTGTAGGGATGGGTTTTAAGTGGGTGCAGCGGAGGGCCTGGCCCCAGTGTCCTGTAGTGTGTTTTGACCCATCAGCATAGCCTTTTGGTTCTCAGGTAGTGTCGCGTTAAAGGGGTGTAGCTGATTAACCGTTACGGGCCCGGTTGGATTCAGAGTACTGAACCAGTCGGACATTCACCAAAACTGGGGGTCCGTTCGGACATTCACCAAAAACGTAATAACCGCCTGGGGGTCCGCTCAGACATTCACCAAAAACGTATTAACCACCTGGGGGTCCGTTCAGACATTCACCAACAATGCATTAACCGTCTGGGGGTCTGGTTAGATTCAGAACACTGAACTATCACGGATAACCACCCTCACCCTAGTTGCATTAATGAGAGCTATCACAATGCAATCAAGTATGGTTTATTACAGCAACAGGTAATCAGGTTCTTTTGGATTGCCGGTGATAGTGACTATCTGCAAAAGCAAGCTAGTATGCATGAAATACACAGGTGTTATAGGTGTTACAGGTGTTACAGGTGCGCAGCCTAGAAATAAACGCGTTAAAAGGATCAAAGACTCTATGGAGATTTATAAGCAAATATTCAGATCTCACCCAAAGGCGTCCCAATGGGGGGGCAAGAGAGGCTCAGCCCGTCGACTGATCCCAGGAGTCAGGAGGTCCTAAGGATGTTGTATGTCCTCGGGATGGTATCTCCCCTGACGATGGTATCTTCCCTAACATCCCCTCTCTCTTGGGCCAATTTATATTATTTTCTATCTTTTAGGTGGAGCTTGAGTGGCTCTAGTCAAGCATATCTTAGTTATGATTGGTGTAAAGTTTTCCCGTCTCCGTTTAAAGTAATAGGCTCCGAGAAATTCAGAGCGCATGCTCAGTGAGGGGTGGTCGCACCTTGGAGGCGGGTAGCTTTTGGGATGGAGGTGTGTTTTGGTATTATAATGATATTATAATGAGCAAAAAGTACACTAGGGTACAGCATTTGTCAAAACATGACAGGTCTTTGGCTTAGGGTGGCAAAAAGTGCAGCTTTGTGCACAAGAACAATCGAGGCCCCACCTGATTACAGAGCCTAGCCGTGGTGTCTCCACTCCACTCTACGCTCCGTGGTGTTCCTTAGAGCTAGCACACCAAGTTTCCCCAGCGCGATAGCATCTAAGGTTGGGAGCCTAGGGAATGCTCAGATAATGCAGTTATGCCCTACCCTGAAAGCCTCTTCAATGCTGTACCTTTTCCTTAAAAGTATGAATGTTAGTTTTATTTTCCTAGTTACTTCAGGCATTTACACCACAGGTAGCTTACTGAAGTAAGTGATTTTGCCTGCAAGTGGAATGGATTTTTTTTTTTTTTTTTTTGGTGTGCAATCAGTTCTGTGTTGCCTTCAGGGGGCAGTGGCGACCTGGTTCAGGAACGGCACGGCGACCAACCCCAGGCCGCTCGGTCCATCGGCTCACAGACACCAATGTGGTGGATGGCAAATGGCATTTATTGTCGAGTCACATGGGCTTATATACCCAAGGCCCATAGCGTCACTTCCGCTTGCTTACATCACAGACCACACGCTACTGTCCATCAAGGGAGGGGCTCCACCTTTCCGTACATCGTGACATCTTCCGGCCGCCAGACCCTAACTACCCACATTTCCCCCCTCCCTATGCACAACCAAATTAGCTAAAATATAACAATCTTAAGACGTAGACATCATAACTTAACTAAAAAACATAAGGCACAATAACCAGGAGAAAACTAAGAGGTAACTGGTAACGCTGAGTAAATGCACTCTTAAAGTAGTTGTTGGTGTTCTACCAACATAATGTTAACTTTCTCTAACCAACTTTTAACAAACAACACAAGCATATTTAGTATACAAGGTCCAAAGATAAGATCACACAAACGCATTGTAGCCCCCCACCCACGGAGGCCGCTTCGCTGGTGTCTGGATTCTGCCAGTGTGGAACTCTCAGGCTTAGACAGGACGCTTGCTGACTTATTGTCTTCTCATGTCGCCGGGGTATACAGATTACGGGGGTGCCCGATGATCCGTTCCTGTGAACAGAAACTCAGTTTTCATTAGTTTTGTTCTGAAGTTGGGGCGTCGGCTGTTTGGAGCTTCTCTGGCTGCACGAGTTGCCATACCTTCGTGGGCCCTCAGGCCCTGGACTTGCGCCTGGGGGGTGATCACTGTTGGGTCCGTACCCATTAGCCGCTGCAGGCTAGAGCCATGCAGTGTGTGATCCGTCCCAGTTACTTGGGCCAGTTGTCTCATACAGTTGTCCCCCCATTCTCGTTTAAAAATGATCATCCCACCCCCGTCAAAGATCAGTCTACAAGTTTGTGTTATATCAAACGGGAGCATGTCGTCTCCCCTGAAAACACCATCTATGAGGGTGGAGACCATTGCAGAATGAAGCCCTTTATCCACAATGGCTTTAACAATCGCTTGTACATCCTTAGGGTTTGTTGGTGAGTGAACCCTCTGCCCCCCGTCTGTCACCCAGACCAGGAACGCTAGCATGGCCGATAGAGCCAAGATGGTGCACGCAATCTTAATTTTCCTCCAATCTGTGAGAGGAATTTCTCTGCCTCGCGGTGCAGCTTTATTTCGGATGGGGATATTTTGGCTATCTGTCCCCATTTCCTCCTCCGAATTTGAATCGGTATGTGATCCGGAGTCAGAGCTTGACTGACTGCTCACCTCCGAGTTCCGGTACCCTCCCATCGAGTTCCGGCCCCGCCCCCCACCCCTGCGGGCGGGCCGCTCTCTGCCTCGTGGCTCGCCCCGCCGCCATCTCAGCGAGGCGTTTGCGCCACAGGAGCGTTTTCTCGGATGGCCGTTCCGATCGGCTCTCTGCCCCTCTCTCACGCTTCTACCTCCTCCCTGGTCGTCCCCGCAACCGTTCTCTTTCTCGCATTTCCACGTGTTAGTAAAACCTAACATTTCATCCCCGTTCCCGCCGGAGGCTTCTTCACCCAACTCTTCGTCTTCTAGCTCAGCACCGTACTGGGGCGCACATGGCCGTGGTCTCTCCCAGATTTCCCCAGGCTCTGGTTCCCCACCGGCACACCTGGCTTCCTCAGCCGAGCCACCCCACAGCTTCCACAACTTTGATACGACCTTCACAAGGGTTTCCATCTTCCTTGTTGGTCCGGGAGCGACCTCCCCGCCGGGCTGGTCCCGCCGCTCCGGCTGCCGTTCACCCGAATCCAGGAGTTTTCCTGGGTTTCGGCAGTACTTGTTGCCTTCAGGGGGCAGTGGCGACCTGGTTCAGGAACGGCACGGCGACCAAACCCAGGCCGCTTGGTCCATCGGCTCACAGACACCAATGTGGTGGATGGCAAATGGCATTTATTGTTGAGTCACATGGGCTTATATACCCGAGGCCCATAGTGTCACTTCCGCTTGCTTACATCACAGACCACACACTGCTGTCCGTCAAGGGAGGGGCTCCACCTTTCCGTACATTGCGACATCTTCCGGCCACCAGACCCTAACTACCCACAGTTCTGCTCCTAGATTTTTCTTTTTATGTAAATAAAAGATCGAGCTAATTCCAGATGGAAAAAAAAATCAGTTACTTTCTTGGTCAGTTTGTCCTTTTAATATTCAAAGCTGCAGCAAAAGCATGGGGATTTTTGTTTCTAGAAACACCCTAGCTCTCCTGTCTGCACTCTGCATGCTGTTGAGCTAAGCCATATAAATGAATAAAGAAACCACAGCTACTGCTCCTTTCTGATTTTTTTTTTTTTTTTTTTTTTGTGCTTTCCCCCTTGCACTTTCCCAGGTGATTGGCTTCAGGTTCCAGGTGGGACCTAGTGGTAACTGAGTTGCAGGTATTCCATGTCAGAGCTCATTCTGCCTGGGCTGCTTTTTGGGGTAAGCGCTTTGTTTTTCCTTCAGTCAGTTGCAGGGTTCTTTAGGTGGGTCAGAGTCTATGGACTGATGCGTTTTCCAGTAGAAACCGGTACGCATATCTTTTTGAGTTGGTAACTGGTAGGATCTGTCACTGTAAAGCAATCTAGTAGTAGGTGCCTGTATTGCACGCAGCTCTTCCTCAGGTGAGTAGTTGTTATGGCAGTTTTACGGATGGTATGGTGATGTTACTTTGTGTGTTTGCTTTGTGGTTCTGGGTCCCTTCTGATTTTTGCCGAATTACGGGGCTTTCTGTGAGTCTTTGCCTGTATGTCAAATATTATCAAAGTTACAACCTTGCTGTTAAAGTGATGGAGCAGGGTTTAGTTGAAATGTATCATGGAAGCTCCCTGTGTGAGCATGTGTCTGAAAATGGCAGCAGTGGGCACGTAAGGGGTAGTCTGTTTCAAGTTTAGGGACAGTTTGTTATATTTCTGGAGCTTTTGCCTGTGTGTTTTCTGTCTGTCGAGTCTTTAGACCATAAAGCCTTCTAGGCTTTATGTCCTTGAATTTACGTATTAGAAGTACGTTTATGAGGGGTTGCCAGGTACGTTGTTTTTGGGAAACCGTGGGGTATGGTTCCTTGAGTGCATAAGTGCAGTAGTGCCAAGAGAGTGAGCAGGGCCACCTTCTTCATCTCTGCAGAATAAGTCTGTTCGGGCACACTTCTCAGGTAAATGTAGTGAGCAGATGAGGTAAAGGAGCTGGGAACAGAGAGGTATTGCACCGTAGCATGTTGCATCAGTAGTAGTCAGCGTTGCGGAGGAGGTGGGTGTCAGGGCTGGCGTGCTAGTGAATGCTGGTTCTCTGTTTTTGCAAGTGATGATGAACCTGTTTGACGTAATTCCATTTGAAAAAGTTCCAGTTACTGGCCTGGTCGTGTCGTCCTTTCAATGTTAAAAGCTGCAGCAAAAGCATGGGGATTGTTGCTTCTAGAAACACCACAGGTCACCTGTCTGCTCTCTGCATGTTTTTCAAGTAAAGCAGATCTTAAAAAAAACAAAAACAAAAAAAAAAAAAAAAACAAAACAAACAAACAAAGAAAGAAAATAATAAAAAACTGCTGCTGCTGCTGCTCCTGCTTTCTTTCTACTTCCTTGTGCTTTGCCCCTCCCCTTTTCCAGGTGATTGGGTTTGGGTGCTGGGCGGGGCTGAATGCTATATGAGCCCCAGGCATGCTATCAGAGAGCTCCTTCTGCCTGGGCTGCTCCTTGGGGTAAGTGCTTTGTTTTTCCTTTAGTCAGTTGCAGGGTTCTCTAGGCAGGCTGGAGTTTATAGATTTCTAGAATTTTTAAGTGCTTGGAATTCACTTAGGAGAGGGATGTTTAATAGAGGTTTCTGGCTCACTGTTTTTTGGGATGGTGGGATACTCTTCTGTTTTTGAGCTATATTTTAATCTCTAAATGTATAAACCAGCAGTAGGTAAACATTAGGAGGAACCGGTCAAAGGTAACAGCGCTTTCTGGAACCGTCAAGTTCTTGTTCGGCAACGTAGTGACTGGTTTGATCTACTTCACAGATGGAGAGGCAAGTGGACTGCTCTCTTTGAAATAATAAAATTGAAAACATAAAGTTTGTCAAAGATGGCAGTGCATGTTTGCAGTCTGTTTATTGCTTTTGCCAGTGGTAGATAACATTTATAAGGAATCGGTGAAAGGAAAGAGCGCCTTCTGGAACTGTGAAGCTCTGTGTTGGCAACTCGGTGACTGGCTGGACCTACTGTCCATCTCCAGAGGGAAGCGGACTGCTATTTTGAAATTAAAAAATACTAATAAAAATAAAAAAAAATATGGTGCTGCTCTATGGCGCCCGGAGGACTGCCACTCTGCATGGCAGTTAAAAAGAATGTGGTTTGGAGATGGAGAGCCACAGAGATGAAGCAGCTGGGAAGAGAGACACAAGTATTGCAGTAGGTAGGCTGTGGTTATGAGGTGCCTCAGGATGTGCTTTTTTTCTTGTTTCCGCCCTTCCCTCGTGCAGCCTTGGAGAGATGAAGTCCCCATGGTGTGGAGTGGTGCAAAAAGGTAAGAGGGTTGTCGGCCCGGTCAGTTTCCTTCACCAATGCTAAGGCAAGTCTTTGAAGAGAAACAGCCTGGTTGCTTGTGCTGCCCCCTGTTGAACTAAGCCAGACCAAAAACAGGGCTGCTGTTCCTCCTGCTCTCTTTGCCTCTTCTCATCTTGCAGAGGAATGGTCCAGCAATTCGGGTTAATAGGGGACAAGAGAACAAAGGGGTTTCAGAATAACTGCTAACTGTTATGAGTATTGCATGGGGCACTATGCAAGTCTGTGACATCCAGCCAAGATGGACAAAGGAGAAGGACAAGGGAAAAGCCTGGGAGGAAGACTATGAGCCTTCAGTACGAGAGACCCGCAGAGGGACCACCAGAGACTGATAACACATGCGCCAGTGGGCGGGTTGGGATTCCAGGAACTAGTTATAATAACCCTGCCTTTTCTAGAAGTAGTAATGAATATGTATTAGCCCAGGAGCATAAAAACCAGCCGCCTGCTGTGACTTGTGTGCGTCTCGGTGGAGCAGAGACTCCCGGCGCACCCAGTGCTGTTTGCTTACCTCTATTCATTTAATAAATTGTAAACTTTGATTGTAATCCTATTTGGGACTTAGTCATTTATTACAACAGACAACCTTGTAAAATGCAGACAACCAGAATCCTTACAACAATTAAGTGGAAATCACGGTGTAAGAAACATTACCACCTCAAAGAGTAAAAGCCTCAAAAGAAATGTGACTTGTAACAGGCCAGCAGCTGTGTGTTTTCGGTGAAGCACCAGGTAGAGTATAAACCTGGATTGCACAGTTAATGGGGAAACGGGAGGGTCCTGGTCCTTGGGAGGGAAAAAAAAAAGTATATAAACTGTGTATGGAATCGGTAGGTGCCCTCCTGCTTGCGGGACACCCGCCATTGTAATCTCAAATACAAATGCTACTGTACTGAGATCCTCTCCTGAGCCTATGTTATTTCCCAAAGATTGATTCGCGGTTTTAAGGCTTCAGGGATAGGGCCCTAGGGTTGGGTTTCAGGGTAAGCGTTCTCAGGGTTTATGTTTAGGATTTTAAGGTTTTTAGTTTTAGGGTTGGAGTTTTAACGGTTAGGATTTTAGGGATTTGAGGGTTAGGGTTTTAAGGGTTTCAGGGTTAGCGTGTCAGGGTTTTGGAGTTTTTTGGGTTGTAGTGTTGATAGTTTTTTTAGGGTTAGGTTCTTAGGGTTTTATTTTTGGTCAGTTATTTACGGTTAGGGTTTTAAGATCTTATTATTATTTTTTTTTTTCAGGTTAGGTTCTCCTGGGTTAGGGTTTTGAGCATCTTAATATTTTGGGTTGGGTTTGGGATTTGAGCGTCTTAATTTTGTGGGCTTGGGCGCCGTGAGCGTCTTAAGTGTTTGGGTTAGGGCTTTTAGGCATAGGTCTTCAGGGGTTTAGTTTGGGTTAGGTCTGTAGGGGTTTCGAGGATTTTTAGGGTTAGGGCTTGCGGCTTTTTTGTGTAAGGGCGGTAAGGGCTAGGGTTCCAGGGAGTGCTGTTAAATGGAGTTCTCGACAACTCGGCCTCTGATTGGCCGTGCCGGCTGTGCAGGGAATGCTGGTAGGTGTAGTTTTCCGTCACAAGGCTTCCGGTAGGCCGCGTTGATTGCCCAGAGCATGCCGGGAAATGTAGTTCTGGGACTCCGGACTTCCGGGAGGCCATGTTGAGCGCCCAGAGCATACCGGGAAATGCAGTTCTCGGGGACTAGGGCTGGGGCTAGGGTTAGAGTTTAGGGTGAGGGTTGGGGTTAGGGTTAGGGGTTAGGGTTAGGGCTAGTGAATGCTGGTTCTCTGTGTTTGCAGATGACGGTGAGCGTGTTTAAACTAATTCCAGTTGAAGAAGTTTCAGTTACTTGCTTGGTGACGTTATCCGTTCAACATTAAAAGCTGCAGCAAAAGCAAAAGGGGATTTTTGCTTCTAGAAACACCCCAGTTCTCCTGTCTGCACTCTGCATGCTGTTGAGCTAAGCCTTATAAATAAGTAAATAAACCAGAGCTGCTGCTGCTCCTCTTTTTGCTTTTTTGTGCTTTCCCCGCATGCGACCTCTGCCGCCCCCTGCTGGTGGAAAACGTGTACTGCAGGCGGCCGGGGGCGCGCATGCGCGGTGACGCCCGCGGGCGCCCTCTGCCGCCCCCTGCTGGTGGAAAACAAGTACTGCAGGCGGCCGGGGGCCGCGCATGCGCGTTGCTTATTACGTCTTTTTTTTTTTTTGATGTGTAATTTCCTACGCTCCTAGATTTTTCTTCATATGTAAATGAAAGGTTCGTGCTAATTCCCGTTGAAAATATTTCATTTACTTTCTTGGTTGTATTGTCCTTTCTATGTTCAAAGCTGAGTCAAAAATACGGTAAATTTTGCTTCTAGAAACACCGCAGTTCTTTTGTCTGCACTCCGCATGCTGTAAACTAGGGATAGGTGACAAATAAATAAAAAAATAAATAAAAGAACACAGCTGCTGCTCCTGCTCTCTTTCTTGTTTTTTGCCCCCTCCTCTTTCCCAGGTGATTGGGTTTGGGTGCTGGGCGGGGCCAAATGTTATACGAGCCCTAGGCATTCTATCAGAGAGCTCCTCCTGCGTGGGCTGCTCTTTGGCGTCGGTGCTTTGTTTATTCTTCTGTTAGCTACATGCAGGGTTCTTTTCGTGGGTCAGAGTCTTGTACGATATTTTAGAGGAAACCAATCTAGTAGTACGTGCATTTATTGCAAGAAGCTCTTTGGAGGTGATTAATTGTTATAGCACTTTTATGGATAGGATGTCAATGTTACTTTGTGTGTTTGCTTTGTTGTTCTATGTCCCTCATGATTTTTGCAGGGTTATAGGGCAGATGCCACCAGGTCTACCCCTTTTGTTGTTTTTGTTTTGTTTGATTTATTTTTCTTATTTTCTTTTTCGGAAGGGGGTTTGGGATTTGAGCGTCCTATTTTTTTGGGTTTGGGATTTGAGCATCTTAATTTTGTGGGTGTGGGATTTGAGCGTCTTAAGTGTTTGGGTTAGGGCTTTTAGGCATAGGTCTTCAGGGGTTTAGTGTGGTGGATAGTTTCGGTTAGGTCTGTAGGGGTTTCGAGGATTTCTAGGGTTAGGGCTTGCGGCTTCTTTGTGTAAGGGCGGTAAGGGCTAGGGTTCCAGGGAGTGCTGTTAAATGGAGTTCTCGACAACTCGGCCTCTGATTGGCCGTGCCGGCTGTGCAGGGAATGCTGGTAGGTGTAGTTTTCCGTCACAAGGCTTCCGGTAGGCCGCGTTGATTGCCCAGAGCATGCCGGGAAATGTAGTTCTGGGACTCCGGACGTCCGGGAGGCCATGTTGAGCGCCCAGAGCATACCGGGAAATGTAGTTCTGGGACTCCGAACTTCCGGGAGGCCATGTTGAGCGCCCAGAGCATACCGGGAAATGTAGTTCTGGGACTCCGGACTTCCGGGAGGCCATGTTGGGTGCCCAGAGCATACCGGGAAATGCAGTTCTCGGGGACGAGGGCTGGGGCTAGGGTTAGAGTTTAGGGTGAGGGTTGGGGTTAGGGTTAGGGGTTAGGGTTAGGGCTAGTGAATGCTGGTTCTCTGTGTTTGCAGATGACGGTGAGCGTGTTTAAACTAATTCCAGTTGAAGAAGTTTCAGTTACTTGCTTGGTGACGTTATCCGTTCAACATTAAAAGCTGCAGCAAAAGCAAAAGGGGAGTTTTGCTTCTAGAAACACCACAGGTCTCTTGTCTGCTCTCGGAATGTTTTTGAGATAAACCAGATCTTAAAAAAAAAGGAAAAAAAAAAACCACAGCTGCTTCTTTTGCTCTCTTCCTACTTCCTTGTGCTTTGCCCCTCCCCTTTCCCAGGTGATTGGGTTTGGGTGCTGGGCGGGGCTGAATGCTATATGAGCCCCAGGCATGCTAGCAGAGAGCTCCTTCTGCTTGGGCTGCTCTTTGGGGTAAGTGCTTTGGTTTTCCTTCAGTCAGTTGCAGGGTTCTCTAGGCAGACTGGAGCCTATGGATTTCTGGATTTTAAGTGCTTGGAATTCACTCAGTAGCGGGATGTTTAGTAGGGGCTGCTGGCTCACTGTTTTTTTGGGATGGTGGGATACTCTTCTGTTTTTGAGCTATATTTTAATCTCTAGATGTATAAACCCACTTGTGTAACTCTCCAGAGGACTAAAACCAGCTTGATTGAATGCTACATATGGCTTGGCAGCGTAGATGCAGCATTACCAAGAGACTGAGCAGAGTTGTATCAGAGTCACCTCTTTCATCTGCAAAGGGTAAGTTTGATTACCCCTGCCGAGGCTTGTGTGTGTGCATGTCTTTTTGGCATTTGTGGAGCTCGGTTGTTTTTCTTTGTGTGTGTGCATGTTCTTTTTTTTTTTTTTTTGAGGGTCAAACAGTGTGTTTGCTGAGTGTGGTTAGAATGAGGAGGTGGGGAGCTGCTCAGGACTGGAAGGTTTGGTTTCTAGGAGTATGCGGCATCCTTCCTGTGCGACGTGACTAATTGTTGGGCTGGAACGTTCCAGCTTTCGTGTGTCTTAAGCAATGTAGCTTGTGTAGTGTGTGTTGTGTGGCCTGGGCAGAGTTTGCTGTGGTGCAGTGGGCGAAGAATCTCAGTTAGAGCTGGTGAGCAGCTGAAGTACCAGAGCTGGGAAGAGAGAGGTCTTGGAGCAGGTACGCTGTGGCTGTGAGGTGCCTCAGAGTGTGCTTTTCTGTCTTTTGTTTTGTTTTGTTTTGTTGTTTTTTTGCAGGTGCTTTGTGCGGTCGTGGACAGGAAAGGGAAATCCTCGTGTCGCGGAGCAGTGAGGGAGGGTGAGTGTTGTCAGCCTGGTCATCCCTTACCTGAAGCGAAGGGAAGACACTCAGGTGTTTCCCTCAGAGGGTCCGAGGTGAGTCTGTCTGGGATAGAGGAGCAGCGTGGCAGGTGGGCGCTTGCAAGCACAGTGGTTCTTTTGTCCTTTTGTGTTCCCCGGTGGTGTGGATGATGCTGGCCGCTCCTTTCAAGCTTGGACCTAATTTGCAGGTCCAGAGGCAAGTGGAGTGCTGTTTTGAAAGGATAAAAGTAAAGCTGGGGTCGCTTATGTTGTTGAGGGATGGGTGCTACTGCTGGCAGCTGAATGTTTATCTTCTGCCTGTGTTTTTCTTTTGTTCAGGCTGAAATGCAGTGTGCAGTGCAGGATGTGTCAACCAGCTGCCTCTGCAGTGACTCTGGTGCGTGATGAGCAGAGGTAGCTGTTAATTTTGGGGGTGTGGTTGTCACTGAAGTTATTTTCCTACATCCAATAGCGTAAAATTCCAGTTTGCCTTTTAGAGGCGCTATAAGTGGGTAAAGAGAAGAGATGGAAGCATGTGCCACGTGGGGCAGGCAAGCGGCTGAGGTACAGGAGGGGATGAGAGTATGTGATTTTTTCCTGGGGGTGGAATGGAATTGATTGTTTTGGTGTATAGTCTGTTTTGCTCCTAGATCTTTCATTCATTGTAAATAAAAGTTTGAGCCAGTTCCAGTTAGGAATGTTCTAGTTACGACCCAGCAAGTATTGTCCTTTTAATGTTAAAAAAAAGTGCGGCAAAAGCATGGGTGCAGATCTGTTTCAGGTCTTGTGCATCATATTCGGTTGGAGATCGCGTCTGTTTCCATCCTCACTCTTGCAGAAGTCATCTGGGCCGCATCAGGAGCTCTTGCTTGGGAATTGATTTCCTAAGTGTCTTCTTAGGGGGTTTTCAGTCCCCATCCTTCTGGTCTCTTGTCTTGAAGGCAGGCTTTTTAGGCCTCCGTCATCCCAGTTCTGGCAGTTGCTTCCAGTTGCATGTTGTGACATTTGAGTCTCTCCTGGGGTCTGGTGCAGAGCACCTGTTCTGACGTGCTGTTGCTGTAGGGCTTTCTTTTTGGGGGTCACTTTTTCTTGTGCCTTGTGTTGTGTGTTTTGTTTGTAGTGTTTGTGGCGTGCCTGTGTGTGTGTACGTGTTTGGTCTGGAGCTGTCCTGCCTGGCAGTTAGTGATGACAGGTAACGTGGCAGTGCATGGGTGTACTAATACATTGTCTGGACTGTTTTGGTAAAGATATCCAGTCTGCCTCTGGGCACGTACTGAAGGGCAGCTGGCACAGTCATCTCTGTGGTGTTTGGCAGACTGGAGGGGGGAGAGTTGAGCTGCTTGCGAGCAACTGCTCGCATAGCACTTGAACGGTGTGCTTGAGGAGGTCTGTCGAATCTTGAAAGCTTACAGATATGGGGTTTTGAATTTTTTATTTTTATTTCTTTCCTGTCCCCAGTAGAGCGTAAACCTTTGGAGGAACCTGTCACAGGAAAGAGCTCCTTCTGGAACTGTTCAGCACTCGGGAGGCAACTGGGTGACTGGCTTGATCTACTTCTGAGGTGCTGAGGCAAGGAGGCTGCTGTTTTGAAACGATAGTATTGTAAATGGGGTCCCTTTTGTGTTGTTGAGGGATGGGTGCTAATGCTGGCAGCTGAATGATTGATTCTCTTGTGCCTGTTTTCATTTGTTAAAGCTGAAACACAGTGTACGACACGGGACTTGACGACCAGAGCTGCTTTTGGCAAGGTGAGTGATGAACAGATATAGAAGGTAATTTAGGGGTGCAGTTGTCACTGCAGTTACTGAACTACACAAAGTACAGTAAAAATCCTGTTTATATTTCAGGGGTGTTGTAGCTGGCCTAAGAGAGCAGATGGAAGCATCTGCCTCGAGGGGAGGGGAGGGCAGGGCACGGAGGTAAGGCAGCAGATGAGAGTAACTGTCCCAGCTGTGCTGTGGCTTTGGATGCTGCTTCAGCCTATGCTTTTCTTTTTGTTTCACATTTGTCTCACACAGGCTGAGTGGGGCCAAGCTGCACTCTGAAGAGCAGCACGAGAAGGGCGGGCTGGTTGTGAGCTGGATCGGAGCAGAACTGCCAAGTAGCACGAGGTGAGTGCGAAGGGTATCCATCTTGCTTTGCAGGTGCCATGGCAGGCTCTCTAGAGAAGTGGTTGAGGATTGGAGAAGAGGTTGCAGATGATCAAGGAGCGACACGTGCAGGGATGGCTTGAAAAGGGTATGGCTGCTTTCTCTTCTGTTTATCAGGTGTCCCAGGCAATGTGGGCTGTGGTGTTAGTCTTTAGAATCGGAACAAAGCAGGTGCTGAAATGCTGCGTCTGTTTGTTTTTTTGTGTTGGGGTTGCACCTTGGTGAGTGTAGGGATGGGTTTTAAGTGGGTGCAGCGGAGGGCCTGGCCCCAGTGTCCTGTAGTGTGTTTTGACCCATCAGCATAGCCTTTTGGTTCTCAGGTAGTGTCGCGTTAAAGGGGTGTAGCTGATTAACCGTTACGGGCCCGGTTGGATTCAGAGTACTGAACCAGTCGGACATTCACCAAAACTGGGGGTCCGTTCGGACATTCACCAAAAACGTAATAACCGCCTGGGGGTCCGCTCAGACATTCACCAAAAACGTATTAACCACCTGGGGGTCCGTTCAGACATTCACCAACAATGCATTAACCGTCTGGGGGTCTGGTTAGATTCAGAACACTGAACTATCACGGATAACCACCCTCACCCTAGTTGCATTAATGAGAGCTATCACAATGCAATCAAGTATGGTTTATTACAGCAACAGGTAATCAGGTTCTTTTGGATTGCCGGTGATAGTGACTATCTGCAAAAGCAAGCTAGTATGCATGAAATACACAGGTGTTATAGGTGTTACAGGTGTTACAGGTGCGCAGCCTAGAAATAAACGCGTTAAAAGGATCAAAGACTCTATGGAGATTTATAAGCAAATATTCAGATCTCACCCAAAGGCGTCCCAATGGGGGGGCAAGAGAGGCTCAGCCCGTCGACTGATCCCAGGAGTCAGGAGGTCCTAAGGATGTTGTATGTCCTCGGGATGGTATCTCCCCTGACGATGGTATCTTCCCTAACATCCCCTCTCTCTTGGGCCAATTTATATTATTTTCTATCTTTTAGGTGGAGCTTGAGTGGCTCTAGTCAAGCATATCTTAGTTATGATTGGTGTAAAGTTTTCCCGTCTCCGTTTAAAGTAATAGGCTCCGAGAAATTCAGAGCGCATGCTCAGTGAGGGGTGGTCGCACCTTGGAGGCGGGTAGCTTTTGGGATGGAGGTGTGTTTTGGTATTATAATGATATTATAATGAGCAAAAAGTACACTAGGGTACAGCATTTGTCAAAACATGACAGGTCTTTGGCTTAGGGTGGCAAAAAGTGCAGCTTTGTGCACAAGAACAATCGAGGCCCCACCTGATTACAGAGCCTAGCCGTGGTGTCTCCACTCCACTCTACGCTCCGTGGTGTTCCTTAGAGCTAGCACACCAAGTTTCCCCAGCGCGATAGCATCTAAGGTTGGGAGCCTAGGGAATGCTCAGATAATGCAGTTATGCCCTACCCTGAAAGCCTCTTCAATGCTGTACCTTTTCCTTAAAAGTATGAATGTTAGTTTTATTTTCCTAGTTACTTCAGGCATTTACACCACAGGTAGCTTACTGAAGTAAGTGATTTTGCCTGCAAGTGGAATGGATTTTTTTTTTTTTTTTTTTGGTGTGCAATCAGTTCTGTGTTGCCTTCAGGGGGCAGTGGCGACCTGGTTCAGGAACGGCACGGCGACCAACCCCAGGCCGCTCGGTCCATCGGCTCACAGACACCAATGTGGTGGATGGCAAATGGCATTTATTGTCGAGTCACATGGGCTTATATACCCGAGGCCCATAGCGTCACTTCCGCTTGCTTACATCACAGACCACACGCTACTGTCCATCAAGGGAGGGGCTCCACCTTTCCGTACATCGTGACATCTTCCGGCCGCCAGACCCTAACTACCCACATTTCCCCCCTCCCTATGCACAACCAAATTAGCTAAAATATAACAATCTTAAGACGTAGACATCATAACTTAACTAAAAAACATAAGGCACAATAACCAGGAGAAAACTAAGAGGTAACTGGTAACGCTGAGTAAATGCACTCTTAAAGTAGTTGTTGGTGTTCTACCAACATAATGTTAACTTTCTCTAACCAACTTTTAACAAACAACACAAGCATATTTAGTATACAAGGTCCAAAGATAAGATCACACAAACGCATTGTAGCCCCCCACCCACGGAGGCCGCTTCGCTGGTGTCTGGATTCTGCCAGTGTGGAACTCTCAGGCTTAGACAGGACGCTTGCTGACTTATTGTCTTCTCATGTCGCCGGGGTATACAGATTACGGGGGTGCCCGATGATCCGTTCCTGTGAACAGAAACTCAGTTTTCATTAGTTTTGTTCTGAAGTTGGGGCGTCGGCTGTTTGGAGCTTCTCTGGCTGCACGAGTTGCCATACCTTCGTGGGCCCTCAGGCCCTGGACTTGCGCCTGGGGGGTGATCACTGTTGGGTCCGTACCCATTAGCCGCTGCAGGCTAGAGCCATGCAGTGTGTGATCCGTCCCAGTTACTTGGGCCAGTTGTCTCATACAGTTGTCCCCCCATTCTCGTTTAAAAATGATCATCCCACCCCCGTCAAAGATCAGTCTACAAGTTTGTGTTATATCAAACGGGAGCATGTCGTCTCCCCTGAAAACACCATCTATGAGGGTGGAGACCATTGCAGAATGAAGCCCTTTATCCACAATGGCTTTAACAATCGCTTGTACATCCTTAGGGTTTGTTGGTGAGTGAACCCTCTGCCCCCCGTCTGTCACCCAGACCAGGAACGCTAGCATGGCCGATAGAGCCAAGATGGTGCACGCAATCTTAATTTTCCTCCAATCTGTGAGAGGAATTTCTCTGCCTCGCGGTGCAGCTTTATTTCGGATGGGGATATTTTGGCTATCTGTCCCCATTTCCTCCTCCGAATTTGAATCGGTATGTGATCCGGAGTCAGAGCTTGACTGACTGCTCACCTCCGAGTTCCGGTACCCTCCCATCGAGTTCCGGCCCCGCCCCCCACCCCTGCGGGCGGGCCGCTCTCTGCCTCGTGGCTCGCCCCGCCGCCATCTCAGCGAGGCGTTTGCGCCACAGGAGCGTTTTCTCGGATGGCCGTTCCGATCGGCTCTCTGCCCCTCTCTCACGCTTCTACCTCCTCCCTGGTCGTCCCCGCAACCGTTCTCTTTCTCGCATTTCCACGTGTTAGTAAAACCTAACATTTCATCCCCGTTCCCGCCGGAGGCTTCTTCACCCAACTCTTCGTCTTCTAGCTCAGCACCGTACTGGGGCGCACATGGCCGTGGTCTCTCCCAGATTTCCCCAGGCTCTGGTTCCCCACCGGCACACCTGGCTTCCTCAGCCGAGCCACCCCACAGCTTCCACAACTTTGATACGACCTTCACAAGGGTTTCCATCTTCCTTGTTGGTCCGGGAGCGACCTCCCCGCCGGGCTGGTCCCGCCGCTCCGGCTGCCGTTCACCCGAATCCAGGAGTTTTCCTGGGTTTCGGCAGTACTTGTTGCCTTCAGGGGGCAGTGGCGACCTGGTTCAGGAACGGCACGGCGACCAACCCCAGGCCGCTTGGTCCATCGGCTCACAGACACCAATGTGGTGGATGGCAAATGGCATTTATTGTTGAGTCACATGGGCTTATATACCCGAGGCCCATAGTGTCACTTCCGCTTGCTTACATCACAGACCACACACTGCTGTCCGTCAAGGGAGGGGCTCCACCTTTCCGTACATTGCGACATCTTCCGGCCACCAGACCCTAACTACCCACAGTTCTGCTCCTAGATTTTTCTTTTTATGTAAATAAAAGATCGAGCTAATTCCAGATGGAAAAAAAAATCAGTTACTTTCTTGGTCAGTTTGTCCTTTTAATATTCAAAGCTGCAGCAAAAGCATGGGGATTTTTGTTTCTAGAAACACCCTAGCTCTCCTGTCTGCACTCTGCATGCTGTTGAGCTAAGCCATATAAATGAATAAAGAAACCACAGCTACTGCTCCTTTCTGATTTTTTTTTTTTTTTTTTTTTTTGTGCTTTCCCCCTTGCACTTTCCCAGGTGATTGGCTTCAGGTTCCAGGTGGGACCTAGTGGTAACTGAGTTGCAGGTATTCCATGACAGAGCTCATTCTGCCTGGGCTGCTTTTTGGGGTAAGCGCTTTGTTTTTCCTTCAGTCAGTTGCAGGGTTCTTTAGGTGGGTCAGAGTCTATGGACTGATGCGTTTTCCAGTAGAAACCGGTACGCATATCTTTTTGAGTTGGTAACTGGTAGGATCTGTCACTGTAAAGCAATCTAGTAGTAGGTGCCTGTATTGCACGCAGCTCTTCCTCAGGTGAGTAGTTGTTATGGCAGTTTTACGGATGGTATGGTGATGTTACTTTGTGTGTTTGCTTTGTGGTTCTGGGTCCCTTCTGATTTTTGCCGAATTACGGGGCTTTCTGTGAGTCTTTGCCTGTATGTCAAATATTATCAAAGTTACAACCTTGCTGTTAAAGTGATGGAGCAGGGTTTAGTTGAAATGTATCATGGAAGCTCCCTGTGTGAGCATGTGTCTGAAAATGGCAGCAGTGGGCACGTAAGGGGTAGTCTGTTTCAAGTTTAGGGACAGTTTGTTATATTTCTGGAGCTTTTGCCTGTGTGTTTTCTGTCTGTCGAGTCTTTAGACCATAAAGCCTTCTAGGCTTTATGTCCTTGAATTTACGTATTAGAAGTACGTTTATGAGGGGTTGCCAGGTACGTTGTTTTTGGGAAACCGTGGGGTATGGTTCCTTGAGTGCATAAGTGCAGTAGTGCCAAGAGAGTGAGCAGGGCCACCTTCTTCATCTCTGCAGAATAAGTCTGTTCGGGCACACTTCTCAGGTAAATGTAGTGAGCAGATGAGGTAAAGGAGCTGGGAACAGAGAGGTATTGCACCGTAGCATGTTGCATCAGTAGTAGTCAGCGTTGCGGAGGAGGTGGGTGTCAGGGCTGGCGTGCTAGTGAATGCTGGTTCTCTGTTTTTGCAAGTGATGATGAACCTGTTTGACGTAATTCCATTTGAAAAAGTTCCAGTTACTGGCCTGGTCGTGTCGTCCTTTCAATGTTAAAAGCTGCAGCAAAAGCATGGGGATTGTTGCTTCTAGAAACACCACAGGTCACCTGTCTGCTCTCTGCATGTTTTTCAAGTAAAGCAGATCTTAAAAAAAACAAAAACAAAAACAAAAAAAAAAAACAAAACAAACAAACAAAGAAAGAAAATAATAAAAAACTGCTGCTGCTGCTGCTCCTGCTTTCTTTCTACTTCCTTGTGCTTTGCCCCTCCCCTTTTCCAGGTGATTGGGTTTGGGTGCTGGGCGGGGCTGAATGCTATATGAGCCCCAGGCATGCTATCAGAGAGCTCCTTCTGCCTGGGCTGCTCCTTGGGGTAAGTGCTTTGTTTTTCCTTTAGTCAGTTGCAGGGTTCTCTAGGCAGGCTGGAGTTTATAGATTTCTAGAATTTTTAAGTGCTTGGAATTCACTTAGGAGAGGGATGTTTAATAGAGGTTTCTGGCTCACTGTTTTTTGGGATGGTGGGATACTCTTCTGTTTTTGAGCTATATTTTAATCTCTAAATGTATAAACCAGCAGTAGGTAAACATTAGGAGGAACCGGTCAAAGGTAACAGCGCTTTCTGGAACCGTCAAGTTCTTGTTCGGCAACGTAGTGACTGGTTTGATCTACTTCACAGATGGAGAGGCAAGTGGACTGCTCTCTTTGAAATAATAAAATTGAAAACATAAAGTTTGTCAAAGATGGCAGTGCATGTTTGCAGTCTGTTTATTGCTTTTGCCAGTGGTAGATAACATTTATAAGGAATCGGTGAAAGGAAAGAGCGCCTTCTGGAACTGTGAAGCTCTGTGTTGGCAACTCGGTGACTGGCTGGACCTACTGTCCATCTCCAGAGGGAAGCGGACTGCTATTTTGAAATTAAAAAATACTAATAAAAATAAAAAAAAATATGGTGCTGCTCTATGGCGCCCGGAGGACTGCCACTCTGCATGGCAGTTAAAAAGAATGTGGTTTGGAGATGGAGAGCCACAGAGATGAAGCAGCTGGGAAGAGAGACACAAGTATTGCAGTAGGTAGGCTGTGGTTATGAGGTGCCTCAGGATGTGCTTTTTTTCTTGTTTCCGCCCTTCCCTCGTGCAGCCTTGGAGAGATGAAGTCCCCATGGTGTGGAGTGGTGCAAAAAGGTAAGAGGGTTGTCGGCCCGGTCAGTTTCCTTCACCAATGCTAAGGCAAGTCTTTGAAGAGAAACAGCCTGGTTGCTTGTGCTGCCCCCTGTTGAACTAAGCCAGACCAAAAACAGGGCTGCTGTTCCTCCTGCTCTCTTTGCCTCTTCTCATCTTGCAGAGGAATGGTCCAGCAATTCGGGTTAATAGGGGACAAGAGAACAAAGGGGTTTCAGAATAACTGCTAACTGTTATGACTATTGCATGGGGCACTATGCAAGTCTGTGACATCCAGCCAAGATGGACAAAGGAGAAGGACAAGGGAAAAGCCTGGGAGGAAGACTATGAGCCTTCAGTACGAGAGACCCGCAGAGGGACCACCAGAGACTGATAACACATGCGCCAGTGGGCGGGTTGGGATTCCAGGAACTAGTTATAATAACCCTGCCTTTTCTAGAAGTAGTAATGAATATGTATTAGCCCAGGAGCATAAAAACCAGCCGCCTGCTGTGACTTGTGTGCGTCTCGGTGGAGCAGAGACTCCCGGCGCACCCAGTGCTGTTTGCTTACCTCTATTCATTTAATAAATTGTAAACTTTGATTGTAATCCTATTTGGGACTTAGTCATTTATTACAACAGACAACCTTGTAAAATGCAGACAACCAGAATCCTTACAACAATTAAGTGGAAATCACGGTGTAAGAAACATTACCACCTCAAAGAGTAAAAGCCTCAAAAGAAATGTGACTTGTAACAGGCCAGCAGCTGTGTGTTTTCGGTGAAGCACCAGGTAGAGTATAAACCTGGATTGCACAGTTAATGGGGAAACGGGAGGGTCCTGGTCCTTGGGAGGGAAAAAAAAAAGTATATAAACTGTGTATGGAATCGGTAGGTGCCCTCCTGCTTGCGGGACACCCGCCATTGTAATCTCAAATACAAATGCTACTGTACTGAGATCCTCTCCTGAGCCTATGTTATTTCCCAAAGATTGATTCGCGGTTTTAAGGCTTCAGGGATAGGGCCCTAGGGTTGGGTTTCAGGGTAAGCGTTCTCAGGGTTTATGTTTAGGATTTTAAGGTTTTTA
Organism: Anas platyrhynchos; assembly: GCF_047663525.1. Lineage (NCBI taxonomy): Eukaryota > Metazoa > Chordata > Aves > Anseriformes > Anatidae > Anas > Anas platyrhynchos. The sequence goes on from NC_092594.1 coordinate 39,887,582, forward strand.
GTTTTAGGGTTGGAGTTTTAACGGTTAGGATTTTAGGGATTTGAGGGTTAGGGTTTTAAGGGTTTCAGGGTTAGCGTGTCAGGGTTTTGGAGTTTTTTGGGTTGTAGTGTTGATAGTTTTTTTAGGGTTAGGTTCTTAGGGTTTTATTTTTGGTCAGTTATTTACGGTTAGGGTTTTAAGATCTTATTATTATTTTTTTTTTTCAGGTTAGGTTCTCCTGGGTTAGGGTTTTGAGCATCTTAATATTTTGGGTTGGGTTTGGGATTTGAGCGTCTTAATTTTGTGGGCTTGGGCGCTGTGAGCGTCTTAAGTGTTTGGGTTAGGGCTTTTAGGCATAGGTCTTCAGGGGTTTAGTTTGGGTCAGGTCTGTAGGGGTTTCGAGGATTTTTAGGGTTAGGGCTTGCGGCTTTTTTGTGTAAGGGCGGTAAGGGCTAGGGTTCCAGGGAGTGCTGTTAAATGGAGTTCTCGACAACTCGGCCTCTGATTGGCCGTGCCGGCTGTGCAGGGAATGCTGGTAGGTGTAGTTTTCCGTCACAAGGCTTCCGGTAGGCCGCGTTGATTGCCCAGAGCATGCCGGGAAATGTAGTTCTGGGACTCCGGACTTCCGGGAGGCCATGTTGAGCGCCCAGAGCATACCGGGAAATGCAGTTCTCGGGGACTAGGGCTGGGGCTAGGGTTAGAGTTTAGGGTGAGGGTTGGGGTTAGGGTTAGGGGTTAGGGTTAGGGCTAGTGAATGCTGGTTCTCTGTGTTTGCAGATGACGGTGAGCGTGTTTAAACTAATTCCAGTTGAAGAAGTTTCAGTTACTTGCTTGGTGACGTTATCCGTTCAACATTAAAAGCTGCAGCAAAAGCAAAAGGGGATTTTTGCTTCTAGAAACACCCCAGTTCTCCTGTCTGCACTCTGCATGCTGTTGAGCTAAGCCTTATAAATAAGTAAATAAACCAGAGCTGCTGCTGCTCCTCTTTTTGCTTTTTTGTGCTTTCCCCGCATGCGACCTCTGCCGCCCCCTGCTGGTGGAAAACGTGTACTGCAGGCGGCCGGGGGCGCGCATGCGCGGTGACGCCCGCGGGCGCCCTCTGCCGCCCCCTGCTGGTGGAAAACAAGTACTGCAGGCGGCCGGGGGCCGCGCATGCGCGTTGCTTATTACGTCTTTTTTTTTTTTTGATGTGTAATTTCCTACGCTCCTAGATTTTTCTTCATATGTAAATGAAAGGTTCGTGCTAATTCCCGTTGAAAATATTTCATTTACTTTCTTGGTTGTATTGTCCTTTCTATGTTCAAAGCTGAGTCAAAAATACGGTAAATTTTGCTTCTAGAAACACCGCAGTTCTTTTGTCTGCACTCCGCATGCTGTAAACTAGGGATAGGTGACAAATAAATAAAAAAATAAATAAAAGAACACAGCTGCTGCTCCTGCTCTCTTTCTTGTTTTTTGCCCCCTCCTCTTTCCCAGGTGATTGGGTTTGGGTGCTGGGCGGGGCCAAATGTTATACGAGCCCTAGGCATTCTATCAGAGAGCTCCTCCTGCGTGGGCTGCTCTTTGGGGTCGGTGCTTTGTTTATTCTTCTGTTAGCTACATGCAGGGTTCTTTTCGTGGGTCAGAGTCTTGTACGATATTTTAGAGGAAACCAATCTAGTAGTACGTGCATTCATTGCAAGAAGCTCTTTGGAGGTGATTAATTGTTATAGCACTTTTATGGATAGGATGTCAATGTTACTTTGTGTGTTTGCTTTGTTGTTCTATGTCCCTCATGATTTTTGCAGGGTTATAGGGCAGATGCCACCAGGTCTACCCCTTTTGTTGTTTTTGTTTTGTTTGATTTATTTTTCTTATTTTCTTTTTCGGAAGGGGGTTTGGGATTTGAGCGTCCTATTTTTTTGGGTTTGGGATTTGAGCATCTTAATTTTGTGGGTGTGGGATTTGAGCGTCTTAAGTGTTTGGGTTAGGGCTTTTAGGCATAGGTCTTCAGGGGTTTAGTGTGGTGGATAGTTTCGGTTAGGTCTGTAGGGGTTTCGAGGATTTCTAGGGTTAGGGCTTGCGGCTTCTTTGTGTAAGGGCGGTAAGGGCTAGGGTTCCAGGGAGTGCTGTTAAATGGAGTTCTCGACAACTCGGCCTCTGATTGGCCGTGCCGGCTGTGCAGGGAATGCTGGTAGGTGTAGTTTTCCGTCACAAGGCTTCCGGTAGGCCGCGTTGATTGCCCAGAGCATGCCGGGAAATGTAGTTCTGGGACTCCGGACGTCCGGGAGGCCATGTTGAGCGCCCAGAGCATACCGGGAAATGTAGTTCTGGGACTCCGAACTTCCGGGAGGCCATGTTGAGCGCCCAGAGCATACCGGGAAATGTAGTTCTGGGACTCCGGACTTCCGGGAGGCCATGTTGGGTGCCCAGAGCATACCGGGAAATGCAGTTCTCGGGGACGAGGGCTGGGGCTAGGGTTAGAGTTTAGGGTGAGGGTTGGGGTTAGGGTTAGGGGTTAGGGTTAGGGCTAGTGAATGCTGGTTCTCTGTGTTTGCAGATGACGGTGAGCGTGTTTAAACTAATTCCAGTTGAAGAAGTTTCAGTTACTTGCTTGGTGACGTTATCCGTTCAACATTAAAAGCTGCAGCAAAAGCAAAAGGGGAGTTTTGCTTCTAGAAACACCACAGGTCTCTTGTCTGCTCTCGGAATGTTTTTGAGATAAACCAGATCTTAAAAAAAAAGGAAAAAAAAAAACCACAGCTGCTTCTTTTGCTCTCTTCCTACTTCCTTGTGCTTTGCCCCTCCCCTTTCCCAGGTGATTGGGTTTGGGTGCTGGGCGGGGCTGAATGCTATATGAGCCCCAGGCATGCTAGCAGAGAGCTCCTTCTGCTTGGGCTGCTCTTTGGGGTAAGTGCTTTGGTTTTCCTTCAGTCAGTTGCAGGGTTCTCTAGGCAGACTGGAGCCTATGGATTTCTGGATTTTAAGTGCTTGGAATTCACTCAGTAGCGGGATGTTTAGTAGGGGCTGCTGGCTCACTGTTTTTTTGGGATGGTGGGATACTCTTCTGTTTTTGAGCTATATTTTAATCTCTAGATGTATAAACCCACTTGTGTAACTCTCCAGAGGACTAAAACCAGCTTGATTGAATGCTACATATGGCTTGGCAGCGTAGATGCAGCATTACCAAGAGACTGAGCAGAGTTGTATCAGAGTCACCTCTTTCATCTGCAAAGGGTAAGTTTGATTACCCCTGCCGAGGCTTGTGTGTGTGCATGTCTTTTTGGCATTTGTGGAGCTCGGTTGTTTTTCTTTGTGTGTGTGCATGTTCTTTTTTTTTTTTTTTTGAGGGTCAAACAGTGTGTTTGCTGAGTGTGGTTAGAATGAGGAGGTGGGGAGCTGCTCAGGACTGGAAGGTTTGGTTTCTAGGAGTATGCGGCATCCTTCCTGTGCGACGTGACTAATTGTTGGGCTGGAACGTTCCAGCTTTCGTGTGTCTTAAGCAATGTAGCTTGTGTAGTGTGTGTTGTGTGGCCTGGGCAGAGTTTGCTGTGGTGCAGTGGGCGAAGAATCTCAGTTAGAGCTGGTGAGCAGCTGAAGTACCAGAGCTGGGAAGAGAGAGGTCTTGGAGCAGGTACGCTGTGGCTGTGAGGTGCCTCAGAGTGTGCTTTTCTGTCTTTTGTTTTGTTTTGTTTTGTTGTTTTTTTGCAGGTGCTTTGTGCGGTCGTGGACAGGAAAGGGAAATCCTCGTGTCGCGGAGCAGTGAGGGAGGGTGAGTGTTGTCAGCCTGGTCATCCCTTACCTGAAGCGAAGGGAAGACACTCAGGTGTTTCCCTCAGAGGGTCCGAGGTGAGTCTGTCTGGGATAGAGGAGCAGCGTGGCAGGTGGGCGCTTGCAAGCACAGTGGTTCTTTTGTCCTTTTGTGTTCCCCGGTGGTGTGGATGATGCTGGCCGCTCCTTTCAAGCTTGGACCTAATTTGCAGGTCCAGAGGCAAGTGGAGTGCTGTTTTGAAAGGATAAAAGTAAAGCTGGGGTCGCTTATGTTGTTGAGGGATGGGTGCTACTGCTGGCAGCTGAATGTTTATCTTCTGCCTGTGTTTTTCTTTTGTTCAGGCTGAAATGCAGTGTGCAGTGCAGGATGTGTCAACCAGCTGCCTCTGCAGTGACTCTGGTGCGTGATGAGCAGAGGTAGCTGTTAATTTTGGGGGTGTGGTTGTCACTGAAGTTATTTTCCTACATCCAATAGCGTAAAATTCCAGTTTGCCTTTTAGAGGCGCTATAAGTGGGTAAAGAGAAGAGATGGAAGCATGTGCCACGTGGGGCAGGCAAGCGGCTGAGGTACAGGAGGGGATGAGAGTATGTGATTTTTTCCTGGGGGTGGAATGGAATTGATTGTTTTGGTGTATAGTCTGTTTTGCTCCTAGATCTTTCATTCATTGTAAATAAAAGTTTGAGCCAGTTCCAGTTAGGAATGTTCTAGTTACGACCCAGCAAGTATTGTCCTTTTAATGTTAAAAAAAAGTGCGGCAAAAGCATGGGTGCAGATCTGTTTCAGGTCTTGTGCATCATATTCGGTTGGAGATCGCGTCTGTTTCCATCCTCACTCTTGCAGAAGTCATCTGGGCCGCATCAGGAGCTCTTGCTTGGGAATTGATTTCCTAAGTGTCTTCTTAGGGGGTTTTCAGTCCCCATCCTTCTGGTCTCTTGTCTTGAAGGCAGGCTTTTTAGGCCTCCGTCATCCCAGTTCTGGCAGTTGCTTCCAGTTGCATGTTGTGACATTTGAGTCTCTCCTGGGGTCTGGTGCAGAGCACCTGTTCTGACGTGCTGTTGCTGTAGGGCTTTCTTTTTGGGGGTCACTTTTTCTTGTGCCTTGTGTTGTGTGTTTTGTTTGTAGTGTTTGTGGCGTGCCTGTGTGTGTGTACGTGTTTGGTCTGGAGCTGTCCTGCCTGGCAGTTAGTGATGACAGGTAACGTGGCAGTGCATGGGTGTACTAATACATTGTCTGGACTGTTTTGGTAAAGATATCCAGTCTGCCTCTGGGCACGTACTGAAGGGCAGCTGGCACAGTCATCTCTGTGGTGTTTGGCAGACTGGAGGGGGGAGAGTTGAGCTGCTTGCGAGCAACTGCTCGCATAGCACTTGAACGGTGTGCTTGAGGAGGTCTGTCGAATCTTGAAAGCTTACAGATATGGGGTTTTGAATTTTTTATTTTTATTTCTTTCCTGTCCCCAGTAGAGCGTAAACCTTTGGAGGAACCTGTCACAGGAAAGAGCTCCTTCTGGAACTGTTCAGCACTCGGGAGGCAACTGGGTGACTGGCTTGATCTACTTCTGAGGTGCTGAGGCAAGGAGGCTGCTGTTTTGAAACGATAGTATTGTAAATGGGGTCCCTTTTGTGTTGTTGAGGGATGGGTGCTAATGCTGGCAGCTGAATGATTGATTCTCTTGTGCCTGTTTTCATTTGTTAAAGCTGAAACACAGTGTACGACACGGGACTTGACGACCAGAGCTGCTTTTGGCAAGGTGAGTGATGAACAGATATAGAAGGTAATTTAGGGGTGCAGTTGTCACTGCAGTTACTGAACTACACAAAGTACAGTAAAAATCCTGTTTATATTTCAGGGGTGTTGTAGCTGGCCTAAGAGAGCAGATGGAAGCATCTGCCTCGAGGGGAGGGGAGGGCAGGGCACGGAGGTAAGGCAGCAGACGAGAGTAACTGTCCCAGCTGTGCTGTGGCTTTGGATGCTGCTTCAGCCTATGCTTTTCTTTTTGTTTCACATTTGTCTCACACAGGCTGAGTGGGGCCAAGCTGCACTCTGAAGAGCAGCACGAGAAGGGCGGGCTGGTTGTGAGCTGGATCGGAGCAGAACTGCCAAGTAGCACGAGGTGAGTGCGAAGGGTATCCATCTTGCTTTACAGGTGCCATGGCAGGCTCTCTAGAGAAGTGGTTGAGGATTGGAGAAGAGGTTGCAGATGATCAAGGAGCGACACGTGCAGGGATGGCTTGAAAAGGGTATGGCTGCTTTCTCTTCTGTTTATCAGGTGTCCCAGGCAATGTGGGCTGTGGTGTTAGTCTTTAGAATCGGAACAAAGCAGGTGCTGAAATGCTGCGTCTGTTTGTTTTTTTGTGTTGGGGTTGCACCTTGGTGAGTGTAGGGATGGGTTTTAAGTGGGTGCAGCGGAGGGCCTGGCCCCAGTGTCCTGTAGTGTGTTTTGACCCATCAGCATAGCCTTTTGGTTCTCAGGTAGTGTCGCGTTAAAGGGGTGTAGCTGATTAACCGTTACGGGCCCGGTTGGATTCAGAGTACTGAACCAGTCGGACATTCACCAAAACTGGGGGTCCGTTCGGACATTCACCAAAAACGTAATAACCGCCTGGGGGTCCGCTCAGACATTCACCAAAAACGTATTAACCACCTGGGGGTCCGTTCAGACATTCACCAACAATGCATTAACCGTCTGGGGGTCTGGTTAGATTCAGAACACTGAACTATCACGGATAACCACCCTCACCCTAGTTGCATTAATGAGAGCTATCACAATGCAATCAAGTATGGTTTATTACAGCAACAGGTAATCAGGTTCTTTTGGATTGCCGGTGATAGTGACTATCTGCAAAAGCAAGCTAGTATGCATGAAATACACAGGTGTTATAGGTGTTACAGGTGTTACAGGTGCGCAGCCTAGAAATAAACGCGTTAAAAGGATCAAAGACTCTATGGAGATTTATAAGCAAATATTCAGATCTCACCCAAAGGCGTCCCAATGGGGGGGCAAGAGAGGCTCAGCCCGTCGACTGATCCCAGGAGTCAGGAGGTCCTAAGGATGTTGTATGTCCTCGGGATGGTATCTCCCCTGACGATGGTATCTTCCCTAACATCCCCTCTCTCTTGGGCCAATTTATATTATTTTCTATCTTTTAGGTGGAGCTTGAGTGGCTCTAGTCAAGCATATCTTAGTTATGATTGGTGTAAAGTTTTCCCGTCTCCGTTTAAAGTAATAGGCTCCGAGAAATTCAGAGCGCATGCTCAGTGAGGGGTGGTCGCACCTTGGAGGCGGGTAGCTTTTGGGATGGAGGTGTGTTTTGGTATTATAATGATATTATAATGAGCAAAAAGTACACTAGGGTACAGCATTTGTCAAAACATGACAGGTCTTTGGCTTAGGGTGGCAAAAAGTGCAGCTTTGTGCACAAGAACAATCGAGGCCCCACCTGATTACAGAGCCTAGCCGTGGTGTCTCCACTCCACTCTACGCTCCGTGGTGTTCCTTAGAGCTAGCACACCAAGTTTCCCCAGCGCGATAGCATCTAAGGTTGGGAGCCTAGGGAATGCTCAGATAATGCAGTTATGCCCTACCCTGAAAGCCTCTTCAATGCTGTACCTTTTCCTTAAAAGTATGAATGTTAGTTTTATTTTCCTAGTTACTTCAGGCATTTACACCACAGGTAGCTTACTGAAGTAAGTGATTTTGCCTGCAAGTGGAATGGATTTTTTTTTTTTTTTTTTTGGTGTGCAATCAGTTCTGTGTTGCCTTCAGGGGGCAGTGGCGACCTGGTTCAGGAACGGCACGGCGACCAACCCCAGGCCGCTCGGTCCATCGGCTCACAGACACCAATGTGGTGGATGGCAAATGGCATTTATTGTCGAGTCACATGGGCTTATATACCCGAGGCCCATAGCGTCACTTCCGCTTGCTTACATCACAGACCACACGCTACTGTCCATCAAGGGAGGGGCTCCACCTTTCCGTACATCGTGACATCTTCCGGCCGCCAGACCCTAACTACCCACATTTCCCCCCTCCCTATGCACAACCAAATTAGCTAAAATATAACAATCTTAAGACGTAGACATCATAACTTAACTAAAAAACATAAGGCACAATAACCAGGAGAAAACTAAGAGGTAACTGGTAACGCTGAGTAAATGCACTCTTAAAGTAGTTGTTGGTGTTCTACCAACATAATGTTAACTTTCTCTAACCAACTTTTAACAAACAACACAAGCATATTTAGTATACAAGGTCCAAAGATAAGATCACACAAACGCATTGTAGCCCCCCACCCACGGAGGCCGCTTCGCTGGTGTCTGGATTCTGCCAGTGTGGAACTCTCAGGCTTAGACAGGACGCTTGCTGACTTATTGTCTTCTCATGTCGCCGGGGTATACAGATTACGGGGGTGCCCGATGATCCGTTCCTGTGAACAGAAACTCAGTTTTCATTAGTTTTGTTCTGAAGTTGGGGCGTCGGCTGTTTGGAGCTTCTCTGGCTGCACGAGTTGCCATACCTTCGTGGGCCCTCAGGCCCTGGACTTGCGCCTGGGGGGTGATCACTGTTGGGTCCGTACCCATTAGCCGCTGCAGGCTAGAGCCATGCAGTGTGTGATCCGTCCCAGTTACTTGGGCCAGTTGTCTCATACAGTTGTCCCCCCATTCTCGTTTAAAAATGATCATCCCACCCCCGTCAAAGATCAGTCTACAAGTTTGTGTTATATCAAACGGGAGCATGTCGTCTCCCCTGAAAACACCATCTATGAGGGTGGAGACCATTGCAGAATGAAGCCCTTTATCCACAATGGCTTTAACAATCGCTTGTACATCCTTAGGGTTTGTTGGTGAGTGAACCCTCTGCCCCCCGTCTGTCACCCAGACCAGGAACGCTAGCATGGCCGATAGAGCCAAGATGGTGCACGCAATCTTAATTTTCCTCCAATCTGTGAGAGGAATTTCTCTGCCTCGCGGTGCAGCTTTATTTCGGATGGGGATATTTTGGCTATCTGTCCCCATTTCCTCCTCCGAATTTGAATCGGTATGTGATCCGGAGTCAGAGCTTGACTGACTGCTCACCTCCGAGTTCCGGTACCCTCCCATCGAGTTCCGGCCCCGCCCCCCACCCCTGCGGGCGGGCCGCTCTCTGCCTCGTGGCTCGCCCCGCCGCCATCTCAGCGAGGCGTTTGCGCCACAGGAGCGTTTTCTCGGATGGCCGTTCCGATCGGCTCTCTGCCCCTCTCTCACGCTTCTACCTCCTCCCTGGTCGTCCCCGCAACCGTTCTCTTTCTCGCATTTCCACGTGTTAGTAAAACCTAACATTTCATCCCCGTTCCCGCCGGAGGCTTCTTCACCCAACTCTTCGTCTTCTAGCTCAGCACCGTACTGGGGCGCACATGGCCGTGGTCTCTCCCAGATTTCCCCAGGCTCTGGTTCCCCACCGGCACACCTGGCTTCCTCAGCCGAGCCACCCCACAGCTTCCACAACTTTGATACGACCTTCACAAGGGTTTCCATCTTCCTTGTTGGTCCGGGAGCGACCTCCCCGCCGGGCTGGTCCCGCCGCTCCGGCTGCCGTTCACCCGAATCCAGGAGTTTTCCTGGGTTTCGGCAGTACTTGTTGCCTTCAGGGGGCAGTGGCGACCTGGTTCAGGAACGGCACGGCGACCAACCCCAGGCCGCTTGGTCCATCGGCTCACAGACACCAATGTGGTGGATGGCAAATGGCATTTATTGTTGAGTCACATGGGCTTATATACCCGAGGCCCATAGCGTCACTTCCGCTTGCTTACATCACAGACCACACACTGCTGTCCGTCAAGGGAGGGGCTCCACCTTTCCGTACATTGCGACATCTTCCGGCCACCAGACCCTAACTACCCACAGTTCTGCTCCTAGATTTTTCTTTTTATGTAAATAAAAGATCGAGCTAATTCCAGATGGAAAAAAAAATCAGTTACTTTCTTGGTCAGTTTGTCCTTTTAATATTCAAAGCTGCAGCAAAAGCATGGGGATTTTTGTTTCTAGAAACACCCTAGCTCTCCTGTCTGCACTCTGCATGCTGTTGAGCTAAGCCATATAAATGAATAAAGAAACCACAGCTACTGCTCCTTTCTGATTTTTTTTTTTTTTTTTTTTTTTGTGCTTTCCCCCTTGCACTTTCCCAGGTGATTGGCTTCAGGTTCCAGGTGGGACCTAGTGGTAACTGAGTTGCAGGTATTCCATGACAGAGCTCATTCTGCCTGGGCTGCTTTTTGGGGTAAGCGCTTTGTTTTTCCTTCAGTCAGTTGCAGGGTTCTTTAGGTGGGTCAGAGTCTATGGACTGATGCGTTTTCCAGTAGAAACCGGTACGCATATCTTTTTGAGTTGGTAACTGGTAGGATCTGTCACTGTAAAGCAATCTAGTAGTAGGTGCCTGTATTGCACGCAGCTCTTCCTCAGGTGAGTAGTTGTTATGGCAGTTTTACGGATGGTATGGTGATGTTACTTTGTGTGTTTGCTTTGTGGTTCTGGGTCCCTTCTGATTTTTGCCGAATTACGGGGCTTTCTGTGAGTCTTTGCCTGTATGTCAAATATTATCAAAGTTACAACCTTGCTGTTAAAGTGATGGAGCAGGGTTTAGTTGAAATGTATCATGGAAGCTCCCTGTGTGAGCATGTGTCTGAAAATGGCAGCAGTGGGCACGTAAGGGGTAGTCTGTTTCAAGTTTAGGGACAGTTTGTTATATTTCTGGAGCTTTTGCCTGTGTGTTTTCTGTCTGTCGAGTCTTTAGACCATAAAGCCTTCTAGGCTTTATGTCCTTGAATTTACGTATTAGAAGTACGTTTATGAGGGGTTGCCAGGTACGTTGTTTTTGGGAAACCGTGGGGTATGGTTCCTTGAGTGCATAAGTGCAGTAGTGCCAAGAGAGTGAGCAGGGCCACCTTCTTCATCTCTGCAGAATAAGTCTGTTCGGGCACACTTCTCAGGTAAATGTAGTGAGCAGATGAGGTAAAGGAGCTGGGAACAGAGAGGTATTGCACCGTAGCATGTTGCATCAGTAGTAGTCAGCGTTGCGGAGGAGGTGGGTGTCAGGGCTGGCGTGCTAGTGAATGCTGGTTCTCTGTTTTTGCAAGTGATGATGAACCTGTTTGACGTAATTCCATTTGAAAAAGTTCCAGTTACTGGCCTGGTCGTGTCGTCCTTTCAATGTTAAAAGCTGCAGCAAAAGCATGGGGATTGTTGCTTCTAGAAACACCACAGGTCACCTGTCTGCTCTCTGCATGTTTTTCAAGTAAAGCAGATCTTAAAAAAAACAAAAACAAAAAAAAAAAAAAAAAAACAAAACAAACAAACAAAGAAAGAAAATAATAAAAAACTGCTGCTGCTGCTGCTCCTGCTTTCTTTCTACTTCCTTGTGCTTTGCCCCTCCCCTTTTCCAGGTGATTGGGTTTGGGTGCTGGGCGGGGCTGAATGCTATATGAGCCCCAGGCATGCTATCAGAGAGCTCCTTCTGCCTGGGCTGCTCCTTGGGGTAAGTGCTTTGTTTTTCCTTTAGTCAGTTGCAGGGTTCTCTAGGCAGGCTGGAGTTTATAGATTTCTAGAATTTTTAAGTGCTTGGAATTCACTTAGGAGAGGGATGTTTAATAGAGGTTTCTGGCTCACTGTTTTTTGGGATGGTGGGATACTCTTCTGTTTTTGAGCTATATTTTAATCTCTAAATGTATAAACCAGCAGTAGGTAAACATTAGGAGGAACCGGTCAAAGGTAACAGCGCTTTCTGGAACCGTCAAGTTCTTGTTCGGCAACGTAGTGACTGGTTTGATCTACTTCACAGATGGAGAGGCAAGTGGACTGCTCTCTTTGAAATAATAAAATTGAAAACATAAAGTTTGTCAAAGATGGCAGTGCATGTTTGCAGTCTGTTTATTGCTTTTGCCAGTGGTAGATAACATTTATAAGGAATCGGTGAAAGGAAAGAGCGCCTTCTGGAACTGTGAAGCTCTGTGTTGGCAACTCGGTGACTGGCTGGACCTACTGTCCATCTCCAGAGGGAAGCGGACTGCTATTTTGAAATTAAAAAATACTAATAAAAATAAAAAAAAATATGGTGCTGCTCTATGGCGCCCGGAGGACTGCCACTCTGCATGGCAGTTAAAAAGAATGTGGTTTGGAGATGGAGAGCCACAGAGATGAAGCAGCTGGGAAGAGAGACACAAGTATTGCAGTAGGTAGGCTGTGGTTATGAGGTGCCTCAGGATGTGCTTTTTTTCTTGTTTCCGCCCTTCCCTCGTGCAGCCTTGGAGAGATGAAGTCCCCATGGTGTGGAGTGGTGCAAAAAGGTAAGAGGGTTGTCGGCCCGGTCAGTTTCCTTCACCAATGCTAAGGCAAGTCTTTGAAGAGAAACAGCCTGGTTGCTTGTGCTGCCCCCTGTTGAACTAAGCCAGACCAAAAACAGGGCTGCTGTTCCTCCTGCTCTCTTTGCCTCTTCTCATCTTGCAGAGGAATGGTCCAGCAATTCGGGTTAATAGGGGACAAGAGAACAAAGGGGTTTCAGAATAACTGCTAACTGTTATGAGTATTGCATGGGGCCCTATGCAAGTCTGTGACATCCAGCCAAGATGGACAAAGGAGAAGGACAAGGGAAAAGCCTGGGAGGAAGACTATGAGCCTTCAGTACGAGAGACCCGCAGAGGGACCACCAGAGACTGATAACACATGCGCCAGTGGGCGGGTTGGGATTCCAGGAACTAGTTATAATAACCCTGCCTTTTCTAGAAGTAGTAATGAATATGTATTAGCCCAGGAGCATAAAAACCAGCCGCCTGCTGTGACTTGTGTGCGTCTCGGTGGAGCAGAGACTCCCGGCGCACCCAGTGCTGTTTGCTTACCTCTATTCATTTAATAAATTGTAAACTTTGATTGTAATCCTATTTGGGACTTAGTCATTTATTACAACAGACAACCTTGTAAAATGCAGACAACCAGAATCCTTACAACAATTAAGTGGAAATCACGGTGTAAGAAACATTACCACCTCAAAGAGTAAAAGCCTCAAAAGAAATGTGACTTGTAACAGGCCAGCAGCTGTGTGTTTTCGGTGAAGCACCAGGTAGAGTATAAACCTGGATTGCACAGTTAATGGGGAAACGGGAGGGTCCTGGTCCTTGGGAGGGAAAAAAAAAAGTATATAAACTGTGTATGGAATCGGTAGGTGCCCTCCTGCTTGCGGGACACCCGCCATTGTAATCTCAAATACAAATGCTACTGTACTGAGATCCTCTCCTGAGCCTATGTTATTTCCCAAAGATTGATTCGCGGTTTTAAGGCTTCAGGGATAGGGCCCTAGGGTTGGGTTTCAGGGTAAGCGTTCTCAGGGTTTATGTTTAGGATTTTAAGGTTTTTAGTTTTAGGGTTGGAGTTTTAACGGTTAGGATTTTAGGGATTTGAGGGTTAGGGTTTTAAGGGTTTCAGGGTTAGCGTGTCAGGGTTTTGGAGTTTTTTGGGTTGTAGTGTTGATAGTTTTTTTAGGGTTAGGTTCTTAGGGTTTTATTTTTGGTCAGTTATTTACGGTTAGGGTTTTAAGATCTTATTATTATTTTTTTTTTTCAGGTTAGGTTCTCCTGGGTTAGGGTTTTGAGCATCTTAATATTTTGGGTTGGGTTTGGGATTTGAGCGTCTTAATTTTGTGGGCTTGGGCGCCGTGAGCGTCTTAAGTGTTTGGGTTAGGGCTTTTAGGCATAGGTCTTCAGGGGTTTAGTTTGGGTTAGGTCTGTAGGGGTTTCGAGGATTTTTAGGGTTAGGGCTTGCGGCTTTTTTGTGTAAGGGCGGTAAGGGCTAGGGTTCCAGGGAGTGCTGTTAAATGGAGTTCTCGACAACTCGGCCTCTGATTGGCCGTGCCGGCTGTGCAGGGAATGCTGGTAGGTGTAGTTTTCCGTCACAAGGCTTCCGGTAGGCCGCGTTGATTGCCCAGAGCATGCCGGGAAATGTAGTTCTGGGACTCCGGACTTCCGGGAGGCCATGTTGAGCGCCCAGAGCATACCGGGAAATGCAGTTCTCGGGGACTAGGGCTGGGGCTAGGGTTAGAGTTTAGGGTGAGGGTTGGGGTTAGGGTTAGGGGTTAGGGTTAGGGCTAGTGAATGCTGGTTCTCTGTGTTTGCAGATGACGGTGAGCGTGTTTAAACTAATTCCAGTTGAAGAAGTTTCAGTTACTTGCTTGGTGACGTTATCCGTTCAACATTAAAAGCTGCAGCAAAAGCAAAAGGGGATTTTTGCTTCTAGAAACACCCCAGTTCTCCTGTCTGCACTCTGCATGCTGTTGAGCTAAGCCTTATAAATAAGTAAATAAACCAGAGCTGCTGCTGCTCCTCTTTTTGCTTTTTTGTGCTTTCCCCGCATGCGACCTCTGCCGCCCCCTGCTGGTGGAAAACGTGTACTGCAGGCGGCCGGGGGCGCGCATGCGCGGTGACGCCCGCGGGCGCCCTCTGCCGCCCCCTGCTGGTGGAAAACAAGTACTGCAGGCGGCCGGGGGCCGCGCATGCGCGTTGCTTATTACGTCTTTTTTTTTTTTTGATGTGTAATTTCCTACGCTCCTAGATTTTTCTTCATATGTAAATGAAAGGTTCGTGCTAATTCCCGTTGAAAATATTTCATTTACTTTCTTGGTTGTATTGTCCTTTCTATGTTCAAAGCTGAGTCAAAAATACGGTAAATTTTGCTTCTAGAAACACCGCAGTTCTTTTGTCTGCACTCCGCATGCTGTAAACTAGGGATAGGTGACAAATAAATAAAAAAATAAATAAAAGAACACAGCTGCTGCTCCTGCTCTCTTTCTTGTTTTTTGCCCCCTCCTCTTTCCCAGGTGATTGGGTTTGGGTGCTGGGCGGGGCCAAATGTTATACGAGCCCTAGGCATTCTATCAGAGAGCTCCTCCTGCGTGGGCTGCTCTTTGGGGTCGGTGCTTTGTTTATTCTTCTGTTAGCTACATGCAGGGTTCTTTTCGTGGGTCAGAGTCTTGTACGATATTTTAGAGGAAACCAATCTAGTAGTACGTGCATTTATTGCAAGAAGCTCTTTGGAGGTGATTAATTGTTATAGCACTTTTATGGATAGGATGTCAATGTTACTTTGTGTGTTTGCTTTGTTGTTCTATGTCCCTCATGATTTTTGCAGGGTTATAGGGCAGATGCCACCAGGTCTACCCCTTTTGTTGTTTTTGTTTTGTTTGATTTATTTTTCTTATTTTCTTTTTCGGAAGGGGGTTTGGGATTTGAGCATCCTATTTTTTTGGGTTTGGGATTTGAGCATCTTAATTTTGTGGGTGTGGGATTTGAGCGTCTTAAGTGTTTGGGTTAGGGCTTTTAGGCATAGGTCTTCAGGGGTTTAGTGTGGTGGATAGTTTCGGTTAGGTCTGTAGGGGTTTCGAGGATTTCTAGGGTTAGGGCTTGCGGCTTCTTTGTGTAAGGGCGGTAAGGGCTAGGGTTCCAGGGAGTGCTGTTAAATGGAGTTCTCGACAACTCGGCCTCTGATTGGCCGTGCCGGCTGTGCAGGGAATGCTGGTAGGTGTAGTTTTCCGTCACAAGGCTTCCGGTAGGCCGCGTTGATTGCCCAGAGCATGCCGGGAAATGTAGTTCTGGGACTCCGGACGTCCGGGAGGCCATGTTGAGCGCCCAGAGCATACCGGGAAATGTAGTTCTGGGACTCCGAACTTCCGGGAGGCCATGTTGAGCGCCCAGAGCATACCGGGAAATGTAGTTCTGGGACTCCGGACTTCCGGGAGGCCATGTTGGGTGCCCAGAGCATACCGGGAAATGCAGTTCTCGGGGACGAGGGCTGGGGCTAGGGTTAGAGTTTAGGGTGAGGGTTGGGGTTAGGGTTAGGGGTTAGGGTTAGGGCTAGTGAATGCTGGTTCTCTGTGTTTGCAGATGACGGTGAGCGTGTTTAAACTAATTCCAGTTGAAGAAGTTTCAGTTACTTGCTTGGTGACGTTATCCGTTCAACATTAAAAGCTGCAGCAAAAGCAAAAGGGGAGTTTTGCTTCTAGAAACACCACAGGTCTCTTGTCTGCTCTCGGAATGTTTTTGAGATAAACCAGATCTTAAAAAAAAAGGAAAAAAAAAAACCACAGCTGCTTCTTTTGCTCTCTTCCTACTTCCTTGTGCTTTGCCCCTCCCCTTTCCCAGGTGATTGGGTTTGGGTGCTGGGCGGGGCTGAATGCTATATGAGCCCCAGGCATGCTAGCAGAGAGCTCCTTCTGCTTGGGCTGCTCTTTGGGGTAAGTGCTTTGGTTTTCCTTCAGTCAGTTGCAGGGTTCTCTAGGCAGACTGGAGCCTATGGATTTCTGGATTTTAAGTGCTTGGAATTCACTCAGTAGCGGGATGTTTAGTAGGGGCTGCTGGCTCACTGTTTTTTTGGGATGGTGGGATACTCTTCTGTTTTTGAGCTATATTTTAATCTCTAGATGTATAAACCCACTTGTGTAACTCTCCGGAGGACTAAAACCAGCTTGATTGAATGCTACATATGGCTTGGCAGCGTAGATGCAGCATTACCAAGAGACTGAGCAGAGTTGTATCAGAGTCACCTCTTTCATCTGCAAAGGGTAAGTTTGATTACCCCTGCCGAGGCTTGTGTGTGTGCATGTCTTTTTGGCATTTGTGGAGCTCGGTTGTTTTTCTTTGTGTGTGTGCATGTTCTTTTTTTTTTTTTTTTGAGGGTCAAACAGTGTGTTTGCTGAGTGTGGTTAGAATGAGGAGGTGGGGAGCTGCTCAGGACTGGAAGGTTTGGTTTCTAGGAGTATGCGGCATCCTTCCTGTGCGACGTGACTAATTGTTGGGCTGGAACGTTCCAGCTTTCGTGTGTCTTAAGCAATGTAGCTTGTGTAGTGTGTGTTGTGTGGCCTGGGCAGAGTTTGCTGTGGTGCAGTGGGCGAAGAATCTCAGTTAGAGCTGGTGAGCAGCTGAAGTACCAGAGCTGGGAAGAGAGAGGTCTTGGAGCAGGTACGCTGTGGCTGTGAGGTGCCTCAGAGTGTGCTTTTCTGTCTTTTGTTTTGTTTTGTTTTGTTGTTTTTTTGCAGGTGCTTTGTGCGGTCGTGGACAGGAAAGGGAAATCCTCGTGTCGCGGAGCAGTGAGGGAGGGTGAGTGTTGTCAGCCTGGTCATCCCTTACCTGAAGCGAAGGGAAGACACTCAGGTGTTTCCCTCAGAGGGTCCGAGGTGAGTCTGTCTGGGATAGAGGAGCAGCGTGGCAGGTGGGCGCTTGCAAGCACAGTGGTTCTTTTGTCCTTTTGTGTTCCCCGGTGGTGTGGATGATGCTGGCCGCTCCTTTCAAGCTTGGACCTAATTTGCAGGTCCAGAGGCAAGTGGAGTGCTGTTTTGAAAGGATAAAAGTAAAGCTGGGGTCGCTTATGTTGTTGAGGGATGGGTGCTACTGCTGGCAGCTGAATGTTTATCTTCTGCCTGTGTTTTTCTTTTGTTCAGGCTGAAATGCAGTGTGCAGTGCAGGATGTGTCAACCAGCTGCCTCTGCAGTGACTCTGGTGCGTGATGAGCAGAGGTAGCTGTTAATTTTGGGGGTGTGGTTGTCACTGAAGTTATTTTCCTACATCCAATAGCGTAAAATTCCAGTTTGCCTTTTAGAGGCGCTATAAGTGGGTAAAGAGAAGAGATGGAAGCATGTGCCACGTGGGGCAGGCAAGCGGCTGAGGTACAGGAGGGGATGAGAGTATGTGATTTTTTCCTGGGGGTGGAATGGAATTGATTGTTTTGGTGTATAGTCTGTTTTGCTCCTAGATCTTTCATTCATTGTAAATAAAAGTTTGAGCCAGTTCCAGTTAGGAATGTTCTAGTTACGACCCAGCAAGTATTGTCCTTTTAATGTTAAAAAAAAGTGCGGCAAAAGCATGGGTGCAGATCTGTTTCAGGTCTTGTGCATCATATTCGGTTGGAGATCGCGTCTGTTTCCATCCTCACTCTTGCAGAAGTCATCTGGGCCGCATCAGGAGCTCTTGCTTGGGAATTGATTTCCTAAGTGTCTTCTTAGGGGGTTTTCAGTCCCCATCCTTCTGGTCTCTTGTCTTGAAGGCAGGCTTTTTAGGCCTCCGTCATCCCAGTTCTGGCAGTTGCTTCCAGTTGCATGTTGTGACATTTGAGTCTCTCCTGGGGTCTGGTGCAGAGCACCTGTTCTGACGTGCTGTTGCTGTAGGGCTTTCTTTTTGGGGGTCACTTTTTCTTGTGCCTTGTGTTGTGTGTTTTGTTTGTAGTGTTTGTGGCGTGCCTGTGTGTGTGTACGTGTTTGGTCTGGAGCTGTCCTGCCTGGCAGTTAGTGATGACAGGTAACGTGGCAGTGCATGGGTGTACTAATACATTGTCTGGACTGTTTTGGTAAAGATATCCAGTCTGCCTCTGGGCACGTACTGAAGGGCAGCTGGCACAGTCATCTCTGTGGTGTTTGGCAGACTGGAGGGGGGAGAGTTGAGCTGCTTGCGAGCAACTGCTCGCATAGCACTTGAACGGTGTGCTTGAGGAGGTCTGTCGAATCTTGAAAGCTTACAGATATGGGGTTTTGAATTTTTTATTTTTATTTCTTTCCTGTCCCCAGTAGAGCGTAAACCTTTGGAGGAACCTGTCACAGGAAAGAGCTCCTTCTGGAACTGTTCAGCACTCGGGAGGCAACTGGGTGACTGGCTTGATCTACTTCTGAGGTGCTGAGGCAAGGAGGCTGCTGTTTTGAAACGATAGTATTGTAAATGGGGTCCCTTTTGTGTTGTTGAGGGATGGGTGCTAATGCTGGCAGCTGAATGATTGATTCTCTTGTGCCTGTTTTCATTTGTTAAAGCTGAAACACAGTGTACGACACGGGACTTGACGACCAGAGCTGCTTTTGGCAAGGTGAGTGATGAACAGATATAGAAGGTAATTTAGGGGTGCAGTTGTCACTGCAGTTACTGAACTACACAAAGTACAGTAAAAATCCTGTTTATATTTCAGGGGTGTTGTAGCTGGCCTAAGAGAGCAGATGGAAGCATCTGCCTCGAGGGGAGGGGAGGGCAGGGCACGGAGGTAAGGCAGCAGATGAGAGTAACTGTCCCAGCTGTGCTGTGGCTTTGGATGCTGCTTCAGCCTATGCTTTTCTTTTTGTTTCACATTTGTCTCACACAGGCTGAGTGGGGCCAAGCTGCACTCTGAAGAGCAGCACGAGAAGGGCGGGCTGGTTGTGAGCTGGATCGGAGCAGAACTGCCAAGTAGCACGAGGTGAGTGCGAAGGGTATCCATCTTGCTTTGCAGGTGCCATGGCAGGCTCTCTAGAGAAGTGGTTGAGGATTGGAGAAGAGGTTGCAGATGATCAAGGAGCGACACGTGCAGGGATGGCTTGAAAAGGGTATGGCTGCTTTCTCTTCTGTTTATCAGGTGTCCCAGGCAATGTGGGCTGTGGTGTTAGTCTTTAGAATCGGAACAAAGCAGGTGCTGAAATGCTGCGTCTGTTTGTTTTTTTGTGTTGGGGTTGCACCTTGGTGAGTGTAGGGATGGGTTTTAAGTGGGTGCAGCGGAGGGCCTGGCCCCAGTGTCCTGTAGTGTGTTTTGACCCATCAGCATAGCCTTTTGGTTCTCAGGTAGTGTCGCGTTAAAGGGGTGTAGCTGATTAACCGTTACGGGCCCGGTTGGATTCAGAGTACTGAACCAGTCGGACATTCACCAAAACTGGGGGTCCGTTCGGACATTCACCAAAAACGTAATAACCGCCTGGGGGTCCGCTCAGACATTCACCAAAAACGTATTAACCACCTGGGGGTCCGTTCAGACATTCACCAACAATGCATTAACCGTCTGGGGGTCTGGTTAGATTCAGAACACTGAACTATCACGGATAACCACCCTCACCCTAGTTGCATTAATGAGAGCTATCACAATGCAATCAAGTATGGTTTATTACAGCAACAGGTAATCAGGTTCTTTTGGATTGCCGGTGATAGTGACTATCTGCAAAAGCAAGCTAGTATGCATGAAATACACAGGTGTTATAGGTGTTACAGGTGTTACAGGTGCGCAGCCTAGAAATAAACGCGTTAAAAGGATCAAAGACTCTATGGAGATTTATAAGCAAATATTCAGATCTCACCCAAAGGCGTCCCAATGGGGGGGCAAGAGAGGCTCAGCCCGTCGACTGATCCCAGGAGTCAGGAGGTCCTAAGGATGTTGTATGTCCTCGGGATGGTATCTCCCCTGACGATGGTATCTTCCCTAACATCCCCTCTCTCTTGGGCCAATTTATATTATTTTCTATCTTTTAGGTGGAGCTTGAGTGGCTCTAGTCAAGCATATCTTAGTTATGATTGGTGTAAAGTTTTCCCGTCTCCGTTTAAAGTAATAGGCTCCGAGAAATTCAGAGCGCATGCTCAGTGAGGGGTGGTCGCACCTTGGAGGCGGGTAGCTTTTGGGATGGAGGTGTGTTTTGGTATTATAATGATATTATAATGAGCAAAAAGTACACTAGGGTACAGCATTTGTCAAAACATGACAGGTCTTTGGCTTAGGGTGGCAAAAAGTGCAGCTTTGTGCACAAGAACAATCGAGGCCCCACCTGATTACAGAGCCTAGCCGTGGTGTCTCCACTCCACTCTACGCTCCGTGGTGTTCCTTAGAGCTAGCACACCAAGTTTCCCCAGCGCGATAGCATCTAAGGTTGGGAGCCTAGGGAATGCTCAGATAATGCAGTTATGCCCTACCCTGAAAGCCTCTTCAATGCTGTACCTTTTCCTTAAAAGTATGAATGTTAGTTTTATTTTCCTAGTTACTTCAGGCATTTACACCACAGGTAGCTTACTGAAGTAAGTGATTTTGCCTGCAAGTGGAATGGATTTTTTTTTTTTTTTTTTTGGTGTGCAATCAGTTCTGTGTTGCCTTCAGGGGGCAGTGGCGACCTGGTTCAGGAACGGCACGGCGACCAACCCCAGGCCGCTCGGTCCATCGGCTCACAGACACCAATGTGGTGGATGGCAAATGGCATTTATTGTCGAGTCACATGGGCTTATATACCCGAGGCCCATAGCGTCACTTCCGCTTGCTTACATCACAGACCACACGCTACTGTCCATCAAGGGAGGGGCTCCACCTTTCCGTACATCGTGACATCTTCCGGCCGCCAGACCCTAACTACCCACATTTCCCCCCTCCCTATGCACAACCAAATTAGCTAAAATATAACAATCTTAAGACGTAGACATCATAACTTAACTAAAAAACATAAGGCACAATAACCAGGAGAAAACTAAGAGGTAACTGGTAACGCTGAGTAAATGCACTCTTAAAGTAGTTGTTGGTGTTCTACCAACATAATGTTAACTTTCTCTAACCAACTTTTAACAAACAACACAAGCATATTTAGTATACAAGGTCCAAAGATAAGATCACACAAACGCATTGTAGCCCCCCACCCACGGAGGCCGCTTCGCTGGTGTCTGGATTCTGCCAGTGTGGAACTCTCAGGCTTAGACAGGACGCTTGCTGACTTATTGTCTTCTCATGTCACCGGGGTATACAGATTACGGGGGTGCCCGATGATCCGTTCCTGTGAACAGAAACTCAGTTTTCATTAGTTTTGTTCTGAAGTTGGGGCGTCGGCTGTTTGGAGCTTCTCTGGCTGCACGAGTTGCCATACCTTCGTGGGCCCTCAGGCCCTGGACTTGCGCCTGGGGGGTGATCACTGTTGGGTCCGTACCCATTAGCCGCTGCAGGCTAGAGCCATGCAGTGTGTGATCCGTCCCAGTTACTTGGGCCAGTTGTCTCATACAGTTGTCCCCCCATTCTCGTTTAAAAATGATCATCCCACCCCCGTCAAAGATCAGTCTACAAGTTTGTGTTATATCAAACGGGAGCATGTCGTCTCCCCTGAAAACACCATCTATGAGGGTGGAGACCATTGCAGAATGAAGCCCTTTATCCACAATGGCTTTAACAATCGCTTGTACATCCTTAGGGTTTGTTGGTGAGTGAACCCTCTGCCCCCCGTCTGTCACCCAGACCAGGAACGCTAGCATGGCCGATAGAGCCAAGATGGTGCACGCAATCTTAATTTTCCTCCAATCTGTGAGAGGAATTTCTCTGCCTCGCGGTGCAGCTTTATTTCGGATGGGGATATTTTGGCTATCTGTCCCCATTTCCTCCTCCGAATTTGAATCGGTATGTGATCCGGAGTCAGAGCTTGACTGACTGCTCACCTCCGAGTTCCGGTACCCTCCCATCGAGTTCCGGCCCCGCCCCCCACCCCTGCGGGCGGGCCGCTCTCTGCCTCGTGGCTCGCCCCGCCGCCATCTCAGCGAGGCGTTTGCGCCACAGGAGCGTTTTCTCGGATGGCCGTTCCGATCGGCTCTCTGCCCCTCTCTCACGCTTCTACCTCCTCCCTGGTCGTCCCCGCAACCGTTCTCTTTCTCGCATTTCCACGTGTTAGTAAAACCTAACATTTCATCCCCGTTCCCGCCGGAGGCTTCTTCACCCAACTCTTCGTCTTCTAGCTCAGCACCGTACTGGGGCGCACATGGCCGTGGTCTCTCCCAGATTTCCCCAGGCTCTGGTTCCCCACCGGCACACCTGGCTTCCTCAGCCGAGCCACCCCACAGCTTCCACAACTTTGATACGACCTTCACAAGGGTTTCCATCTTCCTTGTTGGTCCGGGAGCGACCTCCCCGCCGGGCTGGTCCCGCCGCTCCGGCTGCCGTTCACCCGAATCCAGGAGTTTTCCTGGGTTTCGGCAGTACTTGTTGCCTTCAGGGGGCAGTGGCGACCTGGTTCAGGAACGGCACGGCGACCAACCCCAGGCCGCTTGGTCCATCGGCTCACAGACACCAATGTGGTGGATGGCAAATGGCATTTATTGTTGAGTCACATGGGCTTATATACCCGAGGCCCATAGTGTCACTTCCGCTTGCTTACATCACAGACCACACACTGCTGTCCGTCAAGGGAGGGGCTCCACCTTTCCGTACATTGCGACATCTTCCGGCCACCAGACCCTAACTACCCACAGTTCTGCTCCTAGATTTTTCTTTTTATGTAAATAAAAGATCGAGCTAATTCCAGATGGAAAAAAAAATCAGTTACTTTCTTGGTCAGTTTGTCCTTTTAATATTCAAAGCTGCAGCAAAAGCATGGGGATTTTTGTTTCTAGAAACACCCTAGCTCTCCTGTCTGCACTCTGCATGCTGTTGAGCTAAGCCATATAAATGAATAAAGAAACCACAGCTACTGCTCCTTTCTGATTTTTTTTTTTTTTTTTTTTTTTGTGCTTTCCCCCTTGCACTTTCCCAGGTGATTGGCTTCAGGTTCCAGGTGGGACCTAGTGGTAACTGAGTTGCAGGTATTCCATGACAGAGCTCATTCTGCCTGGGCTGCTTTTTGGGGTAAGCGCTTTGTTTTTCCTTCAGTCAGTTGCAGGGTTCTTTAGGTGGGTCAGAGTCTATGGACTGATGCGTTTTCCAGTAGAAACCGGTACGCATATCTTTTTGAGTTGGTAACTGGTAGGATCTGTCACTGTAAAGCAATCTAGTAGTAGGTGCCTGTATTGCACGCAGCTCTTCCTCAGGTGAGTAGTTGTTATGGCAGTTTTACGGATGGTATGGTGATGTTACTTTGTGTGTTTGCTTTGTGGTTCTGGGTCCCTTCTGATTTTTGCCGAATTACGGGGCTTTCTGTGAGTCTTTGCCTGTATGTCAAATATTATCAAAGTTACAACCTTGCTGTTAAAGTGATGGAGCAGGGTTTAGTTGAAATGTATCATGGAAGCTCCCTGTGTGAGCATGTGTCTGAAAATGGCAGCAGTGGGCACGTAAGGGGTAGTCTGTTTCAAGTTTAGGGACAGTTTGTTATATTTCTGGAGCTTTTGCCTGTGTGTTTTCTGTCTGTCGAGTCTTTAGACCATAAAGCCTTCTAGGCTTTATGTCCTTGAATTTACGTATTAGAAGTACGTTTATGAGGGGTTGCCAGGTACGTTGTTTTTGGGAAACCGTGGGGTATGGTTCCTTGAGTGCATAAGTGCAGTAGTGCCAAGAGAGTGAGCAGGGCCACCTTCTTCATCTCTGCAGAATAAGTCTGTTCGGGCACACTTCTCAGGTAAATGTAGTGAGCAGATGAGGTAAAGGAGCTGGGAACAGAGAGGTATTGCACCGTAGCATGTTGCATCAGTAGTAGTCAGCGTTGCGGAGGAGGTGGGTGTCAGGGCTGGCGTGCTAGTGAATGCTGGTTCTCTGTTTTTGCAAGTGATGATGAACCTGTTTGACGTAATTCCATTTGAAAAAGTTCCAGTTACTGGCCTGGTCGTGTCGTCCTTTCAATGTTAAAAGCTGCAGCAAAAGCATGGGGATTGTTGCTTCTAGAAACACCACAGGTCACCTGTCTGCTCTCTGCATGTTTTTCAAGTAAAGCAGATCTTAAAAAAAACAAAAACAAAAACAAAAAAAAAAACAAAACAAACAAACAAAGAAAGAAAATAATAAAAAACTGCTGCTGCTGCTGCTCCTGCTTTCTTTCTACTTCCTTGTGCTTTGCCCCTCCCCTTTTCCAGGTGATTGGGTTTGGGTGCTGGGCGGGGCTGAATGCTATATGAGCCCCAGGCATGCTATCAGAGAGCTCCTTCTGCCTGGGCTGCTCCTTGGGGTAAGTGCTTTGTTTTTCCTTTAGTCAGTTGCAGGGTTCTCTAGGCAGGCTGGAGTTTATAGATTTCTAGAATTTTTAAGTGCTTGGAATTCACTTAGGAGAGGGATGTTTAATAGAGGTTTCTGGCTCACTGTTTTTTGGGATGGTGGGATACTCTTCTGTTTTTGAGCTATATTTTAATCTCTAAATGTATAAACCAGCAGTAGGTAAACATTAGGAGGAACCGGTCAAAGGTAACAGCGCTTTCTGGAACCGTCAAGTTCTTGTTCGGCAACGTAGTGACTGGTTTGATCTACTTCACAGATGGAGAGGCAAGTGGACTGCTCTCTTTGAAATAATAAAATTGAAAACATAAAGTTTGTCAAAGATGGCAGTGCATGTTTGCAGTCTGTTTATTGCTTTTGCCAGTGGTAGATAACATTTATAAGGAATCGGTGAAAGGAAAGAGCGCCTTCTGGAACTGTGAAGCTCTGTGTTGGCAACTCGGTGACTGGCTGGACCTACTGTCCATCTCCAGAGGGAAGCGGACTGCTATTTTGAAATTAAAAAATACTAATAAAAATAAAAAAAAATATGGTGCTGCTCTATGGCGCCCGGAGGACTGCCACTCTGCATGACAGTTAAAAAGAATGTGGTTTGGAGATGGAGAGCCACAGAGATGAAGCAGCTGGGAAGAGAGACACAAGTATTGCAGTAGGTAGGCTGTGGTTATGAGGTGCCTCAGGATGTGCTTTTTTTCTTGTTTCCGCCCTTCCCTCGTGCAGCCTTGGAGAGATGAAGTCCCCATGGTGTGGAGTGGTGCAAAAAGGTAAGAGGGTTGTCGGCCCGGTCAGTTTCCTTCACCAATGCTAAGGCAAGTCTTTGAAGAGAAACAGCCTGGTTGCTTGTGCTGCCCCCTGTTGAACTAAGCCAGACCAAAAACAGGGCTGCTGTTCCTCCTGCTCTCTTTGCCTCTTCTCATCTTGCAGAGGAATGGTCCAGCAATTCGGGTTAATAGGGGACAAGAGAACAAAGGGGTTTCAGAATAACTGCTAACTGTTATGACTATTGCATGGGGCACTATGCAAGTCTGTGACATCCAGCCAAGATGGACAAAGGAGAAGGACAAGGGAAAAGCCTGGGAGGAAGACTATGAGCCTTCAGTACGAGAGACCCGCAGAGGGACCACCAGAGACTGATAACACATGCGCCAGTGGGCGGGTTGGGATTCCAGGAACTAGTTATAATAACCCTGCCTTTTCTAGAAGTAGTAATGAATATGTATTAGCCCAGGAGCATAAAAACCAGCCGCCTGCTGTGACTTGTGTGCGTCTCGGTGGAGCAGAGACTCCCGGCGCACCCAGTGCTGTTTGCTTACCTCTATTCATTTAATAAATTGTAAACTTTGATTGTAATCCTATTTGGGACTTAGTCATTTATTACAACAGACAACCTTGTAAAATGCAGACAACCAGAATCCTTACAACAATTAAGTGGAAATCACGGTGTAAGAAACATTACCACCTCAAAGAGTAAAAGCCTCAAAAGAAATGTGACTTGTAACAGGCCAGCAGCTGTGTGTTTTCGGTGAAGCACCAGGTAGAGTATAAACCTGGATTGCACAGTTAATGGGGAAACGGGAGGGTCCTGGTCCTTGGGAGGGAAAAAAAAAAGTATATAAACTGTGTATGGAATCGGTAGGTGCCCTCCTGCTTGCGGGACACCCGCCATTGTAATCTCAAATACAAATGCTACTGTACTGAGATCCTCTCCTGAGCCTATGTTATTTCCCAAAGATTGATTCGCGGTTTTAAGGCTTCAGGGATAGGGCCCTAGGGTTGGGTTTCAGGGTAAGCGTTCTCAGGGTTTATGTTTAGGATTTTAAGGTTTTTAGTTTTAGGGTTGGAGTTTTAACGGTTAGGATTTTAGGGATTTGAGGGTTAGGGTTTTAAGGGTTTCAGGGTTAGCGTGTCAGGGTTTTGGAGTTTTTTGGGTTGTAGTGTTGATAGTTTTTTTAGGGTTAGGTTCTTAGGGTTTTATTTTTGGTCAGTTATTTACGGTTAGGGTTTTAAGATCTTATTATTATTTTTTTTTTCAGGTTAGGTTCTCCTGGGTTAGGGTTTTGAGCATCTTAATATTTTGGGTTGGGTTTGGGATTTGAGCGTCTTAATTTTGTGGGCTTGGGCGCTGTGAGCGTCTTAAGTGTTTGGGTTAGGGCTTTTAGGCATAGGTCTTCAGGGGTTTAGTTTGGGTTAGGTCTGTAGGGGTTTCGAGGATTTTTAGGGTTAGGGCTTGCGGCTTTTTTGTGTAAGGGCGGTAAGGGCAAGGGTTCCAGGGAGTGCTGTTAAATGGAGTTCTCGACAACTCGGCCTCTGATTGGCCGTGCCGGCTGTGCAGGGAATGCTGGTAGGTGTAGTTTTCCGTCACAAGGCTTCCGGTAGGCCGCGTTGATTGCCCAGAGCATGCCGGGAAATGTAGTTCTGGGACTCCGGACTTCCGGGAGGCCATGTTGAGCGCCCAGAGCATACCGGGAAATGCAGTTCTCGGGGACTAGGGCTGGGGCTAGGGTTAGAGTTTAGGGTGAGGGTTGGGGTTGGGGTTAGGGGTTAGGGTTAGGGCTAGTGAATGCTGGTTCTCTGTGTTTGCAGATGACGGTGAGCGTGTTTAAACTAATTCCAGTTGAAGAAGTTTCAGTTACTTGCTTGGTGACGTTATCCGTTCAACATTAAAAGCTGCAGCAAAAGCAAAAGGGGATTTTTGCTTCTAGAAACACCCCAGTTCTCCTGTCTGCACTCTGCATGCTGTTGAGCTAAGCCTTATAAATAAGTAAATAAACCAGAGCTGCTGCTGCTCCTCTTTTTGCTTTTTTGTGCTTTCCCCGCATGCGACCTCTGCCGCCCCCTGCTGGTGGAAAACGTGTACTGCAGGCGGCCGGGGGCGCGCATGCGCGGTGACGCCCGCGGGCGCCCTCTGCCGCCCCCTGCTGGTGGAAAACAAGTACTGCAGGCGGCCGGGGGCCGCGCATGCGCGTTGCTTATTACGTCTTTTTTTTTTTTTGATGTGTAATTTCCTACGCTCCTAGATTTTTCTTCATATGTAAATGAAAGGTTCGTGCTAATTCCCGTTGAAAATATTTCATTTACTTTCTTGGTTGTATTGTCCTTTCTATGTTCAAAGCTGAGTCAAAAATACGGTAAATTTTGCTTCTAGAAACACCGCAGTTCTTTTGTCTGCACTCCGCATGCTGTAAACTAGGGATAGGTGACAAATAAATAAAAAAATAAATAAAAGAACACAGCTGCTGCTCCTGCTCTCTTTCTTGTTTTTTGCCCCCTCCTCTTTCCCAGGTGATTGGGTTTGGGTGCTGGGCGGGGCCAAATGTTATACGAGCCCTAGGCATTCTATCAGAGAGCTCCTCCTGCGTGGGCTGCTCTTTGGGGTCGGTGCTTTGTTTATTCTTCTGTTAGCTACATGCAGGGTTCTTTTCGTGGGTCAGAGTCTTGTACGATATTTTAGAGGAAACCAATCTAGTAGTACGTGCATTCATTGCAAGAAGCTCTTTGGAGGTGATTAATTGTTATAGCACTTTTATGGATAGGATGTCAATGTTACTTTGTGTGTTTGCTTTGTTGTTCTATGTCCCTCATGATTTTTGCAGGGTTATAGGGCAGATGCCACCAGGTCTACCCCTTTTGTTGTTTTTGTTTTGTTTGATTTATTTTTCTTATTTTCTTTTTCGGAAGGGGGTTTGGGATTTGAGCGTCCTATTTTTTTGGGTTTGGGATTTGAGCATCTTAATTTTGTGGGTGTGGGATTTGAGCGTCTTAAGTGTTTGGGTTAGGGCTTTTAGGCATAGGTCTTCAGGGGTTTAGTGTGGTGGATAGTTTCGGTTAGGTCTGTAGGGGTTTCGAGGATTTCTAGGGTTAGGGCTTGCGGCTTCTTTGTGTAAGGGCGGTAAGGGCTAGGGTTCCAGGGAGTGCTGTTAAATGGAGTTCTCGACAACTCGGCCTCTGATTGGCCGTGCCGGCTGTGCAGGGAATGCTGGTAGGTGTAGTTTTCCGTCACAAGGCTTCCGGTAGGCCGCGTTGATTGCCCAGAGCATGCCGGGAAATGTAGTTCTGGGACTCCGGACGTCCGGGAGGCCATGTTGAGCGCCCAGAGCATACCGGGAAATGTAGTTCTGGGACTCCGAACTTCCGGGAGGCCATGTTGAGCGCCCAGAGCATACCGGGAAATGTAGTTCTGGGACTCCGGACTTCCGGGAGGCCATGTTGGGTGCCCAGAGCATACCGGGAAATGCAGTTCTCGGGGACGAGGGCTGGGGCTAGGGTTAGAGTTTAGGGTGAGGGTTGGGGTTAGGGTTAGGGGTTAGGGTTAGGGCTAGTGAATGCTGGTTCTCTGTGTTTGCAGATGACGGTGAGCGTGTTTAAACTAATTCCAGTTGAAGAAGTTTCAGTTACTTGCTTGGTGACGTTATCCGTTCAACATTAAAAGCTGCAGCAAAAGCAAAAGGGGAGTTTTGCTTCTAGAAACACCACAGGTCTCTTGTCTGCTCTCGGAATGTTTTTGAGATAAACCAGATCTTAAAAAAAAAGGAAAAAAAAAAACCACAGCTGCTTCTTTTGCTCTCTTCCTACTTCCTTGTGCTTTGCCCCTCCCCTTTCCCAGGTGATTGGGTTTGGGTGCTGGGCGGGGCTGAATGCTATATGAGCCCCAGGCATGCTAGCAGAGAGCTCCTTCTGCTTGGGCTGCTCTTTGGGGTAAGTGCTTTGGTTTTCCTTCAGTCAGTTGCAGGGTTCTCTAGGCAGACTGGAGCCTATGGATTTCTGGATTTTAAGTGCTTGGAATTCACTCAGTAGCGGGATGTTTAGTAGGGGCTGCTGGCTCACTGTTTTTTTGGGATGGTGGGATACTCTTCTGTTTTTGAGCTATATTTTAATCTCTAGATGTATAAACCCACTTGTGTAACTCTCCGGAGGACTAAAACCAGCTTGATTGAATGCTACATATGGCTTGGCAGCGTAGATGCAGCATTACCAAGAGACTGAGCAGAGTTGTATCAGAGTCACCTCTTTCATCTGCAAAGGGTAAGTTTGATTACCCCTGCCGAGGCTTGTGTGTGTGCATGTCTTTTTGGCATTTGTGGAGCTCGGTTGTTTTTCTTTGTGTGTGTGCATGTTCTTTTTTTTTTTTTTTTGAGGGTCAAACAGTGTGTTTGCTGAGTGTGGTTAGAATGAGGAGGTGGGGAGCTGCTCAGGACTGGAAGGTTTGGTTTCTAGGAGTATGCGGCATCCTTCCTGTGCGACGTGACTAATTGTTGGGCTGGAACGTTCCAGCTTTCGTGTGTCTTAAGCAATGTAGCTTGTGTAGTGTGTGTTGTGTGGCCTGGGCAGAGTTTGCTGTGGTGCAGTGGGCGAAGAATCTCAGTTAGAGCTGGTGAGCAGCTGAAGTACCAGAGCTGGGAAGAGAGAGGTCTTGGAGCAGGTACGCTGTGGCTGTGAGGTGCCTCAGAGTGTGCTTTTCTGTCTTTTGTTTTGTTTTGTTTTGTTGTTTTTTTGCAGGTGCTTTGTGCGGTCGTGGACAGGAAAGGGAAATCCTCGTGTCGCGGAGCAGTGAGGGAGGGTGAGTGTTGTCAGCCTGGTCATCCCTTACCTGAAGCGAAGGGAAGACACTCAGGTGTTTCCCTCAGAGGGTCCGAGGTGAGTCTGTCTGGGATAGAGGAGCAGCGTGGCAGGTGGGCGCTTGCAAGCACAGTGGTTCTTTTGTCCTTTTGTGTTCCCCGGTGGTGTGGATGATGCTGGCCGCTCCTTTCAAGCTTGGACCTAATTTGCAGGTCCAGAGGCAAGTGGAGTGCTGTTTTGAAAGGATAAAAGTAAAGCTGGGGTCGCTTATGTTGTTGAGGGATGGGTGCTACTGCTGGCAGCTGAATGTTTATCTTCTGCCTGTGTTTTTCTTTTGTTCAGGCTGAAATGCAGTGTGCAGTGCAGGATGTGTCAACCAGCTGCCTCTGCAGTGACTCTGGTGCGTGATGAGCAGAGGTAGCTGTTAATTTTGGGGGTGTGGTTGTCACTGAAGTTATTTTCCTACATCCAATAGCGTAAAATTCCAGTTTGCCTTTTAGAGGCGCTATAAGTGGGTAAAGAGAAGAGATGGAAGCATGTGCCACGTGGGGCAGGCAAGCGGCTGAGGTACAGGAGGGGATGAGAGTATGTGATTTTTTCCTGGGGGTGGAATGGAATTGATTGTTTTGGTGTATAGTCTGTTTTGCTCCTAGATCTTTCATTCATTGTAAATAAAAGTTTGAGCCAGTTCCAGTTAGGAATGTTCTAGTTACGACCCAGCAAGTATTGTCCTTTTAATGTTAAAAAAAAGTGCGGCAAAAGCATGGGTGCAGATCTGTTTCAGGTCTTGTGCATCATATTCGGTTGGAGATCGCGTCTGTTTCCATCCTCACTCTTGCAGAAGTCATCTGGGCCGCATCAGGAGCTCTTGCTTGGGAATTGATTTCCTAAGTGTCTTCTTAGGGGGTTTTCAGTCCCCATCCTTCTGGTCTCTTGTCTTGAAGGCAGGCTTTTTAGGCCTCCGTCATCCCAGTTCTGGCAGTTGCTTCCAGTTGCATGTTGTGACATTTGAGTCTCTCCTGGGGTCTGGTGCAGAGCACCTGTTCTGACGTGCTGTTGCTGTAGGGCTTTCTTTTTGGGGGTCACTTTTTCTTGTGCCTTGTGTTGTGTGTTTTGTTTGTAGTGTTTGTGGCGTGCCTGTGTGTGTGTACGTGTTTGGTCTGGAGCTGTCCTGCCTGGCAGTTAGTGATGACAGGTAACGTGGCAGTGCATGGGTGTACTAATACATTGTCTGGACTGTTTTGGTAAAGATATCCAGTCTGCCTCTGGGCACGTACTGAAGGGCAGCTGGCACAGTCATCTCTGTGGTGTTTGGCAGACTGGAGGGGGGAGAGTTGAGCTGCTTGCGAGCAACTGCTCGCATAGCACTTGAACGGTGTGCTTGAGGAGGTCTGTCGAATCTTGAAAGCTTACAGATATGGGGTTTTGAATTTTTTATTTTTATTTCTTTCCTGTCCCCAGTAGAGCGTAAACCTTTGGAGGAACCTGTCACAGGAAAGAGCTCCTTCTGGAACTGTTCAGCACTCGGGAGGCAACTGGGTGACTGGCTTGATCTACTTCTGAGGTGCTGAGGCAAGGAGGCTGCTGTTTTGAAACGATAGTATTGTAAATGGGGTCCCTTTTGTGTTGTTGAGGGATGGGTGCTAATGCTGGCAGCTGAATGATTGATTCTCTTGTGCCTGTTTTCATTTGTTAAAGCTGAAACACAGTGTACGACACGGGACTTGACGACCAGAGCTGCTTTTGGCAAGGTGAGTGATGAACAGATATAGAAGGTAATTTAGGGGTGCAGTTGTCACTGCACCTACTGAACTACACAAAGTACAGTAAAAATCCTGTTTATATTTCAGGGGTGTTGTAGCTGGCCTAAGAGAGCAGATGGAAGCATCTGCCTCGAGGGGAGGGGAGGGCAGGGCACGGAGGTAAGGCAGCAGACGAGAGTAACTGTCCCAGCTGTGCTGTGGCTTTGGATGCTGCTTCAGCCTATGCTTTTCTTTTTGTTTCACATTTGTCTCACACAGGCTGAGTGGGGCCAAGCTGCACTCTGAAGAGCAGCACGAGAAGGGCGGGCTGGTTGTGAGCTGGATCGGAGCAGAACTGCCAAGTAGCACGAGGTGAGTGCGAAGGGTATCCATCTTGCTTTACAGGTGCCATGGCAGGCTCTCTAGAGAAGTGGTTGAGGATTGGAGAAGAGGTTGCAGATGATCAAGGAGCGACACGTGCAGGGATGGCTTGAAAAGGGTATGGCTGCTTTCTCTTCTGTTTATCAGGTGTCCCAGGCAATGTGGGCTGTGGTGTTAGTCTTTAGAATCGGAACAAAGCAGGTGCTGAAATGCTGCGTCTGTTTGTTTTTTTGTGTTGGGGTTGCACCTTGGTGAGTGTAGGGATGGGTTTTAAGTGGGTGCAGCGGAGGGCCTGGCCCCAGTGTCCTGTAGTGTGTTTTGACCCATCAGCATAGCCTTTTGGTTCTCAGGTAGTGTCGCGTTAAAGGGGTGTAGCTGATTAACCGTTACGGGCCCGGTTGGATTCAGAGTACTGAACCAGTCGGACATTCACCAAAACTGGGGGTCCGTTCGGACATTCACCAAAAACGTAATAACCGCCTGGGGGTCCGCTCAGACATTCACCAAAAACGTATTAACCACCTGGGGGTCCGTTCAGACATTCACCAACAATGCATTAACCGTCTGGGGGTCTGGTTAGATTCAGAACACTGAACTATCACGGATAACCACCCTCACCCTAGTTGCATTAATGAGAGCTATCACAATGCAATCAAGTATGGTTTATTACAGCAACAGGTAATCAGGTTCTTTTGGATTGCCGGTGATAGTGACTATCTGCAAAAGCAAGCTAGTATGCATGAAATACACAGGTGTTATAGGTGTTACAGGTGTTACAGGTGCGCAGCCTAGAAATAAACGCGTTAAAAGGATCAAAGACTCTATAGAGATTTATAAGCAAATATTCAGATCTCACCCAAAGGCGTCCCAATGGGGGGGCAAGAGAGGCTCAGCCCGTCGACTGATCCCAGGAGTCAGGAGGTCCTAAGGATGTTGTATGTCCTCGGGATGGTATCTCCCCTGACGATGGTATCTTCCCTAACATCCCCTCTCTCTTGGGCCAATTTATATTATTTTCTATCTTTTAGGTGGAGCTTGAGTGGCTCTAGTCAAGCATATCTTAGTTATGATTGGTGTAAAGTTTTCCCGTCTCCGTTTAAAGTAATAGGCTCCGAGAAATTCAGAGCGCATGCTCAGTGAGGGGTGGTCGCACCTTGGAGGCGGGTAGCTTTTGGGATGGAGGTGTGTTTTGGTATTATAATGATATTATAATGAGCAAAAAGTACACTAGGGTACAGCATTTGTCAAAACATGACAGGTCTTTGGCTTAGGGTGGCAAAAAGTGCAGCTTTGTGCACAAGAACAATCGAGGCCCCACCTGATTACAGAGCCTAGCCGTGGTGTCTCCACTCCACTCTACGCTCCGTGGTGTTCCTTAGAGCTAGCACACCAAGTTTCCCCAGCGCGATAGCATCTAAGGTTGGGAGCCTAGGGAATGCTCAGATAATGCAGTTATGCCCTACCCTGAAAGCCTCTTCAATGCTGTACCTTTTCCTTAAAAGTATGAATGTTAGTTTTATTTTCCTAGTTACTTCAGGCATTTACACCACAGGTAGCTTACTGAAGTAAGTGATTTTGCCTGCAAGTGGAATGGATTTTTTTTTTTTTTTTTTTGGTGTGCAATCAGTTCTGTGTTGCCTTCAGGGGGCAGTGGCGACCTGGTTCAGGAACGGCACGGCGACCAACCCCAGGCCGCTCGGTCCATCGGCTCACAGACACCAATGTGGTGGATGGCAAATGGCATTTATTGTCGAGTCACATGGGCTTATATACCCGAGGCCCATAGCGTCACTTCCGCTTGCTTACATCACAGACCACACGCTACTGTCCATCAAGGGAGGGGCTCCACCTTTCCGTACATCGTGACATCTTCCGGCCGCCAGACCCTAACTACCCACATTTCCCCCCTCCCTATGCACAACCAAATTAGCTAAAATATAACAATCTTAAGACGTAGACATCATAACTTAACTAAAAAACATAAGGCACAATAACCAGGAGAAAACTAAGAGGTAACTGGTAACGCTGAGTAAATGCACTCTTAAAGTAGTTGTTGGTGTTCTACCAACATAATGTTAACTTTCTCTAACCAACTTTTAACAAACAACACAAGCATATTTAGTATACAAGGTCCAAAGATAAGATCACACAAACGCATTGTAGCCCCCCACCCACGGAGGCCGCTTCGCTGGTGTCTGGATTCTGCCAGTGTGGAACTCTCAGGCTTAGACAGGACGCTTGCTGACTTATTGTCTTCTCATGTCGCCGGGGTATACAGATTACGGGGGTGCCCGATGATCCGTTCCTGTGAACAGAAACTCAGTTTTCATTAGTTTTGTTCTGAAGTTGGGGCGTCGGCTGTTTGGAGCTTCTCTGGCTGCACGAGTTGCCATACCTTCGTGGGCCCTCAGGCCCTGGACTTGCGCCTGGGGGGTGATCACTGTTGGGTCCGTACCCATTAGCCGCTGCAGGCTAGAGCCATGCAGTGTGTGATCCGTCCCAGTTACTTGGGCCAGTTGTCTCATACAGTTGTCCCCCCATTCTCGTTTAAAAATGATCATCCCACCCCCGTCAAAGATCAGTCTACAAGTTTGTGTTATATCAAACGGGAGCATGTCGTCTCCCCTGAAAACACCATCTATGAGGGTGGAGACCATTGCAGAATGAAGCCCTTTATCCACAATGGCTTTAACAATCGCTTGTACATCCTTAGGGTTTGTTGGTGAGTGAACCCTCTGCCCCCCGTCTGTCACCCAGACCAGGAACGCTAGCATGGCCGATAGAGCCAAGATGGTGCACGCAATCTTAATTTTCCTCCAATCTGTGAGAGGAATTTCTCTGCCTCGCGGTGCAGCTTTATTTCGGATGGGGATATTTTGGCTATCTGTCCCCATTTCCTCCTCCGAATTTGAATCGGTATGTGATCCGGAGTCAGAGCTTGACTGACTGCTCACCTCCGAGTTCCGGTACCCTCCCATCGAGTTCCGGCCCCGCCCCCCACCCCTGCGGGCGGGCCGCTCTCTGCCTCGTGGCTCGCCCCGCCGCCATCTCAGCGAGGCGTTTGCGCCACAGGAGCGTTTTCTCGGATGGCCGTTCCGATCGGCTCTCTGCCCCTCTCTCACGCTTCTACCTCCTCCCTGGTCGTCCCCGCAACCGTTCTCTTTCTCGCATTTCCACGTGTTAGTAAAACCTAACATTTCATCCCCGTTCCCGCCGGAGGCTTCTTCACCCAACTCTTCGTCTTCTAGCTCAGCACCGTACTGGGGCGCACATGGCCGTGGTCTCTCCCAGATTTCCCCAGGCTCTGGTTCCCCACCGGCACACCTGGCTTCCTCAGCCGAGCCACCCCACAGCTTCCACAACTTTGATACGACCTTCACAAGGGTTTCCATCTTCCTTGTTGGTCCGGGAGCGACCTCCCCGCCGGGCTGGTCCCGCCGCTCCGGCTGCCGTTCACCCGAATCCAGGAGTTTTCCTGGGTTTCGGCAGTACTTGTTGCCTTCAGGGGGCAGTGGCGACCTGGTTCAGGAACGGCACGGCGACCAACCCCAGGCCGCTTGGTCCATCGGCTCACAGACACCAATGTGGTGGATGGCAAATGGCATTTATTGTTGAGTCACATGGGCTTATATACCCGAGGCCCATAGCGTCACTTCCGCTTGCTTACATCACAGACCACACACTGCTGTCCGTCAAGGGAGGGGCTCCACCTTTCCGTACATTGCGACATCTTCCGGCCACCAGACCCTAACTACCCACAGTTCTGCTCCTAGATTTTTCTTTTTATGTAAATAAAAGATCGAGCTAATTCCAGATGGAAAAAAAAATCAGTTACTTTCTTGGTCAGTTTGTCCTTTTAATATTCAAAGCTGCAGCAAAAGCATGGGGATTTTTGTTTCTAGAAACACCCTAGCTCTCCTGTCTGCACTCTGCATGCTGTTGAGCTAAGCCATATAAATGAATAAAGAAACCACAGCTACTGCTCCTTTCTGATTTTTTTTTTTTTTTTTTTTTTTGTGCTTTCCCCCTTGCACTTTCCCAGGTGATTGGCTTCAGGTTCCAGGTGGGACCTAGTGGTAACTGAGTTGCAGGTATTCCATGACAGAGCTCATTCTGCCTGGGCTGCTTTTTGGGGTAAGCGCTTTGTTTTTCCTTCAGTCAGTTGCAGGGTTCTTTAGGTGGGTCAGAGTCTATGGACTGATGCGTTTTCCAGTAGAAACCGGTACGCATATCTTTTTGAGTTGGTAACTGGTAGGATCTGTCACTGTAAAGCAATCTAGTAGTAGGTGCCTGTATTGCACGCAGCTCTTCCTCAGGTGAGTAGTTGTTATGGCAGTTTTACGGATGGTATGGTGATGTTACTTTGTGTGTTTGCTTTGTGGTTCTGGGTCCCTTCTGATTTTTGCCGAATTACGGGGCTTTCTGTGAGTCTTTGCCTGTATGTCAAATATTATCAAAGTTACAACCTTGCTGTTAAAGTGATGGAGCAGGGTTTAGTTGAAATGTATCATGGAAGCTCCCTGTGTGAGCATGTGTCTGAAAATGGCAGCAGTGGGCACGTAAGGGGTAGTCTGTTTCAAGTTTAGGGACAGTTTGTTATATTTCTGGAGCTTTTGCCTGTGTGTTTTCTGTCTGTCGAGTCTTTAGACCATAAAGCCTTCTAGGCTTTATGTCCTTGAATTTACGTATTAGAAGTACGTTTATGAGGGGTTGCCAGGTACGTTGTTTTTGGGAAACCGTGGGGTATGGTTCCTTGAGTGCATAAGTGCAGTAGTGCCAAGAGAGTGAGCAGGGCCACCTTCTTCATCTCTGCAGAATAAGTCTGTTCGGGCACACTTCTCAGGTAAATGTAGTGAGCAGATGAGGTAAAGGAGCTGGGAACAGAGAGGTATTGCACCGTAGCATGTTGCATCAGTAGTAGTCAGCGTTGCGGAGGAGGTGGGTGTCAGGGCTGGCGTGCTAGTGAATGCTGGTTCTCTGTTTTTGCAAGTGATGATGAACCTGTTTGACGTAATTCCATTTGAAAAAGTTCCAGTTACTGGCCTGGTCGTGTCGTCCTTTCAATGTTAAAAGCTGCAGCAAAAGCATGGGGATTGTTGCTTCTAGAAACACCACAGGTCACCTGTCTGCTCTCTGCATGTTTTTCAAGTAAAGCAGATCTTAAAAAAAACAAAAACAAAAACAAAAAAAAAAAAACAAAACAAACAAACAAAGAAAGAAAATAATAAAAAACTGCTGCTGCTGCTGCTCCTGCTTTCTTTCTACTTCCTTGTGCTTTGCCCCTCCCCTTTTCCAGGTGATTGGGTTTGGGTGCTGGGCGGGGCTGAATGCTATATGAGCCCCAGGCATGCTATCAGAGAGCTCCTTCTGCCTGGGCTGCTCCTTGGGGTAAGTGCTTTGTTTTTCCTTTAGTCAGTTGCAGGGTTCTCTAGGCAGGCTGGAGTTTATAGATTTCTAGAATTTTTAAGTGCTTGGAATTCACTTAGGAGAGGGATGTTTAATAGAGGTTTCTGGCTCACTGTTTTTTGGGATGGTGGGATACTCTTCTGTTTTTGAGCTATATTTTAATCTCTAAATGTATAAACCAGCAGTAGGTAAACATTAGGAGGAACCGGTCAAAGGTAACAGCGCTTTCTGGAACCGTCAAGTTCTTGTTCGGCAACGTAGTGACTGGTTTGATCTACTTCACAGATGGAGAGGCAAGTGGACTGCTCTCTTTGAAATAATAAAATTGAAAACATAAAGTTTGTCAAAGATGGCAGTGCATGTTTGCAGTCTGTTTATTGCTTTTGCCAGTGGTAGATAACATTTATAAGGAATCGGTGAAAGGAAAGAGCGCCTTCTGGAACTGTGAAGCTCTGTGTTGGCAACTCGGTGACTGGCTGGACCTACTGTCCATCTCCAGAGGGAAGCGGACTGCTATTTTGAAATTAAAAAATACTAATAAAAATAAAAAAAAATATGGTGCTGCTCTATGGCGCCCGGAGGACTGCCACTCTGCATGGCAGTTAAAAAGAATGTGGTTTGGAGATGGAGAGCCACAGAGATGAAGCAGCTGGGAAGAGAGACACAAGTATTGCAGTAGGTAGGCTGTGGTTATGAGGTGCCTCAGGATGTGCTTTTTTTCTTGTTTCCGCCCTTCCCTCGTGCAGCCTTGGAGAGATGAAGTCCCCATGGTGTGGAGTGGTGCAAAAAGGTAAGAGGGTTGTCGGCCCGGTCAGTTTCCTTCACCAATGCTAAGGCAAGTCTTTGAAGAGAAACAGCCTGGTTGCTTGTGCTGCCCCCTGTTGAACTAAGCCAGACCAAAAACAGGGCTGCTGTTCCTCCTGCTCTCTTTGCCTCTTCTCATCTTGCAGAGGAATGGTCCAGCAATTCGGGTTAATAGGGGACAAGAGAACAAAGGGGTTTCAGAATAACTGCTAACTGTTATGACTATTGCATGGGGCACTATGCAAGTCTGTGACATCCAGCCAAGATGGACAAAGGAGAAGGACAAGGGAAAAGCCTGGGAGGAAGACTATGAGCCTTCAGTACGAGAGACCCGCAGAGGGACCACCAGAGACTGATAACACATGCGCCAGTGGGCGGGTTGGGATTCCAGGAACTAGTTATAATAACCCTGCCTTTTCTAGAAGTAGTAATGAATATGTATTAGCCCAGGAGCATAAAAACCAGCCGCCTGCTGTGACTTGTGTGCGTCTCGGTGGAGCAGAGACTCCCGGCGCACCCAGTGCTGTTTGCTTACCTCTATTCATTTAATAAATTGTAAACTTTGATTGTAATCCTATTTGGGACTTAGTCATTTATTACAACAGACAACCTTGTAAAATGCAGACAACCAGAATCCTTACAACAATTAAGTGGAAATCACGGTGTAAGAAACATTACCACCTCAAAGAGTAAAAGCCTCAAAAGAAATGTGACTTGTAACAGGCCAGCAGCTGTGTGTTTTCGGTGAAGCACCAGGTAGAGTATAAACCTGGATTGCACAGTTAATGGGGAAACGGGAGGGTCCTGGTCCTTGGGAGGGAAAAAAAAAAGTATATAAACTGTGTATGGAATCGGTAGGTGCCCTCCTGCTTGCGGGACACCCGCCATTGTAATCTCAAATACAAATGCTACTGTACTGAGATCCTCTCCTGAGCCTATGTTATTTCCCAAAGATTGATTCGCGGTTTTAAGGCTTCAGGGATAGGGCCCTAGGGTTGGGTTTCAGGGTAAGCGTTCTCAGGGTTTATGTTTAGGATTTTAAGGTTTTTAGTTTTAGGGTTGGAGTTTTAACGGTTAGGATTTTAGGGATTTGAGGGTTAGGGTTTTAAGGGTTTCAGGGTTAGCGTGTCAGGGTTTTGGAGTTTTTTGGGTTGTAGTGTTGATAGTTTTTTTAGGGTTAGGTTCTTAG
This sequence comes from Anas platyrhynchos, assembly GCF_047663525.1. Classification (NCBI taxonomy): domain Eukaryota; kingdom Metazoa; phylum Chordata; class Aves; order Anseriformes; family Anatidae; genus Anas; species Anas platyrhynchos. The sequence continues at coordinate 39,927,054 of NC_092594.1, forward strand.
GGTTTTATTTTTGGTCAGTTATTTACGGTTAGGGTTTTAAGATCTTATTATTATTTTTTTTTTCAGGTTAGGTTCTCCTGGGTTAGGGTTTTGAGCATCTTAATATTTTGGGTTGGGTTTGGGATTTGAGCGTCTTAATTTTGTGGGCTTGGGCGCCGTGAGCGTCTTAAGTGTTTGGGTTAGGGCTTTTAGGCATAGGTCTTCAGGGGTTTAGTTTGGGTTAGGTCTGTAGGGGTTTCGAGGATTTTTAGGGTTAGGGCTTGCGGCTTTTTTGTGTAAGGGCGGTAAGGGCTAGGGTTCCAGGGAGTGCTGTTAAATGGAGTTCTCGACAACTCGGCCTCTGATTGGCCGTGCCGGCTGTGCAGGGAATGCTGGTAGGTGTAGTTTTCCGTCACAAGGCTTCCGGTAGGCCGCGTTGATTGCCCAGAGCATGCCGGGAAATGTAGTTCTGGGACTCCGGACTTCCGGGAGGCCATGTTGAGCGCCCAGAGCATACCGGGAAATGCAGTTCTCGGGGACTAGGGCTGGGGCTAGGGTTAGAGTTTAGGGTGAGGGTTGGGGTTAGGGTTAGGGGTTAGGGTTAGGGCTAGTGAATGCTGGTTCTCTGTGTTTGCAGATGACGGTGAGCGTGTTTAAACTAATTCCAGTTGAAGAAGTTTCAGTTACTTGCTTGGTGACGTTATCCGTTCAACATTAAAAGCTGCAGCAAAAGCAAAAGGGGATTTTTGCTTCTAGAAACACCCCAGTTCTCCTGTCTGCACTCTGCATGCTGTTGAGCTAAGCCTTATAAATAAGTAAATAAACCAGAGCTGCTGCTGCTCCTCTTTTTGCTTTTTTGTGCTTTCCCCGCATGCGACCTCTGCCGCCCCCTGCTGGTGGAAAACGTGTACTGCAGGCGGCCGGGGGCGCGCATGCGCGGTGACGCCCGCGGGCGCCCTCTGCCGCCCCCTGCTGGTGGAAAACAAGTACTGCAGGCGGCCGGGGGCCGCGCATGCGCGTTGCTTATTACGTCTTTTTTTTTTTTTGATGTGTAATTTCCTACGCTCCTAGATTTTTCTTCATATGTAAATGAAAGGTTCGTGCTAATTCCCGTTGAAAATATTTCATTTACTTTCTTGGTTGTATTGTCCTTTCTATGTTCAAAGCTGAGTCAAAAATACGGTAAATTTTGCTTCTAGAAACACCGCAGTTCTTTTGTCTGCACTCCGCATGCTGTAAACTAGGGATAGGTGACAAATAAATAAAAAAATAAATAAAAGAACACAGCTGCTGCTCCTGCTCTCTTTCTTGTTTTTTGCCCCCTCCTCTTTCCCAGGTGATTGGGTTTGGGTGCTGGGCGGGGCCAAATGTTATACGAGCCCTAGGCATTCTATCAGAGAGCTCCTCCTGCGTGGGCTGCTCTTTGGGGTCGGTGCTTTGTTTATTCTTCTGTTAGCTACATGCAGGGTTCTTTTCGTGGGTCAGAGTCTTGTACGATATTTTAGAGGAAACCAATCTAGTAGTACGTGCATTCATTGCAAGAAGCTCTTTGGAGGTGATTAATTGTTATAGCACTTTTATGGATAGGATGTCAATGTTACTTTGTGTGTTTGCTTTGTTGTTCTATGTCCCTCATGATTTTTGCAGGGTTATAGGGCAGATGCCACCAGGTCTACCCCTTTTGTTGTTTTTGTTTTGTTTGATTTATTTTTCTTATTTTCTTTTTCGGAAGGGGGTTTGGGATTTGAGCGTCCTATTTTTTTGGGTTTGGGATTTGAGCATCTTAATTTTGTGGGTGTGGGATTTGAGCGTCTTAAGTGTTTGGGTTAGGGCTTTTAGGCATAGGTCTTCAGGGGTTTAGTGTGGTGGATAGTTTCGGTTAGGTCTGTAGGGGTTTCGAGGATTTCTAGGGTTAGGGCTTGCGGCTTCTTTGTGTAAGGGCGGTAAGGGCTAGGGTTCCAGGGAGTGCTGTTAAATGGAGTTCTCGACAACTCGGCCTCTGATTGGCCGTGCCGGCTGTGCAGGGAATGCTGGTAGGTGTAGTTTTCCGTCACAAGGCTTCCGGTAGGCCGCGTTGATTGCCCAGAGCATGCCGGGAAATGTAGTTCTGGGACTCCGGACGTCCGGGAGGCCATGTTGAGCGCCCAGAGCATACCGGGAAATGTAGTTCTGGGACTCCGAACTTCCGGGAGGCCATGTTGAGCGCCCAGAGCATACCGGGAAATGTAGTTCTGGGACTCCGGACTTCCGGGAGGCCATGTTGGGTGCCCAGAGCATACCGGGAAATGCAGTTCTCGGGGACGAGGGCTGGGGCTAGGGTTAGAGTTTAGGGTGAGGGTTGGGGTTAGGGTTAGGGGTTAGGGTTAGGGCTAGTGAATGCTGGTTCTCTGTGTTTGCAGATGACGGTGAGCGTGTTTAAACTAATTCCAGTTGAAGAAGTTTCAGTTACTTGCTTGGTGACGTTATCCGTTCAACATTAAAAGCTGCAGCAAAAGCAAAAGGGGAGTTTTGCTTCTAGAAACACCACAGGTCTCTTGTCTGCTCTCGGAATGTTTTTGAGATAAACCAGATCTTAAAAAAAAAGGAAAAAAAAAAACCACAGCTGCTTCTTTTGCTCTCTTCCTACTTCCTTGTGCTTTGCCCCTCCCCTTTCCCAGGTGATTGGGTTTGGGTGCTGGGCGGGGCTGAATGCTATATGAGCCCCAGGCATGCTAGCAGAGAGCTCCTTCTGCTTGGGCTGCTCTTTGGGGTAAGTGCTTTGGTTTTCCTTCAGTCAGTTGCAGGGTTCTCTAGGCAGACTGGAGCCTATGGATTTCTGGATTTTAAGTGCTTGGAATTCACTCAGTAGCGGGATGTTTAGTAGGGGCTGCTGGCTCACTGTTTTTTTGGGATGGTGGGATACTCTTCTGTTTTTGAGCTATATTTTAATCTCTAGATGTATAAACCCACTTGTGTAACTCTCCAGAGGACTAAAACCAGCTTGATTGAATGCTACATATGGCTTGGCAGCGTAGATGCAGCATTACCAAGAGACTGAGCAGAGTTGTATCAGAGTCACCTCTTTCATCTGCAAAGGGTAAGTTTGATTACCCCTGCCGAGGCTTGTGTGTGTGCATGTCTTTTTGGCATTTGTGGAGCTCGGTTGTTTTTCTTTGTGTGTGTGCATGTTCTTTTTTTTTTTTTTTGAGGGTCAAACAGTGTGTTTGCTGAGTGTGGTTAGAATGAGGAGGTGGGGAGCTGCTCAGGACTGGAAGGTTTGGTTTCTAGGAGTATGCGGCATCCTTCCTGTGCGACGTGACTAATTGTTGGGCTGGAACGTTCCAGCTTTCGTGTGTCTTAAGCAATGTAGCTTGTGTAGTGTGTGTTGTGTGGCCTGGGCAGAGTTTGCTGTGGTGCAGTGGGCGAAGAATCTCAGTTAGAGCTGGTGAGCAGCTGAAGTACCAGAGCTGGGAAGAGAGAGGTCTTGGAGCAGGTACGCTGTGGCTGTGAGGTGCCTCAGAGTGTGCTTTTCTGTCTTTTGTTTTGTTTTGTTTTGTTGTTTTTTTGCAGGTGCTTTGTGCGGTCGTGGACAGGAAAGGGAAATCCTCGTGTCGCGGAGCAGTGAGGGAGGGTGAGTGTTGTCAGCCTGGTCATCCCTTACCTGAAGCGAAGGGAAGACACTCAGGTGTTTCCCTCAGAGGGTCCGAGGTGAGTCTGTCTGGGATAGAGGAGCAGCGTGGCAGGTGGGCGCTTGCAAGCACAGTGGTTCTTTTGTCCTTTTGTGTTCCCCGGTGGTGTGGATGATGCTGGCCGCTCCTTTCAAGCTTGGACCTAATTTGCAGGTCCAGAGGCAAGTGGAGTGCTGTTTTGAAAGGATAAAAGTAAAGCTGGGGTCGCTTATGTTGTTGAGGGATGGGTGCTACTGCTGGCAGCTGAATGTTTATCTTCTGCCTGTGTTTTTCTTTTGTTCAGGCTGAAATGCAGTGTGCAGTGCAGGATGTGTCAACCAGCTGCCTCTGCAGTGACTCTGGTGCGTGATGAGCAGAGGTAGCTGTTAATTTTGGGGGTGTGGTTGTCACTGAAGTTATTTTCCTACATCCAATAGCGTAAAATTCCAGTTTGCCTTTTAGAGGCGCTATAAGTGGGTAAAGAGAAGAGATGGAAGCATGTGCCACGTGGGGCAGGCAAGCGGCTGAGGTACAGGAGGGGATGAGAGTATGTGATTTTTTCCTGGGGGTGGAATGGAATTGATTGTTTTGGTGTATAGTCTGTTTTGCTCCTAGATCTTTCATTCATTGTAAATAAAAGTTTGAGCCAGTTCCAGTTAGGAATGTTCTAGTTACGACCCAGCAAGTATTGTCCTTTTAATGTTAAAAAAAAGTGCGGCAAAAGCATGGGTGCAGATCTGTTTCAGGTCTTGTGCATCATATTCGGTTGGAGATCGCGTCTGTTTCCATCCTCACTCTTGCAGAAGTCATCTGGGCCGCATCAGGAGCTCTTGCTTGGGAATTGATTTCCTAAGTGTCTTCTTAGGGGGTTTTCAGTCCCCATCCTTCTGGTCTCTTGTCTTGAAGGCAGGCTTTTTAGGCCTCCGTCATCCCAGTTCTGGCAGTTGCTTCCAGTTGCATGTTGTGACATTTGAGTCTCTCCTGGGGTCTGGTGCAGAGCACCTGTTCTGACGTGCTGTTGCTGTAGGGCTTTCTTTTTGGGGGTCACTTTTTCTTGTGCCTTGTGTTGTGTGTTTTGTTTGTAGTGTTTGTGGCGTGCCTGTGTGTGTGTACGTGTTTGGTCTGGAGCTGTCCTGCCTGGCAGTTAGTGATGACAGGTAACGTGGCAGTGCATGGGTGTACTAATACATTGTCTGGACTGTTTTGGTAAAGATATCCAGTCTGCCTCTGGGCACGTACTGAAGGGCAGCTGGCACAGTCATCTCTGTGGTGTTTGGCAGACTGGAGGGGGGAGAGTTGAGCTGCTTGCGAGCAACTGCTCGCATAGCACTTGAACGGTGTGCTTGAGGAGGTCTGTCGAATCTTGAAAGCTTACAGATATGGGGTTTTGAATTTTTTATTTTTATTTCTTTCCTGTCCCCAGTAGAGCGTAAACCTTTGGAGGAACCTGTCACAGGAAAGAGCTCCTTCTGGAACTGTTCAGCACTCGGGAGGCAACTGGGTGACTGGCTTGATCTACTTCTGAGGTGCTGAGGCAAGGAGGCTGCTGTTTTGAAACGATAGTATTGTAAATGGGGTCCCTTTTGTGTTGTTGAGGGATGGGTGCTAATGCTGGCAGCTGAATGATTGATTCTCTTGTGCCTGTTTTCATTTGTTAAAGCTGAAACACAGTGTACGACACGGGACTTGACGACCAGAGCTGCTTTTGGCAAGGTGAGTGATGAACAGATATAGAAGGTAATTTAGGGGTGCAGTTGTCACTGCACCTACTGAACTACACAAAGTACAGTAAAAATCCTGTTTATATTTCAGGGGTGTTGTAGCTGGCCTAAGAGAGCAGATGGAAGCATCTGCCTCGAGGGGAGGGGAGGGCAGGGCACGGAGGTAAGGCAGCAGACGAGAGTAACTGTCCCAGCTGTGCTGTGGCTTTGGATGCTGCTTCAGCCTATGCTTTTCTTTTTGTTTCACATTTGTCTCACACAGGCTGAGTGGGGCCAAGCTGCACTCTGAAGAGCAGCACGAGAAGGGCGGGCTGGTTGTGAGCTGGATCGGAGCAGAACTGCCAAGTAGCACGAGGTGAGTGCGAAGGGTATCCATCTTGCTTTACAGGTGCCATGGCAGGCTCTCTAGAGAAGTGGTTGAGGATTGGAGAAGAGGTTGCAGATGATCAAGGAGCGACACGTGCAGGGATGGCTTGAAAAGGGTATGGCTGCTTTCTCTTCTGTTTATCAGGTGTCCCAGGCAATGTGGGCTGTGGTGTTAGTCTTTAGAATCGGAACAAAGCAGGTGCTGAAATGCTGCGTCTGTTTGTTTTTTTGTGTTGGGGTTGCACCTTGGTGAGTGTAGGGATGGGTTTTAAGTGGGTGCAGCGGAGGGCCTGGCCCCAGTGTCCTGTAGTGTGTTTTGACCCATCAGCATAGCCTTTTGGTTCTCAGGTAGTGTCGCGTTAAAGGGGTGTAGCTGATTAACCGTTACGGGCCCGGTTGGATTCAGAGTACTGAACCAGTCGGACATTCACCAAAACTGGGGGTCCGTTCGGACATTCACCAAAAACGTAATAACCGCCTGGGGGTCCGCTCAGACATTCACCAAAAACGTATTAACCACCTGGGGGTCCGTTCAGACATTCACCAACAATGCATTAACCGTCTGGGGGTCTGGTTAGATTCAGAACACTGAACTATCACGGATAACCACCCTCACCCTAGTTGCATTAATGAGAGCTATCACAATGCAATCAAGTATGGTTTATTACAGCAACAGGTAATCAGGTTCTTTTGGATTGCCGGTGATAGTGACTATCTGCAAAAGCAAGCTAGTATGCATGAAATACACAGGTGTTATAGGTGTTACAGGTGTTACAGGTGCGCAGCCTAGAAATAAACGCGTTAAAAGGATCAAAGACTCTATGGAGATTTATAAGCAAATATTCAGATCTCACCCAAAGGCGTCCCAATGGGGGGGCAAGAGAGGCTCAGCCCGTCGACTGATCCCAGGAGTCAGGAGGTCCTAAGGATGTTGTATGTCCTCGGGATGGTATCTCCCCTGACGATGGTATCTTCCCTAACATCCCCTCTCTCTTGGGCCAATTTATATTATTTTCTATCTTTTAGGTGGAGCTTGAGTGGCTCTAGTCAAGCATATCTTAGTTATGATTGGTGTAAAGTTTTCCCGTCTCCGTTTAAAGTAATAGGCTCCGAGAAATTCAGAGCGCATGCTCAGTGAGGGGTGGTCGCACCTTGGAGGCGGGTAGCTTTTGGGATGGAGGTGTGTTTTGGTATTATAATGATATTATAATGAGCAAAAAGTACACTAGGGTACAGCATTTGTCAAAACATGACAGGTCTTTGGCTTAGGGTGGCAAAAAGTGCAGCTTTGTGCACAAGAACAATCGAGGCCCCACCTGATTACAGAGCCTAGCCGTGGTGTCTCCACTCCACTCTACGCTCCGTGGTGTTCCTTAGAGCTAGCACACCAAGTTTCCCCAGCGCGATAGCATCTAAGGTTGGGAGCCTAGGGAATGCTCAGATAATGCAGTTATGCCCTACCCTGAAAGCCTCTTCAATGCTGTACCTTTTCCTTAAAAGTATGAATGTTAGTTTTATTTTCCTAGTTACTTCAGGCATTTACACCACAGGTAGCTTACTGAAGTAAGTGATTTTGCCTGCAAGTGGAATGGATTTTTTTTTTTTTTTTTTTGGTGTGCAATCAGTTCTGTGTTGCCTTCAGGGGGCAGTGGCGACCTGGTTCAGGAACGGCACGGCGACCAACCCCAGGCCGCTCGGTCCATCGGCTCACAGACACCAATGTGGTGGATGGCAAATGGCATTTATTGTCGAGTCACATGGGCTTATATACCCGAGGCCCATAGCGTCACTTCCGCTTGCTTACATCACAGACCACACACTGCTGTCCGTCAAGGGAGGGGCTCCACCTTTCCGTACATCGTGACATCTTCCGGCCGCCAGACCCTAACTACCCACATTTCCCCCCTCCCTATGCACAACCAAATTAGCTAAAATATAACAATCTTAAGACGTAGACATCATAACTTAACTAAAAAACATAAGGCACAATAACCAGGAGAAAACTAAGAGGTAACTGGTAACGCTGAGTAAATGCACTCTTAAAGTAGTTGTTGGTGTTCTACCAACATAATGTTAACTTTCTCTAACCAACTTTTAACAAACAACACAAGCATATTTAGTATACAAGGTCCAAAGATAAGATCACACAAACGCATTGTAGCCCCCCACCCACGGAGGCCGCTTTGCTGGTGTCTGGATTCTGCCAGTGTGGAACTCTCAGGCTTAGACAGGACGCTTGCTGACTTATTGTCTTCTCATGTCGCCGGGGTATACAGATTACGGGGGTGCCCGATGATCCGTTCCTGTGAACAGAAACTCAGTTTTCATTAGTTTTGTTCTGAAGTTGGGGCGTCGGCTGTTTGGAGCTTTTCTGGCTGCACGAGTTGCCATACCTTCGTGGGCCCTCAGGCCCTGGACTTGCGCCTGGGGGGTGATCACTGTTGGGTCCGTACCCATTAGCCGCTGCAGGCTAGAGCCATGCAGTGTGTGATCCGTCCCAGTTACTTGGGCCAGTTGTCTCATACAGTTGTCCCCCCATTCTCGTTTAAAAATGATCATCCCACCCCCGTCAAAGATCAGTCTACAAGTTTGTGTTATATCAAACGGGAGCATGTCGTCTCCCCTGAAAACACCATCTATGAGGGTGGAGACCATTGCAGAATGAAGCCCTTTATCCACAATGGCTTTAACAATCGCTTGTACATCCTTAGGGTTTGTTGGTGAGTGAACCCTCTGCCCCCCGTCTGTCACCCAGACCAGGAACGCTAGCATGGCCGATAGAGCCAAGATGGTGCACGCAATCTTAATTTTCCTCCAATCTGTGAGAGGAATTTCTCTGCCTCGCGGTGCAGCTTTATTTCGGATGGGGATATTTTGGCTATCTGTCCCCATTTCCTCCTCCGAATTTGAATCGGTATGTGATCCGGAGTCAGAGCTTGACTGACTGCTCACCTCCGAGTTCCGGTACCCTCCCATCGAGTTCCGGCCCCGCCCCCCACCCCTGCGGGCGGGCCGCTCTCTGCCTCGTGGCTCGCCCCGCCGCCATCTCAGCGAGGCGTTTGCGCCACAGGAGCGTTTTCTCGGATGGCCGTTCCGATCGGCTCTCTGCCCCTCTCTCACGCTTCTACCTCCTCCCTGGTCGTCCCCGCAACCGTTCTCTTTCTCGCATTTCCACGTGTTAGTAAAACCTAACATTTCATCCCCGTTCCCGCCGGAGGCTTCTTCACCCAACTCTTCGTCTTCTAGCTCAGCACCGTACTGGGGCGCACATGGCCGTGGTCTCTCCCAGATTTCCCCAGGCTCTGGTTCCCCACCGGCACACCTGGCTTCCTCAGCCGAGCCACCCCACAGCTTCCACAACTTTGATACGACCTTCACAAGGGTTTCCATCTTCCTTGTTGGTCCGGGAGCGACCTCCCCGCCGGGCTGGTCCCGCCGCTCCGGCTGCCGTTCACCCGAATCCAGGAGTTTTCCTGGGTTTCGGCAGTACTTGTTGCCTTCAGGGGGCAGTGGCGACCTGGTTCAGGAACGGCACGGCGACCAACCCCAGGCCGCTTGGTCCATCGGCTCACAGACACCAATGTGGTGGATGGCAAATGGCATTTATTGTTGAGTCACATGGGCTTATATACCCGAGGCCCATAGCGTCACTTCCGCTTGCTTACATCACAGACCACACACTGCTGTCCGTCAAGGGAGGGGCTCCACCTTTCCGTACATTGCGACATCTTCCGGCCACCAGACCCTAACTACCCACAGTTCTGCTCCTAGATTTTTCTTTTTATGTAAATAAAAGATCGAGCTAATTCCAGATGGAAAAAAAAATCAGTTACTTTCTTGGTCAGTTTGTCCTTTTAATATTCAAAGCTGCAGCAAAAGCATGGGGATTTTTGTTTCTAGAAACACCCTAGCTCTCCTGTCTGCACTCTGCATGCTGTTGAGCTAAGCCATATAAATGAATAAAGAAACCACAGCTACTGCTCCTTTCTGATTTTTTTTTTTTTTTTTTTTTTGTGCTTTCCCCCTTGCACTTTCCCAGGTGATTGGCTTCAGGTTCCAGGTGGGACCTAGTGGTAACTGAGTTGCAGGTATTCCATGACAGAGCTCATTCTGCCTGGGCTGCTTTTTGGGGTAAGCGCTTTGTTTTTCCTTCAGTCAGTTGCAGGGTTCTTTAGGTGGGTCAGAGTCTATGGACTGATGCGTTTTCCAGTAGAAACCGGTACGCATATCTTTTTGAGTTGGTAACTGGTAGGATCTGTCACTGTAAAGCAATCTAGTAGTAGGTGCCTGTATTGCACGCAGCTCTTCCTCAGGTGAGTAGTTGTTATGGCAGTTTTACGGATGGTATGGTGATGTTACTTTGTGTGTTTGCTTTGTGGTTCTGGGTCCCTTCTGATTTTTGCCGAATTACGGGGCTTTCTGTGAGTCTTTGCCTGTATGTCAAATATTATCAAAGTTACAACCTTGCTGTTAAAGTGATGGAGCAGGGTTTAGTTGAAATGTATCATGGAAGCTCCCTGTGTGAGCATGTGTCTGAAAATGGCAGCAGTGGGCACGTAAGGGGTAGTCTGTTTCAAGTTTAGGGACAGTTTGTTATATTTCTGGAGCTTTTGCCTGTGTGTTTTCTGTCTGTCGAGTCTTTAGACCATAAAGCCTTCTAGGCTTTATGTCCTTGAATTTACGTATTAGAAGTACGTTTATGAGGGGTTGCCAGGTACGTTGTTTTTGGGAAACCGTGGGGTATGGTTCCTTGAGTGCATAAGTGCAGTAGTGCCAAGAGAGTGAGCAGGGCCACCTTCTTCATCTCTGCAGAATAAGTCTGTTCGGGCACACTTCTCAGGTAAATGTAGTGAGCAGATGAGGTAAAGGAGCTGGGAACAGAGAGGTATTGCACCGTAGCATGTTGCATCAGTAGTAGTCAGCGTTGCGGAGGAGGTGGGTGTCAGGGCTGGCGTGCTAGTGAATGCTGGTTCTCTGTTTTTGCAAGTGATGATGAACCTGTTTGACGTAATTCCATTTGAAAAAGTTCCAGTTACTGGCCTGGTCGTGTCGTCCTTTCAATGTTAAAAGCTGCAGCAAAAGCATGGGGATTGTTGCTTCTAGAAACACCACAGGTCACCTGTCTGCTCTCTGCATGTTTTTCAAGTAAAGCAGATCTTAAAAAAAACAAAAACAAAAAAAAAAAAACAAAACAAACAAACAAAGAAAGAAAATAATAAAAAACTGCTGCTGCTGCTGCTCCTGCTTTCTTTCTACTTCCTTGTGCTTTGCCCCTCCCCTTTTCCAGGTGATTGGGTTTGGGTGCTGGGCGGGGCTGAATGCTATATGAGCCCCAGGCATGCTATCAGAGAGCTCCTTCTGCCTGGGCTGCTCCTTGGGGTAAGTGCTTTGTTTTTCCTTTAGTCAGTTGCAGGGTTCTCTAGGCAGGCTGGAGTTTATAGATTTCTAGAATTTTTAAGTGCTTGGAATTCACTTAGGAGAGGGATGTTTAATAGAGGTTTCTGGCTCACTGTTTTTTGGGATGGTGGGATACTCTTCTGTTTTTGAGCTGTATTTTAATCTCTAAATGTATAAACCAGCAGTAGGTAAACATTAGGAGGAACCGGTCAAAGGTAACAGCGCTTTCTGGAACCGTCAAGTTCTTGTTCGGCAACGTAGTGACTGGTTTGATCTACTTCACAGATGGAGAGGCAAGTGGACTGCTCTCTTTGAAATAATAAAATTGAAAACATAAAGTTTGTCAAAGATGGCAGTGCATGTTTGCAGTCTGTTTATTGCTTTTGCCAGTGGTAGATAACATTTATAAGGAATCGGTGAAAGGAAAGAGCGCCTTCTGGAACTGTGAAGCTCTGTGTTGGCAACTCGGTGACTGGCTGGACCTACTGTCCATCTCCAGAGGGAAGCGGACTGCTATTTTGAAATTAAAAAATACTAATAAAAATAAAAAAAATATGGTGCTGCTCTATGACGCCCGGAGGACTGCCACTCTGCATGGCAGTTAAAAAGAATGTGGTTTGGAGATGGAGCGCCACAGAGATGAAGCAGCTGGGAAGAGAGACACAAGTATTGCAGTAGGTAGGCTGTGGTTATGAGGTGCCTCAGGATGTGCTTTTTTTCTTGTTTCCGCCCTTCCCTCGTGCAGCCTTGGAGAGATGAAGTCCCCATGGTGTGGAGTGGTGCAAAAAGGTAAGAGGGTTGTCGGCCCGGTCAGTTTCCTTCACCAATGCTAAGGCAAGTCTTTGAAGAGAAACAGCCTGGTTGCTTGTGCTGCCCCCTGTTGAACTAAGCCAGACCAAAAACAGGGCTGCTGTTCCTCCTGCTCTCTTTGCCTCTTCTCATCTTGCAGAGGAATGGTCCAGCAATTCGGGTTAATAGGGGACAAGAGAACAAAGGGGTTTCAGAATAACTGCTAACTGTTATGACTATTGCATGGGGCACTATGCAAGTCTCTGACATCCAGCCAAGATGGACAAAGGAGAAGGACAAGGGAAAAGCCTGGGAGGAAGACTATGAGCCTTCAGTACGAGAGACCCGCAGAGGGACCACCAGAGACTGATAACACATGCGCCAGTGGGCGGGTTGGGATTCCAGGAACTAGTTATAATAACCCTGCCTTTTCTAGAAGTAGTAATGAATATGTATTAGCCCAGGAGCATAAAAACCAGCCGCCTGCTGTGACTTGTGTGCGTCTCGGTGGAGCAGAGACTCCCGGCGCACCCAGTGCTGTTTGCTTACCTCTATTCATTTAATAAATTGTAAACTTTGATTGTAATCCTATTTGGGACTTAGTCATTTATTACAACAGACAACCTTGTAAAATGCAGACAACCAGAATCCTTACAACAATTAAGTGGAAATCACGGTGTAAGAAACATTACCACCTCAAAGAGTAAAAGCCTCAAAAGAAATGTGACTTGTAACAGGCCAGCAGCTGTGTGTTTTCGGTGAAGCACCAGGTAGAGTATAAACCTGGATTGCACAGTTAATGGGGAAACGGGAGGGTCCTGGTCCTTGGGAGGGAAAAAAAAAAGTATATAAACTGTGTATGGAATCGGTAGGTGCCCTCCTGCTTGCGGGACACCCGCCATTGTAATCTCAAATACAAATGCTACTGTACTGAGATCCTCTCCTGAGCCTATGTTATTTCCCAAAGATTGATTCGCGGTTTTAAGGCTTCAGGGATAGGGCCCTAGGGTTGGGTTTCAGGGTAAGCGTTCTCAGGGTTTATGTTTAGGATTTTAAGGTTTTTAGTTTTAGGGTTGGAGTTTTAACGGTTAGGATTTTAGGGATTTGAGGGTTAGGGTTTTAAGGGTTTCAGGGTTAGCGTGTCAGGGTTTTGGAGTTTTTTGGGTTGTAGTGTTGATAGTTTTTTTAGGGTTAGGTTCTTAGGGTTTTATTTTTGGTCAGTTATTTACGGTTAGGGTTTTAAGATCTTATTATTATTTTTTTTTTTCAGGTTAGGTTCTCCTGGGTTAGGGTTTTGAGCATCTTAATATTTTGGGTTGGGTTTGGGATTTGAGCGTCTTAATTTTGTGGGCTTGGGCGCTGTGAGCGTCTTAAGTGTTTGGGTTAGGGCTTTTAGGCATAGGTCTTCAGGGGTTTAGTTTGGGTCAGGTCTGTAGGGGTTTCGAGGATTTTTAGGGTTAGGGCTTGCGGCTTTTTTGTGTAAGGGCGGTAAGGGCTAGGGTTCCAGGGAGTGCTGTTAAATGCAGTTCTCGACAACTCGGCCTCTGATTGGCCGTGCCGGCTGTGCAGGGAATGCTGGTAGGTGTAGTTTTCCGTCACAAGGCTTCCGGTAGGCCGCGTTGATTGCCCAGAGCATGCCGGGAAATGTAGTTCTGGGACTCCGAACTTCCGGGAGGCCATGTTGAGCGCCCAGAGCATACCGGGAAATGCAGTTCTCGGGGACTAGGGCTGGAGCTAGGGTTAGAGTTTAGGGTGAGGGTTGGGGTTAGGGTTAGGGGTTAGGGCTAGTGAATGCTGGTTCTCTGTGTTTGCAGATGACGGTGAGCGTGTTTAAACTAATTCCAGTTGAAGAAGTTTCAGTTACTTGCTTGGTGACGTTATCAGTTCAACATTAAAAGCTGCAGCAAAAGCAAAAGGGGAGTTTTGCTTCTAGAAACACCCCAGTTCTCCTGTCTGCACTCTGCATGCTGTTGAGCTAAGCCTTATAAATAAGTAAATAAACCAGAGCTGCTGCTGCTCCTCTTTTTGCTTTTTTGTGCTTTCCCCGCATGCGACCTCTGCCGCCCCCTGCTGGTGGAAAACGTGTACTGCAGGCGGCCGGGGGCGCGCATGCGCGGTGACGCCCGCGGGCGCCCTCTGCCGCCCCCTGCTGGTGGAAAACAAGTACTGCAGGCGGCCGGGGGCCGCGCATGCGCGTTGCTTATTACGTCTTTTTTTTTTTTTGATGTGTAATTTCCTACGCTCCTAGATTTTTCTTCATATGTAAATGAAAGGTTCGTGCTAATTCCCGTTGAAAATATTTCATTTACTTTCTTGGTTGTATTGTCCTTTCTATGTTCAAAGCTGAGTCAAAAATACGGTAAATTTTGCTTCTAGAAACACCGCAGTTCTTTTGTCTGCACTCCGCATGCTGTAAACTAGGGATAGGTGACAAATAAATAAAAAAATAAATAAAAGAACACAGCTGCTGCTCCTGCTCTCTTTCTTGTTTTTTGCCCCCTCCTCTTTCCCAGGTGATTGGGTTTGGGTGCTGGGCGGGGCCAAATGTTATACGAGCCCTAGGCATTCTATCAGAGAGCTCCTCCTGCGTGGGCTGCTCTTTGGGGTCGGTGCTTTGTTTATTCTTCTGTTAGCTACATGCAGGGTTCTTTTCGTGGGTCAGAGTCTTGTACGATATTTTAGAGGAAACCAATCTAGTAGTACGTGCATTCATTGCAAGAAGCTCTTTGGAGGTGATTAATTGTTATAGCACTTTTATGGATAGGATGTCAATGTTACTTTGTGTGTTTGCTTTGTTGTTCTATGTCCCTCATGATTTTTGCAGGGTTATAGGGCAGATGCCACCAGGTCTACCCCTTTTGTTGTTTTTGTTTTGTTTGATTTATTTTTCTTATTTTCTTTTTCGGAAGGGGGTTTGGGATTTGAGCGTCCTATTTTTTTGGGTTTGGGATTTGAGCATCTTAATTTTGTGGGTGTGGGATTTGAGCGTCTTAAGTGTTTGGGTTAGGGCTTTTAGGCATAGGTCTTCAGGGGTTTAGTGTGGTGGATAGTTTCGGTTAGGTCTGTAGGGGTTTCGAGGATTTCTAGGGTTAGGGCTTGCGGCTTCTTTGTGTAAGGGCGGTAAGGGCTAGGGTTCCAGGGAGTGCTGTTAAATGGAGTTCTCGACAACTCGGCCTCTGATTGGCCGTGCCGGCTGTGCAGGGAATGCTGGTAGGTGTAGTTTTCCGTCACAAGGCTTCCGGTAGGCCGCGTTGATTGCCCAGAGCATGCCGGGAAATGTAGTTCTGGGACTCCGGACGTCCGGGAGGCCATGTTGAGCGCCCAGAGCATACCGGGAAATGTAGTTCTGGGACTCCGAACTTCCGGGAGGCCATGTTGAGCGCCCAGAGCATACCGGGAAATGTAGTTCTGGGACTCCGGACTTCCGGGAGGCCATGTTGGGTGCCCAGAGCATACCGGGAAATGCAGTTCTCGGGGACGAGGGCTGGGGCTAGGGTTAGAGTTTAGGGTGAGGGTTGGGGTTAGGGTTAGGGGTTAGGGTTAGGGCTAGTGAATGCTGGTTCTCTGTGTTTGCAGATGACGGTGAGCGTGTTTAAACTAATTCCAGTTGAAGAAGTTTCAGTTACTTGCTTGGTGACGTTATCCGTTCAACATTAAAAGCTGCAGCAAAAGCAAAAGGGGAGTTTTGCTTCTAGAAACACCACAGGTCTCTTGTCTGCTCTCGGAATGTTTTTGAGATAAACCAGATCTTAAAAAAAAAGGAAAAAAAAAAACCACAGCTGCTTCTTTTGCTCTCTTCCTACTTCCTTGTGCTTTGCCCCTCCCCTTTCCCAGGTGATTGGGTTTGGGTGCTGGGCGGGGCTGAATGCTATATGAGCCCCAGGCATGCTAGCAGAGAGCTCCTTCTGCTTGGGCTGCTCTTTGGGGTAAGTGCTTTGGTTTTCCTTCAGTCAGTTGCAGGGTTCTCTAGGCAGACTGGAGCCTATGGATTTCTGGATTTTAAGTGCTTGGAATTCACTCAGTAGCGGGATGTTTAGTAGGGGCTGCTGGCTCACTGTTTTTTTGGGATGGTGGGATACTCTTCTGTTTTTGAGCTATATTTTAATCTCTAGATGTATAAACCCACTTGTGTAACTCTCCAGAGGACTAAAACCAGCTTGATTGAATGCTACATATGGCTTGGCAGCGTAGATGCAGCATTACCAAGAGACTGAGCAGAGTTGTATCAGAGTCACCTCTTTCATCTGCAAAGGGTAAGTTTGATTACCCCTGCCGAGGCTTGTGTGTGTGCATGTCTTTTTGGCATTTGTGGAGCTCGGTTGTTTTTCTTTGTGTGTGTGCATGTTCTTTTTTTTTTTTTTTTGAGGGTCAAACAGTGTGTTTGCTGAGTGTGGTTAGAATGAGGAGGTGGGGAGCTGCTCAGGACTGGAAGGTTTGGTTTCTAGGAGTATGCGGCATCCTTCCTGTGCGACGTGACTAATTGTTGGGCTGGAACGTTCCAGCTTTCGTGTGTCTTAAGCAATGTAGCTTGTGTAGTGTGTGTTGTGTGGCCTGGGCAGAGTTTGCTGTGGTGCAGTGGGCGAAGAATCTGAGTTAGAGCTGGTGAGCAGCTGAAGTACCAGAGCTGGGAAGAGAGAGGTCTTGGAGCAGGTACGCTGTGGCTGTGAGGTGCCTCAGAGTGTGCTTTTCTGTCTTTTGTTTTGTTTTGTTTTGTTGTTTTTTTGCAGGTGCTTTGTGCGGTCGTGGACAGGAAAGGGAAATCCTCGTGTCGCGGAGCAGTGAGGGAGGGTGAGTGTTGTCAGCCTGGTCATCCCTTACCTGAAGCGAAGGGAAGACACTCAGGTGTTTCCCTCAGAGGGTCCGAGGTGAGTCTGTCTGGGATAGAGGAGCAGCGTGGCAGGTGGGCGCTTGCAAGCACAGTGGTTCTTTTGTCCTTTTGTGTTCCCCGGTGGTGTGGATGATGCTGGCCGCTCCTTTCAAGCTTGGACCTAATTTGCAGGTCCAGAGGCAAGTGGAGTGCTGTTTTGAAAGGATAAAAGTAAAGCTGGGGTCGCTTATGTTGTTGAGGGATGGGTGCTACTGCTGGCAGCTGAATGTTTATCTTCTGCCTGTGTTTTTCTTTTGTTCAGGCTGAAATGCAGTGTGCAGTGCAGGATGTGTCAACCAGCTGCCTCTGCAGTGACTCTGGTGCGTGATGAGCAGAGGTAGCTGTTAATTTTGGGGGTGTGGTTGTCACTGAAGTTATTTTCCTACATCCAATAGCGTAAAATTCCAGTTTGCCTTTTAGAGGCGCTATAAGTGGGTAAAGAGAAGAGATGGAAGCATGTGCCACGTGGGGCAGGCAAGCGGCTGAGGTACAGGAGGGGATGAGAGTATGTGATTTTTTCCTGGGGGTGGAATGGAATTGATTGTTTTGGTGTATAGTCTGTTTTGCTCCTAGATCTTTCATTCATTGTAAATAAAAGTTTGAGCCAGTTCCAGTTAGGAATGTTCTAGTTACGACCCAGCAAGTATTGTCCTTTTAATGTTAAAAAAAAGTGCGGCAAAAGCATGGGTGCAGATCTGTTTCAGGTCTTGTGCATCATATTCGGTTGGAGATCGCGTCTGTTTCCATCCTCACTCTTGCAGAAGTCATCTGGGCCGCATCAGGAGCTCTTGCTTGGGAATTGATTTCCTAAGTGTCTTCTTAGGGGGTTTTCAGTCCCCATCCTTCTGGTCTCTTGTCTTGAAGGCAGGCTTTTTAGGCCTCCGTCATCCCAGTTCTGGCAGTTGCTTCCAGTTGCATGTTGTGACATTTGAGTCTCTCCTGGGGTCTGGTGCAGAGCACCTGTTCTGACGTGCTGTTGCTGTAGGGCTTTCTTTTTGGGGGTCACTTTTTCTTGTGCCTTGTGTTGTGTGTTTTGTTTGTAGTGTTTGTGGCGTGCCTGTGTGTGTGTACGTGTTTGGTCTGGAGCTGTCCTGCCTGGCAGTTAGTGATGACAGGTAACGTGGCAGTGCATGGGTGTACTAATACATTGTCTGGACTGTTTTGGTAAAGATATCCAGTCTGCCTCTGGGCACGTACTGAAGGGCAGCTGGCACAGTCATCTCTGTGGTGTTTGGCAGACTGGAGGGGGGAGAGTTGAGCTGCTTGCGAGCAACTGCTCGCATAGCACTTGAACGGTGTGCTTGAGGAGGTCTGTCGAATCTTGAAAGCTTACAGATATGGGGTTTTGAATTTTTTATTTTTATTTCTTTCCTGTCCCCAGTAGAGCGTAAACCTTTGGAGGAACCTGTCACAGGAAAGAGCTCCTTCTGGAACTGTTCAGCACTCGGGAGGCAACTGGGTGACTGGCTTGATCTACTTCTGAGGTGCTGAGGCAAGGAGGCTGCTGTTTTGAAACGATAGTATTGTAAATGGGGTCCCTTTTGTGTTGTTGAGGGATGGGTGCTAATGCTGGCAGCTGAATGATTGATTCTCTTGTGCCTGTTTTCATTTGTTAAAGCTGAAACACAGTGTACGACACGGGACTTGACGACCAGAGCTGCTTTTGGCAAGGTGAGTGATGAACAGATATAGAAGGTAATTTAGGGGTGCAGTTGTCACTGCACCTACTGAACTACACAAAGTACAGTAAAAATCCTGTTTATATTTCAGGGGTGTTGTAGCTGGCCTAAGAGAGCAGATGGAAGCATCTGCCTCGAGGGGAGGGGAGGGCAGGGCACGGAGGTAAGGCAGCAGATGAGAGTAACTGTCCCAGCTGTGCTGTGGCTTTGGATGCTGCTTCAGCCTATGCTTTTCTTTTTGTTTCACATTTGTCTCACACAGGCTGAGTGGGGCCAAGCTGCACTCTGAAGAGCAGCACGAGAAGGGCGGGCTGGTTGTGAGCTGGATCGGAGCAGAACTGCCAAGTAGCACGAGGTGAGTGCGAAGGGTATCCATCTTGCTTTACAGGTGCCATGGCAGGCTCTCTAGAGAAGTGGTTGAGGATTGGAGAAGAGGTTGCAGATGATCAAGGAGCGACACGTGCAGGGATGGCTTGAAAAGGGTATGGCTGCTTTCTCTTCTGTTTATCAGGTGTCCCAGGCAATGTGGGCTGTGGTGTTAGTCTTTAGAATCG
Source organism: Anas platyrhynchos (assembly GCF_047663525.1). Lineage (NCBI taxonomy): Eukaryota > Metazoa > Chordata > Aves > Anseriformes > Anatidae > Anas > Anas platyrhynchos. The sequence continues at coordinate 39,946,053 of NC_092594.1, forward strand.
GAACAAAGCAGGTGCTGAAATGCTGCGTCTGTTTGTTTTTTTGTGTTGGGGTTGCACCTTGGTGAGTGTAGGGATGGGTTTTAAGTGGGTGCAGCGGAGGGCCTGGCCCCAGTGTCCTGTAGTGTGTTTTGACCCATCAGCATAGCCTTTTGGTTCTCAGGTAGTGTCGCGTTAAAGGGGTGTAGCTGATTAACCGTTACGGGCCCGGTTGGATTCAGAGTACTGAACCAGTCGGACATTCACCAAAACTGGGGGTCCGTTCGGACATTCACCAAAAACGTAATAACCGCCTGGGGGTCCGCTCAGACATTCACCAAAAACGTATTAACCACCTGGGGGTCCGTTCAGACATTCACCAACAATGCATTAACCTTCTGGGGGTCTGGTTAGATTCAGAACACTGAACTATCACGGATAACCACCCTCACCCTAGTTGCATTAATGAGAGCTATCACAATGCAATCAAGTATGGTTTATTACAGCAACAGGTAATCAGGTTCTTTTGGATTGCCGGTGATAGTGACTATCTGCAAAAGCAAGCTAGTATGCATGAAATACACAGGTGTTATAGGTGTTACAGGTGTTACAGGTGCGCAGCCTAGAAATAAACGCGTTAAAAGGATCAAAGACTCTATAGAGATTTATAAGCAAATATTCAGATCTCACCCAAAGGCGTCCCAATGGGGGGGCAAGAGAGGCTCAGCCCGTCGACTGATCCCAGGAGTCAGGAGGTCCTAAGGATGTTGTATGTCCTCGGGATGGTATCTCCCCTGACGATGGGCCAATTTATATTATTTTCTATCTTTTAGGTGGAGCTTGAGTGGCTCTAGTCAAGCATATCTTAGTTATGATTGGTGTAAAGTTTTCCCGTCTCCGTTTAAAGTAATAGGCTCCGAGAAATTCAGAGCGCATGCTCAGTGAGGGGTGGTCGCACCTTGGAGGCGGGTAGCTTTTGGGATGGAGGTGTGTTTTGGTATTATAATGATATTATAATGAGCAAAAAGTACACTAGGGTACAGCATTTGTCAAAACATGACAGGTCTTTGGCTTAGGGTGGCAAAAAGTGCAGCTTTGTGCACAAGAACAATCGAGGCCCCACCTGATTACAGAGCCTAGCCGTGGTGTCTCCACTCCACTCTACGCTCCGTGGTGTTCCTTAGAGCTAGCACACCAAGTTTCCCCAGCGCGATAGCATCTAAGGTTGGGAGCCTAGGGAATGCTCAGATAATGCAGTTATGCCCTACCCTGAAAGCCTCTTCAATGCTGTACCTTTTCCTTAAAAGTATGAATGTTAGTTTTATTTTCCTAGTTACTTCAGGCATTTACACCACAGGTAGCTTACTGAAGTAAGTGATTTTGCCTGCAAGTGGAATGGATTTTTTTTTTTTTTTTTTTGGTGTGCAATCAGTTCTGTGTTGCCTTCAGGGGGCAGTGGCGACCTGGTTCAGGAACGGCACGGCGACCAACCCCAGGCCGCTCGGTCCATCGGCTCACAGACACCAATGTGGTGGATGGCAAATGGCATTTATTGTCGAGTCACATGGGCTTATATACCCGAGGCCCATAGCGTCACTTCCGCTTGCTTACATCACAGACCACACACTGCTGTCCGTCAAGGGAGGGGCTCCACCTTTCCGTACATTGCGACATCTTCCGGCCACCAGACCCTAACTACCCACAGTTCTGCTCCTAGATTTTTCTTTTTATGTAAATAAAAGATCGAGCTAATTCCAGATGGAAAAAAAAATCAGTTACTTTCTTGGTCAGTTTGTCCTTTTAATATTCAAAGCTGCAGCAAAAGCATGGGGATTTTTGTTTCTAGAAACACCCTAGCTCTCCTGTCTGCACTCTGCATGCTGTTGAGCTAAGCCATATAAATGAATAAAGAAACCACAGCTACTGCTCCTTTCTGATTTTTTTTTTTTTTTTTTTTTTTGTGCTTTCCCCCTTGCACTTTCCCAGGTGATTGGCTTCAGGTTCCAGGTGGGACCTAGTGGTAACTGAGTTGCAGGTATTCCATGACAGAGCTCATTCTGCCTGGGCTGCTTTTTGGGGTAAGCGCTTTGTTTTTCCTTCAGTCAGTTGCAGGGTTCTTTAGGTGGGTCAGAGTCTATGGACTGATGCGTTTTCCAGTAGAAACCGGTACGCATATCTTTTTGAGTTGGTAACTGGTAGGATCTGTCACTGTAAAGCAATCTAGTAGTAGGTGCCTGTATTGCACGCAGCTCTTCCTCAGGTGAGTAGTTGTTATGGCAGTTTTACGGATGGTATGGTGATGTTACTTTGTGTGTTTGCTTTGTGGTTCTGGGTCCCTTCTGATTTTTGCCGAATTACGGGGCTTTCTGTGAGTCTTTGCCTGTATGTCAAATATTATCAAAGTTACAACCTTGCTGTTAAAGTGATGGAGCAGGGTTTAGTTGAAATGTATCATGGAAGCTCCCTGTGTGAGCATGTGTCTGAAAATGGCAGCAGTGGGCACGTAAGGGGTAGTCTGTTTCAAGTTTAGGGACAGTTTGTTATATTTCTGGAGCTTTTGCCTGTGTGTTTTCTGTCTGTCGAGTCTTTAGACCATAAAGCCTTCTAGGCTTTATGTCCTTGAATTTACGTATTAGAAGTACGTTTATGAGGGGTTGCCAGGTACGTTGTTTTTGGGAAACCGTGGGGTATGGTTCCTTGAGTGCATAAGTGCAGTAGTGCCAAGAGAGTGAGCAGGGCCACCTTCTTCATCTCTGCAGAATAAGTCTGTTCGGGCACACTTCTCAGGTAAATGTAGTGAGCAGATGAGGTAAAGGAGCTGGGAACAGAGAGGTATTGCACCGTAGCATGTTGCATCAGTAGTAGTCAGCGTTGCGGAGGAGGTGGGTGTCAGGGCTGGCGTGCTAGTGAATGCTGGTTCTCTGTTTTTGCAAGTGATGATGAACCTGTTTGACGTAATTCCATTTGAAAAAGTTCCAGTTACTGGCCTGGTCGTGTCGTCCTTTCAATGTTAAAAGCTGCAGCAAAAGCATGGGGATTGTTGCTTCTAGAAACACCACAGGTCACCTGTCTGCTCTCTGCATGTTTTTCAAGTAAAGCAGATCTTAAAAAAAACAAAAACAAAAAAAAAAAAACAAAACAAACAAACAAAGAAAGAAAATAATAAAAAACTGCTGCTGCTGCTCCTGCTTTCTTTCTACTTCCTTGTGCTTTGCCCCTCCCCTTTTCCAGGTGATTGGGTTTGGGTGCTGGGCGGGGCTGAATGCTATATGAGCCCCAGGCATGCTATCAGAGAGCTCCTTCTGCCTGGGCTGCTCCTTGGGGTAAGTGCTTTGTTTTTCCTTTAGTCAGTTGCAGGGTTCTCTAGGCAGGCTGGAGTTTATAGATTTCTAGAATTTTTAAGTGCTTGGAATTCACTTAGGAGAGGGATGTTTAATAGAGGTTTCTGGCTCACTGTTTTTTGGGATGGTGGGATACTCTTCTGTTTTTGAGCTGTATTTTAATCTCTAAATGTATAAACCAGCAGTAGGTAAACATTAGGAGGAACCGGTCAAAGGTAACAGCGCTTTCTGGAACCGTCAAGTTCTTGTTCGGCAACGTAGTGACTGGTTTGATCTACTTCACAGATGGAGAGGCAAGTGGACTGCTCTCTTTGAAATAATAAAATTGAAAACATAAAGTTTGTCAAAGATGGCAGTGCATGTTTGCAGTCTGTTTATTGCTTTTGCCAGTGGTAGATAACATTTATAAGGAATCGGTGAAAGGAAAGAGCGCCTTCTGGAACTGTGAAGCTCTGTGTTGGCAACTCGGTGACTGGCTGGACCTACTGTCCATCTCCAGAGGGAAGCGGACTGCTATTTTGAAATTAAAAAATACTAATAAAAATAAAAAAAATATGGTGCTGCTCTATGACGCCCGGAGGACTGCCACTCTGCATGGCAGTTAAAAAGAATGTGGTTTGGAGATGGAGAGCCACAGAGATGAAGCAGCTGGGAAGAGAGACACAAGTATTGCAGTAGGTAGGCTGTGGTTATGAGGTGCCTCAGGATGTGCTTTTTTTCTTGTTTCCGCCCTTCCCTCGTGCAGCCTTGGAGAGATGAAGTCCCCATGGTGTGGAGTGGTGCAAAAAGGTAAGAGGGTTGTCGGCCCGGTCAGTTTCCTTCACCAATGCTAAGGCAAGTCTTTGAAGAGAAACAGCCTGGTTGCTTGTGCTGCCCCCTGTTGAACTAAGCCAGACCAAAAACAGGGCTGCTGTTCCTCCTGCTCTCTTTGCCTCTTCTCATCTTGCAGAGGAATGGTCCAGCAATTCGGGTTAATAGGGGACAAGAGAACAAAGGGGTTTCAGAATAACTGCTAACTGTTATGACTATTGCATGGGGCACTATGCAAGTCTCTGACATCCAGCCAAGATGGACAAAGGAGAAGGACAAGGGAAAAGCCTGGGAGGAAGACTATGAGCCTTCAGTACGAGAGACCCGCAGAGGGACCACCAGAGACTGATAACACATGCGCCAGTGGGCGGGTTGGGATTCCAGGAACTAGTTATAATAACCCTGCCTTTTCTAGAAGTAGTAATGAATATGTATTAGCCCAGGAGCATAAAAACCAGCCGCCTGCTGTGACTTGTGTGCGTCTCGGTGGAGCAGAGACTCCCGGCGCACCCAGTGCTGTTTGCTTACCTCTATTCATTTAATAAATTGTAAACTTTGATTGTAATCCTATTTGGGACTTAGTCATTTATTACAACAGACAACCTTGTAAAATGCAGACAACCAGAATCCTTACAACAATTAAGTGGAAATCACGGTGTAAGAAACATTACCACCTCAAAGAGTAAAAGCCTCAAAAGAAATGTGACTTGTAACAGGCCAGCAGCTGTGTGTTTTCGGTGAAGCACCAGGTAGAGTATAAACCTGGATTGCACAGTTAATGGGGAAACGGGAGGGTCCTGGTCCTTGGGAGGGAAAAAAAAAAGTATATAAACTGTGTATGGAATCGGTAGGTGCCCTCCTGCTTGCGGGACACCCGCCATTGTAATCTCAAATACAAATGCTACTGTACTGAGATCCTCTCCTGAGCCTATGTTATTTCCCAAAGATTGATTCGCGGTTTTAAGGCTTCAGGGATAGGGCCCTAGGGTTGGGTTTCAGGGTAAGCGTTCTCAGGGTTTATGTTTAGGATTTTAAGGTTTTTAGTTTTAGGGTTGGAGTTTTAACGGTTAGGATTTTAGGGATTTGGGGGTTAGGGTTTTAAGGGTTTCAGGGTTAGCGTGTCAGGGTTTTGGAGTTTTTTGGGTTGTAGTGTTGATAGTTTTTTTAGGGTTAGGTTCTTAGGGTTTTATTTTTGGTCAGTTATTTACGGTTAGGGTTTTAAGATCTTCTTATTATTTTTTTTTTTCAGGTTAGGTTCTCCTGGGTTAGGGTTTTGAGCATCTTAATATTTTGGGTTGGGTTTGGGATTTGAGCGTCTTAATTTTGTGGGCTTGGGCGCTGTGAGCGTCTTAAGTGTTTGGGTTAGGGCTTTTAGGCATAGGTCTTCAGGGGTTTAGTTTGGGTCAGGTCTGTAGGGGTTTCGAGGATTTTTAGGGTTAGGGCTTGCGGCTTTTTTGTGTAAGGGCGGTAAGGGCTAGGGTTCCAGGGAGTGCTGTTAAATGGAGTTCTCGACAACTCGGCCTCTGATTGGCCGTGCCGGCTGTGCAGGGAATGCTGGTAGGTGTAGTTTTCCGTCACAAGGCTTCCGGTAGGCCGCGTTGATTGCCCAGAGCATGCCGGGAAATGTAGTTCTGGGACTCCGGACTTCCGGGAGGCCATGTTGAGCGCCCAGAGCATACCGGGAAATGCAGTTCTCGGGGACTAGGGCTGGGGCTAGGGTTAGAGTTTAGGGTGAGGGTTGGGGTTAGGGTTAGGGGTTAGGGTTAGGGCTAGTGAATGCTGGTTCTCTGTGTTTGCAGATGACGGTGAGCGTGTTTAAACTAATTCCAGTTGAAGAAGTTTCAGTTACTTGCTTGGTGACGTTATCCGTTCAACATTAAAAGCTGCAGCAAAAGCAAAAGGGGAGTTTTGCTTCTAGAAACACCACAGGTCTCTTGTCTGCTCTCGGAATGTTTTTGAGATAAACCAGATCTTAAAAAAAAAGGAAAAAAAAAAACCACAGCTGCTTCTTTTGCTCTCTTCCTACTTCCTTGTGCTTTGCCCCTCCCCTTTCCCAGGTGATTGGGTTTGGGTGCTGGGCGGGGCTGAATGCTATATGAGCCCCAGGCATGCTAGCAGAGAGCTCCTTCTGCTTGGGCTGCTCTTTGGGGTAAGTGCTTTGGTTTTCCTTCAGTCAGTTGCAGGGTTCTCTAGGCAGACTGGAGCCTATGGATTTCTGGATTTTAAGTGCTTGGAATTCACTCAGTAGCGGGATGTTTAGTAGGGGCTGCTGGCTCACTGTTTTTTTGGGATGGTGGGATACTCTTCTGTTTTTGAGCTATATTTTAATCTCTAGATGTATAAACCCACTTGTGTAACTCTCCAGAGGACTAAAACCAGCTTGATTGAATGCTACATATGGCTTGGCAGCGTAGATGCAGCATTACCAAGAGACTGAGCAGAGTTGTATCAGAGTCACCTCTTTCATCTGCAAAGGGTAAGTTTGATTACCCCTGCCGAGGCTTGTGTGTGTGCATGTCTTTTTGGCATTTGTGGAGCTCGGTTGTTTTTCTTTGTGTGTGTGCATGTTCTTTTTTTTTTTTTTTTGAGGGTCAAACAGTGTGTTTGCTGAGTGTGGTTAGAATGAGGAGGTGGGGAGCTGCTCAGGACTGGAAGGTTTGGTTTCTAGGAGTATGCGGCATCCTTCCTGTGCGACGTGACTAATTGTTGGGCTGGAACGTTCCAGCTTTCGTGTGTCTTAAGCAATGTAGCTTGTGTAGTGTGTGTTGTGTGGCCTGGGCAGAGTTTGCTGTGGTGCAGTGGGCGAAGAATCTGAGTTAGAGCTGGTGAGCAGCTGAAGTACCAGAGCTGGGAAGAGAGAGGTCTTGGAGCAGGTACGCTGTGGCTGTGAGGTGCCTCAGAGTGTGCTTTTCTGTCTTTTGTTTTGTTTTGTTTTGTTGTTTTTTTGCAGGTGCTTTGTGCGGTCGTGGACAGGAAAGGGAAATCCTCGTGTCGCGGAGCAGTGAGGGAGGGTGAGTGTTGTCAGCCTGGTCATCCCTTACCTGAAGCGAAGGGAAGACACTCAGGTGTTTCCCTCAGAGGGTCCGAGGTGAGTCTGTCTGGGATAGAGGAGCAGCGTGGCAGGTGGGCGCTTGCAAGCACAGTGGTTCTTTTGTCCTTTTGTGTTCCCCGGTGGTGTGGATGATGCTGGCCGCTCCTTTCAAGCTTGGACCTAATTTGCAGGTCCAGAGGCAAGTGGAGTGCTGTTTTGAAAGGATAAAAGTAAAGCTGGGGTCGCTTATGTTGTTGAGGGATGGGTGCTACTGCTGGCAGCTGAATGTTTATCTTCTGCCTGTGTTTTTCTTTTGTTCAGGCTGAAATGCAGTGTGCAGTGCAGGATGTGTCAACCAGCTGCCTCTGCAGTGACTCTGGTGCGTGATGAGCAGAGGTAGCTGTTAATTTTGGGGGTGTGGTTGTCACTGAAGTTATTTTCCTACATCCAATAGCGTAAAATTCCAGTTTGCCTTTTAGAGGCGCTATAAGTGGGTAAAGAGAAGAGATGGAAGCATGTGCCACGTGGGGCAGGCAAGCGGCTGAGGTACAGGAGGGGATGAGAGTATGTGATTTTTTCCTGGGGGTGGAATGGAATTGATTGTTTTGGTGTATAGTCTGTTTTGCTCCTAGATCTTTCATTCATTGTAAATAAAAGTTTGAGCCAGTTCCAGTTAGGAATGTTCTAGTTACGACCCAGCAAGTATTGTCCTTTTAATGTTAAAAAAAAGTGCGGCAAAAGCATGGGTGCAGATCTGTTTCAGGTCTTGTGCATCATATTCGGTTGGAGATCACGTCTGTTTCCATCCTCACTCTTGCAGAAGTCATCTGGGCCGCATCAGGAGCTCTTGCTTGGGAATTGATTTCCTAAGTGTCTTCTTAGGGGGTTTTCAGTCCCCATCCTTCTGGTCTCTTGTCTTGAAGGCAGGCTTTTTAGGCCTCCGTCATCCCAGTTCTGGCAGTTGCTTCCAGTTGCATGTTGTGACATTTGAGTCTCTCCTGGGGTCTGGTGCAGAGCACCTGTTCTGACGTGCTGTTGCTGTAGGGCTTTCTTTTTGGGGGTCACTTTTTCTTGTGCCTTGTGTTGTGTGTTTTGTTTGTAGTGTTTGTGGCGTGCCTGTGTGTGTGTACGTGTTTGGTCTGGAGCTGTCCTGCCTGGCAGTTAGTGATGACAGGTAACGTGGCAGTGCATGGGTGTACTAATACATTGTCTGGACTGTTTTGGTAAAGATATCCAGTCTGCCTCTGGGCACGTACTGAAGGGCAGCTGGCACAGTCATCTCTGTGGTGTTTGGCAGACTGGAGGGGGGAGAGTTGAGCTGCTTGCGAGCAACTGCTCGCATAGCACTTGAACGGTGTGCTTGAGGAGGTCTGTCGAATCTTGAAAGCTTACAGATATGGGGTTTTGAATTTTTTATTTTTATTTCTTTCCTGTCCCCAGTAGAGCGTAAACCTTTGGAGGAACCTGTCACAGGAAAGAGCTCCTTCTGGAACTGTTCAGCACTCGGGAGGCAACTGGGTGACTGGCTTGATCTACTTCTGAGGTGCTGAGGCAAGGAGGCTGCTGTTTTGAAACGATAGTATTGTAAATGGGGTCCCTTTTGTGTTGTTGAGGGATGGGTGCTAATGCTGGCAGCTGAATGATTGATTCTCTTGTGCCTGTTTTCATTTGTTAAAGCTGAAACACAGTGTACGACACGGGACTTGACGACCAGAGCTGCTTTTGGCAAGGTGAGTGATGAACAGATATAGAAGGTAATTTAGGGGTGCAGTTGTCACTGCAGTTACTGAACTACACAAAGTACAGTAAAAATCCTGTTTATATTTCAGGGGTGTTGTAGCTGGCCTAAGAGAGCAGATGGAAGCATCTGCCTCGAGGGGAGGGGAGGGCAGGGCACGGAGGTAAGGCAGCAGATGAGAGTAACTGTCCCAGCTGTGCTGTGGCTTTGGATGCTGCTTCAGCCTATGCTTTTCTTTTTGTTTCACATTTGTCTCACACAGGCTGAGTGGGGCCAAGCTGCACTCTGAAGAGCAGCACGAGAAGGGCGGGCTGGTTGTGAGCTGGATCGGAGCAGAACTGCCAAGTAGCACGAGGTGAGTGCGAAGGGTATCCATCTTGCTTTACAGGTGCCATGGCAGGCTCTCTAGAGAAGTGGTTGAGGATTGGAGAAGAGGTTGCAGATGATCAAGGAGCGACACGTGCAGGGATGGCTTGAAAAGGGTATGGCTGCTTTCTCTTCTGTTTATCAGGTGTCCCAGGCAATGTGGGCTGTGGTGTTAGTCTTTAGAATCGGAACAAAGCAGGTGCTGAAATGCTGCGTCTGTTTGTTTTTTTGTGTTGGGGTTGCACCTTGGTGAGTGTAGGGATGGGTTTTAAGTGGGTGCAGCGGAGGGCCTGGCCCCAGTGTCCTGTAGTGTGTTTTGACCCATCAGCATAGCCTTTTGGTTCTCAGGTAGTGTCGCGTTAAAGGGGTGTAGCTGATTAACCGTTACGGGCCCGGTTGGATTCAGAGTACTGAACCAGTCGGACATTCACCAAAACTGGGGGTCCGTTCGGACATTCACCAAAAACGTAATAACCGCCTGGGGGTCCGCTCAGACATTCACCAAAAACGTATTAACCACCTGGGGGTCCGTTCAGACATTCACCAACAATGCATTAACCGTCTGGGGGTCTGGTTAGATTCAGAACACTGAACTATCACGGATAACCACCCTCACCCTAGTTGCATTAATGAGAGCTATCACAATGCAATCAAGTATGGTTTATTACAGCAACAGGTAATCAGGTTCTTTTGGATTGCCGGTGATAGTGACTATCTGCAAAAGCAAGCTAGTATGCATGAAATACACAGGTGTTATAGGTGTTACAGGTGTTACAGGTGCGCAGCCTAGAAATAAACGCGTTAAAAGGATCAAAGACTCTATAGAGATTTATAAGCAAATATTCAGATCTCACCCAAAGGCGTCCCAATGGGGGGGCAAGAGAGGCTCAGCCCGTCGACTGATCCCAGGAGTCAGGAGGTCCTAAGGATGTTGTATGTCCTCGGGATGGTATCTCCCCTGACGATGGTATCTTCCCTAACATCCCCTCTCTCTTGGGCCAATTTATATTATTTTCTATCTTTTAGGTGGAGCTTGAGTGGCTCTAGTCAAGCATATCTTAGTTATGATTGGTGTAAAGTTTTCCCGTCTCCGTTTAAAGTAATAGGCTCCGAGAAATTCAGAGCGCATGCTCAGTGAGGGGTGGTCGCACCTTGGAGGCGGGTAGCTTTTGGGATGGAGGTGTGTTTTGGTATTATAATGATATTATAATGAGCAAAAAGTACACTAGGGTACAGCATTTGTCAAAACATGACAGGTCTTTGGCTTAGGGTGGCAAAAAGTGCAGCTTTGTGCACAAGAACAATCGAGGCCCCACCTGATTACAGAGCCTAGCCGTGGTGTCTCCACTCCACTCTACGCTCCGTGGTGTTCCTTAGAGCTAGCACACCAAGTTTCCCCAGCGCGATAGCATCTAAGGTTGGGAGCCTAGGGAATGCTCAGATAATGCAGTTATGCCCTACCCTGAAAGCCTCTTCAATGCTGTACCTTTTCCTTAAAAGTATGAATGTTAGTTTTATTTTCCTAGTTACTTCAGGCATTTACACCACAGGTAGCTTACTGAAGTAAGTGATTTTGCCTGCAAGTGGAATGGATTTTTTTTTTTTTTTTTTTGGTGTGCAATCAGTTCTGTGTTGCCTTCAGGGGGCAGTGGCGACCTGGTTCAGGAACGGCACGGCGACCAACCCCAGGCCGCTCGGTCCATCGGCTCACAGACACCAATGTGGTGGATGGCAAATGGCATTTATTGTCGAGTCACATGGGCTTATATACCCGAGGCCCATAGCGTCACTTCCGCTTGCTTACATCACAGACCACACACTGCTGTCCGTCAAGGGAGGGGCTCCACCTTTCCGTACATTGCGACATCTTCCGGCCACCAGACCCTAACTACCCACAGTTCTGCTCCTAGATTTTTCTTTTTATGTAAATAAAAGATCGAGCTAATTCCAGATGGAAAAAAAAATCAGTTACTTTCTTGGTCAGTTTGTCCTTTTAATATTCAAAGCTGCAGCAAAAGCATGGGGATTTTTGTTTCTAGAAACACCCTAGCTCTCCTGTCTGCACTCTGCATGCTGTTGAGCTAAGCCATATAAATGAATAAAGAAACCACAGCTACTGCTCCTTTCTGATTTTTTTTTTTTTTTTTTTTTTTTGTGCTTTCCCCCTTGCACTTTCCCAGGTGATTGGCTTCAGGTTCCAGGTGGGACCTAGTGGTAACTGAGTTGCAGGTATTCCATGACAGAGCTCATTCTGCCTGGGCTGCTTTTTGGGGTAAGCGCTTTGTTTTTCCTTCAGTCAGTTGCAGGGTTCTTTAGGTGGGTCAGAGTCTATGGACTGATGCGTTTTCCAGTAGAAACCGGTACGCATATCTTTTTGAGTTGGTAACTGGTAGGATCTGTCACTGTAAAGCAATCTAGTAGTAGGTGCCTGTATTGCACGCAGCTCTTCCTCAGGTGAGTAGTTGTTATGGCAGTTTTACGGATGGTATGGTGATGTTACTTTGTGTGTTTGCTTTGTGGTTCTGGGTCCCTTCTGATTTTTGCCGAATTACGGGGCTTTCTGTGAGTCTTTGCCTGTATGTCAAATATTATCAAAGTTACAACCTTGCTGTTAAAGTGATGGAGCAGGGTTTAGTTGAAATGTATCATGGAAGCTCCCTGTGTGAGCATGTGTCTGAAAATGGCAGCAGTGGGCACGTAAGGGGTAGTCTGTTTCAAGTTTAGGGACAGTTTGTTATATTTCTGGAGCTTTTGCCTGTGTGTTTTCTGTCTGTCGAGTCTTTAGACCATAAAGCCTTCTAGGCTTTATGTCCTTGAATTTACGTATTAGAAGTACGTTTATGAGGGGTTGCCAGGTACGTTGTTTTTGGGAAACCGTGGGGTATGGTTCCTTGAGTGCATAAGTGCAGTAGTGCCAAGAGAGTGAGCAGGGCCACCTTCTTCATCTCTGCAGAATAAGTCTGTTCGGGCACACTTCTCAGGTAAATGTAGTGAGCAGATGAGGTAAAGGAGCTGGGAACAGAGAGGTATTGCACCGTAGCATGTTGCATCAGTAGTAGTCAGCGTTGCGGAGGAGGTGGGTGTCAGGGCTGGCGTGCTAGTGAATGCTGGTTCTCTGTTTTTGCAAGTGATGATGAACCTGTTTGACGTAATTCCATTTGAAAAAGTTCCAGTTACTGGCCTGGTCGTGTCGTCCTTTCAATGTTAAAAGCTGCAGCAAAAGCATGGGGATTGTTGCTTCTAGAAACACCACAGGTCACCTGTCTGCTCTCTGCATGTTTTTCAAGTAAAGCAGATCTTAAAAAAAACAAAAACAAAAAAAAAAAAAAAAACAAAACAAACAAACAAAGAAAGAAAATAATAAAAAACTGCTGCTGCTGCTCCTGCTTTCTTTCTACTTCCTTGTGCTTTGCCCCTCCCCTTTTCCAGGTGATTGGGTTTGGGTGCTGGGCGGGGCTGAATGCTATATGAGCCCCAGGCATGCTATCAGAGAGCTCCTTCTGCCTGGGCTGCTCCTTGGGGTAAGTGCTTTGTTTTTCCTTTAGTCAGTTGCAGGGTTCTCTAGGCAGGCTGGAGTTTATAGATTTCTAGAATTTTTAAGTGCTTGGAATTCACTTAGGAGAGGGATGTTTAATAGAGGTTTCTGGCTCACTGTTTTTTGGGATGGTGGGATACTCTTCTGTTTTTGAGCTGTATTTTAATCTCTAAATGTATAAACCAGCAGTAGGTAAACATTAGGAGGAACCGGTCAAAGGTAACAGCGCTTTCTGGAACCGTCAAGTTCTTGTTCGGCAACGTAGTGACTGGTTTGATCTACTTCACAGATGGAGAGGCAAGTGGACTGCTCTCTTTGAAATAATAAAATTGAAAACATAAAGTTTGTCAAAGATGGCAGTGCATGTTTGCAGTCTGTTTATTGCTTTTGCCAGTGGTAGATAACATTTATAAGGAATCGGTGAAAGGAAAGAGCGCCTTCTGGAACTGTGAAGCTCTGTGTTGGCAACTCGGTGACTGGCTGGACCTACTGTCCATCTCCAGAGGGAAGCGGACTGCTATTTTGAAATTAAAAAATACTAATAAAAATAAAAAAAATATGGTGCTGCTCTATGACGCCCGGAGGACTGCCACTCTGCATGGCAGTTAAAAAGAATGTGGTTTGGAGATGGAGAGCCACAGAGATGAAGCAGCTGGGAAGAGAGACACAAGTATTGCAGTAGGTAGGCTGTGGTTATGAGGTGCCTCAGGATGTGCTTTTTTTCTTGTTTCCGCCCTTCCCTCGTGCAGCCTTGGAGAGATGAAGTCCCCATGGTGTGGAGTGGTGCAAAAAGGTAAGAGGGTTGTCGGCCCGGTCAGTTTCCTTCACCAATGCTAAGGCAAGTCTTTGAAGAGAAACAGCCTGGTTGCTTGTGCTGCCCCCTGTTGAACTAAGCCAGACCAAAAACAGGGCTGCTGTTCCTCCTGCTCTCTTTGCCTCTTCTCATCTTGCAGAGGAATGGTCCAGCAATTCGGGTTAATAGGGGACAAGAGAACAAAGGGGTTTCAGAATAACTGCTAACTGTTATGACTATTGCATGGGGCACTATGCAAGTCTCTGACATCCAGCCAAGATGGACAAAGGAGAAGGACAAGGGAAAAGCCTGGGAGGAAGACTATGAGCCTTCAGTACGAGAGACCCGCAGAGGGACCACCAGAGACTGATAACACATGCGCCAGTGGGCGGGTTGGGATTCCAGGAACTAGTTATAATAACCCTGCCTTTTCTAGAAGTAGTAATGAATATGTATTAGCCCAGGAGCATAAAAACCAGCCGCCTGCTGTGACTTGTGTGCGTCTCGGTGGAGCAGAGACTCCCGGCGCACCCAGTGCTGTTTGCTTACCTCTATTCATTTAATAAATTGTAAACTTTGATTGTAATCCTATTTGGGACTTAGTCATTTATTACAACAGACAACCTTGTAAAATGCAGACAACCAGAATCCTTACAACAATTAAGTGGAAATCACGGTGTAAGAAACATTACCACCTCAAAGAGTAAAAGCCTCAAAAGAAATGTGACTTGTAACAGGCCAGCAGCTGTGTGTTTTCGGTGAAGCACCAGGTAGAGTATAAACCTGGATTGCACAGTTAATGGGGAAACGGGAGGGTCCTGGTCCTTGGGAGGGAAAAAAAAAAGTATATAAACTGTGTATGGAATCGGTAGGTGCCCTCCTGCTTGCGGGACACCCGCCATTGTAATCTCAAATACAAATGCTACTGTACTGAGATCCTCTCCTGAGCCTATGTTATTTCCCAAAGATTGATTCGCGGTTTTAAGGCTTCAGGGATAGGGCCCTAGGGTTGGGTTTCAGGGTAAGCGTTCTCAGGGTTTATGTTTAGGATTTTAAGGTTTTTAGTTTTAGGGTTGGAGTTTTAACGGTTAGGATTTTAGGGATTTGGGGGTTAGGGTTTTAAGGGTTTCAGGGTTAGCGTGTCAGGGTTTTGGAGTTTTTTGGGTTGTAGTGTTGATAGTTTTTTTAGGGTTAGGTTCTTAGGGTTTTATTTTTGGTCAGTTATTTACGGTTAGGGTTTTAAGATCTTCTTATTATTTTTTTTTTTCAGGTTAGGTTCTCCTGGGTTAGGGTTTTGAGCATCTTAATATTTTGGGTTGGGTTTGGGATTTGAGCGTCTTAATTTTGTGGGCTTGGGCGCTGTGAGCGTCTTAAGTGTTTGGGTTAGGGCTTTTAGGCATAGGTCTTCAGGGGTTTAGTTTGGGTCAGGTCTGTAGGGGTTTCGAGGATTTTTAGGGTTAGGGCTTGCGGCTTTTTTGTGTAAGGGCGGTAAGGGCTAGGGTTCCAGGGAGTGCTGTTAAATGGAGTTCTCGACAACTCGGCCTCTGATTGGCCGTGCCGGCTGTGCAGGGAATGCTGGTAGGTGTAGTTTTCCGTCACAAGGCTTCCGGTAGGCCGCGTTGATTGCCCAGAGCATGCCGGGAAATGTAGTTCTGGGACTCCGGACTTCCGGGAGGCCATGTTGAGCGCCCAGAGCATACCGGGAAATGCAGTTCTCGGGGACTAGGGCTGGGGCTAGGGTTAGAGTTTAGGGTGAGGGTTGGGGTTAGGGTTAGGGGTTAGGGTTAGGGCTAGTGAATGCTGGTTCTCTGTGTTTGCAGATGACGGTGAGCGTGTTTAAACTAATTCCAGTTGAAGAAGTTTCAGTTACTTGCTTGGTGACGTTATCCGTTCAACATTAAAAGCTGCAGCAAAAGCAAAAGGGGAGTTTTGCTTCTAGAAACACCACAGGTCTCTTGTCTGCTCTCGGAATGTTTTTGAGATAAACCAGATCTTAAAAAAAAAGGAAAAAAAAAAACCACAGCTGCTTCTTTTGCTCTCTTCCTACTTCCTTGTGCTTTGCCCCTCCCCTTTCCCAGGTGATTGGGTTTGGGTGCTGGGCGGGGCTGAATGCTATATGAGCCCCAGGCATGCTAGCAGAGAGCTCCTTCTGCTTGGGCTGCTCTTTGGGGTAAGTGCTTTGGTTTTCCTTCAGTCAGTTGCAGGGTTCTCTAGGCAGACTGGAGCCTATGGATTTCTGGATTTTAAGTGCTTGGAATTCACTCAGTAGCGGGATGTTTAGTAGGGGCTGCTGGCTCACTGTTTTTTTGGGATGGTGGGATACTCTTCTGTTTTTGAGCTATATTTTAATCTCTAGATGTATAAACCCACTTGTGTAACTCTCCAGAGGACTAAAACCAGCTTGATTGAATGCTACATATGGCTTGGCAGCGTAGATGCAGCATTACCAAGAGACTGAGCAGAGTTGTATCAGAGTCACCTCTTTCATCTGCAAAGGGTAAGTTTGATTACCCCTGCCGAGGCTTGTGTGTGTGCATGTCTTTTTGGCATTTGTGGAGCTCGGTTGTTTTTCTTTGTGTGTGTGCATGTTCTTTTTTTTTTTTTTTTGAGGGTCAAACAGTGTGTTTGCTGAGTGTGGTTAGAATGAGGAGGTGGGGAGCTGCTCAGGACTGGAAGGTTTGGTTTCTAGGAGTATGCGGCATCCTTCCTGTGCGACGTGACTAATTGTTGGGCTGGAACGTTCCAGCTTTCGTGTGTCTTAAGCAATGTAGCTTGTGTAGTGTGTGTTGTGTGGCCTGGGCAGAGTTTGCTGTGGTGCAGTGGGCGAAGAATCTGAGTTAGAGCTGGTGAGCAGCTGAAGTACCAGAGCTGGGAAGAGAGAGGTCTTGGAGCAGGTACGCTGTGGCTGTGAGGTGCCTCAGAGTGTGCTTTTCTGTCTTTTGTTTTGTTTTGTTTTGTTGTTTTTTTGCAGGTGCTTTGTGCGGTCGTGGACAGGAAAGGGAAATCCTCGTGTCGCGGAGCAGTGAGGGAGGGTGAGTGTTGTCAGCCTGGTCATCCCTTACCTGAAGCGAAGGGAAGACACTCAGGTGTTTCCCTCAGAGGGTCCGAGGTGAGTCTGTCTGGGATAGAGGAGCAGCGTGGCAGGTGGGCGCTTGCAAGCACAGTGGTTCTTTTGTCCTTTTGTGTTCCCCGGTGGTGTGGATGATGCTGGCCGCTCCTTTCAAGCTTGGACCTAATTTGCAGGTCCAGAGGCAAGTGGAGTGCTGTTTTGAAAGGATAAAAGTAAAGCTGGGGTCGCTTATGTTGTTGAGGGATGGGTGCTACTGCTGGCAGCTGAATGTTTATCTTCTGCCTGTGTTTTTCTTTTGTTCAGGCTGAAATGCAGTGTGCAGTGCAGGATGTGTCAACCAGCTGCCTCTGCAGTGACTCTGGTGCGTGATGAGCAGAGGTAGCTGTTAATTTTGGGGGTGTGGTTGTCACTGAAGTTATTTTCCTACATCCAATAGCGTAAAATTCCAGTTTGCCTTTTAGAGGCG
Organism: Anas platyrhynchos; assembly: GCF_047663525.1. NCBI lineage: Eukaryota > Metazoa > Chordata > Aves > Anseriformes > Anatidae > Anas > Anas platyrhynchos. The sequence continues at coordinate 39,963,179 of NC_092594.1, forward strand.
CTATAAGTGGGTAAAGAGAAGAGATGGAAGCATGTGCCACGTGGGGCAGGCAAGCGGCTGAGGTACAGGAGGGGATGAGAGTATGTGATTTTTTCCTGGGGGTGGAATGGAATTGATTGTTTTGGTGTATAGTCTGTTTTGCTCCTAGATCTTTCATTCATTGTAAATAAAAGTTTGAGCCAGTTCCAGTTAGGAATGTTCTAGTTACGACCCAGCAAGTATTGTCCTTTTAATGTTAAAAAAAAGTGCGGCAAAAGCATGGGTGCAGATCTGTTTCAGGTCTTGTGCATCATATTCGGTTGGAGATCACGTCTGTTTCCATCCTCACTCTTGCAGAAGTCATCTGGGCCGCATCAGGAGCTCTTGCTTGGGAATTGATTTCCTAAGTGTCTTCTTAGGGGGTTTTCAGTCCCCATCCTTCTGGTCTCTTGTCTTGAAGGCAGGCTTTTTAGGCCTCCGTCATCCCAGTTCTGGCAGTTGCTTCCAGTTGCATGTTGTGACATTTGAGTCTCTCCTGGGGTCTGGTGCAGAGCACCTGTTCTGACGTGCTGTTGCTGTAGGGCTTTCTTTTTGGGGGTCACTTTTTCTTGTGCCTTGTGTTGTGTGTTTTGTTTGTAGTGTTTGTGGCGTGCCTGTGTGTGTGTACGTGTTTGGTCTGGAGCTGTCCTGCCTGGCAGTTAGTGATGACAGGTAACGTGGCAGTGCATGGGTGTACTAATACATTGTCTGGACTGTTTTGGTAAAGATATCCAGTCTGCCTCTGGGCACGTACTGAAGGGCAGCTGGCACAGTCATCTCTGTGGTGTTTGGCAGACTGGAGGGGGGAGAGTTGAGCTGCTTGCGAGCAACTGCTCGCATAGCACTTGAACGGTGTGCTTGAGGAGGTCTGTCGAATCTTGAAAGCTTACAGATATGGGGTTTTGAATTTTTTATTTTTATTTCTTTCCTGTCCCCAGTAGAGCGTAAACCTTTGGAGGAACCTGTCACAGGAAAGAGCTCCTTCTGGAACTGTTCAGCACTCGGGAGGCAACTGGGTGACTGGCTTGATCTACTTCTGAGGTGCTGAGGCAAGGAGGCTGCTGTTTTGAAACGATAGTATTGTAAATGGGGTCCCTTTTGTGTTGTTGAGGGATGGGTGCTAATGCTGGCAGCTGAATGATTGATTCTCTTGTGCCTGTTTTCATTTGTTAAAGCTGAAACACAGTGTACGACACGGGACTTGACGACCAGAGCTGCTTTTGGCAAGGTGAGTGATGAACAGATATAGAAGGTAATTTAGGGGTGCAGTTGTCACTGCAGTTACTGAACTACACAAAGTACAGTAAAAATCCTGTTTATATTTCAGGGGTGTTGTAGCTGGCCTAAGAGAGCAGATGGAAGCATCTGCCTCGAGGGGAGGGGAGGGCAGGGCACGGAGGTAAGGCAGCAGATGAGAGTAACTGTCCCAGCTGTGCTGTGGCTTTGGATGCTGCTTCAGCCTATGCTTTTCTTTTTGTTTCACATTTGTCTCACACAGGCTGAGTGGGGCCAAGCTGCACTCTGAAGAGCAGCACGAGAAGGGCGGGCTGGTTGTGAGCTGGATCGGAGCAGAACTGCCAAGTAGCACGAGGTGAGTGCGAAGGGTATCCATCTTGCTTTACAGGTGCCATGGCAGGCTCTCTAGAGAAGTGGTTGAGGATTGGAGAAGAGGTTGCAGATGATCAAGGAGCGACACGTGCAGGGATGGCTTGAAAAGGGTATGGCTGCTTTCTCTTCTGTTTATCAGGTGTCCCAGGCAATGTGGGCTGTGGTGTTAGTCTTTAGAATCGGAACAAAGCAGGTGCTGAAATGCTGCGTCTGTTTGTTTTTTTGTGTTGGGGTTGCACCTTGGTGAGTGTAGGGATGGGTTTTAAGTGGGTGCAGCGGAGGGCCTGGCCCCAGTGTCCTGTAGTGTGTTTTGACCCATCAGCATAGCCTTTTGGTTCTCAGGTAGTGTCGCGTTAAAGGGGTGTAGCTGATTAACCGTTACGGGCCCGGTTGGATTCAGAGTACTGAACCAGTCGGACATTCACCAAAACTGGGGGTCCGTTCGGACATTCACCAAAAACGTAATAACCGCCTGGGGGTCCGCTCAGACATTCACCAAAAACGTATTAACCACCTGGGGGTCCGTTCAGACATTCACCAACAATGCATTAACCGTCTGGGGGTCTGGTTAGATTCAGAACACTGAACTATCACGGATAACCACCCTCACCCTAGTTGCATTAATGAGAGCTATCACAATGCAATCAAGTATGGTTTATTACAGCAACAGGTAATCAGGTTCTTTTGGATTGCCGGTGATAGTGACTATCTGCAAAAGCAAGCTAGTATGCATGAAATACACAGGTGTTATAGGTGTTACAGGTGTTACAGGTGCGCAGCCTAGAAATAAACGCGTTAAAAGGATCAAAGACTCTATAGAGATTTATAAGCAAATATTCAGATCTCACCCAAAGGCGTCCCAATGGGGGGGCAAGAGAGGCTCAGCCCGTCGACTGATCCCAGGAGTCAGGAGGTCCTAAGGATGTTGTATGTCCTCGGGATGGTATCTCCCCTGACGATGGTATCTTCCCTAACATCCCCTCTCTCTTGGGCCAATTTATATTATTTTCTATCTTTTAGGTGGAGCTTGAGTGGCTCTAGTCAAGCATATCTTAGTTATGATTGGTGTAAAGTTTTCCCGTCTCCGTTTAAAGTAATAGGCTCCGAGAAATTCAGAGCGCATGCTCAGTGAGGGGTGGTCGCACCTTGGAGGCGGGTAGCTTTTGGGATGGAGGTGTGTTTTGGTATTATAATGATATTATAATGAGCAAAAAGTACACTAGGGTACAGCATTTGTCAAAACATGACAGGTCTTTGGCTTAGGGTGGCAAAAAGTGCAGCTTTGTGCACAAGAACAATCGAGGCCCCACCTGATTACAGAGCCTAGCCGTGGTGTCTCCACTCCACTCTACGCTCCGTGGTGTTCCTTAGAGCTAGCACACCAAGTTTCCCCAGCGCGATAGCATCTAAGGTTGGGAGCCTAGGGAATGCTCAGATAATGCAGTTATGCCCTACCCTGAAAGCCTCTTCAATGCTGTACCTTTTCCTTAAAAGTATGAATGTTAGTTTTATTTTCCTAGTTACTTCAGGCATTTACACCACAGGTAGCTTACTGAAGTAAGTGATTTTGCCTGCAAGTGGAATGGATTTTTTTTTTTTTTTTTTTGGTGTGCAATCAGTTCTGTGTTGCCTTCAGGGGGCAGTGGCGACCTGGTTCAGGAACGGCACGGCGACCAACCCCAGGCCGCTCGGTCCATCGGCTCACAGACACCAATGTGGTGGATGGCAAATGGCATTTATTGTCGAGTCACATGGGCTTATATACCCGAGGCCCATAGCGTCACTTCCGCTTGCTTACATCACAGACCACACACTGCTGTCCGTCAAGGGAGGGGCTCCACCTTTCCGTACATTGCGACATCTTCCGGCCACCAGACCCTAACTACCCACAGTTCTGCTCCTAGATTTTTCTTTTTATGTAAATAAAAGATCGAGCTAATTCCAGATGGAAAAAAAAATCAGTTACTTTCTTGGTCAGTTTGTCCTTTTAATATTCAAAGCTGCAGCAAAAGCATGGGGATTTTTGTTTCTAGAAACACCCTAGCTCTCCTGTCTGCACTCTGCATGCTGTTGAGCTAAGCCATATAAATGAATAAAGAAACCACAGCTACTGCTCCTTTCTGATTTTTTTTTTTTTTTTTTTTTTTTGTGCTTTCCCCCTTGCACTTTCCCAGGTGATTGGCTTCAGGTTCCAGGTGGGACCTAGTGGTAACTGAGTTGCAGGTATTCCATGACAGAGCTCATTCTGCCTGGGCTGCTTTTTGGGGTAAGCGCTTTGTTTTTCCTTCAGTCAGTTGCAGGGTTCTTTAGGTGGGTCAGAGTCTATGGACTGATGCGTTTTCCAGTAGAAACCGGTACGCATATCTTTTTGAGTTGGTAACTGGTAGGATCTGTCACTGTAAAGCAATCTAGTAGTAGGTGCCTGTATTGCACGCAGCTCTTCCTCAGGTGAGTAGTTGTTATGGCAGTTTTACGGATGGTATGGTGATGTTACTTTGTGTGTTTGCTTTGTGGTTCTGGGTCCCTTCTGATTTTTGCCGAATTACGGGGCTTTCTGTGAGTCTTTGCCTGTATGTCAAATATTATCAAAGTTACAACCTTGCTGTTAAAGTGATGGAGCAGGGTTTAGTTGAAATGTATCATGGAAGCTCCCTGTGTGAGCATGTGTCTGAAAATGGCAGCAGTGGGCACGTAAGGGGTAGTCTGTTTCAAGTTTAGGGACAGTTTGTTATATTTCTGGAGCTTTTGCCTGTGTGTTTTCTGTCTGTCGAGTCTTTAGACCATAAAGCCTTCTAGGCTTTATGTCCTTGAATTTACGTATTAGAAGTACGTTTATGAGGGGTTGCCAGGTACGTTGTTTTTGGGAAACCGTGGGGTATGGTTCCTTGAGTGCATAAGTGCAGTAGTGCCAAGAGAGTGAGCAGGGCCACCTTCTTCATCTCTGCAGAATAAGTCTGTTCGGGCACACTTCTCAGGTAAATGTAGTGAGCAGATGAGGTAAAGGAGCTGGGAACAGAGAGGTATTGCACCGTAGCATGTTGCATCAGTAGTAGTCAGCGTTGCGGAGGAGGTGGGTGTCGGGGCTGGCGTGCTAGTGAATGCTGGTTCTCTGTTTTTGCAAGTGATGATGAACCTGTTTGACGTAATTCCATTTGAAAAAGTTCCAGTTACTGGCCTGGTCGTGTCGTCCTTTCAATGTTAAAAGCTGCAGCAAAAGCATGGGGATTGTTGCTTCTAGAAACACCACAGGTCACCTGTCTGCTCTCTGCATGTTTTTCAAGTAAAGCAGATCTTAAAAAAAACAAAAACAAAAAAAAAAAACAAAACAAACAAACAAAGAAAGAAAATAATAAAAAACTGCTGCTGCTGCTCCTGCTTTCTTTCTACTTCCTTGTGCTTTGCCCCTCCCCTTTTCCAGGTGATTGGGTTTGGGTGCTGGGCGGGGCTGAATGCTATATGAGCCCCAGGCATGCTATCAGAGAGCTCCTTCTGCCTGGGCTGCTCCTTGGGGTAAGTGCTTTGTTTTTCCTTTAGTCAGTTGCAGGGTTCTCTAGGCAGGCTGGAGTTTATAGATTTCTAGAATTTTTAAGTGCTTGGAATTCACTTAGGAGAGGGATGTTTAATAGAGGTTTCTGGCTCACTGTTTTTTGGGATGGTGGGATACTCTTCTGTTTTTGAGCTGTATTTTAATCTCTAAATGTATAAACCAGCAGTAGGTAAACATTAGGAGGAACCGGTCAAAGGTAACAGCGCTTTCTGGAACCGTCAAGTTCTTGTTCGGCAACGTAGTGACTGGTTTGATCTACTTCACAGATGGAGAGGCAAGTGGACTGCTCTCTTTGAAATAATAAAATTGAAAACATAAAGTTTGTCAAAGATGGCAGTGCATGTTTGCAGTCTGTTTATTGCTTTTGCCAGTGGTAGATAACATTTATAAGGAATCGGTGAAAGGAAAGAGCGCCTTCTGGAACTGTGAAGCTCTGTGTTGGCAACTCGGTGACTGGCTGGACCTACTGTCCATCTCCAGAGGGAAGCGGACTGCTATTTTGAAATTAAAAAATACTAATAAAAATAAAAAAAATATGGTGCTGCTCTATGACGCCCGGAGGACTGCCACTCTGCATGGCAGTTAAAAAGAATGTGGTTTGGAGATGGAGAGCCACAGAGATGAAGCAGCTGGGAAGAGAGACACAAGTATTGCAGTAGGTAGGCTGTGGTTATGAGGTGCCTCAGGATGTGCTTTTTTTCTTGTTTCCGCCCTTCCCTCGTGCAGCCTTGGAGAGATGAAGTCCCCATGGTGTGGAGTGGTGCAAAAAGGTAAGAGGGTTGTCGGCCCGGTCAGTTTCCTTCACCAATGCTAAGGCAAGTCTTTGAAGAGAAACAGCCTGGTTGCTTGTGCTGCCCCCTGTTGAACTAAGCCAGACCAAAAACAGGGCTGCTGTTCCTCCTGCTCTCTTTGCCTCTTCTCATCTTGCAGAGGAATGGTCCAGCAATTCGGGTTAATAGGGGACAAGAGAACAAAGGGGTTTCAGAATAACTGCTAACTGTTATGACTATTGCATGGGGCACTATGCAAGTCTCTGACATCCAGCCAAGATGGACAAAGGAGAAGGACAAGGGAAAAGCCTGGGAGGAAGACTATGAGCCTTCAGTACGAGAGACCCGCAGAGGGACCACCAGAGACTGATAACACATGCGCCAGTGGGCGGGTTGGGATTCCAGGAACTAGTTATAATAACCCTGCCTTTTCTAGAAGTAGTAATGAATATGTATTAGCCCAGGAGCATAAAAACCAGCCGCCTGCTGTGACTTGTGTGCGTCTCGGTGGAGCAGAGACTCCCGGCGCACCCAGTGCTGTTTGCTTACCTCTATTCATTTAATAAATTGTAAACTTTGATTGTAATCCTATTTGGGACTTAGTCATTTATTACAACAGACAACCTTGTAAAATGCAGACAACCAGAATCCTTACAACAATTAAGTGGAAATCACGGTGTAAGAAACATTACCACCTCAAAGAGTAAAAGCCTCAAAAGAAATGTGACTTGTAACAGGCCAGCAGCTGTGTGTTTTCGGTGAAGCACCAGGTAGAGTATAAACCTGGATTGCACAGTTAATGGGGAAACGGGAGGGTCCTGGTCCTTGGGAGGGAAAAAAAAAAGTATATAAACTGTGTATGGAATCGGTAGGTGCCCTCCTGCTTGCGGGACACCCGCCATTGTAATCTCAAATACAAATGCTACTGTACTGAGATCCTCTCCTGAGCCTATGTTATTTCCCAAAGATTGATTCGCGGTTTTAAGGCTTCAGGGATAGGGCCCTAGGGTTGGGTTTCAGGGTAAGCGTTCTCAGGGTTTATGTTTAGGATTTTAAGGTTTTTAGTTTTAGGGTTGGAGTTTTAACGGTTAGGATTTTAGGGATTTGAGGGTTAGGGTTTTAAGGGTTTCAGGGTTAGCGTGTCAGGGTTTTGGAGTTTTTTGGGTTGTAGTGTTGATAGTTTTTTTAGGGTTAGGTTCTTAGGGTTTTATTTTTGGTCAGTTATTTACGGTTAGGGTTTTAAGATCTTCTTATTATTTTTTTTTTTCAGGTTAGGTTCTCCTGGGTTAGGGTTTTGAGCATCTTAATATTTTGGGTTGGGTTTGGGATTTGAGCGTCTTAATTTTGTGGGCTTGGGCGCTGTGAGCGTCTTAAGTGTTTGGGTTAGGGCTTTTAGGCATAGGTCTTCAGGGGTTTAGTTTGGGTCAGGTCTGTAGGGGTTTCGAGGATTTTTAGGGTTAGGGCTTGCGGCTTTTTTGTGTAAGGGCGGTAAGGGCTAGGGTTCCAGGGAGTGCTGTTAAATGCAGTTCTCGACAACTCGGCCTCTGATTGGCCGTGCCGGCTGTGCAGGGAATGCTGGTAGGTGTAGTTTTCCGTCACAAGGCTTCCGGTAGGCCGCGTTGATTGCCCAGAGCATGCCGGGAAATGTAGTTCTGGGACTCCGGACTTCCGGGAGGCCATGTTGAGCGCCCAGAGCATACCGGGAAATGCAGTTCTCGGGGACTAGGGCTGGGGCTAGGGTTAGAGTTTAGGGTGAGGGTTGGGGTTAGGGTTAGGGGTTAGGGTTAGGGCTAGTGAATGCTGGTTCTCTGTGTTTGCAGATGACGGTGAGCGTGTTTAAACTAATTCCAGTTGAAGAAGTTTCAGTTACTTGCTTGGTGACGTTATCCGTTCAACATTAAAAGCTGCAGCAAAAGCAAAAGGGGAGTTTTGCTTCTAGAAACACCACAGGTCTCTTGTCTGCTCTCGGAATGTTTTTGAGATAAACCAGATCTTAAAAAAAAAGGAAAAAAAAAAACCACAGCTGCTTCTTTTGCTCTCTTCCTACTTCCTTGTGCTTTGCCCCTCCCCTTTCCCAGGTGATTGGGTTTGGGTGCTGGGCGGGGCTGAATGCTATATGAGCCCCAGGCATGCTAGCAGAGAGCTCCTTCTGCTTGGGCTGCTCTTTGGGGTAAGTGCTTTGGTTTTCCTTCAGTCAGTTGCAGGGTTCTCTAGGCAGACTGGAGCCTATGGATTTCTGGATTTTAAGTGCTTGGAATTCACTCAGTAGCGGGATGTTTAGTAGGGGCTGCTGGCTCACTGTTTTTTTGGGATGGTGGGATACTCTTCTGTTTTTGAGCTATATTTTAATCTCTAGATGTATAAACCCACTTGTGTAACTCTCCAGAGGACTAAAACCAGCTTGATTGAATGCTACATATGGCTTGGCAGCGTAGATGCAGCATTACCAAGAGACTGAGCAGAGTTGTATCAGAGTCACCTCTTTCATCTGCAAAGGGTAAGTTTGATTACCCCTGCCGAGGCTTGTGTGTGTGCATGTCTTTTTGGCATTTGTGGAGCTCGGTTGTTTTTCTTTGTGTGTGTGCATGTTCTTTTTTTTTTTTTTTTGAGGGTCAAACAGTGTGTTTGCTGAGTGTGGTTAGAATGAGGAGGTGGGGAGCTGCTCAGGACTGGAAGGTTTGGTTTCTAGGAGTATGCGGCATCCTTCCTGTGCGACGTGACTAATTGTTGGGCTGGAACGTTCCAGCTTTCGTGTGTCTTAAGCAATGTAGCTTGTGTAGTGTGTGTTGTGTGGCCTGGGCAGAGTTTGCTGTGGTGCAGTGGGCGAAGAATCTGAGTTAGAGCTGGTGAGCAGCTGAAGTACCAGAGCTGGGAAGAGAGAGGTCTTGGAGCAGGTACGCTGTGGCTGTGAGGTGCCTCAGAGTGTGCTTTTCTGTCTTTTGTTTTGTTTTGTTTTGTTGTTTTTTTGCAGGTGCTTTGTGCGGTCGTGGACAGGAAAGGGAAATCCTCGTGTCGCGGAGCAGTGAGGGAGGGTGAGTGTTGTCAGCCTGGTCATCCCTTACCTGAAGCGAAGGGAAGACACTCAGGTGTTTCCCTCAGAGGGTCCGAGGTGAGTCTGTCTGGGATAGAGGAGCAGCGTGGCAGGTGGGCGCTTGCAAGCACAGTGGTTCTTTTGTCCTTTTGTGTTCCCCGGTGGTGTGGATGATGCTGGCCGCTCCTTTCAAGCTTGGACCTAATTTGCAGGTCCAGAGGCAAGTGGAGTGCTGTTTTGAAAGGATAAAAGTAAAGCTGGGGTCGCTTATGTTGTTGAGGGATGGGTGCTACTGCTGGCAGCTGAATGTTTATCTTCTGCCTGTGTTTTTCTTTTGTTCAGGCTGAAATGCAGTGTGCAGTGCAGGATGTGTCAACCAGCTGCCTCTGCAGTGACTCTGGTGCGTGATGAGCAGAGGTAGCTGTTAATTTTGGGGGTGTGGTTGTCACTGAAGTTATTTTCCTACATCCAATAGCGTAAAATTCCAGTTTGCCTTTTAGAGGCGCTATAAGTGGGTAAAGAGAAGAGATGGAAGCATGTGCCACGTGGGGCAGGCAAGCGGCTGAGGTACAGGAGGGGATGAGAGTATGTGATTTTTTCCTGGGGGTGGAATGGAATTGATTGTTTTGGTGTATAGTCTGTTTTGCTCCTAGATCTTTCATTCATTGTAAATAAAAGTTTGAGCCAGTTCCAGTTAGGAATGTTCTAGTTACGACCCAGCAAGTATTGTCCTTTTAATGTTAAAAAAAAGTGCGGCAAAAGCATGGGTGCAGATCTGTTTCAGGTCTTGTGCATCATATTCGGTTGGAGATCACGTCTGTTTCCATCCTCACTCTTGCAGAAGTCATCTGGGCCGCATCAGGAGCTCTTGCTTGGGAATTGATTTCCTAAGTGTCTTCTTAGGGGGTTTTCAGTCCCCATCCTTCTGGTCTCTTGTCTTGAAGGCAGGCTTTTTAGGCCTCCGTCATCCCAGTTCTGGCAGTTGCTTCCAGTTGCATGTTGTGACATTTGAGTCTCTCCTGGGGTCTGGTGCAGAGCACCTGTTCTGACGTGCTGTTGCTGTAGGGCTTTCTTTTTGGGGGTCACTTTTTCTTGTGCCTTGTGTTGTGTGTTTTGTTTGTAGTGTTTGTGGCGTGCCTGTGTGTGTGTACGTGTTTGGTCTGGAGCTGTCCTGCCTGGCAGTTAGTGATGACAGGTAACGTGGCAGTGCATGGGTGTACTAATACATTGTCTGGACTGTTTTGGTAAAGATATCCAGTCTGCCTCTGGGCACGTACTGAAGGGCAGCTGGCACAGTCATCTCTGTGGTGTTTGGCAGACTGGAGGGGGGAGAGTTGAGCTGCTTGCGAGCAACTGCTCGCATAGCACTTGAACGGTGTGCTTGAGGAGGTCTGTCGAATCTTGAAAGCTTACAGATATGGGGTTTTGAATTTTTTATTTTTATTTCTTTCCTGTCCCCAGTAGAGCGTAAACCTTTGGAGGAACCTGTCACAGGAAAGAGCTCCTTCTGGAACTGTTCAGCACTCGGGAGGCAACTGGGTGACTGGCTTGATCTACTTCTGAGGTGCTGAGGCAAGGAGGCTGCTGTTTTGAAACGATAGTATTGTAAATGGGGTCCCTTTTGTGTTGTTGAGGGATGGGTGCTAATGCTGGCAGCTGAATGATTGATTCTCTTGTGCCTGTTTTCATTTGTTAAAGCTGAAACACAGTGTACGACACGGGACTTGACGACCAGAGCTGCTTTTGGCAAGGTGAGTGATGAACAGATATAGAAGGTAATTTAGGGGTGCAGTTGTCACTGCAGTTACTGAACTACACAAAGTACAGTAAAAATCCTGTTTATATTTCAGGGGTGTTGTAGCTGGCCTAAGAGAGCAGATGGAAGCATCTGCCTCGAGGGGAGGGGAGGGCAGGGCACGGAGGTAAGGCAGCAGATGAGAGTAACTGTCCCAGCTGTGCTGTGGCTTTGGATGCTGCTTCAGCCTATGCTTTTCTTTTTGTTTCACATTTGTCTCACACAGGCTGAGTGGGGCCAAGCTGCACTCTGAAGAGCAGCACGAGAAGGGCGGGCTGGTTGTGAGCTGGATCGGAGCAGAACTGCCAAGTAGCACGAGGTGAGTGCGAAGGGTATCCATCTTGCTTTACAGGTGCCATGGCAGGCTCTCTAGAGAAGTGGTTGAGGATTGGAGAAGAGGTTGCAGATGATCAAGGAGCGACACGTGCAGGGATGGCTTGAAAAGGGTATGGCTGCTTTCTCTTCTGTTTATCAGGTGTCCCAGGCAATGTGGGCTGTGGTGTTAGTCTTTAGAATCGGAACAAAGCAGGTGCTGAAATGCTGCGTCTGTTTGTTTTTTTGTGTTGGGGTTGCACCTTGGTGAGTGTAGGGATGGGTTTTAAGTGGGTGCAGCGGAGGGCCTGGCCCCAGTGTCCTGTAGTGTGTTTTGACCCATCAGCATAGCCTTTTGGTTCTCAGGTAGTGTCGCGTTAAAGGGGTGTAGCTGATTAACCGTTACGGGCCCGGTTGGATTCAGAGTACTGAACCAGTCGGACATTCACCAAAACTGGGGGTCCGTTCGGACATTCACCAAAAACGTAATAACCGCCTGGGGGTCCGCTCAGACATTCACCAAAAACGTATTAACCACCTGGGGGTCCGTTCAGACATTCACCAACAATGCATTAACCGTCTGGGGGTCTGGTTAGATTCAGAACACTGAACTATCACGGATAACCACCCTCACCCTAGTTGCATTAATGAGAGCTATCACAATGCAATCAAGTATGGTTTATTACAGCAACAGGTAATCAGGTTCTTTTGGATTGCCGGTGATAGTGACTATCTGCAAAAGCAAGCTAGTATGCATGAAATACACAGGTGTTATAGGTGTTACAGGTGTTACAGGTGCGCAGCCTAGAAATAAACGCGTTAAAAGGATCAAAGACTCTATGGAGATTTATAAGCAAATATTCAGATCTCACCCAAAGGCGTCCCAATGGGGGGGCAAGAGAGGCTCAGCCCGTCGACTGATCCCAGGAGTCAGGAGGTCCTAAGGATGTTGTATGTCCTCGGGATGGTATCTCCCCTGACGATGGTATCTTCCCTAACATCCCCTCTCTCTTGGGCCAATTTATATTATTTTCTATCTTTTAGGTGGAGCTTGAGTGGCTCTAGTCAAGCATATCTTAGTTATGATTGGTGTAAAGTTTTCCCGTCTCCGTTTAAAGTAATAGGCTCCGAGAAATTCAGAGCGCATGCTCAGTGAGGGGTGGTCGCACCTTGGAGGCGGGTAGCTTTTGGGATGGAGGTGTGTTTTGGTATTATAATGATATTATAATGAGCAAAAAGTACACTAGGGTACAGCATTTGTCAAAACATGACAGGTCTTTGGCTTAGGGTGGCAAAAAGTGCAGCTTTGTGCACAAGAACAATCGAGGCCCCACCTGATTACAGAGCCTAGCCGTGGTGTCTCCACTCCACTCTACGCTCCGTGGTGTTCCTTAGAGCTAGCACACCAAGTTTCCCCAGCGCGATAGCATCTAAGGTTGGGAGCCTAGGGAATGCTCAGATAATGCAGTTATGCCCTACCCTGAAAGCCTCTTCAATGCTGTACCTTTTCCTTAAAAGTATGAATGTTAGTTTTATTTTCCTAGTTACTTCAGGCATTTACACCACAGGTAGCTTACTGAAGTAAGTGATTTTGCCTGCAAGTGGAATGGATTTTTTTTTTTTTTTTTTTGGTGTGCAATCAGTTCTGTGTTGCCTTCAGGGGGCAGTGGCGACCTGGTTCAGGAACGGCACGGCGACCAACCCCAGGCCGCTCGGTCCATCGGCTCACAGACACCAATGTGGTGGATGGCAAATGGCATTTATTGTCGAGTCACATGGGCTTATATACCCGAGGCCCATAGCGTCACTTCCGCTTGCTTACATCACAGACCACACACTGCTGTCCGTCAAGGGAGGGGCTCCACCTTTCCGTACATTGCGACATCTTCCGGCCACCAGACCCTAACTACCCACAGTTCTGCTCCTAGATTTTTCTTTTTATGTAAATAAAAGATCGAGCTAATTCCAGATGGAAAAAAAAATCAGTTACTTTCTTGGTCAGTTTGTCCTTTTAATATTCAAAGCTGCAGCAAAAGCATGGGGATTTTCTAGAAACACCCTAGCTCTCCTGTCTGCACTCTGCATGCTGTTGAGCTAAGCCATATAAATGAATAAAGAAACCACAGCTACTGCTCCTTTCTGATTTTTTTTTTTTTTTTTTTTTTTGTGCTTTCCCCCTTGCACTTTCCCAGGTGATTGGCTTCAGGTTCCAGGTGGGACCTAGTGGTAACTGAGTTGCAGGTATTCCATGACAGAGCTCATTCTGCCTGGGCTGCTTTTTGGGGTAAGCGCTTTGTTTTTCCTTCAGTCAGTTGCAGGGTTCTTTAGGTGGGTCAGAGTCTATGGACTGATGCGTTTTCCAGTAGAAACCGGTACGCATATCTTTTTGAGTTGGTAACTGGTAGGATCTGTCACTGTAAAGCAATCTAGTAGTAGGTGCCTGTATTGCACGCAGCTCTTCCTCAGGTGAGTAGTTGTTATGGCAGTTTTACGGATGGTATGGTGATGTTACTTTGTGTGTTTGCTTTGTGGTTCTGGGTCCCTTCTGATTTTTGCCGAATTACGGGGCTTTCTGTGAGTCTTTGCCTGTATGTCAAATATTATCAAAGTTACAACCTTGCTGTTAAAGTGATGGAGCAGGGTTTAGTTGAAATGTATCATGGAAGCTCCCTGTGTGAGCATGTGTCTGAAAATGGCAGCAGTGGGCACGTAAGGGGTAGTCTGTTTCAAGTTTAGGGACAGTTTGTTATATTTCTGGAGCTTTTGCCTGTGTGTTTTCTGTCTGTCGAGTCTTTAGACCATAAAGCCTTCTAGGCTTTATGTCCTTGAATTTACGTATTAGAAGTACGTTTATGAGGGGTTGCCAGGTACGTTGTTTTTGGGAAACCGTGGGGTATGGTTCCTTGAGTGCATAAGTGCAGTAGTGCCAAGAGAGTGAGCAGGGCCACCTTCTTCATCTCTGCAGAATAAGTCTGTTCGGGCACACTTCTCAGGTAAATGTAGTGAGCAGATGAGGTAAAGGAGCTGGGAACAGAGAGGTATTGCACCGTAGCATGTTGCATCAGTAGTAGTCAGCGTTGCGGAGGAGGTGGGTGTCAGGGCTGGCGTGCTAGTGAATGCTGGTTCTCTGTTTTTGCAAGTGATGATGAACCTGTTTGACGTAATTCCATTTGAAAAAGTTCCAGTTACTGGCCTGGTCGTGTCGTCCTTTCAATGTTAAAAGCTGCAGCAAAAGCATGGGGATTGTTGCTTCTAGAAACACCACAGGTCACCTGTCTGCTCTCTGCATGTTTTTCAAGTAAAGCAGATCTTAAAAAAAACAAAAACAAAAAAAAAAAAACAAAACAAACAAACAAACAAAGAAAATAATAAAAAACTGCTGCTGCTGCTCCTGCTTTCTTTCTACTTCCTTGTGCTTTGCCCCTCCCCTTTTCCAGGTGATTGGGTTTGGGTGCTGGGCGGGGCTGAATGCTATATGAGCCCCAGGCATGCTATCAGAGAGCTCCTTCTGCCTGGGCTGCTCCTTGGGGTAAGTGCTTTGTTTTTCCTTTAGTCAGTTGCAGGGTTCTCTAGGCAGGCTGGAGTTTATAGATTTCTAGAATTTTTAAGTGCTTGGAATTCACTTAGGAGAGGGATGTTTAATAGAGGTTTCTGGCTCACTGTTTTTTGGGATGGTGGGATACTCTTCTGTTTTTGAGCTGTATTTTAATCTCTAAATGTATAAACCAGCAGTAGGTAAACATTAGGAGGAACCGGTCAAAGGTAACAGCGCTTTCTGGAACCGTCAAGTTCTTGTTCGGCAACGTAGTGACTGGTTTGATCTACTTCACAGATGGAGAGGCAAGTGGACTGCTCTCTTTGAAATAATAAAATTGAAAACATAAAGTTTGTCAAAGATGGCAGTGCATGTTTGCAGTCTGTTTATTGCTTTTGCCAGTGGTAGATAACATTTATAAGGAATCGGTGAAAGGAAAGAGCGCCTTCTGGAACTGTGAAGCTCTGTGTTGGCAACTCGGTGACTGGCTGGACCTACTGTCCATCTCCAGAGGGAAGCGGACTGCTATTTTGAAATTAAAAAATACTAATAAAAATAAAAAAAATATGGTGCTGCTCTATGACGCCCGGAGGACTGCCACTCTGCATGGCAGTTAAAAAGAATGTGGTTTGGAGATGGAGAGCCACAGAGATGAAGCAGCTGGGAAGAGAGACACAAGTATTGCAGTAGGTAGGCTGTGGTTATGAGGTGCCTCAGGATGTGCTTTTTTTCTTGTTTCCGCCCTTCCCTCGTGCAGCCTTGGAGAGATGAAGTCCCCATGGTGTGGAGTGGTGCAAAAAGGTAAGAGGGTTGTCGGCCCGGTCAGTTTCCTTCACCAATGCTAAGGCAAGTCTTTGAAGAGAAACAGCCTGGTTGCTTGTGCTGCCCCCTGTTGAACTAAGCCAGACCAAAAACAGGGCTGCTGTTCCTCCTGCTCTCTTTGCCTCTTCTCATCTTGCAGAGGAATGGTCCAGCAATTCGGGTTAATAGGGGACAAGAGAACAAAGGGGTTTCAGAATAACTGCTAACTGTTATGACTATTGCATGGGGCACTATGCAAGTCTCTGACATCCAGCCAAGATGGACAAAGGAGAAGGACAAGGGAAAAGCCTGGGAGGAAGACTATGAGCCTTCAGTACGAGAGACCCGCAGAGGGACCACCAGAGACTGATAACACATGCGCCAGTGGGCGGGTTGGGATTCCAGGAACTAGTTATAATAACCCTGCCTTTTCTAGAAGTAGTAATGAATATGTATTAGCCCAGGAGCATAAAAACCAGCCGCCTGCTGTGACTTGTGTGCGTCTCGGTGGAGCAGAGACTCCCGGCGCACCCAGTGCTGTTTGCTTACCTCTATTCATTTAATAAATTGTAAACTTTGATTGTAATCCTATTTGGGACTTAGTCATTTATTACAACAGACAACCTTGTAAAATGCAGACAACCAGAATCCTTACAACAATTAAGTGGAAATCACGGTGTAAGAAACATTACCACCTCAAAGAGTAAAAGCCTCAAAAGAAATGTGACTTGTAACAGGCCAGCAGCTGTGTGTTTTCGGTGAAGCACCAGGTAGAGTATAAACCTGGATTGCACAGTTAATGGGGAAACGGGAGGGTCCTGGTCCTTGGGAGGGAAAAAAAAAAGTATATAAACTGTGTATGGAATCGGTAGGTGCCCTCCTGCTTGCGGGACACCCGCCATTGTAATCTCAAATACAAATGCTACTGTACTGAGATCCTCTCCTGAGCCTATGTTATTTCCCAAAGATTGATTCGCGGTTTTAAGGCTTCAGGGATAGGGCCCTAGGGTTGGGTTTCAGGGTAAGCGTTCTCAGGGTTTATGTTTAGGATTTTAAGGTTTTTAGTTTTAGGGTTGGAGTTTTAACGGTTAGGATTTTAGGGATTTGAGGGTTAGGGTTTTAAGGGTTTCAGGGTTAGCGTGTCAGGGTTTTGGAGTTTTTTGGGTTGTAGTGTTGATAGTTTTTTTAGGGTTAGGTTCTTAGGGTTTTATTTTTGGTCAGTTATTTACGGTTAGGGTTTTAAGATCTTCTTATTATTTTTTTTTTTCAGGTTAGGTTCTCCTGGGTTAGGGTTTTGAGCATCTTAATATTTTGGGTTGGGTTTGGGATTTGAGCGTCTTAATTTTGTGGGCTTGGGCGCTGTGAGCGTCTTAAGTGTTTGGGTTAGGGCTTTTAGGCATAGGTCTTCAGGGGTTTAGTTTGGGTCAGGTCTGTAGGGGTTTCGAGGATTTTTAGGGTTAGGGCTTGCGGCTTTTTTGTGTAAGGGCGGTAAGGGCTAGGGTTCCAGGGAGTGCTGTTAAATGCAGTTCTCGACAACTCGGCCTCTGATTGGCCGTGCCGGCTGTGCAGGGAATGCTGGTAGGTGTAGTTTTCCGTCACAAGGCTTCCGGTAGGCCGCGTTGATTGCCCAGAGCATGCCGGGAAATGTAGTTCTGGGACTCCGAACTTCCGGGAGGCCATGTTGAGCGCCCAGAGCATACCGGGAAATGCAGTTCTCGGGGACTAGGGCTGGGGCTAGGGTTAGAGTTTAGGGTGAGGGTTGGGGTTAGGGTTAGGGGTTAGGGCTAGTGAATGCTGGTTCTCTGTGTTTGCAGATGACGGTGAGCGTGTTTAAACTAATTCCAGTTGAAGAAGTTTCAGTTACTTGCTTGGTGACGTTATCAGTTCAACGTTAAAAGCTGCAGCAAAAGCAAAAGGGGATTTTTGCTTCTAGAAACACCCCAGTTCTCCTGTCTGCACTCTGCATGCTGTTGAGCTAAGCCTTATAAATAAGTAAATAAACCAGAGCTGCTGCTGCTCCTCTTTTTGCTTTTTTGTGCTTTCCCCGCATGCGACCTCTGCCGCCCCCTGCTGGTGGAAAACGTGTACTGCAGGCGGCCGGGGGCGCGCATGCGCGGTGACGCCCGCGGGCGCCCTCTGCCGCCCCCTGCTGGTGGAAAACAAGTACTGCAGGCGGCCGGGGGCCGCGCATGCGCGTTGCTTATTACGTCTTTTTTTTTTTTTTTGATGTGTAATTTCCTACGCTCCTAGATTTTTCTTCATATGTAAATGAAAGGTTCGTGCTAATTCCCGTTGAAAATATTTCATTTACTTTCTTGGTTGTATTGTCCTTTCTATGTTCAAAGCTGAGTCAAAAATACGGTAAATTTTGCTTCTAGAAACACCGCAGTTCTTTTGTCTGCACTCCGCATGCTGTAAACTAGGGATAGGTGACAAATAAATAAAAAAATAAATAAAAGAACACAGCTGCTGCTCCTGCTCTCTTTCTTGTTTTTTGCCCCCTCCTCTTTCCCAGGTGATTGGGTTTGGGTGCTGGGCGGGGCCAAATGTTATACGAGCCCTAGGCATTCTATCAGAGAGCTCCTCCTGCGTGGGCTGCTCTTTGGGGTCGGTGCTTTGTTTATTCTTCTGTTAGCTACATGCAGGGTTCTTTTCGTGGGTCAGAGTCTTGTACGATATTTTAGAGGAAACCAATCTAGTAGTACGTGCATTCATTGCAAGAAGCTCTTTGGAGGTGATTAATTGTTATAGCACTTTTATGGATAGGATGTCAATGTTACTTTGTGTGTTTGCTTTGTTGTTCTATGTCCCTCATGATTTTTGCAGGGTTATAGGGCAGATGCCACCAGGTCTACCCCTTTTGTTGTTTTTGTTTTGTTTGATTTATTTTTCTTATTTTCTTTTTCGGAAGGGGGTTTGGGATTTGAGCGTCCTATTTTTTTGGGTTTGGGATTTGAGCATCTTAATTTTGTGGGTGTGGGATTTGAGCGTCTTAAGTGTTTGGGTTAGGGCTTTTAGGCATAGGTCTTCAGGGGTTTAGTGTGGTGGATAGTTTCGGTTAGGTCTGTAGGGGTTTCGAGGATTTCTAGGGTTAGGGCTTGCGGCTTCTTTGTGTAAGGGCGGTAAGGGCTAGGGTTCCAGGGAGTGCTGTTAAATGGAGTTCTCGACAACTCGGCCTCTGATTGGCCGTGCCGGCTGTGCAGGGAATGCTGGTAGGTGTAGTTTTCCGTCACAAGGCTTCCGGTAGGCCGCGTTGATTGCCCAGAGCATGCCGGGAAATGTAGTTCTGGGACTCCGGACGTCCGGGAGGCCATGTTGAGCGCCCAGAGCATACCGGGAAATGTAGTTCTGGGACTCCGAACTTCCGGGAGGCCATGTTGAGCGCCCAGAGCATACCGGGAAATGTAGTTCTGGGACTCCGGACTTCCGGGAGGCCATGTTGGGTGCCCAGAGCATACCGGGAAATGCAGTTCTCGGGGACGAGGGCTGGGGCTAGGGTTAGAGTTTAGGGTGAGGGTTGGGGTTAGGGTTAGGGGTTAGGGTTAGGGCTAGTGAATGCTGGTTCTCTGTGTTTGCAGATGACGGTGAGCGTGTTTAAACTAATTCCAGTTGAAGAAGTTTCAGTTACTTGCTTGGTGACGTTATCCGTTCAACATTAAAAGCTGCAGCAAAAGCAAAAGGGGAGTTTTGCTTCTAGAAACACCACAGGTCTCTTGTCTGCTCTCGGAATGTTTTTGAGATAAACCAGATCTTAAAAAAAAAGGAAAAAAAAAAACCACAGCTGCTTCTTTTGCTCTCTTCCTACTTCCTTGTGCTTTGCCCCTCCCCTTTCCCGGGTGATTGGGTTTGGGTGCTGGGCGGGGCTGAATGCTATATGAGCCCCAGGCATGCTAGCAGAGAGCTCCTTCTGCTTGGGCTGCTCTTTGGGGTAAGTGCTTTGGTTTTCCTTCAGTCAGTTGCAGGGTTCTCTAGGCAGACTGGAGCCTATGGATTTCTGGATTTTAAGTGCTTGGAATTCACTCAGTAGCGGGATGTTTAGTAGGGGCTGCTGGCTCACTGTTTTTTTGGGATGGTGGGATACTCTTCTGTTTTTGAGCTATATTTTAATCTCTAGATGTATAAACCCACTTGTGTAACTCTCCAGAGGACTAAAACCAGCTTGATTGAATGCTACATATGGCTTGGCAGCGTAGATGCAGCATTACCAAGAGACTGAGCAGAGTTGTATCAGAGTCACCTCTTTCATCTGCAAAGGGTAAGTTTGATTACCCCTGCCGAGGCTTGTGTGTGTGCATGTCTTTTTGGCATTTGTGGAGCTCGGTTGTTTTTCTTTGTGTGTGTGCATGTTCTTTTTTTTTTTTTTTTGAGGGTCAAACAGTGTGTTTGCTGAGTGTGGTTAGAATGAGGAGGTGGGGAGCTGCTCAGGACTGGAAGGTTTGGTTTCTAGGAGTATGCGGCATCCTTCCTGTGCGACGTGACTAATTGTTGGGCTGGAACGTTCCAGCTTTCGTGTGTCTTAAGCAATGTAGCTTGTGTAGTGTGTGTTGTGTGGCCTGGGCAGAGTTTGCTGTGGTGCAGTGGGCGAAGAATCTGAGTTAGAGCTGGTGAGCAGCTGAAGTACCAGAGCTGGGAAGAGAGAGGTCTTGGAGCAGGTACGCTGTGGCTGTGAGGTGCCTCAGAGTGTGCTTTTCTGTCTTTTGTTTTGTTTTGTTTTGTTGTTTTTTTGCAGGTGCTTTGTGCGGTCGTGGACAGGAAAGGGAAATCCTCGTGTCGCGGAGCAGTGAGGGAGGGTGAGTGTTGTCAGCCTGGTCATCCCTTACCTGAAGCGAAGGGAAGACACTCAGGTGTTTCCCTCAGAGGGTCCGAGGTGAGTCTGTCTGGGATAGAGGAGCAGCGTGGCAGGTGGGCGCTTGCAAGCACAGTGGTTCTTTTGTCCTTTTGTGTTCCCCGGTGGTGTGGATGATGCTGGCCGCTCCTTTCAAGCTTGGACCTAATTTGCAGGTCCAGAGGCAAGTGGAGTGCTGTTTTGAAAGGATAAAAGTAAAGCTGGGGTCGCTTATGTTGTTGAGGGATGGGTGCTACTGCTGGCAGCTGAATGTTTATCTTCTGCCTGTGTTTTTCTTTTGTTCAGGCTGAAATGCAGTGTGCAGTGCAGGATGTGTCAACCAGCTGCCTCTGCAGTGACTCTGGTGCGTGATGAGCAGAGGTAGCTGTTAATTTTGGGGGTGTGGTTGTCACTGAAGTTATTTTCCTACATCCAATAGCGTAAAATTCCAGTTTGCCTTTTAGAGGCGCTATAAGTGGGTAAAGAGAAGAGATGGAAGCATGTGCCACGTGGGGCAGGCAAGCGGCTGAGGTACAGGAGGGGATGAGAGTATGTGATTTTTTCCTGGGGGTGGAATGGAATTGATTGTTTTGGTGTATAGTCTGTTTTGCTCCTAGATCTTTCATTCATTGTAAATAAAAGTTTGAGCCAGTTCCAGTTAGGAATGTTCTAGTTACGACCCAGCAAGTATTGTCCTTTTAATGTTAAAAAAAAGTGCGGCAAAAGCATGGGTGCAGATCTGTTTCAGGTCTTGTGCATCATATTCGGTTGGAGATCGCGTCTGTTTCCATCCTCACTCTTGCAGAAGTCATCTGGGCCGCATCAGGAGCTCTTGCTTGGGAATTGATTTCCTAAGTGTCTTCTTAGGGGGTTTTCAGTCCCCATCCTTCTGGTCTCTTGTCTTGAAGGCAGGCTTTTTAGGCCTCCGTCATCCCAGTTCTGGCAGTTGCTTCCAGTTGCATGTTGTGACATTTGAGTCTCTCCTGGGGTCTGGTGCAGAGCACCTGTTCTGACGTGCTGTTGCTGTAGGGCTTTCTTTTTGGGGGTCACTTTTTCTTGTGCCTTGTGTTGTGTGTTTTGTTTGTAGTGTTTGTGGCGTGCCTGTGTGTGTGTACGTGTTTGGTCTGGAGCTGTCCTGCCTGGCAGTTAGTGATGACAGGTAACGTGGCAGTGCATGGGTGTACTAATACATTGTCTGGACTGTTTTGGTAAAGATATCCAGTCTGCCTCTGGGCACGTACTGAAGGGCAGCTGGCACAGTCATCTCTGTGGTGTTTGGCAGACTGGAGGGGGGAGAGTTGAGCTGCTTGCGAGCAACTGCTCGCATAGCACTTGAACGGTGTGCTTGAGGAGGTCTGTCGAATCTTGAAAGCTTACAGATATGGGGTTTTGAATTTTTTATTTTTATTTCTTTCCTGTCCCCAGTAGAGCGTAAACCTTTGGAGGAACCTGTCACAGGAAAGAGCTCCTTCTGGAACTGTTCAGCACTCGGGAGGCAACTGGGTGACTGGCTTGATCTACTTCTGAGGTGCTGAGGCAAGGAGGCTGCTGTTTTGAAACGATAGTATTGTAAATGGGGTCCCTTTTGTGTTGTTGAGGGATGGGTGCTAATGCTGGCAGCTGAATGATTGATTCTCTTGTGCCTGTTTTCATTTGTTAAAGCTGAAACACAGTGTACGACACGGGACTTGACGACCAGAGCTGCTTTTGGCAAGGTGAGTGATGAACAGATATAGAAGGTAATTTAGGGGTGCAGTTGTCACTGCAGTTACTGAACTACACAAAGTACAGTAAAAATCCTGTTTATATTTCAGGGGTGTTGTAGCTGGCCTAAGAGAGCAGATGGAAGCATCTGCCTCGAGGGGAGGGGAGGGCAGGGCACGGAGGTAAGGCAGCAGACGAGAGTAACTGTCCCAGCTGTGCTGTGGCTTTGGATGCTGCTTCAGCCTATGCTTTTCTTTTTGTTTCACATTTGTCTCACACAGGCTGAGTGGGGCCAAGCTGCACTCTGAAGAGCAGCACGAGAAGGGCGGGCTGGTTGTGAGCTGGATCGGAGCAGAACTGCCAAGTAGCACGAGGTGAGTGCGAAGGGTATCCATCTTGCTTTACAGGTGCCATGGCAGGCTCTCTAGAGAAGTGGTTGAGGATTGGAGAAGAGGTTGCAGATGATCAAGGAGCGACACGTGCAGGGATGGCTTGAAAAGGGTATGGCTGCTTTCTCTTCTGTTTATCAGGTGTCCCAGGCAATGTGGGCTGTGGTGTTAGTCTTTAGAATCGGAACAAAGCAGGTGCTGAAATGCTGCGTCTGTTTGTTTTTTTGTGTTGGGGTTGCACCTTGGTGAGTGTAGGGATGGGTTTTAAGTGGGTGCAGCGGAGGGCCTGGCCCCAGTGTCCTGTAGTGTGTTTTGACCCATCAGCATAGCCTTTTGGTTCTCAGGTAGTGTCGCGTTAAAGGGGTGTAGCTGATTAACCGTTACGGGCCCGGTTGGATTCAGAGTACTGAACCAGTCGGACATTCACCAAAACTGGGGGTCCGTTCGGACATTCACCAAAAACGTAATAACCGCCTGGGGGTCCGCTCAGACATTCACCAAAAACGTATTAACCACCTGGGGGTCCGTTCAGACATTCACCAACAATGCATTAACCTTCTGGGGGTCTGGTTAGATTCAGAACACTGAACTATCACGGATAACCACCCTCACCCTAGTTGCATTAATGAGAGCTATCACAATGCAATCAAGTATGGTTTATTACAGCAACAGGTAATCAGGTTCTTTTGGATTGCCGGTGATAGTGACTATCTGCAAAAGCAAGCTAGTATGCATGAAATACACAGGTGTTATAGGTGTTACAGGTGTTACAGGTGCGCAGCCTAGAAATAAACGCGTTAAAAGGATCAAAGACTCTATAGAGATTTATAAGCAAATATTCAGATCTCACCCAAAGGCGTCCCAATGGGGGGGCAAGAGAGGCTCAGCCCGTCGACTGATCCCAGGAGTCAGGAGGTCCTAAGGATGTTGTATGTCCTCGGGATGGTATCTCCCCTGACGATGGGCCAATTTATATTATTTTCTATCTTTTAGGTGGAGCTTGAGTGGCTCTAGTCAAGCATATCTTAGTTATGATTGGTGTAAAGTTTTCCCGTCTCCGTTTAAAGTAATAGGCTCCGAGAAATTCAGAGCGCATGCTCAGTGAGGGGTGGTCGCACCTTGGAGGCGGGTAGCTTTTGGGATGGAGGTGTGTTTTGGTATTATAATGATATTATAATGAGCAAAAAGTACACTAGGGTACAGCATTTGTCAAAACATGACAGGTCTTTGGCTTAGGGTGGCAAAAAGTGCAGCTTTGTGCACAAGAACAATCGAGGCCCCACCTGATTACAGAGCCTAGCCGTGGTGTCTCCACTCCACTCTACGCTCCGTGGTGTTCCTTAGAGCTAGCACACCAAGTTTCCCCAGCGCGATAGCATCTAAGGTTGGGAGCCTAGGGAATGCTCAGATAATGCAGTTATGCCCTACCCTGAAAGCCTCTTCAATGCTGTACCTTTTCCTTAAAAGTATGAATGTTAGTTTTATTTTCCTAGTTACTTCAGGCATTTACACCACAGGTAGCTTACTGAAGTAAGTGATTTTGCCTGCAAGTGGAATGGATTTTTTTTTTTTTTTTTTTGGTGTGCAATCAGTTCTGTGTTGCCTTCAGGGGGCAGTGGCGACCTGGTTCAGGAACGGCACGGCGACCAACCCCAGGCCGCTCGGTCCATCGGCTCACAGACACCAATGTGGTGGATGGCAAATGGCATTTATTGTCGAGTCACATGGGCTTATATACCCGAGGCCCATAGCGTCACTTCCGCTTGCTTACATCACAGACCACACACTGCTGTCCGTCAAGGGAGGGGCTCCACCTTTCCGTACATTGCGACATCTTCCGGCCACCAGACCCTAACTACCCACAGTTCTGCTCCTAGATTTTTCTTTTTATGTAAATAAAAGATCGAGCTAATTCCAGATGGAAAAAAAAATCAGTTACTTTCTTGGTCAGTTTGTCCTTTTAATATTCAAAGCTGCAGCAAAAGCATGGGGATTTTTGTTTCTAGAAACACCCTAGCTCTCCTGTCTGCACTCTGCATGCTGTTGAGCTAAGCCATATAAATGAATAAAGAAACCACAGCTACTGCTCCTTTCTGATTTTTTTTTTTTTTTTTTTTTTTTGTGCTTTCCCCCTTGCACTTTCCCAGGTGATTGGCTTCAGGTTCCAGGTGGGACCTAGTGGTAACTGAGTTGCAGGTATTCCATGACAGAGCTCATTCTGCCTGGGCTGCTTTTTGGGGTAAGCGCTTTGTTTTTCCTTCAGTCAGTTGCAGGGTTCTTTAGGTGGGTCAGAGTCTATGGACTGATGCGTTTTCCAGTAGAAACCGGTACGCATATCTTTTTGAGTTGGTAACTGGTAGGATCTGTCACTGTAAAGCAATGTAGTAGTAGGTGCCTGTATTGCACGCAGCTCTTCCTCAGGTGAGTAGTTGTTATGGCAGTTTTACGGATGGTATGGTGATGTTACTTTGTGTGTTTGCTTTGTGGTTCTGGGTCCCTTCTGATTTTTGCCGAATTACGGGGCTTTCTGTGAGTCTTTGCCTGTATGTCAAATATTATCAAAGTTACAACCTTGCTGTTAAAGTGATGGAGCAGGGTTTAGTTGAAATGTATCATGGAAGCTCCCTGTGTGAGCATGTGTCTGAAAATGGCAGCAGTGGGCACGTAAGGGGTAGTCTGTTTCAAGTTTAGGGACAGTTTGTTATATTTCTGGAGCTTTTGCCTGTGTGTTTTCTGTCTGTCGAGTCTTTAGACCATAAAGCCTTCTAGGCTTTATGTCCTTGAATTTACGTATTAGAAGTACGTTTATGAGGGGTTGCCAGGTACGTTGTTTTTGGGAAACCGTGGGGTATGGTTCCTTGAGTGCATAAGTGCAGTAGTGCCAAGAGAGTGAGCAGGGCCACCTTCTTCATCTCTGCAGAATAAGTCTGTTCGGGCACACTTCTCAGGTAAATGTAGTGAGCAGATGAGGTAAAGGAGCTGGGAACAGAGAGGTATTGCACCGTAGCATGTTGCATCAGTAGTAGTCAGCGTTGCGGAGGAGGTGGGTGTCAGGGCTGGCGTGCTAGTGAATGCTGGTTCTCTGTTTTTGCAAGTGATGATGAACCTGTTTGACGTAATTCCATTTGAAAAAGTTCCAGTTACTGGCCTGGTCGTGTCGTCCTTTCAATGTTAAAAGCTGCAGCAAAAGCATGGGGATTGTTGCTTCTAGAAACACCACAGGTCACCTGTCTGCTCTCTGCATGTTTTTCAAGTAAAGCAGATCTTAAAAAAAACAAAAACAAAAAAAAAAAAAACAAAACAAACAAACAAAGAAAGAAAATAATAAAAAACTGCTGCTGCTGCTCCTGCTTTCTTTCTACTTCCTTGTGCTTTGCCCCTCCCCTTTTCCAGGTGATTGGGTTTGGGTGCTGGGCGGGGCTGAATGCTATATGAGCCCCAGGCATGCTATCAGAGAGCTCCTTCTGCCTGGGCTGCTCCTTGGGGTAAGTGCTTTGTTTTTCCTTTAGTCAGTTGCAGGGTTCTCTAGGCAGGCTGGAGTTTATAGATTTCTAGAATTTTTAAGTGCTTGGAATTCACTTAGGAGAGGGATGTTTAATAGAGGTTTCTGGCTCACTGTTTTTTGGGATGGTGGGATACTCTTCTGTTTTTGAGCTGTATTTTAATCTCTAAATGTATAAACCAGCAGTAGGTAAACATTAGGAGGAACCGGTCAAAGGTAACAGCGCTTTCTGGAACCGTCAAGTTCTTGTTCGGCAACGTAGTGACTGGTTTGATCTACTTCACAGATGGAGAGGCAAGTGGACTGCTCTCTTTGAAATAATAAAATTGAAAACATAAAGTTTGTCAAAGATGGCAGTGCATGTTTGCAGTCTGTTTATTGCTTTTGCCAGTGGTAGATAACATTTATAAGGAATCGGTGAAAGGAAAGAGCGCCTTCTGGAACTGTGAAGCTCTGTGTTGGCAACTCGGTGACTGGCTGGACCTACTGTCCATCTCCAGAGGGAAGCGGACTGCTATTTTGAAATTAAAAAATACTAATAAAAATAAAAAAAATATGGTGCTGCTCTATGACGCCCGGAGGACTGCCACTCTGCATGGCAGTTAAAAAGAATGTGGTTTGGAGATGGAGAGCCACAGAGATGAAGCAGCTGGGAAGAGAGACACAAGTATTGCAGTAGGTAGGCTGTGGTTATGAGGTGCCTCAGGATGTGCTTTTTTTCTTGTTTCCGCCCTTCCCTCGTGCAGCCTTGGAGAGATGAAGTCCCCATGGTGTGGAGTGGTGCAAAAAGGTAAGAGGGTTGTCGGCCCGGTCAGTTTCCTTCACCAATGCTAAGGCAAGTCTTTGAAGAGAAACAGCCTGGTTGCTTGTGCTGCCCCCTGTTGAACTAAGCCAGACCAAAAACAGGGCTGCTGTTCCTCCTGCTCTCTTTGCCTCTTCTCATCTTGCAGAGGAATGGTCCAGCAATTCGGGTTAATAGGGGACAAGAGAACAAAGGGGTTTCAGAATAACTGCTAACTGTTATGACTATTGCATGGGGCACTATGCAAGTCTCTGACATCCAGCCAAGATGGACAAAGGAGAAGGACAAGGGAAAAGCCTGGGAGGAAGACTATGAGCCTTCAGTACGAGAGACCCGCAGAGGGACCACCAGAGACTGATAACACATGCGCCAGTGGGCGGGTTGGGATTCCAGGAACTAGTTATAATAA
This sequence comes from Anas platyrhynchos, assembly GCF_047663525.1. Lineage (NCBI taxonomy): Eukaryota > Metazoa > Chordata > Aves > Anseriformes > Anatidae > Anas > Anas platyrhynchos. The sequence goes on from NC_092594.1 coordinate 39,990,227, forward strand.
CCCTGCCTTTTCTAGAAGTAGTAATGAATATGTATTAGCCCAGGAGCATAAAAACCAGCCGCCTGCTGTGACTTGTGTGCGTCTCGGTGGAGCAGAGACTCCCGGCGCACCCAGTGCTGTTTGCTTACCTCTATTCATTTAATAAATTGTAAACTTTGATTGTAATCCTATTTGGGACTTAGTCATTTATTACAACAGACAACCTTGTAAAATGCAGACAACCAGAATCCTTACAACAATTAAGTGGAAATCACGGTGTAAGAAACATTACCACCTCAAAGAGTAAAAGCCTCAAAAGAAATGTGACTTGTAACAGGCCAGCAGCTGTGTGTTTTCGGTGAAGCACCAGGTAGAGTATAAACCTGGATTGCACAGTTAATGGGGAAACGGGAGGGTCCTGGTCCTTGGGAGGGAAAAAAAAAAGTATATAAACTGTGTATGGAATCGGTAGGTGCCCTCCTGCTTGCGGGACACCCGCCATTGTAATCTCAAATACAAATGCTACTGTACTGAGATCCTCTCCTGAGCCTATGTTATTTCCCAAAGATTGATTCGCGGTTTTAAGGCTTCAGGGATAGGGCCCTAGGGTTGGGTTTCAGGGTAAGCGTTCTCAGGGTTTATGTTTAGGATTTTAAGGTTTTTAGTTTTAGGGTTGGAGTTTTAACGGTTAGGATTTTAGGGATTTGAGGGTTAGGGTTTTAAGGGTTTCAGGGTTAGCGTGTCAGGGTTTTGGAGTTTTTTGGGTTGTAGTGTTGATAGTTTTTTTAGGGTTAGGTTCTTAGGGTTTTATTTTTGGTCAGTTATTTACGGTTAGGGTTTTAAGATCTTCTTATTATTTTTTTTTTTCAGGTTAGGTTCTCCTGGGTTAGGGTTTTGAGCATCTTAATATTTTGGGTTGGGTTTGGGATTTGAGCGTCTTAATTTTGTGGGCTTGGGCGCTGTGAGCGTCTTAAGTGTTTGGGTTAGGGCTTTTAGGCATAGGTCTTCAGGGGTTTAGTTTGGGTCAGGTCTGTAGGGGTTTCGAGGATTTTTAGGGTTAGGGCTTGCGGCTTTTTTGTGTAAGGGCGGTAAGGGCTAGGGTTCCAGGGAGTGCTGTTAAATGGAGTTCTCGACAACTCGGCCTCTGATTGGCCGTGCCGGCTGTGCAGGGAATGCTGGTAGGTGTAGTTTTCCGTCACAAGGCTTCCGGTAGGCCGCGTTGATTGCCCAGAGCATGCCGGGAAATGTAGTTCTGGGACTCCGGACTTCCGGGAGGCCATGTTGAGCGCCCAGAGCATACCGGGAAATGCAGTTCTCGGGGACTAGGGCTGGGGCTAGGGTTAGAGTTTAGGGTGAGGGTTGGGGTTAGGGTTAGGGGTTAGGGTTAGGGCTAGTGAATGCTGGTTCTCTGTGTTTGCAGATGACGGTGAGCGTGTTTAAACTAATTCCAGTTGAAGAAGTTTCAGTTACTTGCTTGGTGACGTTATCCGTTCAACATTAAAAGCTGCAGCAAAAGCAAAAGGGGAGTTTTGCTTCTAGAAACACCACAGGTCTCTTGTCTGCTCTCGGAATGTTTTTGAGATAAACCAGATCTTAAAAAAAAAGGAAAAAAAAAAACCACAGCTGCTTCTTTTGCTCTCTTCCTACTTCCTTGTGCTTTGCCCCTCCCCTTTCCCAGGTGATTGGGTTTGGGTGCTGGGCGGGGCTGAATGCTATATGAGCCCCAGGCATGCTAGCAGAGAGCTCCTTCTGCTTGGGCTGCTCTTTGGGGTAAGTGCTTTGGTTTTCCTTCAGTCAGTTGCAGGGTTCTCTAGGCAGACTGGAGCCTATGGATTTCTGGATTTTAAGTGCTTGGAATTCACTCAGTAGCGGGATGTTTAGTAGGGGCTGCTGGCTCACTGTTTTTTTGGGATGGTGGGATACTCTTCTGTTTTTGAGCTATATTTTAATCTCTAGATGTATAAACCCACTTGTGTAACTCTCCAGAGGACTAAAACCAGCTTGATTGAATGCTACATATGGCTTGGCAGCGTAGATGCAGCATTACCAAGAGACTGAGCAGAGTTGTATCAGAGTCACCTCTTTCATCTGCAAAGGGTAAGTTTGATTACCCCTGCCGAGGCTTGTGTGTGTGCATGTCTTTTTGGCATTTGTGGAGCTCGGTTGTTTTTCTTTGTGTGTGTGCATGTTCTTTTTTTTTTTTTTTTGAGGGTCAAACAGTGTGTTTGCTGAGTGTGGTTAGAATGAGGAGGTGGGGAGCTGCTCAGGACTGGAAGGTTTGGTTTCTAGGAGTATGCGGCATCCTTCCTGTGCGACGTGACTAATTGTTGGGCTGGAACGTTCCAGCTTTCGTGTGTCTTAAGCAATGTAGCTTGTGTAGTGTGTGTTGTGTGGCCTGGGCAGAGTTTGCTGTGGTGCAGTGGGCGAAGAATCTGAGTTAGAGCTGGTGAGCAGCTGAAGTACCAGAGCTGGGAAGAGAGAGGTCTTGGAGCAGGTACGCTGTGGCTGTGAGGTGCCTCAGAGTGTGCTTTTCTGTCTTTTGTTTTGTTTTGTTTTGTTGTTTTTTTGCAGGTGCTTTGTGCGGTCGTGGACAGGAAAGGGAAATCCTCGTGTCGCGGAGCAGTGAGGGAGGGTGAGTGTTGTCAGCCTGGTCATCCCTTACCTGAAGCGAAGGGAAGACACTCAGGTGTTTCCCTCAGAGGGTCCGAGGTGAGTCTGTCTGGGATAGAGGAGCAGCGTGGCAGGTGGGCGCTTGCAAGCACAGTGGTTCTTTTGTCCTTTTGTGTTCCCCGGTGGTGTGGATGATGCTGGCCGCTCCTTTCAAGCTTGGACCTAATTTGCAGGTCCAGAGGCAAGTGGAGTGCTGTTTTGAAAGGATAAAAGTAAAGCTGGGGTCGCTTATGTTGTTGAGGGATGGGTGCTACTGCTGGCAGCTGAATGTTTATCTTCTGCCTGTGTTTTTCTTTTGTTCAGGCTGAAATGCAGTGTGCAGTGCAGGATGTGTCAACCAGCTGCCTCTGCAGTGACTCTGGTGCGTGATGAGCAGAGGTAGCTGTTAATTTTGGGGGTGTGGTTGTCACTGAAGTTATTTTCCTACATCCAATAGCGTAAAATTCCAGTTTGCCTTTTAGAGGCGCTATAAGTGGGTAAAGAGAAGAGATGGAAGCATGTGCCACGTGGGGCAGGCAAGCGGCTGAGGTACAGGAGGGGATGAGAGTATGTGATTTTTTCCTGGGGGTGGAATGGAATTGATTGTTTTGGTGTATAGTCTGTTTTGCTCCTAGATCTTTCATTCATTGTAAATAAAAGTTTGAGCCAGTTCCAGTTAGGAATGTTCTAGTTACGACCCAGCAAGTATTGTCCTTTTAATGTTAAAAAAAAGTGCGGCAAAAGCATGGGTGCAGATCTGTTTCAGGTCTTGTGCATCATATTCGGTTGGAGATCACGTCTGTTTCCATCCTCACTCTTGCAGAAGTCATCTGGGCCGCATCAGGAGCTCTTGCTTGGGAATTGATTTCCTAAGTGTCTTCTTAGGGGGTTTTCAGTCCCCATCCTTCTGGTCTCTTGTCTTGAAGGCAGGCTTTTTAGGCCTCCGTCATCCCAGTTCTGGCAGTTGCTTCCAGTTGCATGTTGTGACATTTGAGTCTCTCCTGGGGTCTGGTGCAGAGCACCTGTTCTGACGTGCTGTTGCTGTAGGGCTTTCTTTTTGGGGGTCACTTTTTCTTGTGCCTTGTGTTGTGTGTTTTGTTTGTAGTGTTTGTGGCGTGCCTGTGTGTGTGTACGTGTTTGGTCTGGAGCTGTCCTGCCTGGCAGTTAGTGATGACAGGTAACGTGGCAGTGCATGGGTGTACTAATACATTGTCTGGACTGTTTTGGTAAAGATATCCAGTCTGCCTCTGGGCACGTACTGAAGGGCAGCTGGCACAGTCATCTCTGTGGTGTTTGGCAGACTGGAGGGGGGAGAGTTGAGCTGCTTGCGAGCAACTGCTCGCATAGCACTTGAACGGTGTGCTTGAGGAGGTCTGTCGAATCTTGAAAGCTTACAGATATGGGGTTTTGAATTTTTTATTTTTATTTCTTTCCTGTCCCCAGTAGAGCGTAAACCTTTGGAGGAACCTGTCACAGGAAAGAGCTCCTTCTGGAACTGTTCAGCACTCGGGAGGCAACTGGGTGACTGGCTTGATCTACTTCTGAGGTGCTGAGGCAAGGAGGCTGCTGTTTTGAAACGATAGTATTGTAAATGGGGTCCCTTTTGTGTTGTTGAGGGATGGGTGCTAATGCTGGCAGCTGAATGATTGATTCTCTTGTGCCTGTTTTCATTTGTTAAAGCTGAAACACAGTGTACGACACGGGACTTGACGACCAGAGCTGCTTTTGGCAAGGTGAGTGATGAACAGATATAGAAGGTAATTTAGGGGTGCAGTTGTCACTGCAGTTACTGAACTACACAAAGTACAGTAAAAATCCTGTTTATATTTCAGGGGTGTTGTAGCTGGCCTAAGAGAGCAGATGGAAGCATCTGCCTCGAGGGGAGGGGAGGGCAGGGCACGGAGGTAAGGCAGCAGATGAGAGTAACTGTCCCAGCTGTGCTGTGGCTTTGGATGCTGCTTCAGCCTATGCTTTTCTTTTTGTTTCACATTTGTCTCACACAGGCTGAGTGGGGCCAAGCTGCACTCTGAAGAGCAGCACGAGAAGGGCGGGCTGGTTGTGAGCTGGATCGGAGCAGAACTGCCAAGTAGCACGAGGTGAGTGCGAAGGGTATCCATCTTGCTTTACAGGTGCCATGGCAGGCTCTCTAGAGAAGTGGTTGAGGATTGGAGAAGAGGTTGCAGATGATCAAGGAGCGACACGTGCAGGGATGGCTTGAAAAGGGTATGGCTGCTTTCTCTTCTGTTTATCAGGTGTCCCAGGCAATGTGGGCTGTGGTGTTAGTCTTTAGAATCGGAACAAAGCAGGTGCTGAAATGCTGCGTCTGTTTGTTTTTTTGTGTTGGGGTTGCACCTTGGTGAGTGTAGGGATGGGTTTTAAGTGGGTGCAGCGGAGGGCCTGGCCCCAGTGTCCTGTAGTGTGTTTTGACCCATCAGCATAGCCTTTTGGTTCTCAGGTAGTGTCGCGTTAAAGGGGTGTAGCTGATTAACCGTTACGGGCCCGGTTGGATTCAGAGTACTGAACCAGTCGGACATTCACCAAAACTGGGGGTCCGTTCGGACATTCACCAAAAACGTAATAACCGCCTGGGGGTCCGCTCAGACATTCACCAAAAACGTATTAACCACCTGGGGGTCCGTTCAGACATTCACCAACAATGCATTAACCGTCTGGGGGTCTGGTTAGATTCAGAACACTGAACTATCACGGATAACCACCCTCACCCTAGTTGCATTAATGAGAGCTATCACAATGCAATCAAGTATGGTTTATTACAGCAACAGGTAATCAGGTTCTTTTGGATTGCCGGTGATAGTGACTATCTGCAAAAGCAAGCTAGTATGCATGAAATACACAGGTGTTATAGGTGTTACAGGTGTTACAGGTGCGCAGCCTAGAAATAAACGCGTTAAAAGGATCAAAGACTCTATGGAGATTTATAAGCAAATATTCAGATCTCACCCAAAGGCGTCCCAATGGGGGGGCAAGAGAGGCTCAGCCCGTCGACTGATCCCAGGAGTCAGGAGGTCCTAAGGATGTTGTATGTCCTCGGGATGGTATCTCCCCTGACGATGGTATCTTCCCTAACATCCCCTCTCTCTTGGGCCAATTTATATTATTTTCTATCTTTTAGGTGGAGCTTGAGTGGCTCTAGTCAAGCATATCTTAGTTATGATTGGTGTAAAGTTTTCCCGTCTCCGTTTAAAGTAATAGGCTCCGAGAAATTCAGAGCGCATGCTCAGTGAGGGGTGGTCGCACCTTGGAGGCGGGTAGCTTTTGGGATGGAGGTGTGTTTTGGTATTATAATGATATTATAATGAGCAAAAAGTACACTAGGGTACAGCATTTATCAAAACATGACAGGTCTTTGGCTTAGGGTGGCAAAAAGTGCAGCTTTGTGCACAAGAACAATCGAGGCCCCACCTGATTACAGAGCCTAGCCGTGGTGTCTCCACTCCACTCTACGCTCCGTGGTGTTCCTTAGAGCTAGCACACCAAGTTTCCCCAGCGCGATAGCATCTAAGGTTGGGAGCCTAGGGAATGCTCAGATAATGCAGTTATGCCCTACCCTGAAAGCCTCTTCAATGCTGTACCTTTTCCTTAAAAGTATGAATGTTAGTTTTATTTTCCTAGTTACTTCAGGCATTTACACCACAGGTAGCTTACTGAAGTAAGTGATTTTGCCTGCAAGTGGAATGGATTTTTTTTTTTTTTTTTTTGGTGTGCAATCAGTTCTGTGTTGCCTTCAGGGGGCAGTGGCGACCTGGTTCAGGAACGGCACGGCGACCAACCCCAGGCCGCTCGGTCCATCGGCTCACAGACACCAATGTGGTGGATGGCAAATGGCATTTATTGTCGAGTCACATGGGCTTATATACCCGAGGCCCATAGCGTCACTTCCGCTTGCTTACATCACAGACCACACACTGCTGTCCGTCAAGGGAGGGGCTCCACCTTTCCGTACATTGCGACATCTTCCGGCCACCAGACCCTAACTACCCACAGTTCTGCTCCTAGATTTTTCTTTTTATGTAAATAAAAGATCGAGCTAATTCCAGATGGAAAAAAAAATCAGTTACTTTCTTGGTCAGTTTGTCCTTTTAATATTCAAAGCTGCAGCAAAAGCATGGGGATTTTTGTTTCTAGAAACACCCTAGCTCTCCTGTCTGCACTCTGCATGCTGTTGAGCTAAGCCATATAAATGAATAAAGAAACCACAGCTACTGCTCCTTTCTGATTTTTTTTTTTTTTTTTTTTTTTTGTGCTTTCCCCCTTGCACTTTCCCAGGTGATTGGCTTCAGGTTCCAGGTGGGACCTAGTGGTAACTGAGTTGCAGGTATTCCATGACAGAGCTCATTCTGCCTGGGCTGCTTTTTGGGGTAAGCGCTTTGTTTTTCCTTCAGTCAGTTGCAGGGTTCTTTAGGTGGGTCAGAGTCTATGGACTGATGCGTTTTCCAGTAGAAACCGGTACGCATATCTTTTTGAGTTGGTAACTGGTAGGATCTGTCACTGTAAAGCAATCTAGTAGTAGGTGCCTGTATTGCACGCAGCTCTTCCTCAGGTGAGTAGTTGTTATGGCAGTTTTACGGATGGTATGGTGATGTTACTTTGTGTGTTTGCTTTGTGGTTCTGGGTCCCTTCTGATTTTTGCCGAATTACGGGGCTTTCTGTGAGTCTTTGCCTGTATGTCAAATATTATCAAAGTTACAACCTTGCTGTTAAAGTGATGGAGCAGGGTTTAGTTGAAATGTATCATGGAAGCTCCCTGTGTGAGCATGTGTCTGAAAATGGCAGCAGTGGGCACGTAAGGGGTAGTCTGTTTCAAGTTTAGGGACAGTTTGTTATATTTCTGGAGCTTTTGCCTGTGTGTTTTCTGTCTGTCGAGTCTTTAGACCATAAAGCCTTCTAGGCTTTATGTCCTTGAATTTACGTATTAGAAGTACGTTTATGAGGGGTTGCCAGGTACGTTGTTTTTGGGAAACCGTGGGGTATGGTTCCTTGAGTGCATAAGTGCAGTAGTGCCAAGAGAGTGAGCAGGGCCACCTTCTTCATCTCTGCAGAATAAGTCTGTTCGGGCACACTTCTCAGGTAAATGTAGTGAGCAGATGAGGTAAAGGAGCTGGGAACAGAGAGGTATTGCACCGTAGCATGTTGCATCAGTAGTAGTCAGCGTTGCGGAGGAGGTGGGTGTCAGGGCTGGCGTGCTAGTGAATGCTGGTTCTCTGTTTTTGCAAGTGATGATGAACCTGTTTGACGTAATTCCATTTGAAAAAGTTCCAGTTACTGGCCTGGTCGTGTCGTCCTTTCAATGTTAAAAGCTGCAGCAAAAGCATGGGGATTGTTGCTTCTAGAAACACCACAGGTCACCTGTCTGCTCTCTGCATGTTTTTCAAGTAAAGCAGATCTTAAAAAAAACAAAAACAAAAAAAAAAAAAAAAACAAACAAACAAAGAAAGAAAATAATAAAAAACTGCTGCTGCTGCTCCTGCTTTCTTTCTACTTCCTTGTGCTTTGCCCCTCCCCTTTTCCAGGTGATTGGGTTTGGGTGCTGGGCGGGGCTGAATGCTATATGAGCCCCAGGCATGCTATCAGAGAGCTCCTTCTGCCTGGGCTGCTCCTTGGGGTAAGTGCTTTGTTTTTCCTTTAGTCAGTTGCAGGGTTCTCTAGGCAGGCTGGAGTTTATAGATTTCTAGAATTTTTAAGTGCTTGGAATTCACTTAGGAGAGGGATGTTTAATAGAGGTTTCTGGCTCACTGTTTTTTGGGATGGTGGGATACTCTTCTGTTTTTGAGCTGTATTTTAATCTCTAAATGTATAAACCAGCAGTAGGTAAACATTAGGAGGAACCGGTCAAAGGTAACAGCGCTTTCTGGAACCGTCAAGTTCTTGTTCGGCAACGTAGTGACTGGTTTGATCTACTTCACAGATGGAGAGGCAAGTGGACTGCTCTCTTTGAAATAATAAAATTGAAAACATAAAGTTTGTCAAAGATGGCAGTGCATGTTTGCAGTCTGTTTATTGCTTTTGCCAGTGGTAGATAACATTTATAAGGAATCGGTGAAAGGAAAGAGCGCCTTCTGGAACTGTGAAGCTCTGTGTTGGCAACTCGGTGACTGGCTGGACCTACTGTCCATCTCCAGAGGGAAGCGGACTGCTATTTTGAAATTAAAAAATACTAATAAAAATAAAAAAAATATGGTGCTGCTCTATGACGCCCGGAGGACTGCCACTCTGCATGGCAGTTAAAAAGAATGTGGTTTGGAGATGGAGAGCCACAGAGATGAAGCAGCTGGGAAGAGAGACACAAGTATTGCAGTAGGTAGGCTGTGGTTATGAGGTGCCTCAGGATGTGCTTTTTTTCTTGTTTCCGCCCTTCCCTCGTGCAGCCTTGGAGAGATGAAGTCCCCATGGTGTGGAGTGGTGCAAAAAGGTAAGAGGGTTGTCGGCCCGGTCAGTTTCCTTCACCAATGCTAAGGCAAGTCTTTGAAGAGAAACAGCCTGGTTGCTTGTGCTGCCCCCTGTTGAACTAAGCCAGACCAAAAACAGGGCTGCTGTTCCTCCTGCTCTCTTTGCCTCTTCTCATCTTGCAGAGGAATGGTCCAGCAATTCGGGTTAATAGGGGACAAGAGAACAAAGGGGTTTCAGAATAACTGCTAACTGTTATGACTATTGCATGGGGCACTATGCAAGTCTCTGACATCCAGCCAAGATGGACAAAGGAGAAGGACAAGGGAAAAGCCTGGGAGGAAGACTATGAGCCTTCAGTACGAGAGACCCGCAGAGGGACCACCAGAGACTGATAACACATGCGCCAGTGGGCGGGTTGGGATTCCAGGAACTAGTTATAATAACCCTGCCTTTTCTAGAAGTAGTAATGAATATGTATTAGCCCAGGAGCATAAAAACCAGCCGCCTGCTGTGACTTGTGTGCGTCTCGGTGGAGCAGAGACTCCCGGCGCACCCAGTGCTGTTTGCTTACCTCTATTCATTTAATAAATTGTAAACTTTGATTGTAATCCTATTTGGGACTTAGTCATTTATTACAACAGACAACCTTGTAAAATGCAGACAACCAGAATCCTTACAACAATTAAGTGGAAATCACGGTGTAAGAAACATTACCACCTCAAAGAGTAAAAGCCTCAAAAGAAATGTGACTTGTAACAGGCCAGCAGCTGTGTGTTTTCGGTGAAGCACCAGGTAGAGTATAAACCTGGATTGCACAGTTAATGGGGAAACGGGAGGGTCCTGGTCCTTGGGAGGGAAAAAAAAAAGTATATAAACTGTGTATGGAATCGGTAGGTGCCCTCCTGCTTGCGGGACACCCGCCATTGTAATCTCAAATACAAATGCTACTGTACTGAGATCCTCTCCTGAGCCTATGTTATTTCCCAAAGATTGATTCGCGGTTTTAAGGCTTCAGGGATAGGGCCCTAGGGTTGGGTTTCAGGGTAAGCGTTCTCAGGGTTTATGTTTAGGATTTTAAGGTTTTTAGTTTTAGGGTTGGAGTTTTAACGGTTAGGATTTTAGGGATTTGAGGGTTAGGGTTTTAAGGGTTTCAGGGTTAGCGTGTCAGGGTTTTGGAGTTTTTTGGGTTGTAGTGTTGATAGTTTTTTTAGGGTTAGGTTCTTAGGGTTTTATTTTTGGTCAGTTATTTACGGTTAGGGTTTTAAGATCTTCTTATTATTTTTTTTTTTCAGGTTAGGTTCTCCTGGGTTAGGGTTTTGAGCATCTTAATATTTTGGGTTGGGTTTGGGATTTGAGCGTCTTAATTTTGTGGGCTTGGGCGCTGTGAGCGTCTTAAGTGTTTGGGTTAGGGCTTTTAGGCATAGGTCTTCAGGGGTTTAGTTTGGGTCAGGTCTGTAGGGGTTTCGAGGATTTTTAGGGTTAGGGCTTGCGGCTTTTTTGTGTAAGGGCGGTAAGGGCTAGGGTTCCAGGGAGTGCTGTTAAATGCAGTTCTCGACAACTCGGCCTCTGATTGGCCGTGCCGGCTGTGCAGGGAATGCTGGTAGGTGTAGTTTTCCGTCACAAGGCTTCCGGTAGGCCGCGTTGATTGCCCAGAGCATGCCGGGAAATGTAGTTCTGGGACTCCGAACTTCCGGGAGGCCATGTTGAGCGCCCAGAGCATACCGGGAAATGCAGTTCTCGGGGACTAGGGCTGGAGCTAGGGTTAGAGTTTAGGGTGAGGGTTGGGGTTAGGGTTAGGGGTTAGGGCTAGTGAATGCTGGTTCTCTGTGTTTGCAGATGACGGTGAGCGTGTTTAAACTAATTCCAGTTGAAGAAGTTTCAGTTACTTGCTTGGTGACGTTATCAGTTCAACGTTAAAAGCTGCAGCAAAAGCAAAAGGGGATTTTTGCTTCTAGAAACACCCCAGTTCTCCTGTCTGCACTCTGCATGCTGTTGAGCTAAGCCTTATAAATAAGTAAATAAACCAGAGCTGCTGCTGCTCCTCTTTTTGCTTTTTTGTGCTTTCCCCGCATGCGACCTCTGCCGCCCCCTGCTGGTGGAAAACGTGTACTGCAGGCGGCCGGGGGCGCGCATGCGCGGTGACGCCCGCGGGCGCCCTCTGCCGCCCCCTGCTGGTGGAAAACAAGTACTGCAGGCGGCCGGGGGCCGCGCATGCGCGTTGCTTATTACGTCTTTTTTTTTTTTTTGATGTGTAATTTCCTACGCTCCTAGATTTTTCTTCATATGTAAATGAAAGGTTCGTGCTAATTCCCGTTGAAAATATTTCATTTACTTTCTTGGTTGTATTGTCCTTTCTATGTTCAAAGCTGAGTCAAAAATACGGTAAATTTTGCTTCTAGAAACACCGCAGTTCTTTTGTCTGCACTCCGCATGCTGTAAACTAGGGATAGGTGACAAATTAATAAAAAAATAAATAAAAGAACACAGCTGCTGCTCCTGCTCTCTTTCTTGTTTTTTGCCCCCTCCTCTTTCCCAGGTGATTGGGTTTGGGTGCTGGGCGGGGCCAAATGTTATACGAGCCCTAGGCATTCTATCAGAGAGCTCCTCCTGCGTGGGCTGCTCTTTGGGGTCGGTGCTTTGTTTATTCTTCTGTTAGCTACATGCAGGGTTCTTTTCGTGGGTCAGAGTCTTGTACGATATTTTAGAGGAAACCAATCTAGTAGTACGTGCATTCATTGCAAGAAGCTCTTTGGAGGTGATTAATTGTTATAGCACTTTTATGGATAGGATGTCAATGTTACTTTGTGTGTTTGCTTTGTTGTTCTATGTCCCTCATGATTTTTGCAGGGTTATAGGGCAGATGCCACCAGGTCTACCCCTTTTGTTGTTTTTGTTTTGTTTGATTTATTTTTCTTATTTTCTTTTTCGGAAGGGGGTTTGGGATTTGAGCGTCCTATTTTTTTGGGTTTGGGATTTGAGCATCTTAATTTTGTGGGTGTGGGATTTGAGCGTCTTAAGTGTTTGGGTTAGGGCTTTTAGGCATAGGTCTTCAGGGGTTTAGTGTGGTGGATAGTTTCGGTTAGGTCTGTAGGGGTTTCGAGGATTTCTAGGGTTAGGGCTTGCGGCTTCTTTGTGTAAGGGCGGTAAGGGCTAGGGTTCCAGGGAGTGCTGTTAAATGGAGTTCTCGACAACTCGGCCTCTGATTGGCCGTGCCGGCTGTGCAGGGAATGCTGGTAGGTGTAGTTTTCCGTCACAAGGCTTCCGGTAGGCCGCGTTGATTGCCCAGAGCATGCCGGGAAATGTAGTTCTGGGACTCCGGACGTCCGGGAGGCCATGTTGAGCGCCCAGAGCATACCGGGAAATGTAGTTCTGGGACTCCGAACTTCCGGGAGGCCATGTTGAGCGCCCAGAGCATACCGGGAAATGTAGTTCTGGGACTCCGGACTTCCGGGAGGCCATGTTGGGTGCCCAGAGCATACCGGGAAATGCAGTTCTCGGGGACGAGGGCTGGGGCTAGGGTTAGAGTTTAGGGTGAGGGTTGGGGTTAGGGGTTAGGGTTAGGGCTAGTGAATGCTGGTTCTCTGTGTTTGCAGATGACGGTGAGCGTGTTTAAACTAATTCCAGTTGAAGAAGTTTCAGTTACTTGCTTGGTGACGTTATCCGTTCAACATTAAAAGCTGCAGCAAAAGCAAAAGGGGAGTTTTGCTTCTAGAAACACCACAGGTCTCTTGTCTGCTCTCGGAATGTTTTTGAGATAAACCAGATCTTAAAAAAAAAGGAAAAAAAAAAACCACAGCTGCTTCTTTTGCTCTCTTCCTACTTCCTTGTGCTTTGCCCCTCCCCTTTCCCGGGTGATTGGGTTTGGGTGCTGGGCGGGGCTGAATGCTATATGAGCCCCAGGCATGCTAGCAGAGAGCTCCTTCTGCTTGGGCTGCTCTTTGGGGTAAGTGCTTTGGTTTTCCTTCAGTCAGTTGCAGGGTTCTCTAGGCAGACTGGAGCCTATGGATTTCTGGATTTTAAGTGCTTGGAATTCACTCAGTAGCGGGATGTTTAGTAGGGGCTGCTGGCTCACTGTTTTTTTGGGATGGTGGGATACTCTTCTGTTTTTGAGCTATATTTTAATCTCTAGATGTATAAACCCACTTGTGTAACTCTCCAGAGGACTAAAACCAGCTTGATTGAATGCTACATATGGCTTGGCAGCGTAGATGCAGCATTACCAAGAGACTGAGCAGAGTTGTATCAGAGTCACCTCTTTCATCTGCAAAGGGTAAGTTTGATTACCCCTGCCGAGGCTTGTGTGTGTGCATGTCTTTTTGGCATTTGTGGAGCTCGGTTGTTTTTCTTTGTGTGTGTGCATGTTCTTTTTTTTTTTTTTTTGAGGGTCAAACAGTGTGTTTGCTGAGTGTGGTTAGAATGAGGAGGTGGGGAGCTGCTCAGGACTGGAAGGTTTGGTTTCTAGGAGTATGCGGCATCCTTCCTGTGCGACGTGACTAATTGTTGGGCTGGAACGTTCCAGCTTTCGTGTGTCTTAAGCAATGTAGCTTGTGTAGTGTGTGTTGTGTGGCCTGGGCAGAGTTTGCTGTGGTGCAGTGGGCGAAGAATCTGAGTTAGAGCTGGTGAGCAGCTGAAGTACCAGAGCTGGGAAGAGAGAGGTCTTGGAGCAGGTACGCTGTGGCTGTGAGGTGCCTCAGAGTGTGCTTTTCTGTCTTTTGTTTTGTTTTGTTTTGTTGTTTTTTTGCAGGTGCTTTGTGCGGTCGTGGACAGGAAAGGGAAATCCTCGTGTCGCGGAGCAGTGAGGGAGGGTGAGTGTTGTCAGCCTGGTCATCCCTTACCTGAAGCGAAGGGAAGACACTCAGGTGTTTCCCTCAGAGGGTCCGAGGTGAGTCTGTCTGGGATAGAGGAGCAGCGTGGCAGGTGGGCGCTTGCAAGCACAGTGGTTCTTTTGTCCTTTTGTGTTCCCCGGTGGTGTGGATGATGCTGGCCGCTCCTTTCAAGCTTGGACCTAATTTGCAGGTCCAGAGGCAAGTGGAGTGCTGTTTTGAAAGGATAAAAGTAAAGCTGGGGTCGCTTATGTTGTTGAGGGATGGGTGCTACTGCTGGCAGCTGAATGTTTATCTTCTGCCTGTGTTTTTCTTTTGTTCAGGCTGAAATGCAGTGTGCAGTGCAGGATGTGTCAACCAGCTGCCTCTGCAGTGACTCTGGTGCGTGATGAGCAGAGGTAGCTGTTAATTTTGGGGGTGTGGTTGTCACTGAAGTTATTTTCCTACATCCAATAGCGTAAAATTCCAGTTTGCCTTTTAGAGGCGCTATAAGTGGGTAAAGAGAAGAGATGGAAGCATGTGCCACGTGGGGCAGGCAAGCGGCTGAGGTACAGGAGGGGATGAGAGTATGTGATTTTTTCCTGGGGGTGGAATGGAATTGATTGTTTTGGTGTATAGTCTGTTTTGCTCCTAGATCTTTCATTCATTGTAAATAAAAGTTTGAGCCAGTTCCAGTTAGGAATGTTCTAGTTACGACCCAGCAAGTATTGTCCTTTTAATGTTAAAAAAAAGTGCGGCAAAAGCATGGGTGCAGATCTGTTTCAGGTCTTGTGCATCATATTCGGTTGGAGATCACGTCTGTTTCCATCCTCACTCTTGCAGAAGTCATCTGGGCCGCATCAGGAGCTCTTGCTTGGGAATTGATTTCCTAAGTGTCTTCTTAGGGGGTTTTCAGTCCCCATCCTTCTGGTCTCTTGTCTTGAAGGCAGGCTTTTTAGGCCTCCGTCATCCCAGTTCTGGCAGTTGCTTCCAGTTGCATGTTGTGACATTTGAGTCTCTCCTGGGGTCTGGTGCAGAGCACCTGTTCTGACGTGCTGTTGCTGTAGGGCTTTCTTTTTGGGGGTCACTTTTTCTTGTGCCTTGTGTTGTGTGTTTTGTTTGTAGTGTTTGTGGCGTGCCTGTGTGTGTGTACGTGTTTGGTCTGGAGCTGTCCTGCCTGGCAGTTAGTGATGACAGGTAACGTGGCAGTGCATGGGTGTACTAATACATTGTCTGGACTGTTTTGGTAAAGATATCCAGTCTGCCTCTGGGCACGTACTGAAGGGCAGCTGGCACAGTCATCTCTGTGGTGTTTGGCAGACTGGAGGGGGGAGAGTTGAGCTGCTTGCGAGCAACTGCTCGCATAGCACTTGAACGGTGTGCTTGAGGAGGTCTGTCGAATCTTGAAAGCTTACAGATATGGGGTTTTGAATTTTTTATTTTTATTTCTTTCCTGTCCCCAGTAGAGCGTAAACCTTTGGAGGAACCTGTCACAGGAAAGAGCTCCTTCTGGAACTGTTCAGCACTCGGGAGGCAACTGGGTGACTGGCTTGATCTACTTCTGAGGTGCTGAGGCAAGGAGGCTGCTGTTTTGAAACGATAGTATTGTAAATGGGGTCCCTTTTGTGTTGTTGAGGGATGGGTGCTAATGCTGGCAGCTGAATGATTGATTCTCTTGTGCCTGTTTTCATTTGTTAAAGCTGAAACACAGTGTACGACACGGGACTTGACGACCAGAGCTGCTTTTGGCAAGGTGAGTGATGAACAGATATAGAAGGTAATTTAGGGGTGCAGTTGTCACTGCAGTTACTGAACTACACAAAGTACAGTAAAAATCCTGTTTATATTTCAGGGGTGTTGTAGCTGGCCTAAGAGAGCAGATGGAAGCATCTGCCTCGAGGGGAGGGGAGGGCAGGGCACGGAGGTAAGGCAGCAGATGAGAGTAACTGTCCCAGCTGTGCTGTGGCTTTGGATGCTGCTTCAGCCTATGCTTTTCTTTTTGTTTCACATTTGTCTCACACAGGCTGAGTGGGGCCAAGCTGCACTCTGAAGAGCAGCACGAGAAGGGCGGGCTGGTTGTGAGCTGGATCGGAGCAGAACTGCCAAGTAGCACGAGGTGAGTGCGAAGGGTATCCATCTTGCTTTACAGGTGCCATGGCAGGCTCTCTAGAGAAGTGGTTGAGGATTGGAGAAGAGGTTGCAGATGATCAAGGAGCGACACGTGCAGGGATGGCTTGAAAAGGGTATGGCTGCTTTCTCTTCTGTTTATCAGGTGTCCCAGGCAATGTGGGCTGTGGTGTTAGTCTTTAGAATCGGAACAAAGCAGGTGCTGAAATGCTGCGTCTGTTTGTTTTTTTGTGTTGGGGTTGCACCTTGGTGAGTGTAGGGATGGGTTTTAAGTGGGTGCAGCGGAGGGCCTGGCCCCAGTGTCCTGTAGTGTGTTTTGACCCATCAGCATAGCCTTTTGGTTCTCAGGTAGTGTCGCGTTAAAGGGGTGTAGCTGATTAACCGTTACGGGCCCGGTTGGATTCAGAGTACTGAACCAGTCGGACATTCACCAAAACTGGGGGTCCGTTCGGACATTCACCAAAAACGTAATAACCGCCTGGGGGTCCGCTCAGACATTCACCAAAAACGTATTAACCACCTGGGGGTCCGTTCAGACATTCACCAACAATGCATTAACCGTCTGGGGGTCTGGTTAGATTCAGAACACTGAACTATCACGGATAACCACCCTCACCCTAGTTGCATTAATGAGAGCTATCACAATGCAATCAAGTATGGTTTATTACAGCAACAGGTAATCAGGTTCTTTTGGATTGCCGGTGATAGTGACTATCTGCAAAAGCAAGCTAGTATGCATGAAATACACAGGTGTTATAGGTGTTACAGGTGTTACAGGTGCGCAGCCTAGAAATAAACGCGTTAAAAGGATCAAAGACTCTATGGAGATTTATAAGCAAATATTCAGATCTCACCCAAAGGCGTCCCAATGGGGGGGCAAGAGAGGCTCAGCCCGTCGACTGATCCCAGGAGTCAGGAGGTCCTAAGGATGTTGTATGTCCTCGGGATGGTATCTCCCCTGACGATGGTATCTTCCCTAACATCCCCTCTCTCTTGGGCCAATTTATATTATTTTCTATCTTTTAGGTGGAGCTTGAGTGGCTCTAGTCAAGCATATCTTAGTTATGATTGGTGTAAAGTTTTCCCGTCTCCGTTTAAAGTAATAGGCTCCGAGAAATTCAGAGCGCATGCTCAGTGAGGGGTGGTCGCACCTTGGAGGCGGGTAGCTTTTGGGATGGAGGTGTGTTTTGGTATTATAATGATATTATAATGAGCAAAAAGTACACTAGGGTACAGCATTTGTCAAAACATGACAGGTCTTTGGCTTAGGGTGGCAAAAAGTGCAGCTTTGTGCACAAGAACAATCGAGGCCCCACCTGATTACAGAGCCTAGCCGTGGTGTCTCCACTCCACTCTACGCTCCGTGGTGTTCCTTAGAGCTAGCACACCAAGTTTCCCCAGCGCGATAGCATCTAAGGTTGGGAGCCTAGGGAATGCTCAGATAATGCAGTTATGCCCTACCCTGAAAGCCTCTTCAATGCTGTACCTTTTCCTTAAAAGTATGAATGTTAGTTTTATTTTCCTAGTTACTTCAGGCATTTACACCACAGGTAGCTTACTGAAGTAAGTGATTTTGCCTGCAAGTGGAATGGATTTTTTTTTTTTTTTTTTTGGTGTGCAATCAGTTCTGTGTTGCCTTCAGGGGGCAGTGGCGACCTGGTTCAGGAACGGCACGGCGACCAACCCCAGGCCGCTCGGTCCATCGGCTCACAGACACCAATGTGGTGGATGGCAAATGGCATTTATTGTCGAGTCACATGGGCTTATATACCCGAGGCCCATAGCGTCACTTCCGCTTGCTTACATCACAGACCACACACTGCTGTCCGTCAAGGGAGGGGCTCCACCTTTCCGTACATTGCGACATCTTCCGGCCACCAGACCCTAACTACCCACAGTTCTGCTCCTAGATTTTTCTTTTTATGTAAATAAAAGATCGAGCTAATTCCAGATGGAAAAAAAAATCAGTTACTTTCTTGGTCAGTTTGTCCTTTTAATATTCAAAGCTGCAGCAAAAGCATGGGGATTTTCTAGAAACACCCTAGCTCTCCTGTCTGCACTCTGCATGCTGTTGAGCTAAGCCATATAAATGAATAAAGAAACCACAGCTACTGCTCCTTTCTGATTTTTTTTTTTTTTTTTTTTTTTTGTGCTTTCCCCCTTGCACTTTCCCAGGTGATTGGCTTCAGGTTCCAGGTGGGACCTAGTGGTAACTGAGTTGCAGGTATTCCATGACAGAGCTCATTCTGCCTGGGCTGCTTTTTGGGGTAAGCGCTTTGTTTTTCCTTCAGTCAGTTGCAGGGTTCTTTAGGTGGGTCAGAGTCTATGGACTGATGCGTTTTCCAGTAGAAACCGGTACGCATATCTTTTTGAGTTGGTAACTGGTAGGATCTGTCACTGTAAAGCAATCTAGTAGTAGGTGCCTGTATTGCACGCAGCTCTTCCTCAGGTGAGTAGTTGTTATGGCAGTTTTACGGATGGTATGGTGATGTTACTTTGTGTGTTTGCTTTGTGGTTCTGGGTCCCTTCTGATTTTTGCCGAATTACGGGGCTTTCTGTGAGTCTTTGCCTGTATGTCAAATATTATCAAAGTTACAACCTTGCTGTTAAAGTGATGGAGCAGGGTTTAGTTGAAATGTATCATGGAAGCTCCCTGTGTGAGCATGTGTCTGAAAATGGCAGCAGTGGGCACGTAAGGGGTAGTCTGTTTCAAGTTTAGGGACAGTTTGTTATATTTCTGGAGCTTTTGCCTGTGTGTTTTCTGTCTGTCGAGTCTTTAGACCATAAAGCCTTCTAGGCTTTATGTCCTTGAATTTACGTATTAGAAGTACGTTTATGAGGGGTTGCCAGGTACGTTGTTTTTGGGAAACCGTGGGGTATGGTTCCTTGAGTGCATAAGTGCAGTAGTGCCAAGAGAGTGAGCAGGGCCACCTTCTTCATCTCTGCAGAATAAGTCTGTTCGGGCACACTTCTCAGGTAAATGTAGTGAGCAGATGAGGTAAAGGAGCTGGGAACAGAGAGGTATTGCACCGTAGCATGTTGCATCAGTAGTAGTCAGCGTTGCGGAGGAGGTGGGTGTCAGGGCTGGCGTGCTAGTGAATGCTGGTTCTCTGTTTTTGCAAGTGATGATGAACCTGTTTGACGTAATTCCATTTGAAAAAGTTCCAGTTACTGGCCTGGTCGTGTCGTCCTTTCAATGTTAAAAGCTGCAGCAAAAGCATGGGGATTGTTGCTTCTAGAAACACCACAGGTCACCTGTCTGCTCTCTGCATGTTTTTCAAGTAAAGCAGATCTTAAAAAAAACAAAAACAAAAAAAAAAAAACAAAACAAACAAACAAAGAAAGAAAATAATAAAAAACTGCTGCTGCTGCTCCTGCTTTCTTTCTACTTCCTTGTGCTTTGCCCCTCCCCTTTTCCAGGTGATTGGGTTTGGGTGCTGGGCGGGGCTGAATGCTATATGAGCCCCAGGCATGCTATCAGAGAGCTCCTTCTGCCTGGGCTGCTCCTTGGGGTAAGTGCTTTGTTTTTCCTTTAGTCAGTTGCAGGGTTCTCTAGGCAGGCTGGAGTTTATAGATTTCTAGAATTTTTAAGTGCTTGGAATTCACTTAGGAGAGGGATGTTTAATAGAGGTTTCTGGCTCACTGTTTTTTGGGATGGTGGGATACTCTTCTGTTTTTGAGCTGTATTTTAATCTCTAAATGTATAAACCAGCAGTAGGTAAACATTAGGAGGAACCGGTCAAAGGTAACAGCGCTTTCTGGAACCGTCAAGTTCTTGTTCGGCAACGTAGTGACTGGTTTGATCTACTTCACAGATGGAGAGGCAAGTGGACTGCTCTCTTTGAAATAATAAAATTGAAAACATAAAGTTTGTCAAAGATGGCAGTGCATGTTTGCAGTCTGTTTATTGCTTTTGCCAGTGGTAGATAACATTTATAAGGAATCGGTGAAAGGAAAGAGCGCCTTCTGGAACTGTGAAGCTCTGTGTTGGCAACTCGGTGACTGGCTGGACCTACTGTCCATCTCCAGAGGGAAGCGGACTGCTATTTTGAAATTAAAAAATACTAATAAAAATAAAAAAAATATGGTGCTGCTCTATGACGCCCGGAGGACTGCCACTCTGCATGGCAGTTAAAAAGAATGTGGTTTGGAGATGGAGAGCCACAGAGATGAAGCAGCTGGGAAGAGAGACACAAGTATTGCAGTAGGTAGGCTGTGGTTATGAGGTGCCTCAGGATGTGCTTTTTTTCTTGTTTCCGCCCTTCCCTCGTGCAGCCTTGGAGAGATGAAGTCCCCATGGTGTGGAGTGGTGCAAAAAGGTAAGAGGGTTGTCGGCCCGGTCAGTTTCCTTCACCAATGCTAAGGCAAGTCTTTGAAGAGAAACAGCCTGGTTGCTTGTGCTGCCCCCTGTTGAACTAAGCCAGACCAAAAACAGGGCTGCTGTTCCTCCTGCTCTCTTTGCCTCTTCTCATCTTGCAGAGGAATGGTCCAGCAATTCGGGTTAATAGGGGACAAGAGAACAAAGGGGTTTCAGAATAACTGCTAACTGTTATGACTATTGCATGGGGCACTATGCAAGTCTCTGACATCCAGCCAAGATGGACAAAGGAGAAGGACAAGGGAAAAGCCTGGGAGGAAGACTATGAGCCTTCAGTACGAGAGACCCGCAGAGGGACCACCAGAGACTGATAACACATGCGCCAGTGGGCGGGTTGGGATTCCAGGAACTAGTTATAATAACCCTGCCTTTTCTAGAAGTAGTAATGAATATGTATTAGCCCAGGAGCATAAAAACCAGCCGCCTGCTGTGACTTGTGTGCGTCTCGGTGGAGCAGAGACTCCCGGCGCACCCAGTGCTGTTTGCTTACCTCTATTCATTTAATAAATTGTAAACTTTGATTGTAATCCTATTTGGGACTTAGTCATTTATTACAACAGACAACCTTGTAAAATGCAGACAACCAGAATCCTTACAACAATTAAGTGGAAATCACGGTGTAAGAAACATTACCACCTCAAAGAGTAAAAGCCTCAAAAGAAATGTGACTTGTAACAGGCCAGCAGCTGTGTGTTTTCGGTGAAGCACCAGGTAGAGTATAAACCTGGATTGCACAGTTAATGGGGAAACGGGAGGGTCCTGGTCCTTGGGAGGGAAAAAAAAAAGTATATAAACTGTGTATGGAATCGGTAGGTGCCCTCCTGCTTGCGGGACACCCGCCATTGTAATCTCAAATACAAATGCTACTGTACTGAGATCCTCTCCTGAGCCTATGTTATTTCCCAAAGATTGATTCGCGGTTTTAAGGCTTCAGGGATAGGGCCCTAGGGTTGGGTTTCAGGGTAAGCGTTCTCAGGGTTTATGTTTAGGATTTTAAGGTTTTTAGTTTTAGGGTTGGAGTTTTAACGGTTAGGATTTTAGGGATTTGAGGGTTAGGGTTTTAAGGGTTTCAGGGTTAGCGTGTCAGGGTTTTGGAGTTTTTTGGGTTGTAGTGTTGATAGTTTTTTTAGGGTTAGGTTCTTAGGGTTTTATTTTTGGTCAGTTATTTACGGTTAGGGTTTTAAGATCTTCTTATTATTTTTTTTTTTCAGGTTAGGTTCTCCTGGGTTAGGGTTTTGAGCATCTTAATATTTTGGGTTGGGTTTGGGATTTGAGCGTCTTAATTTTGTGGGCTTGGGCGCTGTGAGCGTCTTAAGTGTTTGGGTTAGGGCTTTTAGGCATAGGTCTTCAGGGGTTTAGTTTGGGTCAGGTCTGTAGGGGTTTCGAGGATTTTTAGGGTTAGGGCTTGCGGCTTTTTTGTGTAAGGGCGGTAAGGGCTAGGGTTCCAGGGAGTGCTGTTAAATGCAGTTCTCGACAACTCGGCCTCTGATTGGCCGTGCCGGCTGTGCAGGGAATGCTGGTAGGTGTAGTTTTCCGTCACAAGGCTTCCGGTAGGCCGCGTTGATTGCCCAGAGCATGCCGGGAAATGTAGTTCTGGGACTCCGAACTTCCGGGAGGCCATGTTGAGCGCCCAGAGCATACCGGGAAATGCAGTTCTCGGGGACTAGGGCTGGAGCTAGGGTTAGAGTTTAGGGTGAGGGTTGGGGTTAGGGTTAGGGGTTAGGGCTAGTGAATGCTGGTTCTCTGTGTTTGCAGATGACGGTGAGCGTGTTTAAACTAATTCCAGTTGAAGAAGTTTCAGTTACTTGCTTGGTGACGTTATCAGTTCAACGTTAAAAGCTGCAGCAAAAGCAAAAGGGGATTTTTGCTTCTAGAAACACCCCAGTTCTCCTGTCTGCACTCTGCATGCTGTTGAGCTAAGCCTTATAAATAAGTAAATAAACCAGAGCTGCTGCTGCTCCTCTTTTTGCTTTTTTGTGCTTTCCCCGCATGCGACCTCTGCCGCCCCCTGCTGGTGGAAAACGTGTACTGCAGGCGGCCGGGGGCGCGCATGCGCGGTGACGCCCGCGGGCGCCCTCTGCCGCCCCCTGCTGGTGGAAAACAAGTACTGCAGGCGGCCGGGGGCCGCGCATGCGCGTTGCTTATTACGTCTTTTTTTTTTTTTTGATGTGTAATTTCCTACGCTCCTAGATTTTTCTTCATATGTAAATGAAAGGTTCGTGCTAATTCCCGTTGAAAATATTTCATTTACTTTCTTGGTTGTATTGTCCTTTCTATGTTCAAAGCTGAGTCAAAAATACGGTAAATTTTGCTTCTAGAAACACCGCAGTTCTTTTGTCTGCACTCCGCATGCTGTAAACTAGGGATAGGTGACAAATTAATAAAAAAATAAATAAAAGAACACAGCTGCTGCTCCTGCTCTCTTTCTTGTTTTTTGCCCCCTCCTCTTTCCCAGGTGATTGGGTTTGGGTGCTGGGCGGGGCCAAATGTTATACGAGCCCTAGGCATTCTATCAGAGAGCTCCTCCTGCGTGGGCTGCTCTTTGGGGTCGGTGCTTTGTTTATTCTTCTGTTAGCTACATGCAGGGTTCTTTTCGTGGGTCAGAGTCTTGTACGATATTTTAGAGGAAACCAATCTAGTAGTACGTGCATTCATTGCAAGAAGCTCTTTGGAGGTGATTAATTGTTATAGCACTTTTATGGATAGGATGTCAATGTTACTTTGTGTGTTTGCTTTGTTGTTCTATGTCCCTCATGATTTTTGCAGGGTTATAGGGCAGATGCCACCAGGTCTACCCCTTTTGTTGTTTTTGTTTTGTTTGATTTATTTTTCTTATTTTCTTTTTCGGAAGGGGGTTTGGGATTTGAGCGTCCTATTTTTTTGGGTTTGGGATTTGAGCATCTTAATTTTGTGGGTGTGGGATTTGAGCGTCTTAAGTGTTTGGGTTAGGGCTTTTAGGCATAGGTCTTCAGGGGTTTAGTGTGGTGGATAGTTTCGGTTAGGTCTGTAGGGGTTTCGAGGATTTCTAGGGTTAGGGCTTGCGGCTTCTTTGTGTAAGGGCGGTAAGGGCTAGGGTTCCAGGGAGTGCTGTTAAATGGAGTTCTCGACAACTCGGCCTCTGATTGGCCGTGCCGGCTGTGCAGGGAATGCTGGTAGGTGTAGTTTTCCGTCACAAGGCTTCCGGTAGGCCGCGTTGATTGCCCAGAGCATGCCGGGAAATGTAGTTCTGGGACTCCGGACGTCCGGGAGGCCATGTTGAGCGCCCAGAGCATACCGGGAAATGTAGTTCTGGGACTCCGAACTTCCGGGAGGCCATGTTGAGCGCCCAGAGCATACCGGGAAATGTAGTTCTGGGACTCCGGACTTCCGGGAGGCCATGTTGGGTGCCCAGAGCATACCGGGAAATGCAGTTCTCGGGGACGAGGGCTGGGGCTAGGGTTAGAGTTTAGGGTGAGGGTTGGGGTTAGGGTTAGGGGTTAGGGTTAGGGCTAGTGAATGCTGGTTCTCTGTGTTTGCAGATGACGGTGAGCGTGTTTAAACTAATTCCAGTTGAAGAAGTTTCAGTTACTTGCTTGGTGACGTTATCCGTTCAACATTAAAAGCTGCAGCAAAAGCAAAAGGGGAGTTTTGCTTCTAGAAACACCACAGGTCTCTTGTCTGCTCTCGGAATGTTTTTGAGATAAACCAGATCTTAAAAAAAAAGGAAAAAAAAAAACCACAGCTGCTTCTTTTGCTCTCTTCCTACTTCCTTGTGCTTTGCCCCTCCCCTTTCCCGGGTGATTGGGTTTGGGTGCTGGGCGGGGCTGAATGCTATATGAGCCCCAGGCATGCTAGCAGAGAGCTCCTTCTGCTTGGGCTGCTCTTTGGGGTAAGTGCTTTGGTTTTCCTTCAGTCAGTTGCAGGGTTCTCTAGGCAGACTGGAGCCTATGGATTTCTGGATTTTAAGTGCTTGGAATTCACTCAGTAGCGGGATGTTTAGTAGGGGCTGCTGGCTCACTGTTTTTTTGGGATGGTGGGATACTCTTCTGTTTTTGAGCTATATTTTAATCTCTAGATGTATAAACCCACTTGTGTAACTCTCCAGAGGACTAAAACCAGCTTGATTGAATGCTACATATGGCTTGGCAGCGTAGATGCAGCATTACCAAGAGACTGAGCAGAGTTGTATCAGAGTCACCTCTTTCATCTGCAAAGGGTAAGTTTGATTACCCCTGCCGAGGCTTGTGTGTGTGCATGTCTTTTTGGCATTTGTGGAGCTCGGTTGTTTTTCTTTGTGTGTGTGCATGTTCTTTTTTTTTTTTTTTTGAGGGTCAAACAGTGTGTTTGCTGAGTGTGGTTAGAATGAGGAGGTGGGGAGCTGCTCAGGACTGGAAGGTTTGGTTTCTAGGAGTATGCGGCATCCTTCCTGTGCGACGTGACTAATTGTTGGGCTGGAACGTTCCAGCTTTCGTGTGTCTTAAGCAATGTAGCTTGTGTAGTGTGTGTTGTGTGGCCTGGGCAGAGTTTGCTGTGGTGCAGTGGGCGAAGAATCTGAGTTAGAGCTGGTGAGCAGCTGAAGTACCAGAGCTGGGAAGAGAGAGGTCTTGGAGCAGGTACGCTGTGGCTGTGAGGTGCCTCAGAGTGTGCTTTTCTGTCTTTTGTTTTGTTTTGTTTTGTTGTTTTTTTGCAGGTGCTTTGTGCGGTCGTGGACAGGAAAGGGAAATCCTCGTGTCGCGGAGCAGTGAGGGAGGGTGAGTGTTGTCAGCCTGGTCATCCCTTACCTGAAGCGAAGGGAAGACACTCAGGTGTTTCCCTCAGAGGGTCCGAGGTGAGTCTGTCTGGGATAGAGGAGCAGCGTGGCAGGTGGGCGCTTGCAAGCACAGTGGTTCTTTTGTCCTTTTGTGTTCCCCGGTGGTGTGGATGATGCTGGCCGCTCCTTTCAAGCTTGGACCTAATTTGCAGGTCCAGAGGCAAGTGGAGTGCTGTTTTGAAAGGATAAAAGTAAAGCTGGGGTCGCTTATGTTGTTGAGGGATGGGTGCTACTGCTGGCAGCTGAATGTTTATCTTCTGCCTGTGTTTTTCTTTTGTTCAGGCTGAAATGCAGTGTGCAGTGCAGGATGTGTCAACCAGCTGCCTCTGCAGTGACTCTGGTGCGTGATGAGCAGAGGTAGCTGTTAATTTTGGGGGTGTGGTTGTCACTGAAGTTATTTTCCTACATCCAATAGCGTAAAATTCCAGTTTGCCTTTTAGAGGCGCTATAAGTGGGTAAAGAGAAGAGATGGAAGCATGTGCCACGTGGGGCAGGCAAGCGGCTGAGGTACAGGAGGGGATGAGAGTATGTGATTTTTTCCTGGGGGTGGAATGGAATTGATTGTTTTGGTGTATAGTCTGTTTTGCTCCTAGATCTTTCATTCATTGTAAATAAAAGTTTGAGCCAGTTCCAGTTAGGAATGTTCTAGTTACGACCCAGCAAGTATTGTCCTTTTAATGTTAAAAAAAAGTGCGGCAAAAGCATGGGTGCAGATCTGTTTCAGGTCTTGTGCATCATATTCGGTTGGAGATCGCGTCTGTTTCCATCCTCACTCTTGCAGAAGTCATCTGGGCCGCATCAGGAGCTCTTGCTTGGGAATTGATTTCCTAAGTGTCTTCTTAGGGGGTTTTCAGTCCCCATCCTTCTGGTCTCTTGTCTTGAAGGCAGGCTTTTTAGGCCTCCGTCATCCCAGTTCTGGCAGTTGCTTCCAGTTGCATGTTGTGACATTTGAGTCTCTCCTGGGGTCTGGTGCAGAGCACCTGTTCTGACGTGCTGTTGCTGTAGGGCTTTCTTTTTGGGGGTCACTTTTTCTTGTGCCTTGTGTTGTGTGTTTTGTTTGTAGTGTTTGTGGCGTGCCTGTGTGTGTGTACGTGTTTGGTCTGGAGCTGTCCTGCCTGGCAGTTAGTGATGACAGGTAACGTGGCAGTGCATGGGTGTACTAATACATTGTCTGGACTGTTTTGGTAAAGATATCCAGTCTGCCTCTGGGCACGTACTGAAGGGCAGCTGGCACAGTCATCTCTGTGGTGTTTGGCAGACTGGAGGGGGGAGAGTTGAGCTGCTTGCGAGCAACTGCTCGCATAGCACTTGAACGGTGTGCTTGAGGAGGTCTGTCGAATCTTGAAAGCTTACAGATATGGGGTTTTGAATTTTTTATTTTTATTTCTTTCCTGTCCCCAGTAGAGCGTAAACCTTTGGAGGAACCTGTCACAGGAAAGAGCTCCTTCTGGAACTGTTCAGCACTCGGGAGGCAACTGGGTGACTGGCTTGATCTACTTCTGAGGTGCTGAGGCAAGGAGGCTGCTGTTTTGAAACGATAGTATTGTAAATGGGGTCCCTTTTGTGTTGTTGAGGGATGGGTGCTAATGCTGGCAGCTGAATGATTGATTCTCTTGTGCCTGTTTTCATTTGTTAAAGCTGAAACACAGTGTACGACACGGGACTTGACGACCAGAGCTGCTTTTGGCAAGGTGAGTGATGAACAGATATAGAAGGTAATTTAGGGGTGCAGTTGTCACTGCAGTTACTGAACTACACAAAGTACAGTAAAAATCCTGTTTATATTTCAGGGGTGTTGTAGCTGGCCTAAGAGAGCAGATGGAAGCATCTGCCTCGAGGGGAGGGGAGGGCAGGGCACGGAGGTAAGGCAGCAGATGAGAGTAACTGTCCCAGCTGTGCTGTGGCTTTGGATGCTGCTTCAGCCTATGCTTTTCTTTTTGTTTCACATTTGTCTCACACAGGCTGAGTGGGGCCAAGCTGCACTCTGAAGAGCAGCACGAGAAGGGCGGGCTGGTTGTGAGCTGGATCGGAGCAGAACTGCCAAGTAGCACGAGGTGAGTGCGAAGGGTATCCATCTTGCTTTACAGGTGCCATGGCAGGCTCTCTAGAGAAGTGGTTGAGGATTGGAGAAGAGGTTGCAGATGATCAAGGAGCGACACGTGCAGGGATGGCTTGAAAAGGGTATGGCTGCTTTCTCTTCTGTTTATCAGGTGTCCCAGGCAATGTGGGCTGTGGTGTTAGTCTTTAGAATCGGAACAAAGCAGGTGCTGAAATGCTGCGTCTGTTTGTTTTTTTGTGTTGGGGTTGCACCTTGGTGAGTGTAGGGATGGGTTTTAAGTGGGTGCAGCGGAGGGCCTGGCCCCAGTGTCCTGTAGTGTGTTTTGACCCATCAGCATAGCCTTTTGGTTCTCAGGTAGTGTCGCGTTAAAGGGGTGTAGCTGATTAACCGTTACGGGCCCGGTTGGATTCAGAGTACTGAACCAGTCGGACATTCACCAAAACTGGGGGTCCGTTCGGACATTCACCAAAAACGTAATAACCGCCTGGGGGTCCGCTCAGACATTCACCAAAAACGTATTAACCACCTGGGGGTCCGTTCAGACATTCACCAACAATGCATTAACCTTCTGGGGGTCTGGTTAGATTCAGAACACTGAACTATCACGGATAACCACCCTCACCCTAGTTGCATTAATGAGAGCTATCACAATGCAATCAAGTAT
Source organism: Anas platyrhynchos (assembly GCF_047663525.1). Taxonomy (NCBI): domain Eukaryota; kingdom Metazoa; phylum Chordata; class Aves; order Anseriformes; family Anatidae; genus Anas; species Anas platyrhynchos. The sequence continues at coordinate 40,018,082 of NC_092594.1, forward strand.
GGTTTATTACAGCAACAGGTAATCAGGTTCTTTTGGATTGCCGGTGATAGTGACTATCTGCAAAAGCAAGCTAGTATGCATGAAATACACAGGTGTTATAGGTGTTACAGGTGTTACAGGTGCGCAGCCTAGAAATAAACGCGTTAAAAGGATCAAAGACTCTATAGAGATTTATAAGCAAATATTCAGATCTCACCCAAAGGCGTCCCAATGGGGGGGCAAGAGAGGCTCAGCCCGTCGACTGATCCCAGGAGTCAGGAGGTCCTAAGGATGTTGTATGTCCTCGGGATGGTATCTCCCCTGACGATGGGCCAATTTATATTATTTTCTATCTTTTAGGTGGAGCTTGAGTGGCTCTAGTCAAGCATATCTTAGTTATGATTGGTGTAAAGTTTTCCCGTCTCCGTTTAAAGTAATAGGCTCCGAGAAATTCAGAGCGCATGCTCAGTGAGGGGTGGTCGCACCTTGGAGGCGGGTAGCTTTTGGGATGGAGGTGTGTTTTGGTATTATAATGATATTATAATGAGCAAAAAGTACACTAGGGTACAGCATTTGTCAAAACATGACAGGTCTTTGGCTTAGGGTGGCAAAAAGTGCAGCTTTGTGCACAAGAACAATCGAGGCCCCACCTGATTACAGAGCCTAGCCGTGGTGTCTCCACTCCACTCTACGCTCCGTGGTGTTCCTTAGAGCTAGCACACCAAGTTTCCCCAGCGCGATAGCATCTAAGGTTGGGAGCCTAGGGAATGCTCAGATAATGCAGTTATGCCCTACCCTGAAAGCCTCTTCAATGCTGTACCTTTTCCTTAAAAGTATGAATGTTAGTTTTATTTTCCTAGTTACTTCAGGCATTTACACCACAGGTAGCTTACTGAAGTAAGTGATTTTGCCTGCAAGTGGAATGGATTTTTTTTTTTTTTTTTTTGGTGTGCAATCAGTTCTGTGTTGCCTTCAGGGGGCAGTGGCGACCTGGTTCAGGAACGGCACGGCGACCAACCCCAGGCCGCTCGGTCCATCGGCTCACAGACACCAATGTGGTGGATGGCAAATGGCATTTATTGTCGAGTCACATGGGCTTATATACCCGAGGCCCATAGCGTCACTTCCGCTTGCTTACATCACAGACCACACACTGCTGTCCGTCAAGGGAGGGGCTCCACCTTTCCGTACATTGCGACATCTTCCGGCCACCAGACCCTAACTACCCACAGTTCTGCTCCTAGATTTTTCTTTTTATGTAAATAAAAGATCGAGCTAATTCCAGATGGAAAAAAAAATCAGTTACTTTCTTGGTCAGTTTGTCCTTTTAATATTCAAAGCTGCAGCAAAAGCATGGGGATTTTTGTTTCTAGAAACACCCTAGCTCTCCTGTCTGCACTCTGCATGCTGTTGAGCTAAGCCATATAAATGAATAAAGAAACCACAGCTACTGCTCCTTTCTGATTTTTTTTTTTTTTTTTTTTTTTTGTGCTTTCCCCCTTGCACTTTCCCAGGTGATTGGCTTCAGGTTCCAGGTGGGACCTAGTGGTAACTGAGTTGCAGGTATTCCATGACAGAGCTCATTCTGCCTGGGCTGCTTTTTGGGGTAAGCGCTTTGTTTTTCCTTCAGTCAGTTGCAGGGTTCTTTAGGTGGGTCAGAGTCTATGGACTGATGCGTTTTCCAGTAGAAACCGGTACGCATATCTTTTTGAGTTGGTAACTGGTAGGATCTGTCACTGTAAAGCAATCTAGTAGTAGGTGCCTGTATTGCACGCAGCTCTTCCTCAGGTGAGTAGTTGTTATGGCAGTTTTACGGATGGTATGGTGATGTTACTTTGTGTGTTTGCTTTGTGGTTCTGGGTCCCTTCTGATTTTTGCCGAATTACGGGGCTTTCTGTGAGTCTTTGCCTGTATGTCAAATATTATCAAAGTTACAACCTTGCTGTTAAAGTGATGGAGCAGGGTTTAGTTGAAATGTATCATGGAAGCTCCCTGTGTGAGCATGTGTCTGAAAATGGCAGCAGTGGGCACGTAAGGGGTAGTCTGTTTCAAGTTTAGGGACAGTTTGTTATATTTCTGGAGCTTTTGCCTGTGTGTTTTCTGTCTGTCGAGTCTTTAGACCATAAAGCCTTCTAGGCTTTATGTCCTTGAATTTACGTATTAGAAGTACGTTTATGAGGGGTTGCCAGGTACGTTGTTTTTGGGAAACCGTGGGGTATGGTTCCTTGAGTGCATAAGTGCAGTAGTGCCAAGAGAGTGAGCAGGGCCACCTTCTTCATCTCTGCAGAATAAGTCTGTTCGGGCACACTTCTCAGGTAAATGTAGTGAGCAGATGAGGTAAAGGAGCTGGGAACAGAGAGGTATTGCACCGTAGCATGTTGCATCAGTAGTAGTCAGCGTTGCGGAGGAGGTGGGTGTCAGGGCTGGCGTGCTAGTGAATGCTGGTTCTCTGTTTTTGCAAGTGATGATGAACCTGTTTGACGTAATTCCATTTGAAAAAGTTCCAGTTACTGGCCTGGTCGTGTCGTCCTTTCAATGTTAAAAGCTGCAGCAAAAGCATGGGGATTGTTGCTTCTAGAAACACCACAGGTCACCTGTCTGCTCTCTGCATGTTTTTCAAGTAAAGCAGATCTTAAAAAAAACAAAAACAAAAAAAAAAAAACAAAACAAACAAACAAAGAAAGAAAATAATAAAAAACTGCTGCTGCTGCTCCTGCTTTCTTTCTACTTCCTTGTGCTTTGCCCCTCCCCTTTTCCAGGTGATTGGGTTTGGGTGCTGGGCGGGGCTGAATGCTATATGAGCCCCAGGCATGCTATCAGAGAGCTCCTTCTGCCTGGGCTGCTCCTTGGGGTAAGTGCTTTGTTTTTCCTTTAGTCAGTTGCAGGGTTCTCTAGGCAGGCTGGAGTTTATAGATTTCTAGAATTTTTAAGTGCTTGGAATTCACTTAGGAGAGGGATGTTTAATAGAGGTTTCTGGCTCACTGTTTTTTGGGATGGTGGGATACTCTTCTGTTTTTGAGCTGTATTTTAATCTCTAAATGTATAAACCAGCAGTAGGTAAACATTAGGAGGAACCGGTCAAAGGTAACAGCGCTTTCTGGAACCGTCAAGTTCTTGTTCGGCAACGTAGTGACTGGTTTGATCTACTTCACAGATGGAGAGGCAAGTGGACTGCTCTCTTTGAAATAATAAAATTGAAAACATAAAGTTTGTCAAAGATGGCAGTGCATGTTTGCAGTCTGTTTATTGCTTTTGCCAGTGGTAGATAACATTTATAAGGAATCGGTGAAAGGAAAGAGCGCCTTCTGGAACTGTGAAGCTCTGTGTTGGCAACTCGGTGACTGGCTGGACCTACTGTCCATCTCCAGAGGGAAGCGGACTGCTATTTTGAAATTAAAAAATACTAATAAAAATAAAAAAAATATGGTGCTGCTCTATGACGCCCGGAGGACTGCCACTCTGCATGGCAGTTAAAAAGAATGTGGTTTGGAGATGGAGAGCCACAGAGATGAAGCAGCTGGGAAGAGAGACACAAGTATTGCAGTAGGTAGGCTGTGGTTATGAGGTGCCTCAGGATGTGCTTTTTTTCTTGTTTCCGCCCTTCCCTCGTGCAGCCTTGGAGAGATGAAGTCCCCATGGTGTGGAGTGGTGCAAAAAGGTAAGAGGGTTGTCGGCCCGGTCAGTTTCCTTCACCAATGCTAAGGCAAGTCTTTGAAGAGAAACAGCCTGGTTGCTTGTGCTGCCCCCTGTTGAACTAAGCCAGACCAAAAACAGGGCTGCTGTTCCTCCTGCTCTCTTTGCCTCTTCTCATCTTGCAGAGGAATGGTCCAGCAATTCGGGTTAATAGGGGACAAGAGAACAAAGGGGTTTCAGAATAACTGCTAACTGTTATGACTATTGCATGGGGCACTATGCAAGTCTCTGACATCCAGCCAAGATGGACAAAGGAGAAGGACAAGGGAAAAGCCTGGGAGGAAGACTATGAGCCTTCAGTACGAGAGACCCGCAGAGGGACCACCAGAGACTGATAACACATGCGCCAGTGGGCGGGTTGGGATTCCAGGAACTAGTTATAATAACCCTGCCTTTTCTAGAAGTAGTAATGAATATGTATTAGCCCAGGAGCATAAAAACCAGCCGCCTGCTGTGACTTGTGTGCGTCTCGGTGGAGCAGAGACTCCCGGCGCACCCAGTGCTGTTTGCTTACCTCTATTCATTTAATAAATTGTAAACTTTGATTGTAATCCTATTTGGGACTTAGTCATTTATTACAACAGACAACCTTGTAAAATGCAGACAACCAGAATCCTTACAACAATTAAGTGGAAATCACGGTGTAAGAAACATTACCACCTCAAAGAGTAAAAGCCTCAAAAGAAATGTGACTTGTAACAGGCCAGCAGCTGTGTGTTTTCGGTGAAGCACCAGGTAGAGTATAAACCTGGATTGCACAGTTAATGGGGAAACGGGAGGGTCCTGGTCCTTGGGAGGGAAAAAAAAAAGTATATAAACTGTGTATGGAATCGGTAGGTGCCCTCCTGCTTGCGGGACACCCGCCATTGTAATCTCAAATACAAATGCTACTGTACTGAGATCCTCTCCTGAGCCTATGTTATTTCCCAAAGATTGATTCGCGGTTTTAAGGCTTCAGGGATAGGGCCCTAGGGTTGGGTTTCAGGGTAAGCGTTCTCAGGGTTTATGTTTAGGATTTTAAGGTTTTTAGTTTTAGGGTTGGAGTTTTAACGGTTAGGATTTTAGGGATTTGAGGGTTAGGGTTTTAAGGGTTTCAGGGTTAGCGTGTCAGGGTTTTGGAGTTTTTTGGGTTGTAGTGTTGATAGTTTTTTTAGGGTTAGGTTCTTAGGGTTTTATTTTTGGTCAGTTATTTACGGTTAGGGTTTTAAGATCTTCTTATTATTTTTTTTTTTCAGGTTAGGTTCTCCTGGGTTAGGGTTTTGAGCATCTTAATATTTTGGGTTGGGTTTGGGATTTGAGCGTCTTAATTTTGTGGGCTTGGGCGCTGTGAGCGTCTTAAGTGTTTGGGTTAGGGCTTTTAGGCATAGGTCTTCAGGGGTTTAGTTTGGGTCAGGTCTGTAGGGGTTTCGAGGATTTTTAGGGTTAGGGCTTGCGGCTTTTTTGTGTAAGGGCGGTAAGGGCTAGGGTTCCAGGGAGTGCTGTTAAATGCAGTTCTCGACAACTCGGCCTCTGATTGGCCGTGCCGGCTGTGCAGGGAATGCTGGTAGGTGTAGTTTTCCGTCACAAGGCTTCCGGTAGGCCGCGTTGATTGCCCAGAGCATGCCGGGAAATGTAGTTCTGGGACTCCGAACTTCCGGGAGGCCATGTTGAGCGCCCAGAGCATACCGGGAAATGCAGTTCTCGGGGACTAGGGCTGGAGCTAGGGTTAGAGTTTAGGGTGAGGGTTGGGGTTAGGGTTAGGGGTTAGGGCTAGTGAATGCTGGTTCTCTGTGTTTGCAGATGACGGTGAGCGTGTTTAAACTAATTCCAGTTGAAGAAGTTTCAGTTACTTGCTTGGTGACGTTATCAGTTCAACGTTAAAAGCTGCAGCAAAAGCAAAAGGGGATTTTTGCTTCTAGAAACACCCCAGTTCTCCTGTCTGCACTCTGCATGCTGTTGAGCTAAGCCTTATAAATAAGTAAATAAACCAGAGCTGCTGCTGCTCCTCTTTTTGCTTTTTTGTGCTTTCCCCGCATGCGACCTCTGCCGCCCCCTGCTGGTGGAAAACGTGTACTGCAGGCGGCCGGGGGCGCGCATGCGCGGTGACGCCCGCGGGCGCCCTCTGCCGCCCCCTGCTGGTGGAAAACAAGTACTGCAGGCGGCCGGGGGCCGCGCATGCGCGTTGCTTATTACGTCTTTTTTTTTTTTTTGATGTGTAATTTCCTACGCTCCTAGATTTTTCTTCATATGTAAATGAAAGGTTCGTGCTAATTCCCGTTGAAAATATTTCATTTACTTTCTTGGTTGTATTGTCCTTTCTATGTTCAAAGCTGAGTCAAAAATACGGTAAATTTTGCTTCTAGAAACACCGCAGTTCTTTTGTCTGCACTCCGCATGCTGTAAACTAGGGATAGGTGACAAATAAATAAAAAAATAAATAAAAGAACACAGCTGCTGCTCCTGCTCTCTTTCTTGTTTTTTGCCCCCTCCTCTTTCCCAGGTGATTGGGTTTGGGTGCTGGGCGGGGCCAAATGTTATACGAGCCCTAGGCATTCTATCAGAGAGCTCCTCCTGCGTGGGCTGCTCTTTGGGGTCGGTGCTTTGTTTATTCTTCTGTTAGCTACATGCAGGGTTCTTTTCGTGGGTCAGAGTCTTGTACGATATTTTAGAGGAAACCAATCTAGTAGTACGTGCATTCATTGCAAGAAGCTCTTTGGAGGTGATTAATTGTTATAGCACTTTTATGGATAGGATGTCAATGTTACTTTGTGTGTTTGCTTTGTTGTTCTATGTCCCTCATGATTTTTGCAGGGTTATAGGGCAGATGCCACCAGGTCTACCCCTTTTGTTGTTTTTGTTTTGTTTGATTTATTTTTCTTATTTTCTTTTTCGGAAGGGGGTTTGGGATTTGAGCGTCCTATTTTTTTGGGTTTGGGATTTGAGCATCTTAATTTTGTGGGTGTGGGATTTGAGCGTCTTAAGTGTTTGGGTTAGGGCTTTTAGGCATAGGTCTTCAGGGGTTTAGTGTGGTGGATAGTTTCGGTTAGGTCTGTAGGGGTTTCGAGGATTTCTAGGGTTAGGGCTTGCGGCTTCTTTGTGTAAGGGCGGTAAGGGCTAGGGTTCCAGGGAGTGCTGTTAAATGGAGTTCTCGACAACTCGGCCTCTGATTGGCCGTGCCGGCTGTGCAGGGAATGCTGGTAGGTGTAGTTTTCCGTCACAAGGCTTCCGGTAGGCCGCGTTGATTGCCCAGAGCATGCCGGGAAATGTAGTTCTGGGACTCCGGACGTCCGGGAGGCCATGTTGAGCGCCCAGAGCATACCGGGAAATGTAGTTCTGGGACTCCGAACTTCCGGGAGGCCATGTTGAGCGCCCAGAGCATACCGGGAAATGTAGTTCTGGGACTCCGGACTTCCGGGAGGCCATGTTGGGTGCCCAGAGCATACCGGGAAATGCAGTTCTCGGGGACGAGGGCTGGGGCTAGGGTTAGAGTTTAGGGTGAGGGTTGGGGTTAGGGTTAGGGGTTAGGGTTAGGGCTAGTGAATGCTGGTTCTCTGTGTTTGCAGATGACGGTGAGCGTGTTTAAACTAATTCCAGTTGAAGAAGTTTCAGTTACTTGCTTGGTGACGTTATCCGTTCAACATTAAAAGCTGCAGCAAAAGCAAAAGGGGAGTTTTGCTTCTAGAAACACCACAGGTCTCTTGTCTGCTCTCGGAATGTTTTTGAGATAAACCAGATCTTAAAAAAAAAGGAAAAAAAAAAACCACAGCTGCTTCTTTTGCTCTCTTCCTACTTCCTTGTGCTTTGCCCCTCCCCTTTCCCGGGTGATTGGGTTTGGGTGCTGGGCGGGGCTGAATGCTATATGAGCCCCAGGCATGCTAGCAGAGAGCTCCTTCTGCTTGGGCTGCTCTTTGGGGTAAGTGCTTTGGTTTTCCTTCAGTCAGTTGCAGGGTTCTCTAGGCAGACTGGAGCCTATGGATTTCTGGATTTTAAGTGCTTGGAATTCACTCAGTAGCGGGATGTTTAGTAGGGGCTGCTGGCTCACTGTTTTTTTGGGATGGTGGGATACTCTTCTGTTTTTGAGCTATATTTTAATCTCTAGATGTATAAACCCACTTGTGTAACTCTCCAGAGGACTAAAACCAGCTTGATTGAATGCTACATATGGCTTGGCAGCGTAGATGCAGCATTACCAAGAGACTGAGCAGAGTTGTATCAGAGTCACCTCTTTCATCTGCAAAGGGTAAGTTTGATTACCCCTGCCGAGGCTTGTGTGTGTGCATGTCTTTTTGGCATTTGTGGAGCTCGGTTGTTTTTCTTTGTGTGTGTGCATGTTCTTTTTTTTTTTTTTTTGAGGGTCAAACAGTGTGTTTGCTGAGTGTGGTTAGAATGAGGAGGTGGGGAGCTGCTCAGGACTGGAAGGTTTGGTTTCTAGGAGTATGCGGCATCCTTCCTGTGCGACGTGACTAATTGTTGGGCTGGAACGTTCCAGCTTTCGTGTGTCTTAAGCAATGTAGCTTGTGTAGTGTGTGTTGTGTGGCCTGGGCAGAGTTTGCTGTGGTGCAGTGGGCGAAGAATCTGAGTTAGAGCTGGTGAGCAGCTGAAGTACCAGAGCTGGGAAGAGAGAGGTCTTGGAGCAGGTACGCTGTGGCTGTGAGGTGCCTCAGAGTGTGCTTTTCTGTCTTTTGTTTTGTTTTGTTTTGTTGTTTTTTTGCAGGTGCTTTGTGCGGTCGTGGACAGGAAAGGGAAATCCTCGTGTCGCGGAGCAGTGAGGGAGGGTGAGTGTTGTCAGCCTGGTCATCCCTTACCTGAAGCGAAGGGAAGACACTCAGGTGTTTCCCTCAGAGGGTCCGAGGTGAGTCTGTCTGGGATAGAGGAGCAGCGTGGCAGGTGGGCGCTTGCAAGCACAGTGGTTCTTTTGTCCTTTTGTGTTCCCCGGTGGTGTGGATGATGCTGGCCGCTCCTTTCAAGCTTGGACCTAATTTGCAGGTCCAGAGGCAAGTGGAGTGCTGTTTTGAAAGGATAAAAGTAAAGCTGGGGTCGCTTATGTTGTTGAGGGATGGGTGCTACTGCTGGCAGCTGAATGTTTATCTTCTGCCTGTGTTTTTCTTTTGTTCAGGCTGAAATGCAGTGTGCAGTGCAGGATGTGTCAACCAGCTGCCTCTGCAGTGACTCTGGTGCGTGATGAGCAGAGGTAGCTGTTAATTTTGGGGGTGTGGTTGTCACTGAAGTTATTTTCCTACATCCAATAGCGTAAAATTCCAGTTTGCCTTTTAGAGGCGCTATAAGTGGGTAAAGAGAAGAGATGGAAGCATGTGCCACGTGGGGCAGGCAAGCGGCTGAGGTACAGGAGGGGATGAGAGTATGTGATTTTTTCCTGGGGGTGGAATGGAATTGATTGTTTTGGTGTATAGTCTGTTTTGCTCCTAGATCTTTCATTCATTGTAAATAAAAGTTTGAGCCAGTTCCAGTTAGGAATGTTCTAGTTACGACCCAGCAAGTATTGTCCTTTTAATGTTAAAAAAAAGTGCGGCAAAAGCATGGGTGCAGATCTGTTTCAGGTCTTGTGCATCATATTCGGTTGGAGATCGCGTCTGTTTCCATCCTCACTCTTGCAGAAGTCATCTGGGCCGCATCAGGAGCTCTTGCTTGGGAATTGATTTCCTAAGTGTCTTCTTAGGGGGTTTTCAGTCCCCATCCTTCTGGTCTCTTGTCTTGAAGGCAGGCTTTTTAGGCCTCCGTCATCCCAGTTCTGGCAGTTGCTTCCAGTTGCATGTTGTGACATTTGAGTCTCTCCTGGGGTCTGGTGCAGAGCACCTGTTCTGACGTGCTGTTGCTGTAGGGCTTTCTTTTTGGGGGTCACTTTTTCTTGTGCCTTGTGTTGTGTGTTTTGTTTGTAGTGTTTGTGGCGTGCCTGTGTGTGTGTACGTGTTTGGTCTGGAGCTGTCCTGCCTGGCAGTTAGTGATGACAGGTAACGTGGCAGTGCATGGGTGTACTAATACATTGTCTGGACTGTTTTGGTAAAGATATCCAGTCTGCCTCTGGGCACGTACTGAAGGGCAGCTGGCACAGTCATCTCTGTGGTGTTTGGCAGACTGGAGGGGGGAGAGTTGAGCTGCTTGCGAGCAACTGCTCGCATAGCACTTGAACGGTGTGCTTGAGGAGGTCTGTCGAATCTTGAAAGCTTACAGATATGGGGTTTTGAATTTTTTATTTTTATTTCTTTCCTGTCCCCAGTAGAGCGTAAACCTTTGGAGGAACCTGTCACAGGAAAGAGCTCCTTCTGGAACTGTTCAGCACTCGGGAGGCAACTGGGTGACTGGCTTGATCTACTTCTGAGGTGCTGAGGCAAGGAGGCTGCTGTTTTGAAACGATAGTATTGTAAATGGGGTCCCTTTTGTGTTGTTGAGGGATGGGTGCTAATGCTGGCAGCTGAATGATTGATTCTCTTGTGCCTGTTTTCATTTGTTAAAGCTGAAACACAGTGTACGACACGGGACTTGACGACCAGAGCTGCTTTTGGCAAGGTGAGTGATGAACAGATATAGAAGGTAATTTAGGGGTGCAGTTGTCACTGCAGTTACTGAACTACACAAAGTACAGTAAAAATCCTGTTTATATTTCAGGGGTGTTGTAGCTGGCCTAAGAGAGCAGATGGAAGCATCTGCCTCGAGGGGAGGGGAGGGCAGGGCACGGAGGTAAGGCAGCAGATGAGAGTAACTGTCCCAGCTGTGCTGTGGCTTTGGATGCTGCTTCAGCCTATGCTTTTCTTTTTGTTTCACATTTGTCTCACACAGGCTGAGTGGGGCCAAGCTGCACTCTGAAGAGCAGCACGAGAAGGGCGGGCTGGTTGTGAGCTGGATCGGAGCAGAACTGCCAAGTAGCACGAGGTGAGTGCGAAGGGTATCCATCTTGCTTTACAGGTGCCATGGCAGGCTCTCTAGAGAAGTGGTTGAGGATTGGAGAAGAGGTTGCAGATGATCAAGGAGCGACACGTGCAGGGATGGCTTGAAAAGGGTATGGCTGCTTTCTCTTCTGTTTATCAGGTGTCCCAGGCAATGTGGGCTGTGGTGTTAGTCTTTAGAATCGGAACAAAGCAGGTGCTGAAATGCTGCGTCTGTTTGTTTTTTTGTGTTGGGGTTGCACCTTGGTGAGTGTAGGGATGGGTTTTAAGTGGGTGCAGCGGAGGGCCTGGCCCCAGTGTCCTGTAGTGTGTTTTGACCCATCAGCATAGCCTTTTGGTTCTCAGGTAGTGTCGCGTTAAAGGGGTGTAGCTGATTAACCGTTACGGGCCCGGTTGGATTCAGAGTACTGAACCAGTCGGACATTCACCAAAACTGGGGGTCCGTTCGGACATTCACCAAAAACGTAATAACCGCCTGGGGGTCCGCTCAGACATTCACCAAAAACGTATTAACCACCTGGGGGTCCGTTCAGACATTCACCAACAATGCATTAACCTTCTGGGGGTCTGGTTAGATTCAGAACACTGAACTATCACGGATAACCACCCTCACCCTAGTTGCATTAATGAGAGCTATCACAATGCAATCAAGTATGGTTTATTACAGCAACAGGTAATCAGGTTCTTTTGGATTGCCGGTGATAGTGACTATCTGCAAAAGCAAGCTAGTATGCATGAAATACACAGGTGTTATAGGTGTTACAGGTGTTACAGGTGCGCAGCCTAGAAATAAACGCGTTAAAAGGATCAAAGACTCTATAGAGATTTATAAGCAAATATTCAGATCTCACCCAAAGGCGTCCCAATGGGGGGGCAAGAGAGGCTCAGCCCGTCGACTGATCCCAGGAGTCAGGAGGTCCTAAGGATGTTGTATGTCCTCGGGATGGTATCTCCCCTGACGATGGGCCAATTTATATTATTTTCTATCTTTTAGGTGGAGCTTGAGTGGCTCTAGTCAAGCATATCTTAGTTATGATTGGTGTAAAGTTTTCCCGTCTCCGTTTAAAGTAATAGGCTCCGAGAAATTCAGAGCGCATGCTCAGTGAGGGGTGGTCGCACCTTGGAGGCGGGTAGCTTTTGGGATGGAGGTGTGTTTTGGTATTATAATGATATTATAATGAGCAAAAAGTACACTAGGGTACAGCATTTGTCAAAACATGACAGGTCTTTGGCTTAGGGTGGCAAAAAGTGCAGCTTTGTGCACAAGAACAATCGAGGCCCCACCTGATTACAGAGCCTAGCCGTGGTGTCTCCACTCCACTCTACGCTCCGTGGTGTTCCTTAGAGCTAGCACACCAAGTTTCCCCAGCGCGATAGCATCTAAGGTTGGGAGCCTAGGGAATGCTCAGATAATGCAGTTATGCCCTACCCTGAAAGCCTCTTCAATGCTGTACCTTTTCCTTAAAAGTATGAATGTTAGTTTTATTTTCCTAGTTACTTCAGGCATTTACACCACAGGTAGCTTACTGAAGTAAGTGATTTTGCCTGCAAGTGGAATGGATTTTTTTTTTTTTTTTTTTGGTGTGCAATCAGTTCTGTGTTGCCTTCAGGGGGCAGTGGCGACCTGGTTCAGGAACGGCACGGCGACCAACCCCAGGCCGCTCGGTCCATCGGCTCACAGACACCAATGTGGTGGATGGCAAATGGCATTTATTGTCGAGTCACATGGGCTTATATACCCGAGGCCCATAGCGTCACTTCCGCTTGCTTACATCACAGACCACACACTGCTGTCCGTCAAGGGAGGGGCTCCACCTTTCCGTACATTGCGACATCTTCCGGCCACCAGACCCTAACTACCCACAGTTCTGCTCCTAGATTTTTCTTTTTATGTAAATAAAAGATCGAGCTAATTCCAGATGGAAAAAAAAATCAGTTACTTTCTTGGTCAGTTTGTCCTTTTAATATTCAAAGCTGCAGCAAAAGCATGGGGATTTTTGTTTCTAGAAACACCCTAGCTCTCCTGTCTGCACTCTGCATGCTGTTGAGCTAAGCCATATAAATGAATAAAGAAACCACAGCTACTGCTCCTTTCTGATTTTTTTTTTTTTTTTTTTTTTTTGTGCTTTCCCCCTTGCACTTTCCCAGGTGATTGGCTTCAGGTTCCAGGTGGGACCTAGTGGTAACTGAGTTGCAGGTATTCCATGACAGAGCTCATTCTGCCTGGGCTGCTTTTTGGGGTAAGCGCTTTGTTTTTCCTTCAGTCAGTTGCAGGGTTCTTTAGGTGGGTCAGAGTCTATGGACTGATGCGTTTTCCAGTAGAAACCGGTACGCATATCTTTTTGAGTTGGTAACTGGTAGGATCTGTCACTGTAAAGCAATCTAGTAGTAGGTGCCTGTATTGCACGCAGCTCTTCCTCAGGTGAGTAGTTGTTATGGCAGTTTTACGGATGGTATGGTGATGTTACTTTGTGTGTTTGCTTTGTGGTTCTGGGTCCCTTCTGATTTTTGCCGAATTACGGGGCTTTCTGTGAGTCTTTGCCTGTATGTCAAATATTATCAAAGTTACAACCTTGCTGTTAAAGTGATGGAGCAGGGTTTAGTTGAAATGTATCATGGAAGCTCCCTGTGTGAGCATGTGTCTGAAAATGGCAGCAGTGGGCACGTAAGGGGTAGTCTGTTTCAAGTTTAGGGACAGTTTGTTATATTTCTGGAGCTTTTGCCTGTGTGTTTTCTGTCTGTCGAGTCTTTAGACCATAAAGCCTTCTAGGCTTTATGTCCTTGAATTTACGTATTAGAAGTACGTTTATGAGGGGTTGCCAGGTACGTTGTTTTTGGGAAACCGTGGGGTATGGTTCCTTGAGTGCATAAGTGCAGTAGTGCCAAGAGAGTGAGCAGGGCCACCTTCTTCATCTCTGCAGAATAAGTCTGTTCGGGCACACTTCTCAGGTAAATGTAGTGAGCAGATGAGGTAAAGGAGCTGGGAACAGAGAGGTATTGCACCGTAGCATGTTGCATCAGTAGTAGTCAGCGTTGCGGAGGAGGTGGGTGTCAGGGCTGGCGTGCTAGTGAATGCTGGTTCTCTGTTTTTGCAAGTGATGATGAACCTGTTTGACGTAATTCCATTTGAAAAAGTTCCAGTTACTGGCCTGGTCGTGTCGTCCTTTCAATGTTAAAAGCTGCAGCAAAAGCATGGGGATTGTTGCTTCTAGAAACACCACAGGTCACCTGTCTGCTCTCTGCATGTTTTTCAAGTAAAGCAGATCTTAAAAAAAACAAAAACAAAAAAAAAAAAACAAAACAAACAAACAAAGAAAGAAAATAATAAAAAACTGCTGCTGCTGCTCCTGCTTTCTTTCTACTTCCTTGTGCTTTGCCCCTCCCCTTTTCCAGGTGATTGGGTTTGGGTGCTGGGCGGGGCTGAATGCTATATGAGCCCCAGGCATGCTATCAGAGAGCTCCTTCTGCCTGGGCTGCTCCTTGGGGTAAGTGCTTTGTTTTTCCTTTAGTCAGTTGCAGGGTTCTCTAGGCAGGCTGGAGTTTATAGATTTCTAGAATTTTTAAGTGCTTGGAATTCACTTAGGAGAGGGATGTTTAATAGAGGTTTCTGGCTCACTGTTTTTTGGGATGGTGGGATACTCTTCTGTTTTTGAGCTGTATTTTAATCTCTAAATGTATAAACCAGCAGTAGGTAAACATTAGGAGGAACCGGTCAAAGGTAACAGCGCTTTCTGGAACCGTCAAGTTCTTGTTCGGCAACGTAGTGACTGGTTTGATCTACTTCACAGATGGAGAGGCAAGTGGACTGCTCTCTTTGAAATAATAAAATTGAAAACATAAAGTTTGTCAAAGATGGCAGTGCATGTTTGCAGTCTGTTTATTGCTTTTGCCAGTGGTAGATAACATTTATAAGGAATCGGTGAAAGGAAAGAGCGCCTTCTGGAACTGTGAAGCTCTGTGTTGGCAACTCGGTGACTGGCTGGACCTACTGTCCATCTCCAGAGGGAAGCGGACTGCTATTTTGAAATTAAAAAATACTAATAAAAATAAAAAAAATATGGTGCTGCTCTATGACGCCCGGAGGACTGCCACTCTGCATGGCAGTTAAAAAGAATGTGGTTTGGAGATGGAGAGCCACAGAGATGAAGCAGCTGGGAAGAGAGACACAAGTATTGCAGTAGGTAGGCTGTGGTTATGAGGTGCCTCAGGATGTGCTTTTTTTCTTGTTTCCGCCCTTCCCTCGTGCAGCCTTGGAGAGATGAAGTCCCCATGGTGTGGAGTGGTGCAAAAAGGTAAGAGGGTTGTCGGCCCGGTCAGTTTCCTTCACCAATGCTAAGGCAAGTCTTTGAAGAGAAACAGCCTGGTTGCTTGTGCTGCCCCCTGTTGAACTAAGCCAGACCAAAAACAGGGCTGCTGTTCCTCCTGCTCTCTTTGCCTCTTCTCATCTTGCAGAGGAATGGTCCAGCAATTCGGGTTAATAGGGGACAAGAGAACAAAGGGGTTTCAGAATAACTGCTAACTGTTATGACTATTGCATGGGGCACTATGCAAGTCTCTGACATCCAGCCAAGATGGACAAAGGAGAAGGACAAGGGAAAAGCCTGGGAGGAAGACTATGAGCCTTCAGTACGAGAGACCCGCAGAGGGACCACCAGAGACTGATAACACATGCGCCAGTGGGCGGGTTGGGATTCCAGGAACTAGTTATAATAACCCTGCCTTTTCTAGAAGTAGTAATGAATATGTATTAGCCCAGGAGCATAAAAACCAGCCGCCTGCTGTGACTTGTGTGCGTCTCGGTGGAGCAGAGACTCCCGGCGCACCCAGTGCTGTTTGCTTACCTCTATTCATTTAATAAATTGTAAACTTTGATTGTAATCCTATTTGGGACTTAGTCATTTATTACAACAGACAACCTTGTAAAATGCAGACAACCAGAATCCTTACAACAATTAAGTGGAAATCACGGTGTAAGAAACATTACCACCTCAAAGAGTAAAAGCCTCAAAAGAAATGTGACTTGTAACAGGCCAGCAGCTGTGTGTTTTCGGTGAAGCACCAGGTAGAGTATAAACCTGGATTGCACAGTTAATGGGGAAACGGGAGGGTCCTGGTCCTTGGGAGGGAAAAAAAAAAGTATATAAACTGTGTATGGAATCGGTAGGTGCCCTCCTGCTTGCGGGACACCCGCCATTGTAATCTCAAATACAAATGCTACTGTACTGAGATCCTCTCCTGAGCCTATGTTATTTCCCAAAGATTGATTCGCGGTTTTAAGGCTTCAGGGATAGGGCCCTAGGGTTGGGTTTCAGGGTAAGCGTTCTCAGGGTTTATGTTTAGGATTTTAAGGTTTTTAGTTTTAGGGTTGGAGTTTTAACGGTTAGGATTTTAGGGATTTGAGGGTTAGGGTTTTAAGGGTTTCAGGGTTAGCGTGTCAGGGTTTTGGAGTTTTTTGGGTTGTAGTGTTGATAGTTTTTTTAGGGTTAGGTTCTTAGGGTTTTATTTTTGGTCAGTTATTTACGGTTAGGGTTTTAAGATCTTCTTATTATTTTTTTTTTTCAGGTTAGGTTCTCCTGGGTTAGGGTTTTGAGCATCTTAATATTTTGGGTTGGGTTTGGGATTTGAGCGTCTTAATTTTGTGGGCTTGGGCGCTGTGAGCGTCTTAAGTGTTTGGGTTAGGGCTTTTAGGCATAGGTCTTCAGGGGTTTAGTTTGGGTCAGGTCTGTAGGGGTTTCGAGGATTTTTAGGGTTAGGGCTTGCGGCTTTTTTGTGTAAGGGCGGTAAGGGCTAGGGTTCCAGGGAGTGCTGTTAAATGGAGTTCTCGACAACTCGGCCTCTGATTGGCCGTGCCGGCTGTGCAGGGAATGCTGGTAGGTGTAGTTTTCCGTCACAAGGCTTCCGGTAGGCCGCGTTGATTGCCCAGAGCATGCCGGGAAATGTAGTTCTGGGACTCCGGACTTCCGGGAGGCCATGTTGAGCGCCCAGAGCATACCGGGAAATGCAGTTCTCGGGGACTAGGGCTGGGGCTAGGGTTAGAGTTTAGGGTGAGGGTTGGGGTTAGGGTTAGGGGTTAGGGTTAGGGCTAGTGAATGCTGGTTCTCTGTGTTTGCAGATGACGGTGAGCGTGTTTAAACTAATTCCAGTTGAAGAAGTTTCAGTTACTTGCTTGGTGACGTTATCCGTTCAACATTAAAAGCTGCAGCAAAAGCAAAAGGGGAGTTTTGCTTCTAGAAACACCACAGGTCTCTTGTCTGCTCTCGGAATGTTTTTGAGATAAACCAGATCTTAAAAAAAAAGGAAAAAAAAAAACCACAGCTGCTTCTTTTGCTCTCTTCCTACTTCCTTGTGCTTTGCCCCTCCCCTTTCCCAGGTGATTGGGTTTGGGTGCTGGGCGGGGCTGAATGCTATATGAGCCCCAGGCATGCTAGCAGAGAGCTCCTTCTGCTTGGGCTGCTCTTTGGGGTAAGTGCTTTGGTTTTCCTTCAGTCAGTTGCAGGGTTCTCTAGGCAGACTGGAGCCTATGGATTTCTGGATTTTAAGTGCTTGGAATTCACTCAGTAGCGGGATGTTTAGTAGGGGCTGCTGGCTCACTGTTTTTTTGGGATGGTGGGATACTCTTCTGTTTTTGAGCTATATTTTAATCTCTAGATGTATAAACCCACTTGTGTAACTCTCCAGAGGACTAAAACCAGCTTGATTGAATGCTACATATGGCTTGGCAGCGTAGATGCAGCATTACCAAGAGACTGAGCAGAGTTGTATCAGAGTCACCTCTTTCATCTGCAAAGGGTAAGTTTGATTACCCCTGCCGAGGCTTGTGTGTGTGCATGTCTTTTTGGCATTTGTGGAGCTCGGTTGTTTTTCTTTGTGTGTGTGCATGTTCTTTTTTTTTTTTTTTTGAGGGTCAAACAGTGTGTTTGCTGAGTGTGGTTAGAATGAGGAGGTGGGGAGCTGCTCAGGACTGGAAGGTTTGGTTTCTAGGAGTATGCGGCATCCTTCCTGTGCGACGTGACTAATTGTTGGGCTGGAACGTTCCAGCTTTCGTGTGTCTTAAGCAATGTAGCTTGTGTAGTGTGTGTTGTGTGGCCTGGGCAGAGTTTGCTGTGGTGCAGTGGGCGAAGAATCTGAGTTAGAGCTGGTGAGCAGCTGAAGTACCAGAGCTGGGAAGAGAGAGGTCTTGGAGCAGGTACGCTGTGGCTGTGAGGTGCCTCAGAGTGTGCTTTTCTGTCTTTTGTTTTGTTTTGTTTTGTTGTTTTTTTGCAGGTGCTTTGTGCGGTCGTGGACAGGAAAGGGAAATCCTCGTGTCGCGGAGCAGTGAGGGAGGGTGAGTGTTGTCAGCCTGGTCATCCCTTACCTGAAGCGAAGGGAAGACACTCAGGTGTTTCCCTCAGAGGGTCCGAGGTGAGTCTGTCTGGGATAGAGGAGCAGCGTGGCAGGTGGGCGCTTGCAAGCACAGTGGTTCTTTTGTCCTTTTGTGTTCCCCGGTGGTGTGGATGATGCTGGCCGCTCCTTTCAAGCTTGGACCTAATTTGCAGGTCCAGAGGCAAGTGGAGTGCTGTTTTGAAAGGATAAAAGTAAAGCTGGGGTCGCTTATGTTGTTGAGGGATGGGTGCTACTGCTGGCAGCTGAATGTTTATCTTCTGCCTGTGTTTTTCTTTTGTTCAGGCTGAAATGCAGTGTGCAGTGCAGGATGTGTCAACCAGCTGCCTCTGCAGTGACTCTGGTGCGTGATGAGCAGAGGTAGCTGTTAATTTTGGGGGTGTGGTTGTCACTGAAGTTATTTTCCTACATCCAATAGCGTAAAATTCCAGTTTGCCTTTTAGAGGCGCTATAAGTGGGTAAAGAGAAGAGATGGAAGCATGTGCCACGTGGGGCAGGCAAGCGGCTGAGGTACAGGAGGGGATGAGAGTATGTGATTTTTTCCTGGGGGTGGAATGGAATTGATTGTTTTGGTGTATAGTCTGTTTTGCTCCTAGATCTTTCATTCATTGTAAATAAAAGTTTGAGCCAGTTCCAGTTAGGAATGTTCTAGTTACGACCCAGCAAGTATTGTCCTTTTAATGTTAAAAAAAAGTGCGGCAAAAGCATGGGTGCAGATCTGTTTCAGGTCTTGTGCATCATATTCGGTTGGAGATCACGTCTGTTTCCATCCTCACTCTTGCAGAAGTCATCTGGGCCGCATCAGGAGCTCTTGCTTGGGAATTGATTTCCTAAGTGTCTTCTTAGGGGGTTTTCAGTCCCCATCCTTCTGGTCTCTTGTCTTGAAGGCAGGCTTTTTAGGCCTCCGTCATCCCAGTTCTGGCAGTTGCTTCCAGTTGCATGTTGTGACATTTGAGTCTCTCCTGGGGTCTGGTGCAGAGCACCTGTTCTGACGTGCTGTTGCTGTAGGGCTTTCTTTTTGGGGGTCACTTTTTCTTGTGCCTTGTGTTGTGTGTTTTGTTTGTAGTGTTTGTGGCGTGCCTGTGTGTGTGTACGTGTTTGGTCTGGAGCTGTCCTGCCTGGCAGTTAGTGATGACAGGTAACGTGGCAGTGCATGGGTGTACTAATACATTGTCTGGACTGTTTTGGTAAAGATATCCAGTCTGCCTCTGGGCACGTACTGAAGGGCAGCTGGCACAGTCATCTCTGTGGTGTTTGGCAGACTGGAGGGGGGAGAGTTGAGCTGCTTGCGAGCAACTGCTCGCATAGCACTTGAACGGTGTGCTTGAGGAGGTCTGTCGAATCTTGAAAGCTTACAGATATGGGGTTTTGAATTTTTTATTTTTATTTCTTTCCTGTCCCCAGTAGAGCGTAAACCTTTGGAGGAACCTGTCACAGGAAAGAGCTCCTTCTGGAACTGTTCAGCACTCGGGAGGCAACTGGGTGACTGGCTTGATCTACTTCTGAGGTGCTGAGGCAAGGAGGCTGCTGTTTTGAAACGATAGTATTGTAAATGGGGTCCCTTTTGTGTTGTTGAGGGATGGGTGCTAATGCTGGCAGCTGAATGATTGATTCTCTTGTGCCTGTTTTCATTTGTTAAAGCTGAAACACAGTGTACGACACGGGACTTGACGACCAGAGCTGCTTTTGGCAAGGTGAGTGATGAACAGATATAGAAGGTAATTTAGGGGTGCAGTTGTCACTGCAGTTACTGAACTACACAAAGTACAGTAAAAATCCTGTTTATATTTCAGGGGTGTTGTAGCTGGCCTAAGAGAGCAGATGGAAGCATCTGCCTCGAGGGGAGGGGAGGGCAGGGCACGGAGGTAAGGCAGCAGATGAGAGTAACTGTCCCAGCTGTGCTGTGGCTTTGGATGCTGCTTCAGCCTATGCTTTTCTTTTTGTTTCACATTTGTCTCACACAGGCTGAGTGGGGCCAAGCTGCACTCTGAAGAGCAGCACGAGAAGGGCGGGCTGGTTGTGAGCTGGATCGGAGCAGAACTGCCAAGTAGCACGAGGTGAGTGCGAAGGGTATCCATCTTGCTTTACAGGTGCCATGGCAGGCTCTCTAGAGAAGTGGTTGAGGATTGGAGAAGAGGTTGCAGATGATCAAGGAGCGACACGTGCAGGGATGGCTTGAAAAGGGTATGGCTGCTTTCTCTTCTGTTTATCAGGTGTCCCAGGCAATGTGGGCTGTGGTGTTAGTCTTTAGAATCGGAACAAAGCAGGTGCTGAAATGCTGCGTCTGTTTGTTTTTTTGTGTTGGGGTTGCACCTTGGTGAGTGTAGGGATGGGTTTTAAGTGGGTGCAGCGGAGGGCCTGGCCCCAGTGTCCTGTAGTGTGTTTTGACCCATCAGCATAGCCTTTTGGTTCTCAGGTAGTGTCGCGTTAAAGGGGTGTAGCTGATTAACCGTTACGGGCCCGGTTGGATTCAGAGTACTGAACCAGTCGGACATTCACCAAAACTGGGGGTCCGTTCGGACATTCACCAAAAACGTAATAACCGCCTGGGGGTCCGCTCAGACATTCACCAAAAACGTATTAACCACCTGGGGGTCCGTTCAGACATTCACCAACAATGCATTAACCGTCTGGGGGTCTGGTTAGATTCAGAACACTGAACTATCACGGATAACCACCCTCACCCTAGTTGCATTAATGAGAGCTATCACAATGCAATCAAGTATGGTTTATTACAGCAACAGGTAATCAGGTTCTTTTGGATTGCCGGTGATAGTGACTATCTGCAAAAGCAAGCTAGTATGCATGAAATACACAGGTGTTATAGGTGTTACAGGTGTTACAGGTGCGCAGCCTAGAAATAAACGCGTTAAAAGGATCAAAGACTCTATGGAGATTTATAAGCAAATATTCAGATCTCACCCAAAGGCGTCCCAATGGGGGGGCAAGAGAGGCTCAGCCCGTCGACTGATCCCAGGAGTCAGGAGGTCCTAAGGATGTTGTATGTCCTCGGGATGGTATCTCCCCTGACGATGGTATCTTCCCTAACATCCCCTCTCTCTTGGGCCAATTTATATTATTTTCTATCTTTTAGGTGGAGCTTGAGTGGCTCTAGTCAAGCATATCTTAGTTATGATTGGTGTAAAGTTTTCCCGTCTCCGTTTAAAGTAATAGGCTCCGAGAAATTCAGAGCGCATGCTCAGTGAGGGGTGGTCGCACCTTGGAGGCGGGTAGCTTTTGGGATGGAGGTGTGTTTTGGTATTATAATGATATTATAATGAGCAAAAAGTACACTAGGGTACAGCATTTATCAAAACATGACAGGTCTTTGGCTTAGGGTGGCAAAAAGTGCAGCTTTGTGCACAAGAACAATCGAGGCCCCACCTGATTACAGAGCCTAGCCGTGGTGTCTCCACTCCACTCTACGCTCCGTGGTGTTCCTTAGAGCTAGCACACCAAGTTTCCCCAGCGCGATAGCATCTAAGGTTGGGAGCCTAGGGAATGCTCAGATAATGCAGTTATGCCCTACCCTGAAAGCCTCTTCAATGCTGTACCTTTTCCTTAAAAGTATGAATGTTAGTTTTATTTTCCTAGTTACTTCAGGCATTTACACCACAGGTAGCTTACTGAAGTAAGTGATTTTGCCTGCAAGTGGAATGGATTTTTTTTTTTTTTTTTTTGGTGTGCAATCAGTTCTGTGTTGCCTTCAGGGGGCAGTGGCGACCTGGTTCAGGAACGGCACGGCGACCAACCCCAGGCCGCTCGGTCCATCGGCTCACAGACACCAATGTGGTGGATGGCAAATGGCATTTATTGTCGAGTCACATGGGCTTATATACCCGAGGCCCATAGCGTCACTTCCGCTTGCTTACATCACAGACCACACACTGCTGTCCGTCAAGGGAGGGGCTCCACCTTTCCGTACATTGCGACATCTTCCGGCCACCAGACCCTAACTACCCACAGTTCTGCTCCTAGATTTTTCTTTTTATGTAAATAAAAGATCGAGCTAATTCCAGATGGAAAAAAAAATCAGTTACTTTCTTGGTCAGTTTGTCCTTTTAATATTCAAAGCTGCAGCAAAAGCATGGGGATTTTTGTTTCTAGAAACACCCTAGCTCTCCTGTCTGCACTCTGCATGCTGTTGAGCTAAGCCATATAAATGAATAAAGAAACCACAGCTACTGCTCCTTTCTGATTTTTTTTTTTTTTTTTTTTTTTTGTGCTTTCCCCCTTGCACTTTCCCAGGTGATTGGCTTCAGGTTCCAGGTGGGACCTAGTGGTAACTGAGTTGCAGGTATTCCATGACAGAGCTCATTCTGCCTGGGCTGCTTTTTGGGGTAAGCGCTTTGTTTTTCCTTCAGTCAGTTGCAGGGTTCTTTAGGTGGGTCAGAGTCTATGGACTGATGCGTTTTCCAGTAGAAACCGGTACGCATATCTTTTTGAGTTGGTAACTGGTAGGATCTGTCACTGTAAAGCAATCTAGTAGTAGGTGCCTGTATTGCACGCAGCTCTTCCTCAGGTGAGTAGTTGTTATGGCAGTTTTACGGATGGTATGGTGATGTTACTTTGTGTGTTTGCTTTGTGGTTCTGGGTCCCTTCTGATTTTTGCCGAATTACGGGGCTTTCTGTGAGTCTTTGCCTGTATGTCAAATATTATCAAAGTTACAACCTTGCTGTTAAAGTGATGGAGCAGGGTTTAGTTGAAATGTATCATGGAAGCTCCCTGTGTGAGCATGTGTCTGAAAATGGCAGCAGTGGGCACGTAAGGGGTAGTCTGTTTCAAGTTTAGGGACAGTTTGTTATATTTCTGGAGCTTTTGCCTGTGTGTTTTCTGTCTGTCGAGTCTTTAGACCATAAAGCCTTCTAGGCTTTATGTCCTTGAATTTACGTATTAGAAGTACGTTTATGAGGGGTTGCCAGGTACGTTGTTTTTGGGAAACCGTGGGGTATGGTTCCTTGAGTGCATAAGTGCAGTAGTGCCAAGAGAGTGAGCAGGGCCACCTTCTTCATCTCTGCAGAATAAGTCTGTTCGGGCACACTTCTCAGGTAAATGTAGTGAGCAGATGAGGTAAAGGAGCTGGGAACAGAGAGGTATTGCACCGTAGCATGTTGCATCAGTAGTAGTCAGCGTTGCGGAGGAGGTGGGTGTCAGGGCTGGCGTGCTAGTGAATGCTGGTTCTCTGTTTTTGCAAGTGATGATGAACCTGTTTGACGTAATTCCATTTGAAAAAGTTCCAGTTACTGGCCTGGTCGTGTCGTCCTTTCAATGTTAAAAGCTGCAGCAAAAGCATGGGGATTGTTGCTTCTAGAAACACCACAGGTCACCTGTCTGCTCTCTGCATGTTTTTCAAGTAAAGCAGATCTTAAAAAAAACAAAAACAAAAAAAAAAAAACAAAACAAACAAACAAAGAAAGAAAATAATAAAAAACTGCTGCTGCTGCTCCTGCTTTCTTTCTACTTCCTTGTGCTTTGCCCCTCCCCTTTTCCAGGTGATTGGGTTTGGGTGCTGGGCGGGGCTGAATGCTATATGAGCCCCAGGCATGCTATCAGAGAGCTCCTTCTGCCTGGGCTGCTCCTTGGGGTAAGTGCTTTGTTTTTCCTTTAGTCAGTTGCAGGGTTCTCTAGGCAGGCTGGAGTTTATAGATTTCTAGAATTTTTAAGTGCTTGGAATTCACTTAGGAGAGGGATGTTTAATAGAGGTTTCTGGCTCACTGTTTTTTGGGATGGTGGGATACTCTTCTGTTTTTGAGCTGTATTTTAATCTCTAAATGTATAAACCAGCAGTAGGTAAACATTAGGAGGAACCGGTCAAAGGTAACAGCGCTTTCTGGAACCGTCAAGTTCTTGTTCGGCAACGTAGTGACTGGTTTGATCTACTTCACAGATGGAGAGGCAAGTGGACTGCTCTCTTTGAAATAATAAAATTGAAAACATAAAGTTTGTCAAAGATGGCAGTGCATGTTTGCAGTCTGTTTATTGCTTTTGCCAGTGGTAGATAACATTTATAAGGAATCGGTGAAAGGAAAGAGCGCCTTCTGGAACTGTGAAGCTCTGTGTTGGCAACTCGGTGACTGGCTGGACCTACTGTCCATCTCCAGAGGGAAGCGGACTGCTATTTTGAAATTAAAAAATACTAATAAAAATAAAAAAAATATGGTGCTGCTCTATGACGCCCGGAGGACTGCCACTCTGCATGGCAGTTAAAAAGAATGTGGTTTGGAGATGGAGAGCCACAGAGATGAAGCAGCTGGGAAGAGAGACACAAGTATTGCAGTAGGTAGGCTGTGGTTATGAGGTGCCTCAGGATGTGCTTTTTTTCTTGTTTCCGCCCTTCCCTCGTGCAGCCTTGGAGAGATGAAGTCCCCATGGTGTGGAGTGGTGCAAAAAGGTAAGAGGGTTGTCGGCCCGGTCAGTTTCCTTCACCAATGCTAAGGCAAGTCTTTGAAGAGAAACAGCCTGGTTGCTTGTGCTGCCCCCTGTTGAACTAAGCCAGACCAAAAACAGGGCTGCTGTTCCTCCTGCTCTCTTTGCCTCTTCTCATCTTGCAGAGGAATGGTCCAGCAATTCGGGTTAATAGGGGACAAGAGAACAAAGGGGTTTCAGAATAACTGCTAACTGTTATGACTATTGCATGGGGCACTATGCAAGTCTCTGACATCCAGCCAAGATGGACAAAGGAGAAGGACAAGGGAAAAGCCTGGGAGGAAGACTATGAGCCTTCAGTACGAGAGACCCGCAGAGGGACCACCAGAGACTGATAACACATGCGCCAGTGGGCGGGTTGGGATTCCAGGAACTAGTTATAATAACCCTGCCTTTTCTAGAAGTAGTAATGAATATGTATTAGCCCAGGAGCATAAAAACCAGCCGCCTGCTGTGACTTGTGTGCGTCTCGGTGGAGCAGAGACTCCCGGCGCACCCAGTGCTGTTTGCTTACCTCTATTCATTTAATAAATTGTAAACTTTGATTGTAATCCTATTTGGGACTTAGTCATTTATTACAACAGACAACCTTGTAAAATGCAGACAACCAGAATCCTTACAACAATTAAGTGGAAATCACGGTGTAAGAAACATTACCACCTCAAAGAGTAAAAGCCTCAAAAGAAATGTGACTTGTAACAGGCCAGCAGCTGTGTGTTTTCGGTGAAGCACCAGGTAGAGTATAAACCTGGATTGCACAGTTAATGGGGAAACGGGAGGGTCCTGGTCCTTGGGAGGGAAAAAAAAAAGTATATAAACTGTGTATGGAATCGGTAGGTGCCCTCCTGCTTGCGGGACACCCGCCATTGTAATCTCAAATACAAATGCTACTGTACTGAGATCCTCTCCTGAGCCTATGTTATTTCCCAAAGATTGATTCGCGGTTTTAAGGCTTCAGGGATAGGGCCCTAGGGTTGGGTTTCAGGGTAAGCGTTCTCAGGGTTTATGTTTAGGATTTTAAGGTTTTTAGTTTTAGGGTTGGAGTTTTAACGGTTAGGATTTTAGGGATTTGAGGGTTAGGGTTTTAAGGGTTTCAGGGTTAGCGTGTCAGGGTTTTGGAGTTTTTTGGGTTGTAGTGTTGATAGTTTTTTTAGGGTTAGGTTCTTAGGGTTTTATTTTTGGTCAGTTATTTACGGTTAGGGTTTTAAGATCTTCTTATTATTTTTTTTTTCAGGTTAGGTTCTCCTGGGTTAGGGTTTTGAGCATCTTAATATTTTGGGTTGGGTTTGGGATTTGAGCGTCTTAATTTTGTGGGCTTGGGCGCTGTGAGCGTCTTAAGTGTTTGGGTTAGGGCTTTTAGGCATAGGTCTTCAGGGGTTTAGTTTGGGTCAGGTCTGTAGGGGTTTCGAGGATTTTTAGGGTTAGGGCTTGCGGCTTTTTTGTGTAAGGGCGGTAAGGGCTAGGGTTCCAGGGAGTGCTGTTAAATGCAGTTCTCGACAACTCGGCCTCTGATTGGCCGTGCCGGCTGTGCAGGGAATGCTGGTAGGTGTAGTTTTCCGTCACAAGGCTTCCGGTAGGCCGCGTTGATTGCCCAGAGCATGCCGGGAAATGTAGTTCTGGGACTCCGAACTTCCGGGAGGCCATGTTGAGCGCCCAGAGCATACCGGGAAATGCAGTTCTCGGGGACTAGGGCTGGAGCTAGGGTTAGAGTTTAGGGTGAGGGTTGGGGTTAGGGTTAGGGGTTAGGGCTAGTGAATGCTGGTTCTCTGTGTTTGCAGATGACGGTGAGCGTGTTTAAACTAATTCCAGTTGAAGAAGTTTCAGTTACTTGCTTGGTGACGTTATCAGTTCAACGTTAAAAGCTGCAGCAAAAGCAAAAGGGGATTTTTGCTTCTAGAAACACCCCAGTTCTCCTGTCTGCACTCTGCATGCTGTTGAGCTAAGCCTTATAAATAAGTAAATAAACCAGAGCTGCTGCTGCTCCTCTTTTTGCTTTTTTGTGCTTTCCCCGCATGCGACCTCTGCCGCCCCCTGCTGGTGGAAAACGTGTACTGCAGGCGGCCGGGGGCGCGCATGCGCGGTGACGCCCGAGGGCGCCCTCTGCCGCCCCCTGCTGGTGGAAAACAAGTACTGCAGGCGGCCGGGGGCCGCGCATGCGCGTTGCTTATTACGTCTTTTTTTTTTTTTTGATGTGTAATTTCCTACGCTCCTAGATTTTTCTTCATATGTAAATGAAAGGTTCGTGCTAATTCCCGTTGAAAATATTTCATTTACTTTCTTGGTTGTATTGTCCTTTCTATGTTCAAAGCTGAGTCAAAAATACGGTAAATTTTGCTTCTAGAAACACCGCAGTTCTTTTGTCTGCACTCCGCATGCTGTAAACTAGGGATAGGTGACAAATAAATAAAAAAATAAATAAAAGAACACAGCTGCTGCTCCTGCTCTCTTTCTTGTTTTTTGCCCCCTCCTCTTTCCCAGGTGATTGGGTTTGGGTGCTGGGCGGGGCCAAATGTTATACGAGCCCTAGGCATTCTATCAGAGAGCTCCTCCTGCGTGGGCTGCTCTTTGGGGTCGGTGCTTTGTTTATTCTTCTGTTAGCTACATGCAGGGTTCTTTTCGTGGGTCAGAGTCTTGTACGATATTTTAGAGGAAACCAATCTAGTAGTACGTGCATTCATTGCAAGAAGCTCTTTGGAGGTGATTAATTGTTATAGCACTTTTATGGATAGGATGTCAATGTTACTTTGTGTGTTTGCTTTGTTGTTCTATGTCCCTCATGATTTTTGCAGGGTTATAGGGCAGATGCCACCAGGTCTACCCCTTTTGTTGTTTTTGTTTTGTTTGATTTATTTTTCTTATTTTCTTTTTCGGAAGGGGGTTTGGGATTTGAGCGTCCTATTTTTTTGGGTTTGGGATTTGAGCATCTTAATTTTGTGGGTGTGGGATTTGAGCGTCTTAAGTGTTTGGGTTAGGGCTTTTAGGCATAGGTCTTCAGGGGTTTAGTGTGGTGGATAGTTTCGGTTAGGTCTGTAGGGGTTTCGAGGATTTCTAGGGTTAGGGCTTGCGGCTTCTTTGTGTAAGGGCGGTAAGGGCTAGGGTTCCAGGGAGTGCTGTTAAATGGAGTTCTCGACAACTCGGCCTCTGATTGGCCGTGCCGGCTGTGCAGGGAATGCTGGTAGGTGTAGTTTTCCGTCACAAGGCTTCCGGTAGGCCGCGTTGATTGCCCAGAGCATGCCGGGAAATGTAGTTCTGGGACTCCGGACGTCCGGGAGGCCATGTTGAGCGCCCAGAGCATACCGGGAAATGTAGTTCTGGGACTCCGAACTTCCGGGAGGCCATGTTGAGCGCCCAGAGCATACCGGGAAATGTAGTTCTGGGACTCCGGACTTCCGGGAGGCCATGTTGGGTGCCCAGAGCATACCGGGAAATGCAGTTCTCGGGGACGAGGGCTGGGGCTAGGGTTAGAGTTTAGGGTGAGGGTTGGGGTTAGGGTTAGGGGTTAGGGTTAGGGCTAGTGAATGCTGGTTCTCTGTGTTTGCAGATGACGGTGAGCGTGTTTAAACTAATTCCAGTTGAAGAAGTTTCAGTTACTTGCTTGGTGACGTTATCCGTTCAACATTAAAAGCTGCAGCAAAAGCAAAAGGGGAGTTTTGCTTCTAGAAACACCACAGGTCTCTTGTCTGCTCTCGGAATGTTTTTGAGATAAACCAGATCTTAAAAAAAAAGGAAAAAAAAAAACCACAGCTGCTTCTTTTGCTCTCTTCCTACTTCCTTGTGCTTTGCCCCTCCCCTTTCCCGGGTGATTGGGTTTGGGTGCTGGGCGGGGCTGAATGCTATATGAGCCCCAGGCATGCTAGCAGAGAGCTCCTTCTGCTTGGGCTGCTCTTTGGGGTAAGTGCTTTGGTTTTCCTTCAGTCAGTTGCAGGGTTCTCTAGGCAGACTGGAGCCTATGGATTTCTGGATTTTAAGTGCTTGGAATTCACTCAGTAGCGGGATGTTTAGTAGGGGCTGCTGGCTCACTGTTTTTTTGGGATGGTGGGATACTCTTCTGTTTTTGAGCTATATTTTAATCTCTAGATGTATAAACCCACTTGTGTAACTCTCCAGAGGACTAAAACCAGCTTGATTGAATGCTACATATGGCTTGGCAGCGTAGATGCAGCATTACCAAGAGACTGAGCAGAGTTGTATCAGAGTCACCTCTTTCATCTGCAAAGGGTAAGTTTGATTACCCCTGCCGAGGCTTGTGTGTGTGCATGTCTTTTTGGCATTTGTGGAGCTCGGTTGTTTTTCTTTGTGTGTGTGCATGTTCTTTTTTTTTTTTTTTTGAGGGTCAAACAGTGTGTTTGCTGAGTGTGGTTAGAATGAGGAGGTGGGGAGCTGCTCAGGACTGGAAGGTTTGGTTTCTAGGAGTATGCGGCATCCTTCCTGTGCGACGTGACTAATTGTTGGGCTGGAACGTTCCAGCTTTCGTGTGTCTTAAGCAATGTAGCTTGTGTAGTGTGTGTTGTGTGGCCTGGGCAGAGTTTGCTGTGGTGCAGTGGGCGAAGAATCTGAGTTAGAGCTGGTGAGCAGCTGAAGTACCAGAGCTGGGAAGAGAGAGGTCTTGGAGCAGGTACGCTGTGGCTGTGAGGTGCCTCAGAGTGTGCTTTTCTGTCTTTTGTTTTGTTTTGTTTTGTTGTTTTTTTGCAGGTGCTTTGTGCGGTCGTGGACAGGAAAGGGAAATCCTCGTGTCGCGGAGCAGTGAGGGAGGGTGAGTGTTGTCAGCCTGGTCATCCCTTACCTGAAGCGAAGGGAAGACACTCAGGTGTTTCCCTCAGAGGGTCCGAGGTGAGTCTGTCTGGGATAGAGGAGCAGCGTGGCAGGTGGGCGCTTGCAAGCACAGTGGTTCTTTTGTCCTTTTGTGTTCCCCGGTGGTGTGGATGATGCTGGCCGCTCCTTTCAAGCTTGGACCTAATTTGCAGGTCCAGAGGCAAGTGGAGTGCTGTTTTGAAAGGATAAAAGTAAAGCTGGGGTCGCTTATGTTGTTGAGGGATGGGTGCTACTGCTGGCAGCTGAATGTTTATCTTCTGCCTGTGTTTTTCTTTTGTTCAGGCTGAAATGCAGTGTGCAGTGCAGGATGTGTCAACCAGCTGCCTCTGCAGTGACTCTGGTGCGTGATGAGCAGAGGTAGCTGTTAATTTTGGGGGTGTGGTTGTCACTGAAGTTATTTTCCTACATCCAATAGCGTAAAATTCCAGTTTGCCTTTTAGAGGCGCTATAAGTGGGTAAAGAGAAGAGATGGAAGCATGTGCCACGTGGGGCAGGCAAGCGGCTGAGGTACAGGAGGGGATGAGAGTATGTGATTTTTTCCTGGGGGTGGAATGGAATTGATTGTTTTGGTGTATAGTCTGTTTTGCTCCTAGATCTTTCATTCATTGTAAATAAAAGTTTGAGCCAGTTCCAGTTAGGAATGTTCTAGTTACGACCCAGCAAGTATTGTCCTTTTAATGTTAAAAAAAAGTGCGGCAAAAGCATGGGTGCAGATCTGTTTCAGGTCTTGTGCATCATATTCGGTTGGAGATCGCGTCTGTTTCCATCCTCACTCTTGCAGAAGTCATCTGGGCCGCATCAGGAGCTCTTGCTTGGGAATTGATTTCCTAAGTGTCTTCTTAGGGGGTTTTCAGTCCCCATCCTTCTGGTCTCTTGTCTTGAAGGCAGGCTTTTTAGGCCTCCGTCATCCCAGTTCTGGCAGTTGCTTCCAGTTGCATGTTGTGACATTTGAGTCTCTCCTGGGGTCTGGTGCAGAGCACCTGTTCTGACGTGCTGTTGCTGTAGGGCTTTCTTTTTGGGGGTCACTTTTTCTTGTGCCTTGTGTTGTGTGTTTTGTTTGTAGTGTTTGTGGCGTGCCTGTGTGTGTGTACGTGTTTGGTCTGGAGCTGTCCTGCCTGGCAGTTAGTGATGACAGGTAACGTGGCAGTGCATGGGTGTACTAATACATTGTCTGGACTGTTTTGGTAAAGATATCCAGTCTGCCTCTGGGCACGTACTGAAGGGCAGCTGGCACAGTCATCTCTGTGGTGTTTGGCAGACTGGAGGGGGGAGAGTTGAGCTGCTTGCGAGCAACTGCTCGCATAGCACTTGAACGGTGTGCTTGAGGAGGTCTGTCGAATCTTGAAAGCTTACAGATATGGGGTTTTGAATTTTTTATTTTTATTTCTTTCCTGTCCCCAGTAGAGCGTAAACCTTTGGAGGAACCTGTCACAGGAAAGAGCTCCTTCTGGAACTGTTCAGCACTCGGGAGGCAACTGGGTGACTGGCTTGATCTACTTCTGAGGTGCTGAGGCAAGGAGGCTGCTGTTTTGAAACGATAGTATTGTAAATGGGGTCCCTTTTGTGTTGTTGAGGGATGGGTGCTAATGCTGGCAGCTGAATGATTGATTCTCTTGTGCCTGTTTTCATTTGTTAAAGCTGAAACACAGTGTACGACACGGGACTTGACGACCAGAGCTGCTTTTGGCAAGGTGAGTGATGAACAGATATAGAAGGTAATTTAGGGGTGCAGTTGTCACTGCAGTTACTGAACTACACAAAGTACAGTAAAAATCCTGTTTATATTTCAGGGGTGTTGTAGCTGGCCTAAGAGAGCAGATGGAAGCATCTGCCTCGAGGGGAGGGGAGGGCAGGGCACGGAGGTAAGGCAGCAGATGAGAGTAACTGTCCCAGCTGTGCTGTGGCTTTGGATGCTGCTTCAGCCTATGCTTTTCTTTTTGTTTCACATTTGTCTCATACAGGCTGAGTGGGGCCAAGCTGCACTCTGAAGAGCAGCACGAGAAGGGCGGGCTGGTTGTGAGCTGGATCGGAGCAGAACTGCCAAGTAGCACGAGGTGAGTGCGAAGGGTATCCATCTTGCTTTACAGGTGCCATGGCAGGCTCTCTAGAGAAGTGGTTGAGGATTGGAGAAGAGGTTGCAGATGATCAAGGAGCGACACGTGCAGGGATGGCTTGAAAAGGGTATGGCTGCTTTCTCTTCTGTTTATCAGGTGTCCCAGGCAATGTGGGCTGTGGTGTTAGTCTTTAGAATCGGAACAAAGCAGGTGCTGAAATGCTGCGTCTGTTTGTTTTTTTGTGTTGGGGTTGCACCTTGGTGAGTGTAGGGATGGGTTTTAAGTGGGTGCAGCGGAGGGCCTGGCCCCAGTGTCCTGTAGTGTGTTTTGACCCATCAGCATAGCCTTTTGGTTCTCAGGTAGTGTCGCGTTAAAGGGGTGTAGCTGATTAACCGTTACGGGCCCGGTTGGATTCAGAGTACTGAACCAGTCGGACATTCACCAAAACTGGGGGTCCGTTCGGACATTCACCAAAAACGTAATAACCGCCTGGGGGTCCGCTCAGACATTCACCAAAAACGTATTAACCACCTGGGGGTCCGTTCAGACATTCACCAACAATGCATTAACCGTCTGGGGGTCTGGTTAGATTCAGAACACTGAACTATCACGGATAACCACCCTCACCCTAGTTGCATTAATGAGAGCTATCACAATGCAATCAAGTATGGTTTATTACAGCAACAGGTAATCAGGTTCTTTTGGATTGCCGGTGATAGTGACTATCTGCAAAAGCAAGCTAGTATGCATGAAATACACAGGTGTTATAGGTGTTACAGGTGTTACAGGTGCGCAGCCTAGAAATAAACGCGTTAAAAGGATCAAAGACTCTATAGAGATTTATAAGCAAATATTCAGATCTCACCCAAAGGCGTCCCAATGGGGGGGCAAGAGAGGCTCAGCCCGTCGACTGATCCCAGGAGTCAGGAGGTCCTAAGGATGTTGTATGTCCTCGGGATGGTATCTCCCCTGACGATGGTATCTTCCCTAACATCCCCTCTCTCTTGGGCCAATTTATATTATTTTCTATCTTTTAGGTGGAGCTTGAGTGGCTCTAGTCAAGCATATCTTAGTTATGATTGGTGTAAAGTTTTCCCGTCTCCGTTTAAAGTAATAGGCTCCGAGAAATTCAGAGCGCATGCTCAGTGAGGGGTGGTCGCACCTTGGAGGCGGGTAGCTTTTGGGATGGAGGTGTGTTTTGGTATTATAATGATATTATAATGAGCAAAAAGTACACTAGGGTACAGCATTTGTCAAAACATGACAGGTCTTTGGCTTAGGGTGGCAAAAAGTGCAGCTTTGTGCACAAGAACAATCGAGGCCCCACCTGATTACAGAGCCTAGCCGTGGTGTCTCCACTCCACTCTACGCTCCGTGGTGTTCCTTAGAGCTAGCACACCAAGTTTCCCCAGCGCGATAGCATCTAAGGTTGGGAGCCTAGGGAATGCTCAGATAATGCAGTTATGCCCTACCCTGAAAGCCTCTTCAATGCTGTACCTTTTCCTTAAAAGTATGAATGTTAGTTTTATTTTCCTAGTTACTTCAGGCATTTACACCACAGGTAGCTTACTGAAGTAAGTGATTTTGCCTGCAAGTGGAATGGATTTTTTTTTTTTTTTTTTTGGTGTGCAATCAGTTCTGTGTTGCCTTCAGGGGGCAGTGGCGACCTGGTTCAGGAACGGCACGGCGACCAACCCTAGGCCGCTCGGTCCATCGGCTCACAGACACCAATGTGGTGGATGGCAAATGGCATTTATTGTCGAGTCACATGGGCTTATATACCCGAGGCCCATAGCGTCACTTCCGCTTGCTTACATCACAGACCACACACTGCTGTCCGTCAAGGGAGGGGCTCCACCTTTCCGTACATTGCGACATCTTCCGGCCACCAGACCCTAACTACCCACAGTTCTGCTCCTAGATTTTTCTTTTTATGTAAATAAAAGATCGAGCTAATTCCAGATGGAAAAAAAAATCAGTTACTTTCTTGGTCAGTTTGTCCTTTTAATATTCAAAGCTGCAGCAAAAGCATGGGGATTTTTGTTTCTAGAAACACCCTAGCTCTCCTGTCTGCACTCTGCATGCTGTTGAGCTAAGCCATATAAATGAATAAAGAAACCACAGCTACTGCTCCTTTCTGATTTTTTTTTTTTTTTTTTTTGTGCTTTCCCCCTTGCACTTTCCCAGGTGATTGGCTTCAGGTTCCAGGTGGGACCTAGTGGTAACTGAGTTGCAGGTATTCCATGACAGAGCTCATTCTGCCTGGGCTGCTTTTTGGGGTAAGCGCTTTGTTTTTCCTTCAGTCAGTTGCAGGGTTCTTTAGGTGGGTCAGAGTCTATGGACTGATGCGTTTTCCAGTAGAAACCGGTACGCATATCTTTTTGAGTTGGTAACTGGTAGGATCTGTCACTGTAAAGCAATCTAGTAGTAGGTGCCTGTATTGCACGCAGCTCTTCCTCAGGTGAGTAGTTGTTATGGCAGTTTTACGGATGGTATGGTGATGTTACTTTGTGTGTTTGCTTTGTGGTTCTGGGTCCCTTCTGATTTTTGCCGAATTACGGGGCTTTCTGTGAGTCTTTGCCTGTATGTCAAATATTATCAAAGTTACAACCTTGCTGTTAAAGTGATGGAGCAGGGTTTAGTTGAAATGTATCATGGAAGCTCCCTGTGTGAGCATGTGTCTGAAAATGGCAGCAGTGGGCACGTAAGGGGTAGTCTGTTTCAAGTTTAGGGACAGTTTGTTATATTTCTGGAGCTTTTGCCTGTGTGTTTTCTGTCTGTCGAGTCTTTAGACCATAAAGCCTTCTAGGCTTTATGTCCTTGAATTTACGTATTAGAAGTACGTTTATGAGGGGTTGCCAGGTACGTTGTTTTTGGGAAACCGTGGGGTATGGTTCCTTGAGTGCATAAGTGCAGTAGTGCCAAGAGAGTGAGCAGGGCCACCTTCTTCATCTCTGCAGAATAAGTCTGTTCGGGCACACTTCTCAGGTAAATGTAGTGAGCAGATGAGGTAAAGGAGCTGGGAACAGAGAGGTATTGCACCGTAGCATGTTGCATCAGTAGTAGTCAGCGTTGCGGAGGAGGTGGGTGTCAGGGCTGGCGTGCTAGTGAATGCTGGTTCTCTGTTTTTGCAAGTGATGATGAACCTGTTTGACGTAATTCCATTTGAAAAAGTTCCAGTTACTGGCCTGGTCGTGTCGTCCTTTCAATGTTAAAAGCTGCAGCAAAAGCATGGGGATTGTTGCTTCTAGAAACACCACAGGTCACCTGTCTGCTCTCTGCATGTTTTTCAAGTAAAGCAGATCTTAAAAAAAACAAAAACAAAAAAAAAAAAACAAAACAAACAAACAAAGAAAGAAAATAATAAAAAACTGCTGCTGCTGCTCCTGCTTTCTTTCTACTTCCTTGTGCTTTGCCCCTCCCCTTTTCCAGGTGATTGGGTTTGGGTGCTGGGCGGGGCTGAATGCTATATGAGCCCCAGGCATGCTATCAGAGAGCTCCTTCTGCCTGGGCTGCTCCTTGGGGTAAGTGCTTTGTTTTTCCTTTAGTCAGTTGCAGGGTTCTCTAGGCAGGCTGGAGTTTATAGATTTCTAGAATTTTTAAGTGCTTGGAATTCACTTAGGAGAGGGATGTTTAATAGAGGTTTCTGGCTCACTGTTTTTTGGGATGGTGGGATACTCTTCTGTTTTTGAGCTGTATTTTAATCTCTAAATGTATAAACCAGCAGTAGGTAAACATTAGGAGGAACCGGTCAAAGGTAACAGCGCTTTCTGGAACCGTCAAGTTCTTGTTCGGCAACGTAGTGACTGGTTTGATCTACTTCACAGATGGAGAGGCAAGTGGACTGCTCTCTTTGAAATAATAAAATTGAAAACATAAAGTTTGTCAAAGATGGCAGTGCATGTTTGCAGTCTGTTTATTGCTTTTGCCAGTGGTAGATAACATTTATAAGGAATCGGTGAAAGGAAAGAGCGCCTTCTGGAACTGTGAAGCTCTGTGTTGGCAACTCGGTGACTGGCTGGACCTACTGTCCATCTCCAGAGGGAAGCGGACTGCTATTTTGAAATTAAAAAATACTAATAAAAATAAAAAAAATATGGTGCTGCTCTATGACGCCCGGAGGACTGCCACTCTGCATGGCAGTTAAAAAGAATGTGGTTTGGAGATGGAGAGCCACAGAGATGAAGCAGCTGGGAAGAGAGACACAAGTATTGCAGTAGGTAGGCTGTGGTTATGAGGTGCCTCAGGATGTGCTTTTTTTCTTGTTTCCGCCCTTCCCTCGTGCAGCCTTGGAGAGATGAAGTCCCCATGGTGTGGAGTGGTGCAAAAAGGTAAGAGGGTTGTCGGCCCGGTCAGTTTCCTTCACCAATGCTAAGGCAAGTCTTTGAAGAGAAACAGCCTGGTTGCTTGTGCTGCCCCCTGTTGAACTAAGCCAGACCAAAAACAGGGCTGCTGTTCCTCCTGCTCTCTTTGCCTCTTCTCATCTTGCAGAGGAATGGTCCAGCAATTCGGGTTAATAGGGGACAAGAGAACAAAGGGGTTTCAGAATAACTGCTAACTGTTATGACTATTGCATGGGGCACTATGCAAGTCTCTGACATCCAGCCAAGATGGACAAAGGAGAAGGACAAGGGAAAAGCCTGGGAGGAAGACTATGAGCCTTCAGTACGAGAGACCCGCAGAGGGACCACCAGAGACTGATAACACATGCGCCAGTGGGCGGGTTGGGATTCCAGGAACTAGTTATAATAACCCTGCCTTTTCTAGAAGTAGTAATGAATATGTATTAGCCCAGGAGCATAAAAACCAGCCGCCTGCTGTGACTTGTGTGCGTCTCGGTGGAGCAGAGACTCCCGGCGCACCCAGTGCTGTTTGCTTACCTCTATTCATTTAATAAATTGTAAACTTTGATTGTAATCCTATTTGGGACTTAGTCATTTATTACAACAGACAACCTTGTAAAATGCAGACAACCAGAATCCTTACAACAATTAAGTGGAAATCACGGTGTAAGAAACATTACCACCTCAAAGAGTAAAAGCCTCAAAAGAAATGTGACTTGTAACAGGCCAGCAGCTGTGTGTTTTCGGTGAAGCACCAGGTAGAGTATAAACCTGGATTGCACAGTTAATGGGGAAACGGGAGGGTCCTGGTCCTTGGGAGGGAAAAAAAAAAGTATATAAACTGTGTATGGAATCGGTAGGTGCCCTCCTGCTTGCGGGACACCCGCCATTGTAATCTCAAATACAAATGCTACTGTACTGAGATCCTCTCCTGAGCCTATGTTATTTCCCAAAGATTGATTCGCGGTTTTAAGGCTTCAGGGATAGGGCCCTAGGGTTGGGTTTCAGGGTAAGCGTTCTCAGGGTTTATGTTTAGGATTTTAAGGTTTTTAGTTTTAGGGTTGGAGTTTTAACGGTTAGGATTTTAGGGATTTGAGGGTTAGGGTTTTAAGGGTTTCAGGGTTAGCGTGTCAGGGTTTTGGAGTTTTTTGGGTTGTAGTGTTGATAGTTTTTTTTAGGGTTAGGTTCTTAGGGTTTTATTTTTGGTCAGTTATTTACGGTTAGGGTTTTAAGATCTTCTTATTATTTTTTTTTTTCAGGTTAGGTTCTCCTGGGTTAGGGTTTTGAGCATCTTAATATTTTGGGTTGGGTTTGGGATTTGAGCGTCTTAATTTTGTGGGCTTGGGCGCTGTGAGCGTCTTAAGTGTTTGGGTTAGGGCTTTTAGGCATAGGTCTTCAGGGGTTTAGTTTGGGTCAGGTCTGTAGGGGTTTCGAGGATTTTTAGGGTTAGGGCTTGCGGCTTTTTTGTGTAAGGGCGGTAAGGGCTAGGGTTCCAGGGAGTGCTGTTAAATGCAGTTCTCGACAACTCGGCCTCTGATTGGCCGTGCCGGCTGTGCAGGGAATGCTGGTAGGTGTAGTTTTCCGTCACAAGGCTTCCGGTAGGCCGCGTTGATTGCCCAGAGCATGCCGGGAAATGTAGTTCTGGGACTCCGAACTTCCGGGAGGCCATGTTGAGCGCCCAGAGCATACCGGGAAATGCAGTTCTCGGGGACTAGGGCTGGAGCTAGGGTTAGAGTTTAGGGTGAGGGTTGGGGTTAGGGTTAGGGGTTAGGGCTAGTGAATGCTGGTTCTCTGTGTTTGCAGATGACGGTGAGCGTGTTTAAACTAATTCCAGTTGAAGAAGTTTCAGTTACTTGCTTGGTGACGTTATCAGTTCAACGTTAAAAGCTGCAGCAAAAGCAAAAGGGGATTTTTGCTTCTAGAAACACCCCAGTTCTCCTGTCTGCACTCTGCATGCTGTTGAGCTAAGCCTTATAAATAAGTAAATAAACCAGAGCTGCTGCTGCTCCTCTTTTTGCTTTTTTGTGCTTTCCCCGCATGCGACCTCTGCCGCCCCCTGCTGGTGGAAAACGTGTACTGCAGGCGGCCGGGGGCGCGCATGCGCGGTGACGCCCGCGGGCGCCCTCTGCCGCCCCCTGCTGGTGGAAAACAAGTACTGCAGGCGGCCGGGGGCCGCGCATGCGCGTTGCTTATTACGTCTTTTTTTTTTTTTTGATGTGTAATTTCCTACGCTCCTAGATTTTTCTTCATATGTAAATGAAAGGTTCGTGCTAATTCCCGTTGAAAATATTTCATTTACTTTCTTGGTTGTATTGTCCTTTCTATGTTCAAAGCTGAGTCAAAAATACGGTAAATTTTGCTTCTAGAAACACCGCAGTTCTTTTGTCTGCACTCCGCATGCTGTAAACTAGGGATAGGTGACAAATTAATAAAAAAATAAATAAAAGAACACAGCTGCTGCTCCTGCTCTCTTTCTTGTTTTTTGCCCCCTCCTCTTTCCCAGGTGATTGGGTTTGGGTGCTGGGCGGGGCCAAATGTTATACGAGCCCTAGGCATTCTATCAGAGAGCTCCTCCTGCGTGGGCTGCTCTTTGGGGTCGGTGCTTTGTTTATTCTTCTGTTAGCTACATGCAGGGTTCTTTTCGTGGGTCAGAGTCTTGTACGATATTTTAGAGGAAACCAATCTAGTAGTACGTGCATTTATTGCAAGAAGCTCTTTGGAGGTGATTAATTGTTATAGCACTTTTATGGATAGGATGTCAATGTTACTTTGTGTGTTTGCTTTGTTGTTCTATGTCCCTCATGATTTTTGCAGGGTTATAGGGCAGATGCCACCAGGTCTACCCCTTTTGTTGTTTTTGTTTTGTTTGATTTATTTTTCTTATTTTCTTTTTCGGAAGGGGGTTTGGGATTTGAGCGTCCTATTTTTTTGGGTTTGGGATTTGAGCATCTTAATTTTGTGGGTGTGGGATTTGAGCGTCTTAAGTGTTTGGGTTAGGGCTTTTAGGCATAGGTCTTCAGGGGTTTAGTGTGGTGGATAGTTTCG
The DNA here is from genome assembly GCF_047663525.1 of Anas platyrhynchos. NCBI lineage: Eukaryota > Metazoa > Chordata > Aves > Anseriformes > Anatidae > Anas > Anas platyrhynchos. Next base: position 40,056,696 of record NC_092594.1, read on the forward strand.
GTTAGGTCTGTAGGGGTTTCGAGGATTTCTAGGGTTAGGGCTTGCGGCTTCTTTGTGTAAGGGCGGTAAGGGCTAGGGTTCCAGGGAGTGCTGTTAAATGCAGTTCTCGACAACTCGGCCTCTGATTGGCCGTGCCGGCTGTGCAGGGAATGCTGGTAGGTGTAGTTTTCCGTCACAAGGCTTCCGGTAGGCCGCGTTGATTGCCCAGAGCATGCCGGGAAATGTAGTTCTGGGACTCCGGACGTCCGGGAGGCCATGTTGAGCGCCCAGAGCATACCGGGAAATGTAGTTCTGGGACTCCGAACTTCCGGGAGGCCATGTTGAGCGCCCAGAGCATACCGGGAAATGTAGTTCTGGGACTCCGGACTTCCGGGAGGCCATGTTGGGTGCCCAGAGCATACCGGGAAATGCAGTTCTCGGGGACGAGGGCTGGGGCTAGGGTTAGAGTTTAGGGTGAGGGTTGGGGTTAGGGTTAGGGGTTAGGGTTAGGGCTAGTGAATGCTGGTTCTCTGTGTTTGCAGATGACGGTGAGCGTGTTTAAACTAATTCCAGTTGAAGAAGTTTCAGTTACTTGCTTGGTGACGTTATCCGTTCAACATTAAAAGCTGCAGCAAAAGCAAAAGGGGAGTTTTGCTTCTAGAAACACCACAGGTCTCTTGTCTGCTCTCGGAATGTTTTTGAGATAAACCAGATCTTAAAAAAAAAGGAAAAAAAAAAACCACAGCTGCTTCTTTTGCTCTCTTCCTACTTCCTTGTGCTTTGCCCCTCCCCTTTCCCGGGTGATTGGGTTTGGGTGCTGGGCGGGGCTGAATGCTATATGAGCCCCAGGCATGCTAGCAGAGAGCTCCTTCTGCTTGGGCTGCTCTTTGGGGTAAGTGCTTTGGTTTTCCTTCAGTCAGTTGCAGGGTTCTCTAGGCAGACTGGAGCCTATGGATTTCTGGATTTTAAGTGCTTGGAATTCACTCAGTAGCGGGATGTTTAGTAGGGGCTGCTGGCTCACTGTTTTTTTGGGATGGTGGGATACTCTTCTGTTTTTGAGCTATATTTTAATCTCTAGATGTATAAACCCACTTGTGTAACTCTCCAGAGGACTAAAACCAGCTTGATTGAATGCTACATATGGCTTGGCAGCGTAGATGCAGCATTACCAAGAGACTGAGCAGAGTTGTATCAGAGTCACCTCTTTCATCTGCAAAGGGTAAGTTTGATTACCCCTGCCGAGGCTTGTGTGTGTGCATGTCTTTTTGGCATTTGTGGAGCTCGGTTGTTTTTCTTTGTGTGTGTGCATGTTCTTTTTTTTTTTTTTTTGAGGGTCAAACAGTGTGTTTGCTGAGTGTGGTTAGAATGAGGAGGTGGGGAGCTGCTCAGGACTGGAAGGTTTGGTTTCTAGGAGTATGCGGCATCCTTCCTGTGCGACGTGACTAATTGTTGGGCTGGAACGTTCCAGCTTTCGTGTGTCTTAAGCAATGTAGCTTGTGTAGTGTGTGTTGTGTGGCCTGGGCAGAGTTTGCTGTGGTGCAGTGGGCGAAGAATCTGAGTTAGAGCTGGTGAGCAGCTGAAGTACCAGAGCTGGGAAGAGAGAGGTCTTGGAGCAGGTACGCTGTGGCTGTGAGGTGCCTCAGAGTGTGCTTTTCTGTCTTTTGTTTTGTTTTGTTTTGTTGTTTTTTTGCAGGTGCTTTGTGCGGTCGTGGACAGGAAAGGGAAATCCTCGTGTCGCGGAGCAGTGAGGGAGGGTGAGTGTTGTCAGCCTGGTCATCCCTTACCTGAAGCGAAGGGAAGACACTCAGGTGTTTCCCTCAGAGGGTCCGAGGTGAGTCTGTCTGGGATAGAGGAGCAGCGTGGCAGGTGGGCGCTTGCAAGCACAGTGGTTCTTTTGTCCTTTTGTGTTCCCCGGTGGTGTGGATGATGCTGGCCGCTCCTTTCAAGCTTGGACCTAATTTGCAGGTCCAGAGGCAAGTGGAGTGCTGTTTTGAAAGGATAAAAGTAAAGCTGGGGTCGCTTATGTTGTTGAGGGATGGGTGCTACTGCTGGCAGCTGAATGTTTATCTTCTGCCTGTGTTTTTCTTTTGTTCAGGCTGAAATGCAGTGTGCAGTGCAGGATGTGTCAACCAGCTGCCTCTGCAGTGACTCTGGTGCGTGATGAGCAGAGGTAGCTGTTAATTTTGGGGGTGTGGTTGTCACTGAAGTTATTTTCCTACATCCAATAGCGTAAAATTCCAGTTTGCCTTTTAGAGGCGCTATAAGTGGGTAAAGAGAAGAGATGGAAGCATGTGCCACGTGGGGCAGGCAAGCGGCTGAGGTACAGGAGGGGATGAGAGTATGTGATTTTTTCCTGGGGGTGGAATGGAATTGATTGTTTTGGTGTATAGTCTGTTTTGCTCCTAGATCTTTCATTCATTGTAAATAAAAGTTTGAGCCAGTTCCAGTTAGGAATGTTCTAGTTACGACCCAGCAAGTATTGTCCTTTTAATGTTAAAAAAAAGTGCGGCAAAAGCATGGGTGCAGATCTGTTTCAGGTCTTGTGCATCATATTCGGTTGGAGATCGCGTCTGTTTCCATCCTCACTCTTGCAGAAGTCATCTGGGCCGCATCAGGAGCTCTTGCTTGGGAATTGATTTCCTAAGTGTCTTCTTAGGGGGTTTTCAGTCCCCATCCTTCTGGTCTCTTGTCTTGAAGGCAGGCTTTTTAGGCCTCCGTCATCCCAGTTCTGGCAGTTGCTTCCAGTTGCATGTTGTGACATTTGAGTCTCTCCTGGGGTCTGGTGCAGAGCACCTGTTCTGACGTGCTGTTGCTGTAGGGCTTTCTTTTTGGGGGTCACTTTTTCTTGTGCCTTGTGTTGTGTGTTTTGTTTGTAGTGTTTGTGGCGTGCCTGTGTGTGTGTACGTGTTTGGTCTGGAGCTGTCCTGCCTGGCAGTTAGTGATGACAGGTAACGTGGCAGTGCATGGGTGTACTAATACATTGTCTGGACTGTTTTGGTAAAGATATCCAGTCTGCCTCTGGGCACGTACTGAAGGGCAGCTGGCACAGTCATCTCTGTGGTGTTTGGCAGACTGGAGGGGGGAGAGTTGAGCTGCTTGCGAGCAACTGCTCGCATAGCACTTGAACGGTGTGCTTGAGGAGGTCTGTCGAATCTTGAAAGCTTACAGATATGGGGTTTTGAATTTTTTATTTTTATTTCTTTCCTGTCCCCAGTAGAGCGTAAACCTTTGGAGGAACCTGTCACAGGAAAGAGCTCCTTCTGGAACTGTTCAGCACTCGGGAGGCAACTGGGTGACTGGCTTGATCTACTTCTGAGGTGCTGAGGCAAGGAGGCTGCTGTTTTGAAACGATAGTATTGTAAATGGGGTCCCTTTTGTGTTGTTGAGGGATGGGTGCTAATGCTGGCAGCTGAATGATTGATTCTCTTGTGCCTGTTTTCATTTGTTAAAGCTGAAACACAGTGTACGACACGGGACTTGACGACCAGAGCTGCTTTTGGCAAGGTGAGTGATGAACAGATATAGAAGGTAATTTAGGGGTGCAGTTGTCACTGCAGTTACTGAACTACACAAAGTACAGTAAAAATCCTGTTTATATTTCAGGGGTGTTGTAGCTGGCCTAAGAGAGCAGATGGAAGCATCTGCCTCGAGGGGAGGGGAGGGCAGGGCACGGAGGTAAGGCAGCAGATGAGAGTAACTGTCCCAGCTGTGCTGTGGCTTTGGATGCTGCTTCAGCCTATGCTTTTCTTTTTGTTTCACATTTGTCTCATACAGGCTGAGTGGGGCCAAGCTGCACTCTGAAGAGCAGCACGAGAAGGGCGGGCTGGTTGTGAGCTGGATCGGAGCAGAACTGCCAAGTAGCACGAGGTGAGTGCGAAGGGTATCCATCTTGCTTTACAGGTGCCATGGCAGGCTCTCTAGAGAAGTGGTTGAGGATTGGAGAAGAGGTTGCAGATGATCAAGGAGCGACACGTGCAGGGATGGCTTGAAAAGGGTATGGCTGCTTTCTCTTCTGTTTATCAGGTGTCCCAGGCAATGTGGGCTGTGGTGTTAGTCTTTAGAATCGGAACAAAGCAGGTGCTGAAATGCTGCGTCTGTTTGTTTTTTTGTGTTGGGGTTGCACCTTGGTGAGTGTAGGGATGGGTTTTAAGTGGGTGCAGCGGAGGGCCTGGCCCCAGTGTCCTGTAGTGTGTTTTGACCCATCAGCATAGCCTTTTGGTTCTCAGGTAGTGTCGCGTTAAAGGGGTGTAGCTGATTAACCGTTACGGGCCCGGTTGGATTCAGAGTACTGAACCAGTCGGACATTCACCAAAACTGGGGGTCCGTTCGGACATTCACCAAAAACGTAATAACCGCCTGGGGGTCCGCTCAGACATTCACCAAAAACGTATTAACCACCTGGGGGTCCGTTCAGACATTCACCAACAATGCATTAACCGTCTGGGGGTCTGGTTAGATTCAGAACACTGAACTATCACGGATAACCACCCTCACCCTAGTTGCATTAATGAGAGCTATCACAATGCAATCAAGTATGGTTTATTACAGCAACAGGTAATCAGGTTCTTTTGGATTGCCGGTGATAGTGACTATCTGCAAAAGCAAGCTAGTATGCATGAAATACACAGGTGTTATAGGTGTTACAGGTGTTACAGGTGCGCAGCCTAGAAATAAACGCGTTAAAAGGATCAAAGACTCTATAGAGATTTATAAGCAAATATTCAGATCTCACCCAAAGGCGTCCCAATGGGGGGGCAAGAGAGGCTCAGCCCGTCGACTGATCCCAGGAGTCAGGAGGTCCTAAGGATGTTGTATGTCCTCGGGATGGTATCTCCCCTGACGATGGTATCTTCCCTAACATCCCCTCTCTCTTGGGCCAATTTATATTATTTTCTATCTTTTAGGTGGAGCTTGAGTGGCTCTAGTCAAGCATATCTTAGTTATGATTGGTGTAAAGTTTTCCCGTCTCCGTTTAAAGTAATAGGCTCCGAGAAATTCAGAGCGCATGCTCAGTGAGGGGTGGTCGCACCTTGGAGGCGGGTAGCTTTTGGGATGGAGGTGTGTTTTGGTATTATAATGATATTATAATGAGCAAAAAGTACACTAGGGTACAGCATTTGTCAAAACATGACAGGTCTTTGGCTTAGGGTGGCAAAAAGTGCAGCTTTGTGCACAAGAACAATCGAGGCCCCACCTGATTACAGAGCCTAGCCGTGGTGTCTCCACTCCACTCTACGCTCCGTGGTGTTCCTTAGAGCTAGCACACCAAGTTTCCCCAGCGCGATAGCATCTAAGGTTGGGAGCCTAGGGAATGCTCAGATAATGCAGTTATGCCCTACCCTGAAAGCCTCTTCAATGCTGTACCTTTTCCTTAAAAGTATGAATGTTAGTTTTATTTTCCTAGTTACTTCAGGCATTTACACCACAGGTAGCTTACTGAAGTAAGTGATTTTGCCTGCAAGTGGAATGGATTTTTTTTTTTTTTTTTTTGGTGTGCAATCAGTTCTGTGTTGCCTTCAGGGGGCAGTGGCGACCTGGTTCAGGAACGGCACGGCGACCAACCCTAGGCCGCTCGGTCCATCGGCTCACAGACACCAATGTGGTGGATGGCAAATGGCATTTATTGTCGAGTCACATGGGCTTATATACCCGAGGCCCATAGCGTCACTTCCGCTTGCTTACATCACAGACCACACACTGCTGTCCGTCAAGGGAGGGGCTCCACCTTTCCGTACATTGCGACATCTTCCGGCCACCAGACCCTAACTACCCACAGTTCTGCTCCTAGATTTTTCTTTTTATGTAAATAAAAGATCGAGCTAATTCCAGATGGAAAAAAAAATCAGTTACTTTCTTGGTCAGTTTGTCCTTTTAATATTCAAAGCTGCAGCAAAAGCATGGGGATTTTTGTTTCTAGAAACACCCTAGCTCTCCTGTCTGCACTCTGCATGCTGTTGAGCTAAGCCATATAAATGAATAAAGAAACCACAGCTACTGCTCCTTTCTGATTTTTTTTTTTTTTTTTTTTGTGCTTTCCCCCTTGCACTTTCCCAGGTGATTGGCTTCAGGTTCCAGGTGGGACCTAGTGGTAACTGAGTTGCAGGTATTCCATGACAGAGCTCATTCTGCCTGGGCTGCTTTTTGGGGTAAGCGCTTTGTTTTTCCTTCAGTCAGTTGCAGGGTTCTTTAGGTGGGTCAGAGTCTATGGACTGATGCGTTTTCCAGTAGAAACCGGTACGCATATCTTTTTGAGTTGGTAACTGGTAGGATCTGTCACTGTAAAGCAATCTAGTAGTAGGTGCCTGTATTGCACGCAGCTCTTCCTCAGGTGAGTAGTTGTTATGGCAGTTTTACGGATGGTATGGTGATGTTACTTTGTGTGTTTGCTTTGTGGTTCTGGGTCCCTTCTGATTTTTGCCGAATTACGGGGCTTTCTGTGAGTCTTTGCCTGTATGTCAAATATTATCAAAGTTACAACCTTGCTGTTAAAGTGATGGAGCAGGGTTTAGTTGAAATGTATCATGGAAGCTCCCTGTGTGAGCATGTGTCTGAAAATGGCAGCAGTGGGCACGTAAGGGGTAGTCTGTTTCAAGTTTAGGGACAGTTTGTTATATTTCTGGAGCTTTTGCCTGTGTGTTTTCTGTCTGTCGAGTCTTTAGACCATAAAGCCTTCTAGGCTTTATGTCCTTGAATTTACGTATTAGAAGTACGTTTATGAGGGGTTGCCAGGTACGTTGTTTTTGGGAAACCGTGGGGTATGGTTCCTTGAGTGCATAAGTGCAGTAGTGCCAAGAGAGTGAGCAGGGCCACCTTCTTCATCTCTGCAGAATAAGTCTGTTCGGGCACACTTCTCAGGTAAATGTAGTGAGCAGATGAGGTAAAGGAGCTGGGAACAGAGAGGTATTGCACCGTAGCATGTTGCATCAGTAGTAGTCAGCGTTGCGGAGGAGGTGGGTGTCAGGGCTGGCGTGCTAGTGAATGCTGGTTCTCTGTTTTTGCAAGTGATGATGAACCTGTTTGACGTAATTCCATTTGAAAAAGTTCCAGTTACTGGCCTGGTCGTGTCGTCCTTTCAATGTTAAAAGCTGCAGCAAAAGCATGGGGATTGTTGCTTCTAGAAACACCACAGGTCACCTGTCTGCTCTCTGCATGTTTTTCAAGTAAAGCAGATCTTAAAAAAAACAAAAACAAAAAAAAAAAACAAAACAAACAAACAAAGAAAGAAAATAATAAAAAACAGCTGCTGCTGCTGCTCCTGCTTTCTTTCTACTTCCTTGTGCTTTGCCCCTCCCCTTTTCCAGGTGATTGGGTTTGGGTGCTGGGCGGGGCTGAATGCTATATGAGCCCCAGGCATGCTATCAGAGAGCTCCTTCTGCCTGGGCTGCTCCTTGGGGTAAGTGCTTTGTTTTTCCTTTAGTCAGTTGCAGGGTTCTCTAGGCAGGCTGGAGTTTATAGATTTCTAGAATTTTTAAGTGCTTGGAATTCACTTAGGAGAGGGATGTTTAATAGAGGTTTCTGGCTCACTGTTTTTTGGGATGGTGGGATACTCTTCTGTTTTTGAGCTGTATTTTAATCTCTAAATGTATAAACCAGCAGTAGGTAAACATTAGGAGGAACCGGTCAAAGGTAACAGCGCTTTCTGGAACCGTCAAGTTCTTGTTCGGCAACGTAGTGACTGGTTTGATCTACTTCACAGATGGAGAGGCAAGTGGACTGCTCTCTTTGAAATAATAAAATTGAAAACATAAAGTTTGTCAAAGATGGCAGTGCATGTTTGCAGTCTGTTTATTGCTTTTGCCAGTGGTAGATAACATTTATAAGGAATCGGTGAAAGGAAAGAGCGCCTTCTGGAACTGTGAAGCTCTGTGTTGGCAACTCGGTGACTGGCTGGACCTACTGTCCATCTCCAGAGGGAAGCGGACTGCTATTTTGAAATTAAAAAATACTAATAAAAATAAAAAAAATATGGTGCTGCTCTATGACGCCCGGAGGACTGCCACTCTGCATGGCAGTTAAAAAGAATGTGGTTTGGAGATGGAGAGCCACAGAGATGAAGCAGCTGGGAAGAGAGACACAAGTATTGCAGTAGGTAGGCTGTGGTTATGAGGTGCCTCAGGATGTGCTTTTTTTCTTGTTTCCGCCCTTCCCTCGTGCAGCCTTGGAGAGATGAAGTCCCCATGGTGTGGAGTGGTGCAAAAAGGTAAGAGGGTTGTCGGCCCGGTCAGTTTCCTTCACCAATGCTAAGGCAAGTCTTTGAAGAGAAACAGCCTGGTTGCTTGTGCTGCCCCCTGTTGAACTAAGCCAGACCAAAAACAGGGCTGCTGTTCCTCCTGCTCTCTTTGCCTCTTCTCATCTTGCAGAGGAATGGTCCAGCAATTCGGGTTAATAGGGGACAAGAGAACAAAGGGGTTTCAGAATAACTGCTAACTGTTATGACTATTGCATGGGGCACTATGCAAGTCTCTGACATCCAGCCAAGATGGACAAAGGAGAAGGACAAGGGAAAAGCCTGGGAGGAAGACTATGAGCCTTCAGTACGAGAGACCCGCAGAGGGACCACCAGAGACTGATAACACATGCGCCAGTGGGCGGGTTGGGATTCCAGGAACTAGTTATAATAACCCTGCCTTTTCTAGAAGTAGTAATGAATATGTATTAGCCCAGGAGCATAAAAACCAGCCGCCTGCTGTGACTTGTGTGCGTCTCGGTGGAGCAGAGACTCCCGGCGCACCCAGTGCTGTTTGCTTACCTCTATTCATTTAATAAATTGTAAACTTTGATTGTAATCCTATTTGGGACTTAGTCATTTATTACAACAGACAACCTTGTAAAATGCAGACAACCAGAATCCTTACAACAATTAAGTGGAAATCACGGTGTAAGAAACATTACCACCTCAAAGAGTAAAAGCCTCAAAAGAAATGTGACTTGTAACAGGCCAGCAGCTGTGTGTTTTCGGTGAAGCACCAGGTAGAGTATAAACCTGGATTGCACAGTTAATGGGGAAACGGGAGGGTCCTGGTCCTTGGGAGGGAAAAAAAAAAGTATATAAACTGTGTATGGAATCGGTAGGTGCCCTCCTGCTTGCGGGACACCCGCCATTGTAATCTCAAATACAAATGCTACTGTACTGAGATCCTCTCCTGAGCCTATGTTATTTCCCAAAGATTGATTCGCGGTTTTAAGGCTTCAGGGATAGGGCCCTAGGGTTGGGTTTCAGGGTAAGCGTTCTCAGGGTTTATGTTTAGGATTTTAAGGTTTTTAGTTTTAGGGTTGGAGTTTTAACGGTTAGGATTTTAGGGATTTGAGGGTTAGGGTTTTAAGGGTTTCAGGGTTAGCGTGTCAGGGTTTTGGAGTTTTTTGGGTTGTAGTGTTGATAGTTTTTTTAGGGTTAGGTTCTTAGGGTTTTATTTTTGGTCAGTTATTTACGGTTAGGGTTTTAAGATCTTCTTATTATTTTTTTTTTTCAGGTTAGGTTCTCCTGGGTTAGGGTTTTGAGCATCTTAATATTTTGGGTTGGGTTTGGGATTTGAGCGTCTTAATTTTGTGGGCTTGGGCGCTGTGAGCGTCTTAAGTGTTTGGGTTAGGGCTTTTAGGCATAGGTCTTCAGGGGTTTAGTTTGGGTCAGGTCTGTAGGGGTTTCGAGGATTTTTAGGGTTAGGGCTTGCGGCTTTTTTGTGTAAGGGCGGTAAGGGCTAGGGTTCCAGGGAGTGCTGTTAAATGCAGTTCTCGACAACTCGGCCTCTGATTGGCCGTGCCGGCTGTGCAGGGAATGCTGGTAGGTGTAGTTTTCCGTCACAAGGCTTCCGGTAGGCCGCGTTGATTGCCCAGAGCATGCCGGGAAATGTAGTTCTGGGACTCCGAACTTCCGGGAGGCCATGTTGAGCGCCCAGAGCATACCGGGAAATGCAGTTCTCGGGGACTAGGGCTGGAGCTAGGGTTAGAGTTTAGGGTGAGGGTTGGGGTTAGGGTTAGGGGTTAGGGCTAGTGAATGCTGGTTCTCTGTGTTTGCAGATGACGGTGAGCGTGTTTAAACTAATTCCAGTTGAAGAAGTTTCAGTTACTTGCTTGGTGACGTTATCAGTTCAACGTTAAAAGCTGCAGCAAAAGCAAAAGGGGATTTTTGCTTCTAGAAACACCCCAGTTCTCCTGTCTGCACTCTGCATGCTGTTGAGCTAAGCCTTATAAATAAGTAAATAAACCAGAGCTGCTGCTGCTCCTCTTTTTGCTTTTTTGTGCTTTCCCCGCATGCGACCTCTGCCGCCCCCTGCTGGTGGAAAACGTGTACTGCAGGCGGCCGGGGGCGCGCATGCGCGGTGACGCCCGCGGGCGCCCTCTGCCGCCCCCTGCTGGTGGAAAACAAGTACTGCAGGCGGCCGGGGGCCGCGCATGCGCGTTGCTTATTACGTCTTTTTTTTTTTTTTGATGTGTAATTTCCTACGCTCCTAGATTTTTCTTCATATGTAAATGAAAGGTTCGTGCTAATTCCCGTTGAAAATATTTCATTTACTTTCTTGGTTGTATTGTCCTTTCTATGTTCAAAGCTGAGTCAAAAATACGGTAAATTTTGCTTCTAGAAACACCGCAGTTCTTTTGTCTGCACTCCGCATGCTGTAAACTAGGGATAGGTGACAAATTAATAAAAAAATAAATAAAAGAACACAGCTGCTGCTCCTGCTCTCTTTCTTGTTTTTTGCCCCCTCCTCTTTCCCAGGTGATTGGGTTTGGGTGCTGGGCGGGGCCAAATGTTATACGAGCCCTAGGCATTCTATCAGAGAGCTCCTCCTGCGTGGGCTGCTCTTTGGGGTCGGTGCTTTGTTTATTCTTCTGTTAGCTACATGCAGGGTTCTTTTCGTGGGTCAGAGTCTTGTACGATATTTTAGAGGAAACCAATCTAGTAGTACGTGCATTTATTGCAAGAAGCTCTTTGGAGGTGATTAATTGTTATAGCACTTTTATGGATAGGATGTCAATGTTACTTTGTGTGTTTGCTTTGTTGTTCTATGTCCCTCATGATTTTTGCAGGGTTATAGGGCAGATGCCACCAGGTCTACCCCTTTTGTTGTTTTTGTTTTGTTTGATTTATTTTTCTTATTTTCTTTTTCGGAAGGGGGTTTGGGATTTGAGCGTCCTATTTTTTTGGGTTTGGGATTTGAGCATCTTAATTTTGTGGGTGTGGGATTTGAGCGTCTTAAGTGTTTGGGTTAGGGCTTTTAGGCATAGGTCTTCAGGGGTTTAGTGTGGTGGATAGTTTCGGTTAGGTCTGTAGGGGTTTCGAGGATTTCTAGGGTTAGGGCTTGCGGCTTCTTTGTGTAAGGGCGGTAAGGGCTAGGGTTCCAGGGAGTGCTGTTAAATGCAGTTCTCGACAACTCGGCCTCTGATTGGCCGTGCCGGCTGTGCAGGGAATGCTGGTAGGTGTAGTTTTCCGTCACAAGGCTTCCGGTAGGCCGCGTTGATTGCCCAGAGCATGCCGGGAAATGTAGTTCTGGGACTCCGGACGTCCGGGAGGCCATGTTGAGCGCCCAGAGCATACCGGGAAATGTAGTTCTGGGACTCCGAACTTCCGGGAGGCCATGTTGAGCGCCCAGAGCATACCGGGAAATGTAGTTCTGGGACTCCGGACTTCCGGGAGGCCATGTTGGGTGCCCAGAGCATACCGGGAAATGCAGTTCTCGGGGACGAGGGCTGGGGCTAGGGTTAGAGTTTAGGGTGAGGGTTGGGGTTAGGGTTAGGGGTTAGGGTTAGGGCTAGTGAATGCTGGTTCTCTGTGTTTGCAGATGACGGTGAGCGTGTTTAAACTAATTCCAGTTGAAGAAGTTTCAGTTACTTGCTTGGTGACGTTATCCGTTCAACATTAAAAGCTGCAGCAAAAGCAAAAGGGGAGTTTTGCTTCTAGAAACACCACAGGTCTCTTGTCTGCTCTCGGAATGTTTTTGAGATAAACCAGATCTTAAAAAAAAAGGAAAAAAAAAAACCACAGCTGCTTCTTTTGCTCTCTTCCTACTTCCTTGTGCTTTGCCCCTCCCCTTTCCCGGGTGATTGGGTTTGGGTGCTGGGCGGGGCTGAATGCTATATGAGCCCCAGGCATGCTAGCAGAGAGCTCCTTCTGCTTGGGCTGCTCTTTGGGGTAAGTGCTTTGGTTTTCCTTCAGTCAGTTGCAGGGTTCTCTAGGCAGACTGGAGCCTATGGATTTCTGGATTTTAAGTGCTTGGAATTCACTCAGTAGCGGGATGTTTAGTAGGGGCTGCTGGCTCACTGTTTTTTTGGGATGGTGGGATACTCTTCTGTTTTTGAGCTATATTTTAATCTCTAGATGTATAAACCCACTTGTGTAACTCTCCAGAGGACTAAAACCAGCTTGATTGAATGCTACATATGGCTTGGCAGCGTAGATGCAGCATTACCAAGAGACTGAGCAGAGTTGTATCAGAGTCACCTCTTTCATCTGCAAAGGGTAAGTTTGATTACCCCTGCCGAGGCTTGTGTGTGTGCATGTCTTTTTGGCATTTGTGGAGCTCGGTTGTTTTTCTTTGTGTGTGTGCATGTTCTTTTTTTTTTTTTTTTGAGGGTCAAACAGTGTGTTTGCTGAGTGTGGTTAGAATGAGGAGGTGGGGAGCTGCTCAGGACTGGAAGGTTTGGTTTCTAGGAGTATGCGGCATCCTTCCTGTGCGACGTGACTAATTGTTGGGCTGGAACGTTCCAGCTTTCGTGTGTCTTAAGCAATGTAGCTTGTGTAGTGTGTGTTGTGTGGCCTGGGCAGAGTTTGCTGTGGTGCAGTGGGCGAAGAATCTGAGTTAGAGCTGGTGAGCAGCTGAAGTACCAGAGCTGGGAAGAGAGAGGTCTTGGAGCAGGTACGCTGTGGCTGTGAGGTGCCTCAGAGTGTGCTTTTCTGTCTTTTGTTTTGTTTTGTTTTGTTGTTTTTTTGCAGGTGCTTTGTGCGGTCGTGGACAGGAAAGGGAAATCCTCGTGTCGCGGAGCAGTGAGGGAGGGTGAGTGTTGTCAGCCTGGTCATCCCTTACCTGAAGCGAAGGGAAGACACTCAGGTGTTTCCCTCAGAGGGTCCGAGGTGAGTCTGTCTGGGATAGAGGAGCAGCGTGGCAGGTGGGCGCTTGCAAGCACAGTGGTTCTTTTGTCCTTTTGTGTTCCCCGGTGGTGTGGATGATGCTGGCCGCTCCTTTCAAGCTTGGACCTAATTTGCAGGTCCAGAGGCAAGTGGAGTGCTGTTTTGAAAGGATAAAAGTAAAGCTGGGGTCGCTTATGTTGTTGAGGGATGGGTGCTACTGCTGGCAGCTGAATGTTTATCTTCTGCCTGTGTTTTTCTTTTGTTCAGGCTGAAATGCAGTGTGCAGTGCAGGATGTGTCAACCAGCTGCCTCTGCAGTGACTCTGGTGCGTGATGAGCAGAGGTAGCTGTTAATTTTGGGGGTGTGGTTGTCACTGAAGTTATTTTCCTACATCCAATAGCGTAAAATTCCAGTTTGCCTTTTAGAGGCGCTATAAGTGGGTAAAGAGAAGAGATGGAAGCATGTGCCACGTGGGGCAGGCAAGCGGCTGAGGTACAGGAGGGGATGAGAGTATGTGATTTTTTCCTGGGGGTGGAATGGAATTGATTGTTTTGGTGTATAGTCTGTTTTGCTCCTAGATCTTTCATTCATTGTAAATAAAAGTTTGAGCCAGTTCCAGTTAGGAATGTTCTAGTTACGACCCAGCAAGTATTGTCCTTTTAATGTTAAAAAAAAGTGCGGCAAAAGCATGGGTGCAGATCTGTTTCAGGTCTTGTGCATCATATTCGGTTGGAGATCGCGTCTGTTTCCATCCTCACTCTTGCAGAAGTCATCTGGGCCGCATCAGGAGCTCTTGCTTGGGAATTGATTTCCTAAGTGTCTTCTTAGGGGGTTTTCAGTCCCCATCCTTCTGGTCTCTTGTCTTGAAGGCAGGCTTTTTAGGCCTCCGTCATCCCAGTTCTGGCAGTTGCTTCCAGTTGCATGTTGTGACATTTGAGTCTCTCCTGGGGTCTGGTGCAGAGCACCTGTTCTGACGTGCTGTTGCTGTAGGGCTTTCTTTTTGGGGGTCACTTTTTCTTGTGCCTTGTGTTGTGTGTTTTGTTTGTAGTGTTTGTGGCGTGCCTGTGTGTGTGTACGTGTTTGGTCTGGAGCTGTCCTGCCTGGCAGTTAGTGATGACAGGTAACGTGGCAGTGCATGGGTGTACTAATACATTGTCTGGACTGTTTTGGTAAAGATATCCAGTCTGCCTCTGGGCACGTACTGAAGGGCAGCTGGCACAGTCATCTCTGTGGTGTTTGGCAGACTGGAGGGGGGAGAGTTGAGCTGCTTGCGAGCAACTGCTCGCATAGCACTTGAACGGTGTGCTTGAGGAGGTCTGTCGAATCTTGAAAGCTTACAGATATGGGGTTTTGAATTTTTTATTTTTATTTCTTTCCTGTCCCCAGTAGAGCGTAAACCTTTGGAGGAACCTGTCACAGGAAAGAGCTCCTTCTGGAACTGTTCAGCACTCGGGAGGCAACTGGGTGACTGGCTTGATCTACTTCTGAGGTGCTGAGGCAAGGAGGCTGCTGTTTTGAAACGATAGTATTGTAAATGGGGTCCCTTTTGTGTTGTTGAGGGATGGGTGCTAATGCTGGCAGCTGAATGATTGATTCTCTTGTGCCTGTTTTCATTTGTTAAAGCTGAAACACAGTGTACGACACGGGACTTGACGACCAGAGCTGCTTTTGGCAAGGTGAGTGATGAACAGATATAGAAGGTAATTTAGGGGTGCAGTTGTCACTGCAGTTACTGAACTACACAAAGTACAGTAAAAATCCTGTTTATATTTCAGGGGTGTTGTAGCTGGCCTAAGAGAGCAGATGGAAGCATCTGCCTCGAGGGGAGGGGAGGGCAGGGCACGGAGGTAAGGCAGCAGATGAGAGTAACTGTCCCAGCTGTGCTGTGGCTTTGGATGCTGCTTCAGCCTATGCTTTTCTTTTTGTTTCACATTTGTCTCACACAGGCTGAGTGGGGCCAAGCTGCACTCTGAAGAGCAGCACGAGAAGGGCGGGCTGGTTGTGAGCTGGATCGGAGCAGAACTGCCAAGTAGCACGAGGTGAGTGCGAAGGGTATCCATCTTGCTTTACAGGTGCCATGGCAGGCTCTCTAGAGAAGTGGTTGAGGATTGGAGAAGAGGTTGCAGATGATCAAGGAGCGACACGTGCAGGGATGGCTTGAAAAGGGTATGGCTGCTTTCTCTTCTGTTTATCAGGTGTCCCAGGCAATGTGGGCTGTGGTGTTAGTCTTTAGAATCGGAACAAAGCAGGTGCTGAAATGCTGCGTCTGTTTGTTTTTTTGTGTTGGGGTTGCACCTTGGTGAGTGTAGGGATGGGTTTTAAGTGGGTGCAGCGGAGGGCCTGGCCCCAGTGTCCTGTAGTGTGTTTTGACCCATCAGCATAGCCTTTTGGTTCTCAGGTAGTGTCGCGTTAAAGGGGTGTAGCTGATTAACCGTTACGGGCCCGGTTGGATTCAGAGTACTGAACCAGTCGGACATTCACCAAAACTGGGGGTCCGTTCGGACATTCACCAAAAACGTAATAACCGCCTGGGGGTCCGCTCAGACATTCACCAAAAACGTATTAACCACCTGGGGGTCCGTTCAGACATTCACCAACAATGCATTAACCGTCTGGGGGTCTGGTTAGATTCAGAACACTGAACTATCACGGATAACCACCCTCACCCTAGTTGCATTAATGAGAGCTATCACAATGCAATCAAGTATGGTTTATTACAGCAACAGGTAATCAGGTTCTTTTGGATTGCCGGTGATAGTGACTATCTGCAAAAGCAAGCTAGTATGCATGAAATACACAGGTGTTATAGGTGTTACAGGTGTTACAGGTGCGCAGCCTAGAAATAAACGCGTTAAAAGGATCAAAGACTCTATGGAGATTTATAAGCAAATATTCAGATCTCACCCAAAGGCGTCCCAATGGGGGGGCAAGAGAGGCTCAGCCCGTCGACTGATCCCAGGAGTCAGGAGGTCCTAAGGATGTTGTATGTCCTCGGGATGGTATCTCCCCTGACGATGGTATCTTCCCTAACATCCCCTCTCTCTTGGGCCAATTTATATTATTTTCTATCTTTTAGGTGGAGCTTGAGTGGCTCTAGTCAAGCATATCTTAGTTATGATTGGTGTAAAGTTTTCCCGTCTCCGTTTAAAGTAATAGGCTCCGAGAAATTCAGAGCGCATGCTCAGTGAGGGGTGGTCGCACCTTGGAGGCGGGTAGCTTTTGGGATGGAGGTGTGTTTTGGTATTATAATGATATTATAATGAGCAAAAAGTACACTAGGGTACAGCATTTGTCAAAACATGACAGGTCTTTGGCTTAGGGTGGCAAAAAGTGCAGCTTTGTGCACAAGAACAATCGAGGCCCCACCTGATTACAGAGCCTAGCCGTGGTGTCTCCACTCCACTCTACGCTCCGTGGTGTTCCTTAGAGCTAGCACACCAAGTTTCCCCAGCGCGATAGCATCTAAGGTTGGGAGCCTAGGGAATGCTCAGATAATGCAGTTATGCCCTACCCTGAAAGCCTCTTCAATGCTGTACCTTTTCCTTAAAAGTATGAATGTTAGTTTTATTTTCCTAGTTACTTCAGGCATTTACACCACAGGTAGCTTACTGAAGTAAGTGATTTTGCCTGCAAGTGGAATGGATTTTTTTTTTTTTTTTTTTGGTGTGCAATCAGTTCTGTGTTGCCTTCAGGGGGCAGTGGCGACCTGGTTCAGGAACGGCACGGCGACCAACCCTAGGCCGCTCGGTCCATCGGCTCACAGACACCAATGTGGTGGATGGCAAATGGCATTTATTGTCGAGTCACATGGGCTTATATACCCGAGGCCCATAGCGTCACTTCCGCTTGCTTACATCACAGACCACACACTGCTGTCCGTCAAGGGAGGGGCTCCACCTTTCCGTACATTGCGACATCTTCCGGCCACCAGACCCTAACTACCCACAGTTCTGCTCCTAGATTTTTCTTTTTATGTAAATAAAAGATCGAGCTAATTCCAGATGGAAAAAAAAATCAGTTACTTTCTTGGTCAGTTTGTCCTTTTAATATTCAAAGCTGCAGCAAAAGCATGGGGATTTTTGTTTCTAGAAACACCCTAGCTCTCCTGTCTGCACTCTGCATGCTGTTGAGCTAAGCCATATAAATGAATAAAGAAACCACAGCTACTGCTCCTTTCTGATTTTTTTTTTTTTTTTTTTTGTGCTTTCCCCCTTGCACTTTCCCAGGTGATTGGCTTCAGGTTCCAGGTGGGACCTAGTGGTAACTGAGTTGCAGGTATTCCATGACAGAGCTCATTCTGCCTGGGCTGCTTTTTGGGGTAAGCGCTTTGTTTTTCCTTCAGTCAGTTGCAGGGTTCTTTAGGTGGGTCAGAGTCTATGGACTGATGCGTTTTCCAGTAGAAACCGGTACGCATATCTTTTTGAGTTGGTAACTGGTAGGATCTGTCACTGTAAAGCAATCTAGTAGTAGGTGCCTGTATTGCACGCAGCTCTTCCTCAGGTGAGTAGTTGTTATGGCAGTTTTACGGATGGTATGGTGATGTTACTTTGTGTGTTTGCTTTGTGGTTCTGGGTCCCTTCTGATTTTTGCCGAATTACGGGGCTTTCTGTGAGTCTTTGCCTGTATGTCAAATATTATCAAAGTTACAACCTTGCTGTTAAAGTGATGGAGCAGGGTTTAGTTGAAATGTATCATGGAAGCTCCCTGTGTGAGCATGTGTCTGAAAATGGCAGCAGTGGGCACGTAAGGGGTAGTCTGTTTCAAGTTTAGGGACAGTTTGTTATATTTCTGGAGCTTTTGCCTGTGTGTTTTCTGTCTGTCGAGTCTTTAGACCATAAAGCCTTCTAGGCTTTATGTCCTTGAATTTACGTATTAGAAGTACGTTTATGAGGGGTTGCCAGGTACGTTGTTTTTGGGAAACCGTGGGGTATGGTTCCTTGAGTGCATAAGTGCAGTAGTGCCAAGAGAGTGAGCAGGGCCACCTTCTTCATCTCTGCAGAATAAGTCTGTTCGGGCACACTTCTCAGGTAAATGTAGTGAGCAGATGAGGTAAAGGAGCTGGGAACAGAGAGGTATTGCACCGTAGCATGTTGCATCAGTAGTAGTCAGCGTTGCGGAGGAGGTGGGTGTCAGGGCTGGCGTGCTAGTGAATGCTGGTTCTCTGTTTTTGCAAGTGATGATGAACCTGTTTGACGTAATTCCATTTGAAAAAGTTCCAGTTACTGGCCTGGTCGTGTCGTCCTTTCAATGTTAAAAGCTGCAGCAAAAGCATGGGGATTGTTGCTTCTAGAAACACCACAGGTCACCTGTCTGCTCTCTGCATGTTTTTCAAGTAAAGCAGATCTTAAAAAAAACAAAAACAAAAAAAAAAAACAAAACAAACAAACAAAGAAAGAAAATAATAAAAAACTGCTGCTGCTGCTCCTGCTTTCTTTCTACTTCCTTGTGCTTTGCCCCTCCCCTTTTCCAGGTGATTGGGTTTGGGTGCTGGGCGGGGCTGAATGCTATATGAGCCCCAGGCATGCTATCAGAGAGCTCCTTCTGCCTGGGCTGCTCCTTGGGGTAAGTGCTTTGTTTTTCCTTTAGTCAGTTGCAGGGTTCTCTAGGCAGGCTGGAGTTTATAGATTTCTAGAATTTTTAAGTGCTTGGAATTCACTTAGGAGAGGGATGTTTAATAGAGGTTTCTGGCTCACTGTTTTTTGGGATGGTGGGATACTCTTCTGTTTTTGAGCTGTATTTTAATCTCTAAATGTATAAACCAGCAGTAGGTAAACATTAGGAGGAACCGGTCAAAGGTAACAGCGCTTTCTGGAACCGTCAAGTTCTTGTTCGGCAACGTAGTGACTGGTTTGATCTACTTCACAGATGGAGAGGCAAGTGGACTGCTCTCTTTGAAATAATAAAATTGAAAACATAAAGTTTGTCAAAGATGGCAGTGCATGTTTGCAGTCTGTTTATTGCTTTTGCCAGTGGTAGATAACATTTATAAGGAATCGGTGAAAGGAAAGAGCGCCTTCTGGAACTGTGAAGCTCTGTGTTGGCAACTCGGTGACTGGCTGGACCTACTGTCCATCTCCAGAGGGAAGCGGACTGCTATTTTGAAATTAAAAAATACTAATAAAAATAAAAAAAATATGGTGCTGCTCTATGACGCCCGGAGGACTGCCACTCTGCATGGCAGTTAAAAAGAATGTGGTTTGGAGATGGAGAGCCACAGAGATGAAGCAGCTGGGAAGAGAGACACAAGTATTGCAGTAGGTAGGCTGTGGTTATGAGGTGCCTCAGGATGTGCTTTTTTTCTTGTTTCCGCCCTTCCCTCGTGCAGCCTTGGAGAGATGAAGTCCCCATGGTGTGGAGTGGTGCAAAAAGGTAAGAGGGTTGTCGGCCCGGTCAGTTTCCTTCACCAATGCTAAGGCAAGTCTTTGAAGAGAAACAGCCTGGTTGCTTGTGCTGCCCCCTGTTGAACTAAGCCAGACCAAAAACAGGGCTGCTGTTCCTCCTGCTCTCTTTGCCTCTTCTCATCTTGCAGAGGAATGGTCCAGCAATTCGGGTTAATAGGGGACAAGAGAACAAAGGGGTTTCAGAATAACTGCTAACTGTTATGACTATTGCATGGGGCACTATGCAAGTCTCTGACATCCAGCCAAGATGGACAAAGGAGAAGGACAAGGGAAAAGCCTGGGAGGAAGACTATGAGCCTTCAGTACGAGAGACCCGCAGAGGGACCACCAGAGACTGATAACACATGCGCCAGTGGGCGGGTTGGGATTCCAGGAACTAGTTATAATAACCCTGCCTTTTCTAGAAGTAGTAATGAATATGTATTAGCCCAGGAGCATAAAAACCAGCCGCCTGCTGTGACTTGTGTGCGTCTCGGTGGAGCAGAGACTCCCGGCGCACCCAGTGCTGTTTGCTTACCTCTATTCATTTAATAAATTGTAAACTTTGATTGTAATCCTATTTGGGACTTAGTCATTTATTACAACAGACAACCTTGTAAAATGCAGACAACCAGAATCCTTACAACAATTAAGTGGAAATCACGGTGTAAGAAACATTACCACCTCAAAGAGTAAAAGCCTCAAAAGAAATGTGACTTGTAACAGGCCAGCAGCTGTGTGTTTTCGGTGAAGCACCAGGTAGAGTATAAACCTGGATTGCACAGTTAATGGGGAAACGGGAGGGTCCTGGTCCTTGGGAGGGAAAAAAAAAAGTATATAAACTGTGTATGGAATCGGTAGGTGCCCTCCTGCTTGCGGGACACCCGCCATTGTAATCTCAAATACAAATGCTACTGTACTGAGATCCTCTCCTGAGCCTATGTTATTTCCCAAAGATTGATTCGCGGTTTTAAGGCTTCAGGGATAGGGCCCTAGGGTTGGGTTTCAGGGTAAGCGTTCTCAGGGTTTATGTTTAGGATTTTAAGGTTTTTAGTTTTAGGGTTGGAGTTTTAACGGTTAGGATTTTAGGGATTTGAGGGTTAGGGTTTTAAGGGTTTCAGGGTTAGCGTGTCAGGGTTTTGGAGTTTTTTGGGTTGTAGTGTTGATAGTTTTTTTAGGGTTAGGTTCTTAGGGTTTTATTTTTGGTCAGTTATTTACGGTTAGGGTTTTAAGATCTTCTTATTATTTTTTTTTTTCAGGTTAGGTTCTCCTGGGTTAGGGTTTTGAGCATCTTAATATTTTGGGTTGGGTTTGGGATTTGAGCGTCTTAATTTTGTGGGCTTGGGCGCTGTGAGCGTCTTAAGTGTTTGGGTTAGGGCTTTTAGGCATAGGTCTTCAGGGGTTTAGTTTGGGTCAGGTCTGTAGGGGTTTCGAGGATTTTTAGGGTTAGGGCTTGCGGCTTTTTTGTGTAAGGGCGGTAAGGGCTAGGGTTCCAGGGAGTGCTGTTAAATGCAGTTCTCGACAACTCGGCCTCTGATTGGCCGTGCCGGCTGTGCAGGGAATGCTGGTAGGTGTAGTTTTCCGTCACAAGGCTTCCGGTAGGCCGCGTTGATTGCCCAGAGCATGCCGGGAAATGTAGTTCTGGGACTCCGAACTTCCGGGAGGCCATGTTGAGCGCCCAGAGCATACCGGGAAATGCAGTTCTCGGGGACTAGGGCTGGAGCTAGGGTTAGAGTTTAGGGTGAGGGTTGGGGTTAGGGTTAGGGGTTAGGGCTAGTGAATGCTGGTTCTCTGTGTTTGCAGATGACGGTGAGCGTGTTTAAACTAATTCCAGTTGAAGAAGTTTCAGTTACTTGCTTGGTGACGTTATCAGTTCAACGTTAAAAGCTGCAGCAAAAGCAAAAGGGGATTTTTGCTTCTAGAAACACCCCAGTTCTCCTGTCTGCACTCTGCATGCTGTTGAGCTAAGCCTTATAAATAAGTAAATAAACCAGAGCTGCTGCTGCTCCTCTTTTTGCTTTTTTGTGCTTTCCCCGCATGCGACCTCTGCCGCCCCCTGCTGGTGGAAAACGTGTACTGCAGGCGGCCGGGGGCGCGCATGCGCGGTGACGCCCGCGGGCGCCCTCTGCCGCCCCCTGCTGGTGGAAAACAAGTACTGCAGGCGGCCGGGGGCCGCGCATGCGCGTTGCTTATTACGTCTTTTTTTTTTTTTTGATGTGTAATTTCCTACGCTCCTAGATTTTTCTTCATATGTAAATGAAAGGTTCGTGCTAATTCCCGTTGAAAATATTTCATTTACTTTCTTGGTTGTATTGTCCTTTCTATGTTCAAAGCTGAGTCAAAAATACGGTAAATTTTGCTTCTAGAAACACCGCAGTTCTTTTGTCTGCACTCCGCATGCTGTAAACTAGGGATAGGTGACAAATTAATAAAAAAATAAATAAAAGAACACAGCTGCTGCTCCTGCTCTCTTTCTTGTTTTTTGCCCCCTCCTCTTTCCCAGGTGATTGGGTTTGGGTGCTGGGCGGGGCCAAATGTTATACGAGCCCTAGGCATTCTATCAGAGAGCTCCTCCTGCGTGGGCTGCTCTTTGGGGTCGGTGCTTTGTTTATTCTTCTGTTAGCTACATGCAGGGTTCTTTTCGTGGGTCAGAGTCTTGTACGATATTTTAGAGGAAACCAATCTAGTAGTACGTGCATTTATTGCAAGAAGCTCTTTGGAGGTGATTAATTGTTATAGCACTTTTATGGATAGGATGTCAATGTTACTTTGTGTGTTTGCTTTGTTGTTCTATGTCCCTCATGATTTTTGCAGGGTTATAGGGCAGATGCCACCAGGTCTACCCCTTTTGTTGTTTTTGTTTTGTTTGATTTATTTTTCTTATTTTCTTTTTCGGAAGGGGGTTTGGGATTTGAGCGTCCTATTTTTTTGGGTTTGGGATTTGAGCATCTTAATTTTGTGGGTGTGGGATTTGAGCGTCTTAAGTGTTTGGGTTAGGGCTTTTAGGCATAGGTCTTCAGGGGTTTAGTGTGGTGGATAGTTTCGGTTAGGTCTGTAGGGGTTTCGAGGATTTCTAGGGTTAGGGCTTGCGGCTTCTTTGTGTAAGGGCGGTAAGGGCTAGGGTTCCAGGGAGTGCTGTTAAATGCAGTTCTCGACAACTCGGCCTCTGATTGGCCGTGCCGGCTGTGCAGGGAATGCTGGTAGGTGTAGTTTTCCGTCACAAGGCTTCCGGTAGGCCGCGTTGATTGCCCAGAGCATGCCGGGAAATGTAGTTCTGGGACTCCGGACGTCCGGGAGGCCATGTTGAGCGCCCAGAGCATACCGGGAAATGTAGTTCTGGGACTCCGAACTTCCGGGA
Source organism: Anas platyrhynchos (assembly GCF_047663525.1). Lineage (NCBI taxonomy): Eukaryota > Metazoa > Chordata > Aves > Anseriformes > Anatidae > Anas > Anas platyrhynchos. The sequence goes on from NC_092594.1 coordinate 40,079,476, forward strand.
GGCCATGTTGAGCGCCCAGAGCATACCGGGAAATGTAGTTCTGGGACTCCGGACTTCCGGGAGGCCATGTTGGGTGCCCAGAGCATACCGGGAAATGCAGTTCTCGGGGACGAGGGCTGGGGCTAGGGTTAGAGTTTAGGGTGAGGGTTGGGGTTAGGGTTAGGGGTTAGGGTTAGGGCTAGTGAATGCTGGTTCTCTGTGTTTGCAGATGACGGTGAGCGTGTTTAAACTAATTCCAGTTGAAGAAGTTTCAGTTACTTGCTTGGTGACGTTATCCGTTCAACATTAAAAGCTGCAGCAAAAGCAAAAGGGGAGTTTTGCTTCTAGAAACACCACAGGTCTCTTGTCTGCTCTCGGAATGTTTTTGAGATAAACCAGATCTTAAAAAAAAAGGAAAAAAAAAAACCACAGCTGCTTCTTTTGCTCTCTTCCTACTTCCTTGTGCTTTGCCCCTCCCCTTTCCCGGGTGATTGGGTTTGGGTGCTGGGCGGGGCTGAATGCTATATGAGCCCCAGGCATGCTAGCAGAGAGCTCCTTCTGCTTGGGCTGCTCTTTGGGGTAAGTGCTTTGGTTTTCCTTCAGTCAGTTGCAGGGTTCTCTAGGCAGACTGGAGCCTATGGATTTCTGGATTTTAAGTGCTTGGAATTCACTCAGTAGCGGGATGTTTAGTAGGGGCTGCTGGCTCACTGTTTTTTTGGGATGGTGGGATACTCTTCTGTTTTTGAGCTATATTTTAATCTCTAGATGTATAAACCCACTTGTGTAACTCTCCAGAGGACTAAAACCAGCTTGATTGAATGCTACATATGGCTTGGCAGCGTAGATGCAGCATTACCAAGAGACTGAGCAGAGTTGTATCAGAGTCACCTCTTTCATCTGCAAAGGGTAAGTTTGATTACCCCTGCCGAGGCTTGTGTGTGTGCATGTCTTTTTGGCATTTGTGGAGCTCGGTTGTTTTTCTTTGTGTGTGTGCATGTTCTTTTTTTTTTTTTTTTGAGGGTCAAACAGTGTGTTTGCTGAGTGTGGTTAGAATGAGGAGGTGGGGAGCTGCTCAGGACTGGAAGGTTTGGTTTCTAGGAGTATGCGGCATCCTTCCTGTGCGACGTGACTAATTGTTGGGCTGGAACGTTCCAGCTTTCGTGTGTCTTAAGCAATGTAGCTTGTGTAGTGTGTGTTGTGTGGCCTGGGCAGAGTTTGCTGTGGTGCAGTGGGCGAAGAATCTGAGTTAGAGCTGGTGAGCAGCTGAAGTACCAGAGCTGGGAAGAGAGAGGTCTTGGAGCAGGTACGCTGTGGCTGTGAGGTGCCTCAGAGTGTGCTTTTCTGTCTTTTGTTTTGTTTTGTTTTGTTGTTTTTTTGCAGGTGCTTTGTGCGGTCGTGGACAGGAAAGGGAAATCCTCGTGTCGCGGAGCAGTGAGGGAGGGTGAGTGTTGTCAGCCTGGTCATCCCTTACCTGAAGCGAAGGGAAGACACTCAGGTGTTTCCCTCAGAGGGTCCGAGGTGAGTCTGTCTGGGATAGAGGAGCAGCGTGGCAGGTGGGCGCTTGCAAGCACAGTGGTTCTTTTGTCCTTTTGTGTTCCCCGGTGGTGTGGATGATGCTGGCCGCTCCTTTCAAGCTTGGACCTAATTTGCAGGTCCAGAGGCAAGTGGAGTGCTGTTTTGAAAGGATAAAAGTAAAGCTGGGGTCGCTTATGTTGTTGAGGGATGGGTGCTACTGCTGGCAGCTGAATGTTTATCTTCTGCCTGTGTTTTTCTTTTGTTCAGGCTGAAATGCAGTGTGCAGTGCAGGATGTGTCAACCAGCTGCCTCTGCAGTGACTCTGGTGCGTGATGAGCAGAGGTAGCTGTTAATTTTGGGGGTGTGGTTGTCACTGAAGTTATTTTCCTACATCCAATAGCGTAAAATTCCAGTTTGCCTTTTAGAGGCGCTATAAGTGGGTAAAGAGAAGAGATGGAAGCATGTGCCACGTGGGGCAGGCAAGCGGCTGAGGTACAGGAGGGGATGAGAGTATGTGATTTTTTCCTGGGGGTGGAATGGAATTGATTGTTTTGGTGTATAGTCTGTTTTGCTCCTAGATCTTTCATTCATTGTAAATAAAAGTTTGAGCCAGTTCCAGTTAGGAATGTTCTAGTTACGACCCAGCAAGTATTGTCCTTTTAATGTTAAAAAAAAGTGCGGCAAAAGCATGGGTGCAGATCTGTTTCAGGTCTTGTGCATCATATTCGGTTGGAGATCGCGTCTGTTTCCATCCTCACTCTTGCAGAAGTCATCTGGGCCGCATCAGGAGCTCTTGCTTGGGAATTGATTTCCTAAGTGTCTTCTTAGGGGGTTTTCAGTCCCCATCCTTCTGGTCTCTTGTCTTGAAGGCAGGCTTTTTAGGCCTCCGTCATCCCAGTTCTGGCAGTTGCTTCCAGTTGCATGTTGTGACATTTGAGTCTCTCCTGGGGTCTGGTGCAGAGCACCTGTTCTGACGTGCTGTTGCTGTAGGGCTTTCTTTTTGGGGGTCACTTTTTCTTGTGCCTTGTGTTGTGTGTTTTGTTTGTAGTGTTTGTGGCGTGCCTGTGTGTGTGTACGTGTTTGGTCTGGAGCTGTCCTGCCTGGCAGTTAGTGATGACAGGTAACGTGGCAGTGCATGGGTGTACTAATACATTGTCTGGACTGTTTTGGTAAAGATATCCAGTCTGCCTCTGGGCACGTACTGAAGGGCAGCTGGCACAGTCATCTCTGTGGTGTTTGGCAGACTGGAGGGGGGAGAGTTGAGCTGCTTGCGAGCAACTGCTCGCATAGCACTTGAACGGTGTGCTTGAGGAGGTCTGTCGAATCTTGAAAGCTTACAGATATGGGGTTTTGAATTTTTTATTTTTATTTCTTTCCTGTCCCCAGTAGAGCGTAAACCTTTGGAGGAACCTGTCACAGGAAAGAGCTCCTTCTGGAACTGTTCAGCACTCGGGAGGCAACTGGGTGACTGGCTTGATCTACTTCTGAGGTGCTGAGGCAAGGAGGCTGCTGTTTTGAAACGATAGTATTGTAAATGGGGTCCCTTTTGTGTTGTTGAGGGATGGGTGCTAATGCTGGCAGCTGAATGATTGATTCTCTTGTGCCTGTTTTCATTTGTTAAAGCTGAAACACAGTGTACGACACGGGACTTGACGACCAGAGCTGCTTTTGGCAAGGTGAGTGATGAACAGATATAGAAGGTAATTTAGGGGTGCAGTTGTCACTGCAGTTACTGAACTACACAAAGTACAGTAAAAATCCTGTTTATATTTCAGGGGTGTTGTAGCTGGCCTAAGAGAGCAGATGGAAGCATCTGCCTCGAGGGGAGGGGAGGGCAGGGCACGGAGGTAAGGCAGCAGATGAGAGTAACTGTCCCAGCTGTGCTGTGGCTTTGGATGCTGCTTCAGCCTATGCTTTTCTTTTTGTTTCACATTTGTCTCATACAGGCTGAGTGGGGCCAAGCTGCACTCTGAAGAGCAGCACGAGAAGGGCGGGCTGGTTGTGAGCTGGATCGGAGCAGAACTGCCAAGTAGCACGAGGTGAGTGCGAAGGGTATCCATCTTGCTTTACAGGTGCCATGGCAGGCTCTCTAGAGAAGTGGTTGAGGATTGGAGAAGAGGTTGCAGATGATCAAGGAGCGACACGTGCAGGGATGGCTTGAAAAGGGTATGGCTGCTTTCTCTTCTGTTTATCAGGTGTCCCAGGCAATGTGGGCTGTGGTGTTAGTCTTTAGAATCGGAACAAAGCAGGTGCTGAAATGCTGCGTCTGTTTGTTTTTTTGTGTTGGGGTTGCACCTTGGTGAGTGTAGGGATGGGTTTTAAGTGGGTGCAGCGGAGGGCCTGGCCCCAGTGTCCTGTAGTGTGTTTTGACCCATCAGCATAGCCTTTTGGTTCTCAGGTAGTGTCGCGTTAAAGGGGTGTAGCTGATTAACCGTTACGGGCCCGGTTGGATTCAGAGTACTGAACCAGTCGGACATTCACCAAAACTGGGGGTCCGTTCGGACATTCACCAAAAACGTAATAACCGCCTGGGGGTCCGCTCAGACATTCACCAAAAACGTATTAACCACCTGGGGGTCCGTTCAGACATTCACCAACAATGCATTAACCTTCTGGGGGTCTGGTTAGATTCAGAACACTGAACTATCACGGATAACCACCCTCACCCTAGTTGCATTAATGAGAGCTATCACAATGCAATCAAGTATGGTTTATTACAGCAACAGGTAATCAGGTTCTTTTGGATTGCCGGTGATAGTGACTATCTGCAAAAGCAAGCTAGTATGCATGAAATACACAGGTGTTATAGGTGTTACAGGTGTTACAGGTGCGCAGCCTAGAAATAAACGCGTTAAAAGGATCAAAGACTCTATGGAGATTTATAAGCAAATATTCAGATCTCACCCAAAGGCGTCCCAATGGGGGGGCAAGAGAGGCTCAGCCCGTCGACTGATCCCAGGAGTCAGGAGGTCCTAAGGATGTTGTATGTCCTCGGGATGGTATCTCCCCTGACGATGGTATCTTCCCTAACATCCCCTCTCTCTTGGGCCAATTTATATTATTTTCTATCTTTTAGGTGGAGCTTGAGTGGCTCTAGTCAAGCATATCTTAGTTATGATTGGTGTAAAGTTTTCCCGTCTCCGTTTAAAGTAATAGGCTCCGAGAAATTCAGAGCGCATGCTCAGTGAGGGGTGGTCGCACCTTGGAGGCGGGTAGCTTTTGGGATGGAGGTGTGTTTTGGTATTATAATGATATTATAATGAGCAAAAAGTACACTAGGGTACAGCATTTGTCAAAACATGACAGGTCTTTGGCTTAGGGTGGCAAAAAGTGCAGCTTTGTGCACAAGAACAATCGAGGCCCCACCTGATTACAGAGCCTAGCCGTGGTGTCTCCACTCCACTCTACGCTCCGTGGTGTTCCTTAGAGCTAGCACACCAAGTTTCCCCAGCGCGATAGCATCTAAGGTTGGGAGCCTAGGGAATGCTCAGATAATGCAGTTATGCCCTACCCTGAAAGCCTCTTCAATGCTGTACCTTTTCCTTAAAAGTATGAATGTTAGTTTTATTTTCCTAGTTACTTCAGGCATTTACACCACAGGTAGCTTACTGAAGTAAGTGATTTTGCCTGCAAGTGGAATGGATTTTTTTTTTTTTTTTTTTTGGTGTGCAATCAGTTCTGTGTTGCCTTCAGGGGGCAGTGGCGACCTGGTTCAGGAACGGCACGGCGACCAACCCTAGGCCGCTCGGTCCATCGGCTCACAGACACCAATGTGGTGGATGGCAAATGGCATTTATTGTCGAGTCACATGGGCTTATATACCCGAGGCCCATAGCGTCACTTCCGCTTGCTTACATCACAGACCACACACTGCTGTCCGTCAAGGGAGGGGCTCCACCTTTCCGTACATTGCGACATCTTCCGGCCACCAGACCCTAACTACCCACAGTTCTGCTCCTAGATTTTTCTTTTTATGTAAATAAAAGATCGAGCTAATTCCAGATGGAAAAAAAAATCAGTTACTTTCTTGGTCAGTTTGTCCTTTTAATATTCAAAGCTGCAGCAAAAGCATGGGGATTTTTGTTTCTAGAAACACCCTAGCTCTCCTGTCTGCACTCTGCATGCTGTTGAGCTAAGCCATATAAATGAATAAAGAAACCACAGCTACTGCTCCTTTCTGATTTTTTTTTTTTTTTTTTGTGCTTTCCCCCTTGCACTTTCCCAGGTGATTGGCTTCAGGTTCCAGGTGGGACCTAGTGGTAACTGAGTTGCAGGTATTCCATGACAGAGCTCATTCTGCCTGGGCTGCTTTTTGGGGTAAGCGCTTTGTTTTTCCTTCAGTCAGTTGCAGGGTTCTTTAGGTGGGTCAGAGTCTATGGACTGATGCGTTTTCCAGTAGAAACCGGTACGCATATCTTTTTGAGTTGGTAACTGGTAGGATCTGTCACTGTAAAGCAATCTAGTAGTAGGTGCCTGTATTGCACGCAGCTCTTCCTCAGGTGAGTAGTTGTTATGGCAGTTTTACGGATGGTATGGTGATGTTACTTTGTGTGTTTGCTTTGTGGTTCTGGGTCCCTTCTGATTTTTGCCGAATTACGGGGCTTTCTGTGAGTCTTTGCCTGTATGTCAAATATTATCAAAGTTACAACCTTGCTGTTAAAGTGATGGAGCAGGGTTTAGTTGAAATGTATCATGGAAGCTCCCTGTGTGAGCATGTGTCTGAAAATGGCAGCAGTGGGCACGTAAGGGGTAGTCTGTTTCAAGTTTAGGGACAGTTTGTTATATTTCTGGAGCTTTTGCCTGTGTGTTTTCTGTCTGTCGAGTCTTTAGACCATAAAGCCTTCTAGGCTTTATGTCCTTGAATTTACGTATTAGAAGTACGTTTATGAGGGGTTGCCAGGTACGTTGTTTTTGGGAAACCGTGGGGTATGGTTCCTTGAGTGCATAAGTGCAGTAGTGCCAAGAGAGTGAGCAGGGCCACCTTCTTCATCTCTGCAGAATAAGTCTGTTCGGGCACACTTCTCAGGTAAATGTAGTGAGCAGATGAGGTAAAGGAGCTGGGAACAGAGAGGTATTGCACCGTAGCATGTTGCATCAGTAGTAGTCAGCGTTGCGGAGGAGGTGGGTGTCAGGGCTGGCGTGCTAGTGAATGCTGGTTCTCTGTTTTTGCAAGTGATGATGAACCTGTTTGACGTAATTCCATTTGAAAAAGTTCCAGTTACTGGCCTGGTCGTGTCGTCCTTTCAATGTTAAAAGCTGCAGCAAAAGCATGGGGATTGTTGCTTCTAGAAACACCACAGGTCACCTGTCTGCTCTCTGCATGTTTTTCAAGTAAAGCAGATCTTAAAAAAAACAAAAACAAAAAAAAAAAAACAAAACAAACAAACAAAGAAAGAAAATAATAAAAAACTGCTGCTGCTGCTCCTGCTTTCTTTCTACTTCCTTGTGCTTTGCCCCTCCCCTTTTCCAGGTGATTGGGTTTGGGTGCTGGGCGGGGCTGAATGCTATATGAGCCCCAGGCATGCTATCAGAGAGCTCCTTCTGCCTGGGCTGCTCCTTGGGGTAAGTGCTTTGTTTTTCCTTTAGTCAGTTGCAGGGTTCTCTAGGCAGGCTGGAGTTTATAGATTTCTAGAATTTTTAAGTGCTTGGAATTCACTTAGGAGAGGGATGTTTAATAGAGGTTTCTGGCTCACTGTTTTTTGGGATGGTGGGATACTCTTCTGTTTTTGAGCTATATTTTAATCTCTAAATGTATAAACCAGCAGTAGGTAAACATTAGGAGGAACCGGTCAAAGGTAACAGCGCTTTCTGGAACCGTCAAGTTCTTGTTCGGCAACGTAGTGACTGGTTTGATCTACTTCACAGATGGAGAGGCAAGTGGACTGCTCTCTTTGAAATAATAAAATTGAAAACATAAAGTTTGTCAAAGATGGCAGTGCATGTTTGCAGTCTGTTTATTGCTTTTGCCAGTGGTAGATAACATTTATAAGGAATCGGTGAAAGGAAAGAGCGCCTTCTGGAACTGTGAAGCTCTGTGTTGGCAACTCGGTGACTGGCTGGACCTACTGTCCATCTCCAGAGGGAAGCGGACTGCTATTTTGAAATTAAAAAATACTAATAAAAAAAAAAAATATGGTGCTGCTCTATGGCGCCCGGAGGACTGCCACTCTGCATGGCAGTTAAAAAGAATGTGGTTTGGAGATGGAGAGCCACAGAGATGAAGCAGCTGGGAAGAGAGACACAAGTATTGCAGTAGGTAGGCTGTGGTTATGAGGTGCCTCAGGATGTGCTTTTTTTCTTGTTTCCGCCCTTCCCTCGTGCAGCCTTGGAGAGATGAAGTCCCCATGGTGTGGAGTGGTGCAAAAAGGTAAGAGGGTTGTCGGCCCGGTCAGTTTCCTTCACCAATGCTAAGGCAAGTCTTTGAAGAGAAACAGCCTGGTTGCTTGTGCTGCCCCCTGTTGAACTAAGCCAGACCAAAAACAGGGCTGCTGTTCCTCCTGCTCTCTTTGCCTCTTCTCATCTTGCAGAGGAATGGTCCAGCAATTCGGGTTAATAGGGGACAAGAGAACAAAGGGGTTTCAGAATAACTGCTAACTGTTATGACTATTGCATGGGGCACTATGCAAGTCTCTGACATCCAGCCAAGATGGACAAAGGAGAAGGACAAGGGAAAAGCCTGGGAGGAAGACTATGAGTCTTCAGTACGAGAGACCCGCAGAGGGACCACCAGAGACTGATAACACATGCGCCAGTGGGCGGGTTCGGATTCCAGGAACTAGTTATAATAACCCTGCCTTTTCTAGAAGTAGTAATGAATATGTATTAGCCCAGGAGCATAAAAACCAGCCGCCTGCTGTGACTTGTGTGCATCTCGGTGGAGCAGAGACTCCCGGCGCACCCAGTGCTGTTTGCTTACCTCTATTCATTTAATAAATTGTAAACTTTGATTGTAATCCTATTTGGGACTTAGTCATTTATTACAACAGACAACCTTGTAAAATGCAGACAACCAGAATCCTTACAACAATTAAGTGGAAATCACGGTGTAAGAAACATTACCACCTCAAAGAGTAAAAGCCTCAAAAGAAATGTGACTTGTAACAGGCCAGCAGCTGTGTGTTTTTGGTGAAGCACCAGGTAGAGTATAAACCTGGATTGCACAGTTAATGGGGAAACAGGAGGGTCCTGGTCCTTGGGAGGGAAAAAAAAAAGTATATAAACTGTGTATGGAATCGGTAGGTGCCCTCCTGCTTGCGGGACAACCGCCATTGTAATCTCAAATACAAATGCTACTGTACTGAGATCCTCTCCTGAGCCTATGTTATTTCCCAAAGATTGATTTGCGGTTTTAAGGCTTCAGGGATAGGGCCCTAGGGTTGGGTTTCAGGGTAAGCGTTCTCAGGGTTTATGTTTAGGATTTTAAGGTTTTTAGTTTTAGGGTTGGAGTTTTAACGGTTAGGATTTTAGGGATTTGAGGGTTAGGGTTTTAAGGGTTTCAGGGTTAGCGTGTCAGGGTTTTGGAGTTTTTTGGGTTGTAGTGTTGATAGTTTTTTTAGGGTTAGGTTCTTAGGGTTTTATTTTTGGTCAGTTATTTACGGTTAGGGTTTTAAGATCTTCTTATTATTTTTTTTTTTCAGGTTAGGTTCTCCTGGGTTAGGGTTTTGAGCATCTTAATATTTTGGGTTGGGTTTGGGATTTGAGCGTCTTAATTTTGTGGGCTTGGGCGCTGTGAGCGTCTTAAGTGTTTGGGTTAGGGCTTTTAGGCATAGGTCTTCAGGGGTTTAGTTTGGGTTAGGTCTGTAGGGGTTTCGAGGATTTTTAGGGTTAGGGCTTGCGGCTTTTTTGTGTAAGGGCGGTAAGGGCTAGGGTTCCAGGGAGTGCTGTTAAATGGAGTTCTCGACAACTCGGCCTCTGATTGGCCGTGCCGGCTGTGCAGGGAATGCTGGTAGGTGTAGTTTTCCGTCACAAGGCTTCCGGTAGGCCGCGTTGATTGCCCAGAGCATGCCGGGAAATGTAGTTCTGGGACTCCGAACTTCCGGGAGGCCATGTTGAGCGCCCAGAGCATACCGGGAAATGCAGTTCTCGGGGACTAGGGCTGGGGCTAGGGTTAGAGTTTAGGGTGAGGGTTGGGGTTAGGGTTAGGGGTTAGGGTTAGGGCTAGTGAATGCTGGTTCTCTGTGTTTGCAGATGACGCTGAGCGTGTTTAAACTAATTCCAGTTGAAGAAGTTTCAGTTACTTGCTTGGTGACGTTATCAGTTCAACGTTAAAAGCTGCAGCAAAAGCAAAAGGGGAGTTTTGCTTCTAGAAACACCACAGGTCTCTTGTCTGCTCTCGGAATGTTTTTGAGATAAACCAGATCTTAAAAAAAAAAAAAAGGAAAAAAAAAACCACAGCTGCTTCTTTTGCTCTCTTCCTACTTCCTTGTGCTTTGCCCCTCCCCTTTCCCAGGTGATTGGGTTTGGGTGCTGGGCGGGGCTGAATGCTGTATGAGCCCCAGGCATGCTAGCAGAGAGCTCCTTCTGCTTGGGCTGCTCTGTGGGGTAAGTGCTTTGTTTTTCCTTCAGTCAGTTGCAGGGTTCTCTAGGCAGACTAGAGCCTATGGATTTCTGGATTTTAAGTGCTTGGAATTCACTCAGTAGCGGGATGTTTAGTAGGGGCTGCTGGCTCACTGTTTTTTTGGGATGGTGGGATACTCTTCTGTTTTTGAGCTATATTTTAATCTCTAGATGTATAAACCCACTTGTGTAACTCTCCAGAGGACTAAAACCAGCTTGATTGAATGCTACATATGGCTTGGCAGCGTAGATGCAGCATTACCAAGAGACTGAGCAGAGTTGTATCAGAGTCACCTCTTTCATCTGCAAAGGGTAAGTTTGATTACCCCTGCCGAGGCTTGTGTGTGTGCATGTCTTTTTGGCATTTGTGGAGCTCGGTTGTTTTTCTTTGTGTGTGTGCATGTTCTTTTTTTTTTTTTTTGAGGGTCAAACAGTGTGTTTGCTGAGTGTGGTTAGAATGAGGAGGTGGGGAGCTGCTCAGGACTGGAAGGTTTGGTTTCTAGGAGTATGCGGCATCCTTCCTGTGCGACGTGACTAATTGTTGGGCTGGAACGTTCCAGCTTTCGTGTGTCTTAAGCAATGTAGCTTGTGTAGTGTGTGTTGTGTGGCCTGGGCAGAGTTTGCTGTGGTGCAGTGGGCGAAGAATCTCAGTTAGAGCTGGTGAGCAGCTGAAGTACCGGAGCTGGGAAGAGAGAGGTCTTGGAGCAGGTACGCTGTGGCTGTGAGGTGCCTCAGAGTGTGCTTTTCTGTCTTTTGTTTTGTTTTGTTTTGTTGTTTTTTTGCAGGTGCTTTGTGCGGTCGTGGACAGGAAAGGGAAATCCTCGTGTCGCGGAGCAGTGAGGGAAGGTGAGTGTTGTCAGCCTGGTCATCCCTTATCTGAAGCGAAGGGAAGACACTCAGGTGTTTCCCTCAGAGGGTCTGAAGTGAGTCTGTCTGGGATAGAGGAGCAACGTGGCAGGTGGGCGCTTGCAAGCACAGTGGTTCTTTTGTCCTTTTGTGTTCCCCGGTGGTGTGGATGATGCTGGCCGCTCCTTTCAAGCTTGGACCTAATTTGCAGGTCCATAGGCAAGTGGCCTGCTGTTTTGAAAGGATAAAAGTAAAGCTGGGGTCGCTTATGTTGTTGAGGGATGGGTGCTACTGCTGGCAGCTGAATGTTTATCTTCTGCCTGTGTTTTTCTTTTGTTCAGGCTGAAATGCAGTGTGCAGTGCAGGATGTGTCAACCAGCTGCCTCTGCAGTGACTCTGGTGCGTGATGAGCAGAGGTAGCTGTTAATTTTGGGGGTGTGGTTGTCACTGAAGTTATTTTCCTACATCCAATAGCGTAAAATTCCAGTTTGCCTTTTAGAGGCGCTATAAGTGGGTAAAGAGAAGAGATGGAAGCATGTGCCACGTGGGGCAGGCAAGCGGCTGAGGTACAGGAGGGGATGAGAGTATGTGATTTTTTCCTGGGGGTGGAATGGAATTGATTGTTTTGGTGTATAGTCTGTTTTGCTCCTAGATCTTTCATTCATTGTAAATAAAAGTTTGAGCCAGTTCCAGTTAGGAATGTTCTAGTTACGACCCAGCAAGTATTGTCCTTTTAATGTTAAAAAAAAGTGCGGCAAAAGCATGGGTGCAGATCTGTTTCAGGTCTTGTGCATCATATTCGGTTTGAGAACACGTCTGTTTCCATCGTCACTCTTGCAGAAGTCATCTGGGCCGTATCAGGAGCTCTTGCTTGGGAATTGATTTCCTGAGAGTTGTCTTAGGGGGTTTTCAGTCCCCATCCTTCTGGTCTCTTGTCTTGAAGGCAGGCTTTTTAGGCCTCCGTCATCCCAGTTCTGGCAGTTGCTTCCAGTTGCATGTTGTGACATTTGAGTCTCTCCTGGGGTCTGGTGCAGAGCACCTGTTCTGACTTGCTGTTGCTGTAGGGCTTTCTTTTTGGGGGTCACTTTTCCTTGTGCCTTGTGTTGTGTGTTTTGTTTGTAGTGTTTGTGGCGTGCCTGTGTGTGTGTACGTGTTTGGTCTGGAGCTGTCCTGCCTGGCAGTTAGTGATGACAGGTAACGTGGCAGTGCATGGGTGTACTAATACATTGTCTGGACTGTTTTGGTAAAGATATCCAGTCTGCCTCTGGGCACGTACTGAAGGGCAGCTGGCACAGTCATCTCTGTGGTGTTTGGCAGACTGGAGGGGGGAGAGTTGAGCTGCTTGCGAGCAACTGCTCGCATAGCACTTGAACGGTGTGCTTGAGGAGGTCTGTCGAATCTTGAAAGCTTACAGATATGGGGTTTTGAATTTTTTATTTTTATTTCTTTCCTGTCCCCAGTAGAGCGTAAACCTTTGGAGGAACCTGTCACAGGAAAGAGCTCCTTCTGGAACTGTTCAGCACTCCATAGGCAACTGGGTGACTGGCTTGATCTACTTCTGAGGTGCTGAGGCAAGGAGGCTGCTGTTTTGAAACGATAGTATTGTAAATGGGGTCCCTTTTGTGTTGTTGAGGGATGGGTGCTAATGCTGGCAGCTGAATGATTGATTCTCTTGTGCCTGTTTTCATTTGTTAAAGCTGAAACACAGTGTACGACACGGGACTTGACGACCAGAGCTGCTTTTGGCAAGGTGAGTGATGAACAGATATAGAAGGTAATTTAGGGGTGCAGTTGTCACTGCAGTTACTGAACTACACAAAGTACAGTAAAAATCCTGTTTATATTTCAGGGGTGTTGTAGCTGGCCTAAGAGAGCAGATGGAAGCATCTGCCTCGAGGGGAGGGCAGGGCACGGAGGTAAGGCAGCAGATGAGAGTAACTGTCCCAGCTGTGCTGTGGCTTTGGATGCTGCTTCAGCCTATGCTTTTCTTTTTGTTTCACATTTGTCTCATACAGGCTGAGTGGGGCCAAGCTGCACTCTGAAGAGCAGCACGAGAAGGGCGGGCTGGTTGTGAGCTGGATCGGAGCAGAACTGCCAAGTAGCACGAGGTGAGTGCGAAGGGTATCCTTCTTGCTTTACAGGTGCCATGGCAGGCTCTCCACAGAAGCGGTTGAGGATTGGAGAAGAGGTTGCAGATGATCAAGGAGCGACACATGCAGGGATGGCTTGAAAAGGGTATGGCTGCTTTCTCTTCTGTTTATCAGGTGTCCCAGGCAATGTGGGCTGTGGTGTTAGTCTTTAGAATCGGAACAAAGCAGGTGCTGATGGACGTCTTCTTTGGTAGGCAAAGAGGTGCCCGAAGCCCTGTTCTGTGTAGCTTGAGCACGCCTCTCTGAGGGTGAAGCATGCTTTCCAGCAGTTCCTAAAACAGTGTTGATGCTGAAATGCTGCGTCTGTTTGTTTTTTTGTGTTGGGGTTGCACCTTGGTGAGTGTAGGGATGGGTTTTAATTTAGTGTAGCGAAGGGCCTAGCCCGAGTGTTCTGTAGTGTGTTTTGACCCATCAGCTTAGCCTTTTGGTTCTCAGGTAGCCTATTTAAGTAAGTGATTTTTCCTGCAAGTGGAATGGAATTGAATACTTTTTTTGGCATGTAATCAATTCTGCTCCTAGACTTCTCTTTCTATGTAAATAAAAGCTTGAGCTAATTCCAGATGGGAAAAAAAATTCAGCTACTTGCTTGGTCATTTTGTCCTTTTAGTATCCAAAGCAGCAGTAAAAGCATGGGGATTATTGCTTCTAGAAACACCCCAGTTCTCCTGTCTGCACTCTGCATGCTGTTGAGCTAAGCCATATAAATAAGTAAATAAACCACAGCTGCTGCTGCTCCTCTTTCTGCTTTTTTTTTGTGCTTTCCCCCTGCACTTTCCCAGGTGATTGGCTTCAGGTTCCAGGTGGGACCTAATGGTAACTGAGTTGCAGGTATGCCATGAGAGAGCTCCTTCTGCCTGGGTTGCACTTTTGGGTAAGTGCTTTGTTTTTCCTTCAGTTGTTTGGAGGGTTCTTTAGGTGGGTCAGAGTCTATGGACTGATGCGTTTTCAAGTAGAAACTGGTACGCATATCTTTTTGAGGTGGCAACTGGTAGGATTTGTCATTGTAAAGGGTAGGATCTGTCATTGTAAAGCAATCTAGTAGTAGGTGCCTTTATTGCACGCAGCTGTTCCTCAGGTGAGTAGTTATAGCAGTTTAACGGGTAGTATGGTGATGTTACTTTGTGTGTTTCCTTTGTGGTTCTGGGTCCCTTCTGATTTTTGCAGAATTACAGGGCTTTCTGTGATTCTTTTCCCGTATGTCAAATATTATCAATATCACAACCTTTGTGGCAAAGTGATGGAGCAGGGTTTAGGAGAAATGTATGATGGAGGCTGCCTGTGTGAGCATGTATCTGAAAATGGCAGCAGTGGGCATATAAGTGGTGGTCTTTTTCAGGTTTAGGGGCGGTTTGTTATATTCCTGGAGCTTTTGCCTGTGTGCTTGCTGTCTGAGTCTTTAGACCATCAAGCCTTCTTGCTTTATGTGCATGGAATTCACTTATTTGAGTTATGTTTATGAGGGGTTGCCAGGTACGTTGTTTTTGGGAAACTGTGGGCTACAGTTTCTTGACCGCATAAGTGCAGTACTGCCAAGAGACTGAGCAGGGTCACCTTCTTCATCTCTGAAGATAAAGTCTGTTTGGGCCCATTTCGGCGCGGCGCCGCCCGGGCCCATTTCGGCGCGGCGCCGCCCGGGCCCATTTTGGCGCGGCGCCGCCCGGGCCCATTTCTCAGGTGGAGCTACTGAGCAGGTGAGGTAAAGGAGCTGGGAACAGAGAGATATTGCACAATGGTATGTTGCATCAGTAGTAGTCAGCGTTGTGCAGTGATATAAGTTGCCCCCTTAATTAATTTTCAGAGAGCATTGCATTAATAATAGAAAGGAATTTATTGAGTAAGCAACAGCAAGCAAAACAGCGCTGGGCAGCCGGGGAGTCTCGGCTCTGCCAACGGCGCGCGCCTCACCCCCCCTAGGGTCCCTTTTTATATCTTGGTGATTTCAGGATTACGCAGCACATCCTGGTATATTCTGCGACTGCGCACACTGTTGCTAGGGGGTCGTCTCTGTCCCTCTGGTGGTCGTGAAGATGAAGGCCGTAGTCTTCCTCAACGTTGTGGTTCAACTTCTTTCTTTATTTGGTCATGTTGGCCCAGCATGAGACAGGAAGGCAAGATGTTGATACACTAGGTTAGCAACTTATCAGGAGATGGTTACATGAACTTTGCAGCAGTGTTTTTTTGAACAAAAGAGGCTACTGAGATGCAGAAGGAGAGAAGGGGAGAGGGTTCTCTTTTTTGTTACATTAAGCAAAGGAATTTTCATAGTGTCTAGCTAAGCATTATATAGCTCCTTACTTCAGCAGGGAGTTTTCACAACTCCCGTTCCTCAAACAGAACTCCTTGTTTTTACAAAAGACAATGAACAAACATTTATTGTGTATTACATGCAGGAGGTGGGTATCAGTGCTGGCATGCTAGTGAATGTTCGTTCTCTGTTTTTGCAAGTGATGATGAACCTGTTTGAGCTAATTCCATTTGAAAGATTTCCTGTTACTGGCCTGGTCGTGTTGTCCTTTCAATGTTAAAAGCTGTAGCAAAAGCATGGGGATTGTTGCTTCTAGAAACACCCTAGGTCTCCTGTCTGCTCTCTGCATGTTTTTCCAGTAAAGCAGATCTTAAAAAAAAAAAACACAATGAAAATAATAAAAAACAGCTGCTTCTGCTGCTGCTTTCTTTCTACTTCCTTGTGCTTTGCCCCTCCCTTTTTCCAGGTGATTGGGTTTGGGTGCTGGGCGGGGCCAAATGGTATATGAGCCCCAGGCATGCTATCAGAGAGCTCCTTCTGCCTGGGCTGCTCCTTGGGGTAAGTGCTTTGTTTTTCCTTCAGTCAGTTGCAGGGTTCTCTAGGCAGGCTGGAGTCTATAGATTGCTAGAATTTTTAAGTGCTTGGAATTCACTTAGGAGAGGGATGTTTAGTAGAGGTTTGTGGCTTATTGTTTCTTAGGATGGTGCGATACTCCTCTGTTTTTGAGCTGCACTTTAATCTCTAGACATATAAACCCACTCGTTTTATTCTGCAGAGGACTAAAACCAGCTTGATTACCGGCTACATGTGGCTTGACAGCGTAGATGCAGCATTACCAAGAGACTGAGCAGAGTTGTATCAGAGTCACCTTTTTTATCTGCAAAGGGTAAGTCTGTGATTACCCCTGCCGGGGTTGCTGTGTGTGCATGTCTTTTTGGCATTTGTGGAGCTCAGTTGTTTTTCTTTGTGTGTGTGCATGTTCTAACTTCTTTTTTTTTTTGAGGGGTGAATAGTGTGTGTGCTGAGCGTGGTTGGCAGGAGGAAGTGGGGAGCTGCTCAGGACTGGTAGGTTTGGTTTCTAGGAGTGTGCAGCAGCCTTCCTGTGCGATGCGACTGATTGTTGGGTGGGAATGTACCAGCTTGTGTGTGCTGGGCAATGTAGCTTGTGTAGTGTGTGTTGTGCGGCCCGGGTGCAGCTTGCTGTGGTGCTGTGAGTGAACAATCTCAGTTAGAGCTGGTGAGCAGCTGAAGTACCAGAGCTGGGAAGAGAGAGGTCTTGCAGCAGGTACGCTGTGGCTGTGAGGTGCCTCAGAGTGTGCGTTTTTCTTCTCTTTGCAGTTACTATGTGCAGTTGTGGAGAGGGAAAGGAAATCCTCATGTCACAAAGTACTGAGGGAAGGTGAGTGTTGTCAGCCTGGTCATCGCTTATCCGAAGCGAAGGGAAGGTTGTTTGGTGTTTGATTGTTTTGGCGTATGATCTCTTCTGCTCCTAGATCTTTCTTTCTATGTAAAAAAAAAATAAAAATAAAAAAAATGTTTGAGTTATTTGCAGTTAAGAAAATTCCAGTTAATTGCAGGGTCATATTGTCCATTTAATATTAAAAGCTGCAGCAAAAGCATGGGGATTGTTGCTTCTAGAAACACCCCAGTTCTCTTGTCTGCACTCTGCATGCTGTTGAGCTAAAGCAGATTTCAAAAAAAAAAAAAAAAGAAAGAAAGAAACACACACACACACAGAAACAACAATAAAATTCTACCAATGGGTGATGTGTTGTGAACGCAATGATCATTTAATCCCTTTGTTTTCCCAGGTGGAGTGGATGATACTGGCTGCACTGTTGGAGCTTGGATTCGGAGAGGAAGAGGTGAGCAGAACCGTATGTTGCATCAGCAGTAGTCAGCATTGTGGAGGAGGTGGGCATCATGGCCGGCGTGCTAGTGAATGCTGTTTCTCTGTTTTTGCAGCTGATGATGAGCCTTCAATTGACTAAGATGACAATCTGTGCCTGTGCATTTCTTGATGCGGTGGGACTTTACCATGCAGTGACCTGAGAGCTAAGTTGTGGGGCGCCCTGTATTTGCATATGTGGGGTTGCTAATGGGAGCTGGGAGCCAGAGCAGCATGGAGCCAGCTGGCTGAATATACTTGGTGCTGCTGTGAGGGTGGTTGAGGCTGGGTCACGTTCAGGCTGCTTGTGGCTGGGTCAGCAGGCTAATAGAAGAGGCAGGATTATTTTGTAGTGTGAGTGCGTGCGCCAGGCAGGACAGTTTCCTTCAGTTTGTCTGTCTTGTAGTGTTGCTTCTACAACGTCTGTTCTGAAGGGCCTCAACGCTTATTTTGTCATCATGACTCTGATCTGAGCACTTCTTGTCTTGCAGTCGCTGCTTAAAGAGCAGGCCTATTTCAGGTCTTGTGCATCATATTCGGTTTGAGAACACGTCTGTTTCCATCGTCACTCTTGCAGAAGTCATCTGGGCCGTATCAGGAGCTCTTGCTTGGGAATTGATTTCCTGAGAGTTGTCTTAGGGGGTTTTCAGTCCCCATCCTTCTGGTCTCTTGTCTTGAAGGCAGGCTTTTTAGGCCTCCGTCATCCCAGTTCTGGCAGTTGCTTCCAGTTGCATGTTGTGACATTTGAGTCTCTCCTGGGGTCTGGTGCAGAGCACCTGTTCTGACTTGCTGTTGCTGTAGGGCTTTCTTTTTGGGGGTCACTTTTCCTTGTGCCTTGTGTTGTGTGTTTTGTTTGTAGTGTTTGTGGCGTGCCTGCGTGTGTGTACGTGTTTGGTCTGGAGCTGTCCTGCCTGGCAGTTAGTGATGACAGGTAACGTGGCAGTGCATGGGTGTACTAATACATTGTCTGGACTGTTTTGGTAAAGATATCCAGTCTGCCTCTGGGCACGTACTGAAGGGCAGCTGGCACAGTCATCTCTGTGGTGTTTGGCAGACTGGAGGGGGGAGAGTTGAGCTGCTTGCGAGCAACTGCTCGCATAGCACTTGAACGGTGTGCTTGAGGAGGTCTGTCAAATCTTGAAAGCTTACAGATATGGGGTTTTGAATTTTTTATTTTTATTTCTTTCCTGTCCCCAGTAGAGCGTAAACCTTTGGAGGAACCTGTCACAGGAAAGAGCTCCTTCTGGAACTGTTCAGCACTCCATAGGCAACTCAGTGACTGGCTTGATCTACTTCTGAGGTGCTGAGGCAAGGGGGCTGCTGTTTCGAAACGATAACGTTGTAAATGGGATCCCTTTTGTTGTGGAGGGATGGGTGCTAATGCTGGCAGCTGAATGATTATCTTGTGTCTGTTTTCAGTTGTTAAAGCTGAAACACAGTGTACAACATGGGACTTGATGACCAGGGCTGCTTTTGGCAAGGTGAGCGATGAACAGATGTAGCAGATACTTCAGGGGTGCAGTTGTCACTGCAGTTACTTAACTACACAAAGTACAGTAAAAATCCTGTTTATATTTCAGAGGTGTGTTGTAGCTGGCCTAAGAGAGCAGATGGAATCATCTTCCTTGAGGGCAGATGAGGGGGCCGAGGTAAAGGAGCAGATGAGAGTAACTGTCCCAGCTGTGCTGTGGCTTTGGATGCTGCTTCAGCCTATGCTTTTTTGTTTCACATTTGTCTTGCACAGGCTGAGTGGGGCCAAGCTGCACTCTGGAGAGCAGCACGAGAAGGGCGGGTTGGTTGTGAGCTGGATCGGAGCAGAACTGCCAAGTAGCACGAGGTGAGTGCGAAGGGTATCCATCTTGCTTTGCAGGTGCCATGGCAGGCTCTCTAGAGAAGTGGTTGAGGATTGGAGAAGAGGTTGCAGATGATCAAGGAGCGACACGTGCAGGGATGGCTTGAAAAGGGTATGGCTGCTTTCTCTTCTGTTTATCAGGTGTCCCAGGCAACGTGGGCTGTGATGTTAGTGTTTAGAATCGGAACAAAGCAGGTGCTGATGGTGGTCTTCTTTGGTAGGCGAAGAGGTGCCCGAAGCCCTGTCTTGTGTAGCCTGAGCACGCCTCGCTGAGTATGCAGCTTGATTTCCAGCAGTTCTGAAAACTGTGTTGAAGCTGAAATGCTGTGTCTGTGTTTGGGTCGGGTTTGCACCTTGGTGAGTGTCGGGATGGGTTTTAATTCAGTGCAGCGGAGGGCCTCGCCTCAGTGTCTTGTATTGTGTTTTGACCCGTGAGCATAGACCTTTGGTTTTCCTATAGCCTACTGAAGTAACTGATTTTTCCTGCAAGTGGAATGGAATTGAATTCTTCTTTGGCGCATAATCTGTTCTGCTCCTAGAGTTTTCTTCCTGCGTAAATAAAAGTCTGAGCTAAATCTGGCTGAAAAAGCTTCATTTACTTGCGTGGTAGTATTGTCCTTTCAGTATTCAAAGCTGCAACAAAAGCATGGGGATTATTGCTTCTAGAAACACCCCAGTTCTCCTGTCTGCACTCTGCATGCTGTTGAGCTAAGCCATATAAGGAAGTTAATAAAACCACAGCTGCTGCTGCTCCTCTTTCTGCTTTTTTTTATTCTTTCCCCCTGCACTTTCCCATGTGATTGGCTTCAGGTTCCAGGTGGGACCTAATGGTAACTGAGTTGCAGGTATGCCATGAGAGAGCTCCTTCTGCCTGGGCTGCACTTTTGGGTAAGTGCTTTGTTTTTCCTTCAGTTGTTTGGAGGGTTCTTTAGGTGGTTCAGAGTCTATGGACTGATGCATTTTGAAGCAGAAACTGGTACTCCTATGTTTTTGAGGTGAAAACTGGTAGGATCTGTCTTTGTAAAGCAATCTAGTAGTAGGTGCCTGTATTGCACGCAGCTCTTCCTCAGGTGAGTAGTTGTTATGGCAGTTTTACGGATAGTATGGTGATGTTACTTTGTGTGTTTGCTTTGTGGTTCTGGGTCCCTTCTGATTTTTGCAGAATTACGGGGCTTTCTGTGATTCTTTGCCTGTATGTCAAATATTATCAAAGTCAAAACCTTGCTGTTAAAGTGATGGAGCAGGGTTTAGTTGAAATGTATGATGGAGGCTCCCTGTGTGAGCGTGTATCAGAAAATGGCAGCAGTGGGCACGTAAGGGGTAGTCTGTTTCAGTTTTAGGGACAGTTTGTTATATTCCTGGAGCTTTTGCCTGTGTGTTTTCTGTCTGTCGAGTGTTTAGACCTTGCAGCCTTCTAGTCTTGATGTCCTTGAATTGACATATTAGAAGTATGTTTATTAGGTGTTTCCAGGTAGTTGTTTTTGGGAAACAGTGGGATAATGTTTCTTGACCGCGTAAGTGCAGTAGTGCCAAGAGAGTGAGCAGGCTCACCTTCTTCTTCTCTGCAGAATAAGTCCGCCCGGGCCCATTTTGGCGCGGCGCCGCCCGGGCCCATTTCAGCGCGGTGCCACCCGGGCCTATTTCTCAGGTAAATGTAGTGAGCAGGTGAGGTGAAGGAGCTGGGAACAGAGAGGTATTGCACAGTAGCATGTTGCATCAGTAGTAGTCAGCGTTGCGGAGGAGGTGGGTGTCAGGGCTGTCATGCTTGTGAATTCTGGTTCTCTCTATGTGCAAGTGATGATGAACCTGTTTGAGCTAATTCCATTTGAAAGATTTCCTGTTACTGGCCTGGTCGTGTTGTCCTTTCAATGTTAAAAGCTGTAGCAAAAGCATGGGGATTGTTGTTTCTAGAAACACCCCAGGTCTCTTGTATGCTCTCTGCATGTTTTTCAGGTAAAGCAGATCTTAAAAAAACCAACCAAACAAACAAAGAAAATAATAAAAAACATCTGCTTCTGTTCCTGCTTTTTTTCTACTTCCTTGTGCTTTGCCCCTCCCTTTTTCCAGGTGATTGGGTTTGGGTGCTGGGCGGGGCCAAATGGTATATGAGCCCCAGGCATGGCATTAGAGAGCTCCTTCTGCATGGGCTGCTCCTTGGGGTAAGTGCTTTGTGTTTCCTTCAGTCAGTTGCAGGGTTCTCTAGGCAGACTGGAGCCTATGGATTTCTGGATTTTAAGTGCTTGGAATTCACTCAGTAGCGGGATGTTTAGTAGGGGCTGCTGGCTCACTGTTTTTTGGGATGGTGGGATACTCTTCTGTTTTTGAGCTATATTTTATTCTCTATATGTATAAACCCACTCGTGTAATTCTCCAGAGGACTAAAACCAGCTTGATTGCTTGGTAACTGTGGCGTGACAGTGTAGATGCAGCGATACCAAGAGACTGAGCAGAGTTGTATCAGAGTCACCTTTTTTATCTGCAAAGGGTAAGTCTGTGATTACCCCTGCCGGGGTTGCTGTGTGTGCATGTCTTTTTGGCATTTGTGGAGCTCAGTTGTTTTTCTTTGTGTGTGTGCATGTTCTAACTTCTTTTTTTTTTTGAGGGGTGAATAGTTTGTGTGCTGAGCGTGGTTGGCAGGAGGAAGCGGGGAGCTGCTCAGGACTGGTAGGTTTGGTTTCTAGGAGTGTGCAGCATCCTTCCTGTGCGATGCGACTGATTGTTGGGCGGGAACTTTCCAGCTTGTGTGTGCTGGGCAATGCAGCTTGTGTAGTGTGTGTTGTGTGGCCTGGGCAGAGTTTGCAGTGGTGCTGTGGGCGAAGAATCTGAGTTAGAGCTGGTGAGCAGCTGAAGTACCGGAGCCGGGAAGAGAGAGGTCTTGCAGCAGGTACGCTGTGGCTGTGAGGTGCCTCAGAGTGTGCATTTCTCTTGTCTCTGCAGGTGCTTTGTGCAGTTGTGGAGAGGGAAGGGAAATCCTCATGTCACGAAGTACTGAGGGAAGGTGAGTGTTGTCAGCCTGGTCATCCCTTATCCGAAGCGAAGGGAAGACGCTCAGGTGTTTCCCTGTGAGGGTCCGAGGTGAGGCTGTTTGGGATAGAGGAGCAGTGTGGCAGGTGGGTGCTTGCAAGCACCGTGGTCATTGTATCCTTTTGTGTTCCCAGGTGGTGTGGATGATGCTGGCCGCTCCTTTCAAACTTGGACCTAATTTGCAGGTCCAGAGGCAAGTGGCGTGCTCTTTTGAAAGGATAAAAGTAAAGATGGGGTTGCTTATGTTGTTGAGGAATGGGTGCTACTGCTGGCAGCTGAATGTTTATCTTCCGCCTGTGTTTTTCCCTTGTTAAGGCTGAAATGCAGTGTGCAGTGCAGGATGTGTCAACCAGCTGCCTCTGCAGTGACTCTGGTGCGTGATGAGCAGAGGTAGCTGTTGTTTTTGGGGTGCGGTTGTCACTGCAGTTATTTTCCTACATCCAATAGAGTACAGTTCCAGTTTGCCTTTTGGAGGCGCTATAAGTGGGTGAAGAGAACAGATGGAAGCATGTGCCACGTGGGGCAGGCAAGCGGCTGAGGTACAGGAGGGGATGAGAATATGTGCTTTTTCCTTTGGGTGGAATGGAATTGATTTTGTTGGTGTATAATCTGTTCTGCTCCTAGATTTTCTTTCAATGCAAATAAAAGTTTGAGCTAATTCCAGTTAAGAAAGTTCCAGTTACTTGCTGGGTTGTGTTGTCCTTTCAATGTTATAAGCTGCAGCAAAAGCATGGGGATTGTTGCTTCTAGAAACACCCCAGTTCTCTTGTCTGCAGTCTGCATGCTGTTGAGCTAAAGCAGATTTCAAAAAAAAAAAAAAAAGAAACAGGAAACACACGTAAAAAACAATAACAGAAAAAAAACACCATTGGGTCACTTGTGAACGCAACGATCATTTAATCCCTTTGTTTTCCCAGGTGGAGTGGATGATATTGGCTGCACTGTTGGAGCTTGGTTTCGGAGAAGAACAGGTGAGCAGAACCGTATGTTGCATCAGCAGTAGTCAGCATTGTGGAGAAAGAGAGCAATGGAGCCGGTGTCCTAGTGAATGCTGTTACTCTGTTTTTGCAGCTGATGATGAGCCTGGCAGTTGACTAAGATGACAATCAGTGCCTGTGTGTTTCTTGAGGCGGAGGGACTTTACCATCCAGCAACCTGAGAGCTAAGTTGAGGGGCACCTGGTATTTGCATATGTGGGGTGGCTAATGGGAGCTGGGAGCCAGAGCAGCATTGAGCCTGCTGGCTGAACAGACTTGGTGTCACTGTGAGGGTGGTTGAGGCTGGGTCACGTTCAGGGTGCTTGTGGCTGGGTCAGCAGGCTAATAGAAGAGGCAGGATTATTTTGTAGTGTGAGTGCGTGCACCAGGCGGGACAGTTTCCTTCAGTTTGTCTGTCTTGTGGTGTTGCTTCTGCAGTGTGTGTTCTGTGCTTCTTGGGTCTTGATATCCTTCTGGCTTTTTAGACCGGACTGACCAGGCAGGCGACTTGGTAGCTGTGCAGAAGGGCCTCAATGCTTGTTTTGTCCTCATGGCTCTGATCAAGCAGCGACTGCAAGACAAGAAGTGCTTGAAAGTGCAGATCTGTTTCAGGTCTTGTGCATCATATTCGGTTGGAGATCGCGTCTGTTTCCATCCTCACTCTTGCAGAAGTCATCTGGGCCGCATCAGGAGCCTTTGCTTGGGAATTGATTTCCTGAGAGTTGTCTTAGGGGGTTTTCAGTCCCCATCCTTCTGGTCTCTTGTCTTGAAGGCAGGCTTTTTAGGCCTCCGTCATCCCAGTTCTGGCAGTTGCTTCCAGTTGCATGTTGTGACATTTGAGTCTCTCCTGGGGTCTGGTGCAGAGCACCTGTTCTGACATGCTGTTGCTGTAGGGCTTTCTTTTTGGGGGTCACTTTTTCTTGTGCCTTGTGTTGTGTGTTTTGTTTGTAGTGTTTGTGGCGTGCCTGTGTGTGTGTACGTGTTTGGTCTGGAGCTGTCCTGCCTGGCAGTTAGTGATTAATGTGGCAGTGCATGGGTGTACTAATACATTGATGGGACTGTGTTGGCGAAGACATCCGGTCTGCCTCTGGGCACGTACTGAAGGGCAGCTGGCACAGTCATGTCTGGTGGTTGGCAGCTGTGGATTTGGGAGAGTATATCTGCTTGTGAGCAGCTGTGTGCATAGTGCTTGAACGGTGTGCTTGAGGAGGTCTGTTGAATCTTGAAAGCTTACAGATATGGGGTTTTGAAATGTTTATTTTTATTTCTTTCCTGTCCCCAGTAGAGTGTAAACGCTAGGAGGAGCCTGTCACAGGAAAGAGTTCCTTCTGGAACTGTTCAGCACTCAGTAAGCAACTTTTGTTTAATTTGTTTAAGGTGAAACACAGTGTACAACACGGGACTTGACCATAGCTGCTTTTGGCAAGGTGAGCGATGAACAGATGTAGCAGGTACTTTAGGGGTGCAGTTGTCACTGCAGTTACTGAACTACACAAAGTACAGTAAAAATCCTGTTTATATTTCAGGGGTGTTGTAGCTGGCCTAAGAGAGCAGATGGAAGCATCTTCCTTGAGGGCAGGTGAGGGGGCCGAGGTAAGGGAGCAGCTGAGAGTAACTGTCCCAGCTGTGCTGTGGCTTTGGATGCTGCTTCAGCCTATGCTTTTTTGTTTCACATTTGTCTCACACAGGCTCAGAGGGGCCAAGCTGCACTCTGAAGAGCAGCACGAGAAGGGCGGGCTGTTTGTGAGCTGGATTGGAGCAGAACTGCCAAGTAGCACGAGGTGAGTGCGAAGGGTATCCATCTTGCTTTGCAGGTGCCATGGCAGGCTCTCCACAGAAGCGGTTGAGGATTTGAGAAGAGGTTGCAGATGATCAAGGAGCGACACGTGCAGGGATGGCTTGAAAAGGGTATGGCTGCTTTCTCTTCTGTTTATCAGGTGTCCCAGGCAATGTGGGCTGTGATGTTAGTGTTTAGAATCGGAACAAAGCAGGTGCTGATGGTGGTCTTCTTTGGTAGGTAAAGAGGTGCTCGAAGCCCTGTCTTGTGTAGCCTGAGCACTCCTCGCTGAGTATGAAGCATGCTTTCCATCAGTTCCCAAAACTGTGTTGAAGCTGAAATGCTGTGTCTGTTTTTTTGTGTTGGGGTTGCACCTTGGTGAGTGTAGGGATGGGTTTTAATTCAGTGCAGCGGAGGGCCTGGCCCCAGTGTCCTGTAGTGTGTTTTGACCCATCAGCATAGCCTTTTGGTTCTCAGGTAGCCTACTTAAGTAAGTGATTTTTCCTGTGAGTGGAATGCAATTGACTTTTCTTTTCGCGTGTAATCAGTTCTGCTCCAAATTTTTCTTTCTATGTAAATAAAAGTTCAAGCTAATTCCAGATGGAAAAAGAAATCAGTTGCTTACTTAGTTGTATTATCCTTTCAATATTCAAAGCTGCAGCAAAAGCATGGGGATTATTGCTTCTAGAAACACCCCAGTTTTCTTATCTGCACTCTGCATGCTGTTGAGCTAAGGCAGATTAAAAATAAAAATACAGGAAACACACACAAAAAACAACAACAATAACAAAAAACACCATTGGCTGACTTGTTGTGAACACATCGATCATTTAATTCCTTTGTTTTCCCGGGTGGTGTGGATGATACTGGCTGCACTGTTGGAGCTTGGACTCGGAGAGGAACACATGAGCACAATCGTATGTTGCATCAGTAGTAGTCAGCATTGTGGAGAAGGTGAGCAATGGGGCTGGCGTCCTAGTGAATGCTGTTTCTCTGTTTTTGCAGCTGATGATGAGCCTGGCAATTGACTAAGATGACAATCAGTGCCCGTGCATTTCTTGAGGCAGAGAAACTTTACCATGCAGCAACCTGAGAGCTAAGTTGGGGGGCACCTGGTATTTGCATATGTGGGGTGGCTAATGGGAGCTGGGAGCCAGAGCAGCATGGAGCCAGCTGGCTGAATAGACTTGGTGTCACTGTGAGGGTGGTTGAGGCTGGGTCACGTTCAGGGTGCTTGTGGCTGGGTCAGCAGGCTAATAGAAGAGGCAGGATTATTTTGTAGTGTGAGTGCGTGCACCAGGCGGGACAGTTTCCTTCAGTTTGTCTGTCTTGTGGTGTTGCTTCTGCAGTGTCTGTTCTGTGCTTCTTGGGTCTTGATATCCTTCTGGCTTTTTAGACCGGACTGACCAGGCAGGCGACTTGGTAGCTGTGCAGAAGGGCCTCAATGCTTGTTTTGTCCTCATGGCTCTGATCAAGCAGTGACTGCAAGACAAGAAGTGCTTGAAAGTGCAGATCTGTTTCAGGTCTTGTGCATCATATTCGGTTTGAGATCGCGTCTGTTTCCATCCTCACTCTTGCAGAAGTCATCTGGGCCGCATCAGGAGCTCTTGCTTGGGAATCGAATTCCTAAGTGTCTTCTTAGGGGGTTTTCAGTCCCCATCCTTCTGGTCTCTTGTTTTGTCCTCATGGCTCTGATCCGAGCACTTCTTGTCTTGCAGTTGCTGCTTGAAGTGCTGATCTGTTTCAGGTCTTGTGCATCATATTCGGTTGGAGATCGCGTCTGTTTCCATCCTCACTCTTGCAGAAGTCATCTGGGCCGCATCAGGAGCCTTTGCTTGGGAATTGATTTCCTGAGAGTTGTCTTAGGGGGTTTTCAGTCCCCATCCTTCTGGTCTCTTGTCTTGAAGGCAGGCTTTTTAGGCCTCCGTCATCCCAGTTCTGGCAGTTGCTTCCAGTTGCATGTTGTGACATTTGAGTCTCTCCTGGGGTCTGGTGCAGAGCACCTGTTCTGACGTGCTGTTGCTGTAGGGCTTTCTTTTTGGGGGTCACTTTTTCTTGTGCCTTGTGTTGTGTGTTTTGTTTGTAGTGTTTGTGGCGTGCCTGTGTGTGTGTACGTGTTTGGTCTGGAGCTGTCCTGCCTGGCAGTTAGTGATTAATGTGGCAGTGCATGGGTGTACTAATACATTGATGGGACTGTGTTGGCGAAGACATCCGGTCTGCCTCTGGGCACGTACTGAAGGGCAGCTGGCACAGTCGTGTCTGGTGGTTGGCAGCTGTGGATTTGGGAGAGTATATCTGCTTGTGAGCAGCTGTGTGCATAGTGCTTGAACGGTGTGCTTGAGGAGGTCTGTTGAATCTTGAAAGCTTACAGATACGGGGTTTTGAAATGTTTATTTTTATTTCTTTCCTGTCCCCAGTAGAGTGTAAACGCTAGGAGGAGCCTGTCACAGGAAAGAGCTCCTTCTGGAACTGTTCAGCACTCAGTAAGCAACTTTTGTTTAATTTGTTTAAGGTGAAACACAGTGTACAACACGGGACTTGACCATAGCTGCTTTTGGCAAGGTGAGCGATGAACAGATGTAGCAGGTACTTTAGGGGTGCAGTTGTCACTGCAGTTACTGAACTACACAAAGTACAGTAAAAATCCTGTTTATATTTCAGGGGTGTTGTAGCTGGCCTAAGAGAGCAGATGGAAGCATCTTCCTTGAGGGCAGGTGAGGGGGCCGAGGTAAGGGAGCAGCTGAGAGTAACTGTCCCAGCTGTGCTGTGGCTTTGGATGCTGCTTCAGCCTATGCTTTTTTGTTTCACATTTGTCTCACACAGGCTCAGAGGGGCTAAGCTGCACTCTGAAGAGCAGCACGAGAAGGGCGGGCTGTTTGTGAGCTGGATTGGAGCAGAACTGCCAAGTAGCACGAGGTGAGTGCGAAGGGTATCCATCTTGCTTTGCAGGTGCCATGGCAGGCTCTCCACAGAAGCGGTTGAGGATTGGAGAAGAGGTTGCAGATGATCAAGGAGCGACACGTGCAGGGATGGCTTGAAAAGGGTATGGCTGCTTCCTCTTCTGTTTATTAGGTCTCCCAGGCAATGTGGGCTGTGATGTTAGTTCTTGAGAATAGGAACAAAGCAGGTGCTGATGGTGGTCTTCTTCGGTAGGCAAAGAGGTGCCCGAAGCCCCGTCCTGTGTAGCCTCAGCATGCCTCGCTGAGTATGAAGCTTGCTTTCCAGCAGTTCTCAAAACTGTGTTGAAGCTGAAATGCTGTGTCTGTGTTTGGGTTGAGCTTGCACCTTGGTGAGTGTAGGGATGGGTTTTAATTCAGTGCAGCAGAGGGCCTGGCCCCAGTGTTCTGTAGTGTGTTTTAACCCATCAGCATAGCCTTTTGGTTCTCAGATAGCTTACTGAAGTAAGTGATTTTTCCTGCAAGTGGAATGGAATTGAATTCTTTTTTTTGCCTGTAATCAGTTCTGCTCCTAGACTTTTCTTTATATGTAAATAAAAGCTTGAGCTAATTCCAGATGGGAAAAAAAAAATCAGCTACTTGCTTGGTCATGTTGTCCTTTTAATATCCAAAGCAGCAGTAAAAGCATGGGGATTTTTGTTTCTAGAAACACCCCAGTTCTCCTGTCTGCACTCTGCATGCTGTTGAGCTAAGCCATATAAATGAATAAAGAAACCACAGCTGCTGCTCCTCCTCTTTCTGCTTTTTTTGTGCTTTCCCCCTGCACTTTCCCAGGTGATTGGCTTCAGGTTCCAGGTGGGACCTAATGGTAACTGAGTTGCAGGTATGCCATGAGAGAGCTCCTTCTGCCTGGGCTGCTCTTTGGGGTAAGTGCTTTGTTTTTCCTTCAGTTGTTTGGAGGGTTCTTTAGGTGGGTCAGAGTCTATGGACTGATGCGTTTTCAAGTAGAAACCGGTACGCATATATTTTTGAAGTGATAACTGGTAGGATTTGTCATTGTAAAAAGGGTAGGGTCTGTCATTGTAAAGCAATCTAGTAGTATGTGCCTGTATTGCACGCAGCTGTTCCTCAGGTGAGTAGTTATAGCAGTTTAATGGGTAGTATGGTGATGTTACTTTGTGTGTTTGCTTTGTGGTTCTGGGTCCCTTCTGATTTTTGCAGAATTACAGGGCTTTTTGTGAGACTTTGCCTTTATGTCAAATCTTATCAAAGTCAAAGCCTTGCTGTTAAAGTGATGGAGCAGGGTTTAGTTGAAATGTATCATGGAAGCTCCCTGTTTGAGCATGTTTCTGAAAATGGCAGCAGTGGGCATGTAAGGGGTAGTCTGTTTCAAGTTTAGGGACAGGTTGTTATATTTCTGGAGCTTTTGCCTGTGGGTTTTCTGTCTGTCGAGTCTTTAGACCTTGCAGCCTTCTAGTCTTGATGTTCTTGAAATGACATATTAGAAGTATGTTTATGAGGGGTTGCCAGGTACACTGGTTTTGGGAAACCGTGGGCCACGGTTTCTTGACCGCGTAAGTGCAGTAGTGCCAAGAGAGTGAGCAGGCTCACCTTCTTCATCTCTGCAGAATAAGTCTGCCTGGGCCCATTTCGGCGTGGTGCCGCCCGGGCCTATTTCTCAGGTGGAGCTACTGAGCAGGTGAGGTAAAGGAGCTGGGAACAGAGAGGCATTGCACAATGATATGTTGCCTTAGTAGTAGTGAACGTTGTGCAGGAGGTGGTATTAGGGCTGGCATGCTGGTGAATGCTGGTTCTCTGTGTTTTCAGATGGGGATGAGTCTGTTTAAACGAATTCTAGTTCAAAAAGTTTCAGTTACTAGCTTGGTGATATTTTCAATTCAATATTAAAACCTGCAGAGAAAGCAAAAGGGGATTTTTGCTTCTAGAATCACCACAGATATCTTGTCTGCTTTTTGCATGCTTTGAGATAAAACTGATTTTAAAAAATAAAGAAAAAAAAACCATTTGCTTCTCGTGCTCTCTTCCTACTCTCTTATGCTTTGCCCTTCGTCTTTCCCAGGTGATTTGCTTTGGGTTTTGGGCGGGGACAAAAGGTATATGAGCCCCAGGCACGGCATCAGAGAGCTCCTTCTGCCTGGGCTGCTCTTTGGGGTCAGTGCTTTGTGTTTCCTTCAGTCAGTTGCAAGGTTCTCTAGGCAGGCTGCAGTTTGTGGAGTTCTATATTTCTAAGTGCTTGGAATTCTAGATTTTTAGGTGCTTGAAATAGAGGGATATTTAGTAGAGGCTGCTGGCTCACTGGTTTTTGGGATGGTCACATATGCTCCTGTTTTTGAGCCATATTTTAATCTCTACACATATAAAAACACTTGTTTTAGTCCCCTGGAGAGTTTCACCAGCTTGATTACATGCTACACGTGGCTTGACAGTGTAGATGCAGCATTACCAAGAGACTGAGCAGGGTTGTATCAGAGTCTGCTCTTTCCTCTGCAAAAGGGTAAGTCTGTGATTGCCCCTGCCGAGGCTGCTGTGTGTGCATGTCTTTTTGGCATTTGTGGAGCTCAGTTGTTTTTTTTGTGTGTATGTTTTAAGTTTCTGTTTTTCTGAGCAGTAAATAGTGTGTTTGCTGAGCGTGGTTAGAAGGAGGAGGTGGGGAGCTGCTCAGGACTGGTAGGTTTGGTTTCTAGGAGTGTGCAGCAGCCCTCCTGTGCAATGCGACTGGTTGTTGGGTGGGAACGTTCCAGCTCATATGTCTTAAGCAATGTAGCTTGTGTAGTGTGTGTTGTGTGGCCTGGGCAGAGTTTGCTGTGGCGCTGTGAGCGTAGAATCTGAGTTAGAGCTGGTGAGCAGCTGAAGTACCGGAGCCGGGAAGAGAGAGGTCTTGCAGCAGGTACGCTGTGGCTGTGAGGTGCTTTAGAGCGTGCTTTTCTCTTGCCTCTGCAGGTGCTTTGTGCACAGTCCAATCTCTTCTTAAATTCAGTCAGGCTCGATGCAGTGACCACTTCCCTGGGGAGCCTGTTCCAGTGTGCAACCACTCTCTCTGTGAAGAACTTCCTCCTGATGTCAAGCCTAAACTTCCCCTGCCTCAGCTTAACCCTGTTCCCGCGGGTCCTGTCGCTGGTGTTAATGGAGAAAAGGTCTCCTGCCTCTCGACACCCCCTTACGAGGAAGTTGTAGACTGCGATGAGGTCTCCCCTCAGCCTCCTCTTCTCCAGGCTGAACAGGCCCAGTGCCCTCAGCCATTCCTCGTACGTCTTCCCCTCCAGGCCTTTCACCATCTTCGTAGCCCTCCTCTGGACACTCTCCAACAGTTTCATGTCCTTTTTATACTGTGGTGCCCAGAACTGCACACAGTACTCGAGGTGAGGCCACACCAGCGCAGAGTAGAGCGGGACAATCACCTCCCTCGACCTACTAGCGATGCCGTGCTTGATGCACCCCAGGACACGGTTGGCCCTCCTGGCTGCCAGGGCACACTGCCGGCTCATATTCAACTTGCTGTCTACCACGACCCCCAGATCCCTCTCTTCTAGGCTGCTCTCCAGCGTCTCATCGCCCAGTCTGTATGTGCAGCCAGGGTTTCCCCATCCCAGGTGCAGGACCCGGCACTTGCTCTTATTGAACTTCATGCGGTTGGCGATCACCCAGCTCTCCAACCTATCCAGATCCCTCTGCAAGGCCTTTCCACCCTCATTTTAGTCCACAACTCCTCCAAGTTTGGTGTCATCGGCAAACTTGCTCAAAATAGCTTCTATTCCTACATCCAGATCGTTTATAAAAATATTGAAAAGTACCGGCCCTAAAATGGAGCCTTGAGGGACCCCACTAGTGACCGCCCGCCAGCCTGACGCAGCCCCATTCACCATAACCCTTTGGGCCCTGCCCGTTAGCCAATTGCTCACCCACCGTATGATGTTTTTATTTAGCTGTATGCTGGACATTTTGTCCAGTAGGATCCTATGGGAAACCGTGTCAAAAGCCTTGCTGAAGTCCAAAAAAATCACATCAGCTGGTTTCCCTTGGTCCACCATACGGGTGATCTTATCATAAAAGGAAATCAGGTTAGTTAGGCAGGACCTACCCTTCACAAACCCATGCTGGCTGGGACCAATGACTGCTTTGTCCCCCAGGTGCGCCTCAATACGTTCGAGAACCATCTTCTCCATGATTTTACCAGGCACTGACGTGAGACTGACAGGCCTGTAATTGCTAGGGTCTTCTTTCTGACCCTTCTTGAAAATCGGCACAACATTTGCTAGCTTCCAGTCTACCGGGACCTCTACAGACTCCCAGGATCGTTGAAAAATAATTGAGAGAGGTTCCGCGATGACGTCCGCCAGCTCTTTCAGCACCCGGGGATGAATCCCATCCGGACCCATGGACTTGTAGGGATCCAGGTGGAGTAGCAAATCCCGCACACGTTCAGGGTCGGTTGGGAGTTTGTCATCCCCACCGTCCCGGTCCTCCAGCTCAGGGCACCCTGGGTCCCGAAGCCCATCATCGGCATTGAAGACAGAGGCAAAGAAGGCGTTAAGCATCTCTGCTTTGCCTATGTCATCGTCTGTGAGAAGACCTTCCCTATCAAGGAGCGGCCCTATGTATTCTTTAGTTCTCCTTTTTCCATTCACATATCTAAAAAAAAACCCTTTTTATTTTCTCTAACAGACACAGCCAGCTTCAACTCTAGGTGTGCTTTAGCCACATGAATTTTCTTCCTACGAACACGAACAGCATCCCTGTATTCTTTCCATGTCACCTGGCCCTCCTTCCAGTAGCGAAACACTCTCTGTTTCCGCCTAATCTCCATAAGAATGTTCCTGGTCAGCCACAGCCTCCTGCCCCGCCTGCCTGACTTGCGATATTTAGGAACTGCCTGTTCTTGTGCTTCTAGGAGGCATCGCTTAAAGAATGACCAGCACTGGTGGACATCAAGGCCTTCAAGAGCAGCTTCCCAGGGGACCTTGCTGACTAGTTCCCCGAGCAGCCTGAAGTCCGCCTTTCCTATATCTAGGGATGAGGTTTTGGTGGCACTTTTCCTTCTGTCACCGTAAATTTTGAACTCAACCACTTCATGGTCACTATGACCGAGGCGGCCACCAATCACCACATCTCCCACCAGACCCTCTCTGTTTTCTAGCAACAGGTCTAGGAGGGCACCTTTCCTAGTTGGCTCCGTTAGCACCTGCACCAAGAAGTTATCATCTAGGTGCTTCATGAACCTCCTGGACTTGCTCGTGTCAGCCGTGTGGCACTCCCAGTTAATGTCTGGCAAGTTGAAGTCCCCCATAAGGACAAGGGGAGTTAATCTCGAGGCCTCTCTTAGTTCTGTAAAGAATAATTTATCGGCGCTATCGTCCTGGCCAGGCGGTCTGTAATAGACTCCCACAACGACATCCCCTTTATTCGTTCGTCCCTTGATCCTTACCCAGAGGCTCTCAACTTTGCCATCGCCGACCTGAAGTTCCACACAGTCCAGCCCCTGCTTCACATACATCGCCACCCCACCACCTCGCCTACCCTGCCTGTTACAGGTATGCCATCAGAGAGCTCATTCTGCCTGGGCTGCTTTTTGGGGTAAGCGCTTTGTTTTTCCTTCACAGAATCACAGAATTTCTAGGTTGGAAGAGACCTCAAGATCATCGAGTCCAACCTCTAACCTAACACTAACAGTCCCCACTAAACCATATCCCTAAGCTCTACATCTAAACGTCTTTTGAAGACTTCCAGGGATGGTGACTCCACCACCTCCCTGGGCAGCCCGTTCCAGTGCCTAACAACCCTTTCAGTAAAGAAATTCTTCCTAACATCTAACCTAAAACTCCCCTGGCGTAACTTTAGCCCATTCCCCCTCGTCCTGTCACCAGGCACATGGGAGAACAGGCCAACCCCCACCTCTCTACAGCCTCCTTTAATGTACTTATACAGAGCAATAAGGTCACCCCTGAGCCTCTAGGCTGAACAAGCCCAGCTCCTTCAGCCGCTCCTCATAGGACTTGCTCTCCAGGCCCCTCACCAGCTTCGTCGCCCTTCTTTGGACCCGCTCAAGCACCTCGATGTCCTTCTTGTAGCGAGGGGCCCAAAACTGAACACAGTACTCGAGGTGCGGCCTCACCAGAGCCGAGTACAGGGGGACGATCACCTCCCTAGCCCTGCTGGTCACAGTGTTTCTGATACAAGCCAGGATGCCGTTGGCCTTCTTGGCCACCTGAGCACACTGCTGGCTCATATTCAGCCGACTGTCCACCATCACTCCCAGGTCCTTCTCTGCCTGGCAGCTCTCCAACCAGTCAGTTGCAGGGTTCTTTAGGTGGGTCAGAGTCTATGGACTGATGCGTTTTCAAGTAGAAACCGGTACGCATATCTTTTTGAGTTGGTAACTGGTAGGATCTGTCACTGTAAAGCAATGTAGTAGTAGGTGCCTGTATTGCACGCAGCTCTTCCTCAGGTGAGTAGTTGTTATGGCAGTTTTACGGATAGTATGGTGATGTTACTTTGTGTGTTTGCTTTGTGGTTCTGGGTCCCTTCTGATTTTTGCAGAATTACGGGGCTTTCTGTGAGTCTTTGCCTGTATGTCAAATATTATCAAAGTCAAAACCTTGCTGTTAAAGTGATGCAGCAGGGTTTAGTTGAAATGTATCATGGAAGCTCCCTGTGTGAGCATGTGTCTGAAAATGGCAGCAGTGGGCACGTAAGGGGTAGTCTGTTTCAAGTTTAGGGACAGTTTGTTATATTTCTGGAGCTTTTGCCTGTGTGTTTTCTGTCTGTCGAGTGTTCAGACCTTGCAACCTTCTAGTCTTGATGTCCTTGAATTTACGTATTAGAAGTACATTTATGAGGGGTTGCCAGGTACGTTGTTTTTGGGAAACCGTGGGGTATGGTTCCTTGAGTGCGTAAGTGCAGTAGTGCCAAGAGAGTGAGCAGGGCCACCTTCTTCATCTCTGCAGAATAAGTCTGTTCGGGCACACTTCTCAGGTAAATGTAGTGAGCAGATGAGGTAAAGGAGCTGGGAACAGAGAGGTATTGCACCGTAGCATGTTGCATCAGTAGTAGTCAGCGTTGCGGAGGAGGTGGGTGTCAGGGCTGGTGTGCTAGTGAATGCTGGTTCTCTGTTTTTGCAAGTGATGATGAACCTGTTTGACGTAATTCCATTTGAAAAAGTTCCAGTTACTGGCCTGGTCGTGTTGTCCTTTCAATGTTAAAAGCTGCAGCAAAAGCATGGGGATTGTTGCTTCTAGAAACACCACAGGTCACCTGTCTGCTCTCTGCATGTTTTTCAAGTAAAGCAGATCTTAAAAAAAAATAAAAAATAAAAAATAAAAAGCAGCTGCTTCTGCTCCTGCTTTCTTTCTACTTCCTTGTGCTTTGCCCCTCCCTTTTTCCAGGTGATTGGGTTTGGGTGCTGGGCGGGGCCAAATGGTATATGAGCCCCAGGCATGGCATTAGAGAGCTCCTTCTGCATGGGCTGCTCCTTGGGGTAGGTGCTTTGTTTTTCCTTTAGTCAGTTGCAGGGTTCTCTAGGCAGGCTGGAGTCTATAGATTGCTAGAATTTTTAAGTGCTTGGAATTTACTTAATAGAGGAATGTTTAGTAGAGGTTTGTGGCTTATTGTTTTTTAGGATGGTGCGATACTCCTCTGTTTTTGAGATGCACTTTAATCTCTAGATGTATAAACCCACTCGTTTTATTCTGCAGAGGACTAAAACCAGCTTGATTACCGGCTACATGTGGCTTGACAGCGTAGATGCAGCATTACCAAGAGACTGAGCAGAGTTGTATCAGAGTCACCTTTTCATCTGCAAAGGGTAAGTCTGTGATTACCCCTGCCAGGGCTGCTGTGTGCGCATGTCTTTTTGGCATTTGTGGAGCTTGGTTGTTTTTTTTTTGTGTGTGTGTGTGTGTATGTTCTAACTTTATTTTTTTTTTGAGGGGTGAATAGTGTGTGTGCTGAGCGTGGTTGGCAGGAGGAAGTGGGGAGCTGCTCAGGACTGGTAGGTTTGGTTTCTAGGAGTGTGCAGCATCCTTCCTGTGCGATGCGACTGATTGTTGGGCGGGAACGTTCCAGCTTTTGTGTGTCTTAGGCAATGTAGCTTGTGTAGTGTGTGTTGTGTGGCCTGGGCAGAGTTTGCTGTGGCGCTGTGAGCGTAGAATCTGAGTTAGAGCTGGTGAGCAGCTGAAGTACCGGAGCCGGGAAGAGAGAGGTCTTGCAGCAGGTACGCTGTGGCTGTGAGGTGCTTTAGAGTGTGCTTTTCTCTTGCCTCTGCAGGTGCTTTGTGCAGTTGTGGAGAGGGAAAGGAAATCCTCATGTCACGAAGCTCTGCGGGAAGGTGAGTGTTGTCAGCCTGGTCATCCCTTATCTGAAGCGAAGGGAAGACTCTCAGGTGTTTCCCTCAGAGGGTCCGAGGTGAGACTGTTTGGGATAGAGGAGCAGTGTGGCAGGTGGGTGCTTGCAAGCACAGTGGTCATTTTGTCCTTTTGTGTTCCCCGGTGGTGTGGATGATGCTGGCCGCTCCTTTCAAGCTTGGACCTAATTTGCAGGTCCAGAGGCAAGTGGCCTGCTGTTTTGAAAGGATAAAAGTAAAGCTGGGGTCGCTTATGTTGTTGAGGAATGGGTGGTACTGCTGGCAGCTGAATGTTTATCTTCTGCCTGTGTTTTTCCCTTGTTAAGGCTGAAATGCAGTGTGCAGTGCAGGACCTCTCGACCCAAGCTGCCTCTGCAGTGACTCTGGTGCGTGATGAGCAGAGGTAGCTGTTGTTTTTGGGGCGCGATTGTCACTGCAGTTATTTTCCTACATCCAATAGAGTACAGTTCCAGTTTGCCTTTTAGAGGCGCTATAAGTGGGTGAAGAGAACAGATGGAAGCATGTGCCACGTGGGGTAGGCAGGCGGCTGAGGTACAGGAGGGGATGAGAGTATGTGATTTTTGTCTGGGGACGAAATGGAATTAATTTTGTTGGTGTATAATGTGTTCTGCACCTAGATTTTTCTTTCAATGTGAATAAAAGTTTGAGCTAATTCCAGTTAAGAAAGTTCCAGTTACTTGCTGGGTCGTGTTGTCTTTTTAATATTCAAAGCTGCAGCAAAAGCATGGGGATTATTGCTTCTAGAAACACCCCAGTTTTCTTATCTGCAGTCTGCATGCTGTTGAGCTAAAGCAGACTAAAAAATAAATACAGGAAACACACACACACACACACACACACACAAAAAATAATAACAAAAAAACCCAACACCATTGGCTGACTTGTTGTGAACGCAACGATCATTTAATCCCTTTGTTTTCACAGGTGGTGTGGATGATACTGGTTGCACTGTTGGAGCTTGGATTCGGAGAGGAAGAGGTGAGCAGAACCGTATGTTGCATCAGCAGTAGTCAGCATTGTGGAGGAGGTGGGCATCATGGCCGGCGTGCTAGTGAATGCTGGTACTCTGTTTTTTGCAGCTGATGATGAGCCTGGCAATTGACTAAGATGACAATCAGTGCCCGTGCATTTCTTGAGGCGGTGGGACTTTGCCATCCAGCAACCTGAGAGCTAAGTTGGGGGGCACCTGGTATTTGCATATGTGGGGTGGCTAATGGGAGCTGGGAGCCAGAGCAGCATTGAGCCAGCTGGCTGAATAGACTTGGTGTCACTGTGAGGGTGGTTGAGGCTGGGTCACGTTCAAGCTGCTTGTGGCTGGGTCACCAGGCTAATAGAAGAAGCGGGATTATTTTGTAGCGTGAGTGCGTGCGCCAGGCAGGACAGTTTCCTTCAGTTTGTCTGTCTTGTGGTGTTGCTTCTGCAGTGTCTGTTCTGTGCTTCTCGGGTCTTGATATCCTCCTGGCTTTTTAGACCGGACTGACCAGGCAGGCGACTTGGTAGTTGTGCAGAAGGGCCTCAATGCTTGTTTTGTCCTCATGGCTCTGATCAAGCAGTGACTGCAAGACAAGAAGTGCTCGAAAGTGCAGATCTGTTTCAGGTCTTGTGCATCATATTCGGTTTGAGATCGCGTCTGTTTCCATCCTCACTCTTGCAGAAGTCATCTGGGCCGCATCAGGAGCTCTTGCTTGGGAATTGATTTCCTAAGCGTCTTCTTAGGGGGTTTTCAGTCCCCATCCTTCTGGTCTCTTGTCTTGAAGGCAGGCTTTTTAGGCCTCCATCATCCCAGTTCTGGCAGTTGCTTCCAGTCGCGTGTGGTGACATTTGAGTCTCTCCTGGGGTCTGGTGCAGAGCACCTGTTCTGACTTGCTGTTGCCCTAGAGCTTTCCTTTTGGGGGTCACTTTTTCTTGCGCCTAGTGTTGTGTGTTTCGTTTGTAGTGTTTGTGGCGTGCCTGTGTGTGTACGTGTTTGGTCTGGAGCTGTCCTGCCTGGCAGTTAGTGATTAATGTGGCAGTGCATGGGTGTACTAATACATTGATGGGACTGTGTTGGCGAAGACATCCGGTCTGCCTCTGGGCACGTACTGAAGGGCAGCTGGCACAGTCGTGTCTGGTGGTTGGCAGCTGTGGATTTGGGAGAGTATATCTGCTTGTGAGCAGCTGTGTGCATAGTGCTTGAACGGTGTGCTTGAGGAGGTCTGTTGAATCTTGAAAGCTTACAGATATGGGGTTTTGAAATGTTTATTTTTATTTCTTTCCTGTCCCCAGTAGAGTGTAAACGCTAGGAGGAGCCTGTCACAGGAAAGAGCTCCTTCTGGAACTGTTCAGCACTCAGTAGGCAACTTTTGTTTAATTTGTTTAAGGTGAAACACAGTGTACAACACGGGACTTGACCATAGCTGCTTTTGGCAAGGTGAGCGATGAACAGATGTAGCAGGTACTTCAGGGGTGCAGTTGTCACTGCAGTTACTTAACTACACAAAGTACAGTAAAAATCCTGTTTATATTTCAGGGGTGTTGTAGCTGGCCTAAGAGAGTAGATGGAAGCATCTTCCTTGAGGGCAGGTGAGGGGGCCGAGGTAAGGGAGCAGCTGAGAGTAACTGTCCCAGCTGTGCTGTGGCTTTGGGTGCTGCTTCAGTCTATGCTTTTGTTTCTCTTTTGCAGGTGTGTCGCACAGGCTGAGTGGGGCCAAGCTGCACTCTGAGGAGCAGCACGAGAAGGGTGGGCTGGTTGTGAGCTGGATTGGAGCAGAACTGCCAAGTAGCACGAGGTGAGTGCGAAGGGTATCCATCTTGCTTTGCAGGTGCCATGGCAGGCTCTCCACAGAAGCGGTTGAGGTTTGGAGAAGAGGTTGCAGATGATCAAGGAGCGACACGTGCAGGGATGGCTTGAAAAGGGTATGGCTGCTTTCTCTTCTGTTTATCAGGTGTCCCAGGCAATGTGGGGTGTGATGTTAGCGTTTAGAATCGGAACAAAGCAGGTGCTGATGGTGGTCTTCTTTGGTAGGCAAAGAGGTGCTCGAAGCCCTGTCTTGTGTAGCCTGAGCACTCCTCGCTGAGTATGAAGCATGCTTTCCAGCAGTTCCCAAAACTGTGTTGAAGCTGAAATGCTGTGTCTGTTTTTTTGTGTTGGGGTTGCACCTTGGTGAGTGTAGGGATGGGTTTTAATTCAGTGCAGCGGAGGGCCTGGCCCCAGTGTCCTGTAGTGTGTTTTGACCCATCAGCATAGCCTTTTGGTTCTCAGGTAGCCTACTTAAGTAAGTGATTTTTCCTGTGAGTGGTATGGAATTTATTTAGTTTTTTTTTTGGTGTGTAATCAGTTCTGCTGTTAGATTTTTCTTTCTACGTAATTAAAAGATCTGGAGAAAAAGAAAAGGTACATTATTTTTGGAAAACTGTGGCGTAGAGTTTCTTGACCACATAAGTGCAGCAGTGCCTAGAGAGTGAGCAGGCTCACCTTCTCTGCAGAATAAGTCTGCCCGGGCCCATTTCGGCGCGGCGCCGCCCGGGCCCATTTCGGCGCGGCGCCGCCGGGGCCCATTTCGGCGCGGCGCCGCCGGGGCCCATTTCGGCGCGGCGCCGCCGGGGCCCATTTCGGCGCGGCGCCGCCGGGGCCCATTTCGGCGCGGCGCCGCCGGGGCCCATTTCGGCGCGGCGCCGCCGGGGCCCATTTCGGCGCGGC
Source organism: Anas platyrhynchos (assembly GCF_047663525.1). NCBI lineage: Eukaryota > Metazoa > Chordata > Aves > Anseriformes > Anatidae > Anas > Anas platyrhynchos. The sequence continues at coordinate 40,119,238 of NC_092594.1, forward strand.
GCCGCCGGGGCCCATTTCGGCGCGGCGCCGCCGGGGCCCATTTCGGCGCGGCGCCGCCGGGGCCCATTTCGGCGCGGCGCCGCCGGGGCCCATTTCGGCGCGGCGCCGCCGGGGCCCATTTCGGCGCGGCGCCGCCCGGGCCCATTTCGGCGCGGCGCCGCCCGGGCCCATTTCGGCGCGGCGCCGCCCGGGCCCATTTCGGCGCGGCGCCGCCCGGGCCCATTTCGGCGCGGCGCCGCCCGGGCCCATTTCGGCGCGGCGCCGCCCGGGCCCATTTCGGCGCGGCGCCGCCCGGGCCCATTTCGGCGCGGCGCCGCCCGGGCCCATTTCGGCGCGGCGCCGCCCGGGCCCATTTCGGCGCGGCGCCGCCCGGGCCCATTTGTCATGTGGAGCTACTGAGCAGCTGAGGTAAAGGAGCTGGTAACAGAGGGGTATTGCTCAACTGTATTTTGCATCAGTAGCAGTGAGCGTTGTCCAAGAGGTAGCTATCAGGGCTGGCATGCTAGTGAATGCTGGTTCTCTGTTTTTGCAAGTGATGGTGAACCTGTTTGACATAATTCCATTTGAAAAAGTTTCAGTTTCTTGAATGGTTGTGCTGTTCTTTCAATATTAAAAGCTGCAGCAAAAGCATAGGGATTGTTGCTTCTAGAAACACCCCAGGTCTCTTGTCTGCTCTCTGCACGTTGTTTAGGTAAAACTGATTTAAAAAAAATACAGGAAACACACACAGACAAAAAACAAACAAACAAACAAAAAAACCGCAGTTGGCTGACTTGTTGTGAACGCAATGATCATTTAATCCCTTTGTTTTCCCAGGTGGTGTGGATGATACTGGCTGCACTGTTGGAGCTTGGACTCGGAGAGGAACACATGAGCACAATCGTATGTTGCATCAGTAGTAGTCAGCATTGTGGAGAAGGTGAGCAATGGGGCTGGCGTCCTAGTGAATGCTGTTTCTCTGTTTTTGCAGCTGATGATGAGCCTGGCAATTGACTAAGATGACAATCAGTGCCCGTGCATTTCTTGAGGCGGTGGGACTTTGCCATCCAGCAACTTGAGAGCTAAGTTGGGGGGCACCTGGTATTTGCATATGTGGGGTGGCTAATGGGAGCTGGGAGCCAGAGCAGCATGGAGCCAGCTGGCTGAATATACTTGGTGCTACTGTGAGGGTTGTTGAGGCTGGGTCACGTTCAGGCTGCTTGTGGCTGGGTCAGCAGGCTAATAGAAGAGGCAGGATTATTTTGTAGCGTGAGTGCGTGCACCAGGCGGGACAGTTTCCTTCAGTTTGTCTGTCTTGTGGTGTTGCTTCTGCAGTGTCTGTTCTGTGCTTCTCGGGTCTTGATATCCTCCTGGCTTTTTAGACCGGACTGACCAGGCAGGCGACTTGGTAGCTGTGCAGAAGGGCCTCAATGCTTGTTTTGTCCTCATGGCTCTGATCCGAGCACTTCTTGTCTTGCAGTCGCTGCTTGAAGTGCCGATCTGTTTGAGGTCTTGCGATCTCAAACCGAATATGATGCACATCTCTTTCCATCCTCACTCTTGCAGAAGTCATCTGGGCCACATCAGGAGCTCTTGCTTGGGAACTGATTTCCTAAGTGTCTTCTTAGGGGGTTTTCACTCCCCATCCCTCTGGTCTCTTGTCTTGAAGGCAGGCTTTTTAGGCCTTCATCATCCCAGTTCTGGCAATTGCTTCCAGTCGCGTGTCGTGACATTTGAGTCTCTCCTGGGGTCTGGTGCAGAGCACCTGTATCTGACTTGCTGTTGCCATAGGGCTTTCCTTTTGGGGGTCAATGTTTCTTGTGCCTAGTGTTGTGTGTTTTGTAGTGTTTGTGGCATGCCTGTGTGTGTACGTGTTTGGTGTGGAGCTGTCCTGCCTGGCAGTTAGTGATTAATGTGGCAGTGCATGGGTGTACTAATACATTGATGGGACTGTGTTGGCGAAGACATCCGGTCTGCCTCTGGGCACGTACTGAAGGGCAGCTGGCACAGTCGTGTCTGGTGGTTGGCAGCTGTGGATTTGGGAGAGTATATCTGCTTGTGAGCAGCTGTGTGCATAGTGCTTGAACGGTGTGCTTGAGGAGGTCTGTTGAATCTTGAAAGCTTACAGATATGGGGTTTTGAAACGTTTATTTTTATTTCTTTCCTGTCCTCATTAGAGTGTAAACCCTAGGAAGAACCTGTCACAGGAAAGAGTTCCTTCTGGAACTGTTCAGCACTTGGTAAGCAACTTTTGTTTAATTTGTTTAAGGTGAAACACAGTGTACAACACGGGACTTGACCATAGCTGCTTTTGGCAAGGTGAGCGATGAACAGATGTAGCAGGTACTTTAGGGGTGCAGTTGTCAATGCAGTTACTTAACTACACAAAGTACAGTAAAAATCCTGTTTATATTTTAGAGGTGTTGTAGCTGGCCTAAGAGAGCAGATGGAAGCATCTTCCTTGAGGGTAGGTGAGGGGGCCGAGGTAAGGGAGCAGCTGAGAGTAACTGTCCCAGCTGTGCTGTGGCTTTGGGTGCTGCTTCAGCCTATGCTTTTGTTTCTCTTTTGCAGGTGTGTCGCACAGGCTGAGTGGGGCCAAGCTGCACTCTGAGGAGCAGCACGAGAAGGGTGGGCTGGTTGTGAGCTGGATTGGAGCAGAACTGCCAAGTAGCACGAGGTGAGTGCGAAGGGTATCCATCTTGCTTTGCAGGTGCCATGGCAGGCTCTCCACAGAAGCGGTTGAGGATTTGAGAAGAGGTTGCAGATGATCAAGGAGCGACACGTGCAGGGATGACTTGAAAAGGGTATGGCTGCTTCCTCTTCTGTTTATCAGGTGTCCCAGGCAACGTGGGCTGTGATGTTAGTGTTTAGTATCGGAACAAAGCAGGTGCTGATGGACGTCTTCTTTGGTAGGCAAAGAGGTGCTCGAAGCCCTGTCTTGTGTAGCCTGAGCACTCCTCGCTGAGTATGAAGCATGCTTTCCATCAGTTCCCAAAACTGTGTTGAAGCTGAAATGCTGTGTCTGTTTTTTTGTGTTGGGGTTGCACCTTGGTGAGTGTAGGGATGGGTTTTAATTCAGTGCAGCGGAGGGCCTGGCCCCAGTGTCCTGTAGTGTGTTTTGACCCATCAGCATAGCCTTTTGGTTCTCAGGTAGCCTACTTAAGTAAGTGATTTTTCCTGTGAGTGGTATGGAATTTATTTAGTTTTTTTTTTGGTGTGTAATCAGTTCTGCTGTTAGATTTTTCTTTCTACGTAATTAAAAGATCTGGAGAAAAAGAAAAGGTACATTATTTTTGGAAAACTGTGGCGTAGAGTTTCTTGACCACATAAGTGCAGCAGTGCCTAGAGAGTGAGCAGGCTCACCTTCTCTGCAGAATAAGTCCGCCCGGGCCCATTTCGGCGCGGCGCCGCCCGGGCCCATTTCGGCGCGGCGCCGCCCGGGCCCATTTCGGCGCGGCGCCGCCCGGGCCCATTTCGGCGCGGCGCCGCCCGGGCCCATTTCGGCGCGGCGCCGCCCGGGCCCATTTCGGCGCGGCGCCGCCCGGGCCCATTTCGGCGCGGCGCCGCCCGGGCCCATTTCGGCGCGGCGCCGCCCGGGCCCATTTCGGCGCGGCGCCGCCCGGGCCCATTTCGGCGCGGCGCCGCCCGGGCCCATTTCGGCGCGGCGCCGCCCGGGCCCATTTCGGCGCGGCGCCGCCCGGGCCCATTTCGGCGCGGCGCCGCCCGGGCCCATTTCGGCGCGGCGCCGCCCGGGCCCATTTCGGCGCGGCGCCGCCCGGGCCCATTTCGGCGCGGCGCCGCCCGGGCCCATTTCGGCGCGGCGCCGCCCGGGCCCATTTCGGCGCGGCGCCGCCCGGGCCCATTTCGGCGCGGCGCCGCCCGGGCCCATTTCGGCGCGGCGCCGCCCGGGCCCATTTCGGCGCGGCGCCGCCCGGGCCCATTTCGGCGCGGCGCCGCCCGGGCCCATTTCGGCGCGGCGCCGCCCGGGCCCATTTCGGCGCGGCGCCGCCCGGGCCCATTTCGGCGCGGCGCCGCCCGGGCCCATTTCGGCGCGGCGCCGCCCGGGCCCATTTCGGCGCGGCGCCGCCCGGGCCCATTTCGGCGCGGCGCCGCCCGGGCCCATTTCGGCGCGGCGCCGCCCGGGCCCATTTCGGCGCGGCGCCGCCCGGGCCCATTTGTCATGTGGAGCTACTGAGCAGCTGAGGTAAAGGAGCTGGTAACAGAGGGGTATTGCTCAACTGTATTTTGCATCAGTAGCAGTGAGCGTTGTCCAAGAGGTAGCTATCAGGGCTGGCATGCTAGTGAATGCTGGTTCTCTGTTTTTGCAAGTGATGGTGAACCTGTTTGACATAATTCCATTTGAAAAAGTTTCAGTTTCTTGAATGGTTGTGCTGTTCTTTCAATATTAAAAGCTGCAGCAAAAGCATAGGGATTGTTGCTTCTAGAAACACCCCAGGTCTCTTGTCTGCTCTCTGCACGTTGTTTAGGTAAAACTGATTTAAAAAAAATACAGGAAACACACACAGACAAAAAACAAACAAACAAACAAAAAAACCGCAGTTGGCTGACTTGTTGTGAACGCAATGATCATTTAATCCCTTTGTTTTCCCAGGTGGTGTGGATGATACTGGCTGCACTGTTGGAGCTTGGACTCGGAGAGGAACACATGAGCACAATCGTATGTTGCATCAGTAGTAGTCAGCATTGTGGAGAAGGTGAGCAATGGGGCTGGCGTCCTAGTGAATGCTGTTTCTCTGTTTTTGCAGCTGATGATGAGCCTGGCAATTGACTAAGATGACAATCAGTGCCCGTGCATTTCTTGAGGCGGTGGGACTTTGCCATCCAGCAACTTGAGAGCTAAGTTGGGGGGCACCTGGTATTTGCATATGTGGGGTGGCTAATGGGAGCTGGGAGCCAGAGCAGCATGGAGCCAGCTGGCTGAATATACTTGGTGCTACTGTGAGGGTTGTTGAGGCTGGGTCACGTTCAGGCTGCTTGTGGCTGGGTCAGCAGGCTAATAGAAGAGGCAGGATTATTTTGTAGCGTGAGTGCGTGCACCAGGCGGGACAGTTTCCTTCAGTTTGTCTGTCTTGTGGTGTTGCTTCTGCAGTGTCTGTTCTGTGCTTCTCGGGTCTTGATATCCTCCTGGCTTTTTAGACCGGACTGACCAGGCAGGCGACTTGGTAGCTGTGCAGAAGGGCCTCAATGCTTGTTTTGTCCTCATGGCTCTGATCCGAGCACTTCTTGTCTTGCAGTCGCTGCTTGAAGTGCCGATCTGTTTGAGGTCTTGCGATCTCAAACTGAATATGATGCACATCTCTTTCCATCCTCACTCTTGCAGAAGTCATCTGGGCCAAATCAGGAGCTCTTGCTTGGGAACTGATTTCCTAAGTGTCTTCTTAGGGGGTTTTCACTCCCCATCCCTCTGGTCTCTTGTCTTGAAGGCAGGCTTTTTAGGCCTTCATCATCCCAGTTCTGGCAATTGCTTCCAGTCGCGTGTCGTGACATTTGAGTCTCTCCTGGGGTCTGGTGCAGAGCACCTGTATCTGACTTGCTGTTGCCATAGGGCTTTCCTTTTGGGGGTCAATGTTTCTTGTGCCTAGTGTTGTGTGTTTTGTTTGTAGTGTTTGTGGCATGCCTGTGTGTGTACGTGTTTGGTGTGGAGCTGTCCTGCCTGGCAGTTAGTGATTAATGTGGCAGTGCATGGGTGTACTAATACATTGATGGGACTGTGTTGGCGAAGACATCCGGTCTGCCTCTGGGCACGTACTGAAGGGCAGCTGGCACAGTCGTGTCTGGTGGTTGGCAGCTGTGGATTTGGGAGAGTATATCTGCTTGTGAGCAGCTGTGTGCATAGTGCTTGAACGGTGTGCTTGAGGAGGTCTGTTGAATCTTGAAAGCTTACAGATATGGGGTTTTGAAACGTTTATTTTTATTTCTTTCCTGTCCCCAGTAGAGTGTAAACCCTAGGAGGAGCCTGTCACAGGAAAGAGCTCCTCCTGGAACTGTTCAGCACTCAGTAGGCAACTTTTGTTTAATTTGTTTAAGGTGAAACACAGTGTACAACACGGGACTTGACCATAGCTGCTTTTGGCAAGGTGAGCGATGAACAGATGTAGCAGGTACTTCAGGGGTGCAGTTGTCACTGCAGTTACTTAACTACACAAAGTACAGTAAAAATCCTGTTTATATTTCAGGGGTGTTGTAGCTGGCCTAAGAGAGTAGATGGAAGCATCTTCCTTGAGGGCAGGTGAGGGGGCCGAGGTAAGGGAGCAGCTGAGAGTAACTGTCCCAGCTGTGCTGTGGCTTTGGGTGCTGCTTCAGTCTATGCTTTTGTTTCTCTTTTGCAGGTGTGTCGCACAGGCTGAGTGGGGCCAAGCTGCACTCTGAGGAGCAGCACGAGAAGGGTGGGCTGGTTGTGAGCTGGATTGGAGCAGAACTGCCAAGTAGCACGAGGTGAGTGCGAAGGGTATCCATCTTGCTTTGCAGGTGCCATGGCAGGCTCTCCACAGAAGCGGTTGAGGTTTGGAGAAGAGGTTGCAGATGATCAAGGAGCGACACGTGCAGGGATGGCTTGAAAAGGGTATGGCTGCTTTCTCTTCTGTTTATCAGGTGTCCCAGGCAATGTGGGCTGTGATGTTAGTGTTTAGAATCGGAACAAAGCAGGTGCTGATGGTGGTCTTCTTTGGTAGGCAAAGAGGTGCTCGAAGCCCTGTCTTGTGTAGCCTGAGGACTCCTCGCTGAGTATGAAGCATGCTTTCCATCAGTTCCCAAAACTGTGTTGAAGCTGAAATGCTGTGTCTGTTTTTTTGTGTTGGGGTTGCACCTTGGTGAGTGTAGGGATGGGTTTTAATTCAGTGCAGCGGAGGGCCTGGCCCCAGTGTCCTGTAGTGTGTTTTGACCCATCAGCATAGCCTTTTGGTTCTCAGGTAGCCTACTTAAGTAAGTGATTTTTCCTGTGAGTGGTATGGAATTTATTTAGTTTTTTTTTTGGTGTGTAATCAGTTCTGCTGTTAGATTTTTCTTTCTACGTAATTAAAAGATCTGGAGAAAAAGAAAAGGTACATTATTTTTGGAAAACTGTGGCGTAGAGTTTCTTGACCACATAAGTGCAGCAGTGCCTAGAGAGTGAGCAGGCTCACCTTCTCTGCAGAATAAGTCCGCCCGGGCCCATTTCGGCGCGGCGCCGCCCGGGCCCATTTCGGCGCGGCGCCGCCCGGGCCCATTTCGGCGCGGCGCCGCCCGGGCCCATTTCGGCGCGGCGCCGCCCGGGCCCATTTCGGCGCGGCGCCGCCCGGGCCCATTTCGGCGCGGCGCCGCCCGGGCCCATTTCGGCGCGGCGCCGCCCGGGCCCATTTCGGCGCGGCGCCGCCCGGGCCCATTTCGGCGCGGCGCCGCCCGGGCCCATTTCGGCGCGGCGCCGCCCGGGCCCATTTCGGCGCGGCGCCGCCCGGGCCCATTTCGGCGCGGCGCCGCCCGGGCCCATTTGTCATGTGGAGCTACTGAGCAGCTGAGGTAAAGGAGCTGGTAACAGAGGGGTATTGCTCAACTGTATTTTGCATCAGTAGCAGTGAGCGTTGTCCAAGAGGTAGCTATCAGGGCTGGCATGCTAGTGAATGCTGGTTCTCTGTTTTTGCAAGTGATGGTGAACCTGTTTGACATAATTCCATTTGAAAAAGTTTCAGTTTCTTGAATGGTTGTGCTGTTCTTTCAATATTAAAAGCTGCAGCAAAAGCATAGGGATTGTTGCTTCTAGAAACACCCCAGGTCTCTTGTCTGCTCTCTGCACGTTGTTTAGGTAAAACTGATTTAAAAAAAATACAGGAAACACACACAGACAAAAAACAAACAAACAAACAAAAAAACCGCAGTTGGCTGACTTGTTGTGAACGCAATGATCATTTAATCCCTTTGTTTTCCCAGGTGGCGTGGATGATACTGGCTGCACTGTTGGAGCTTGGACTCGGAGAGGAACACATGAGCACAATCGTATGTTGCATCAGTAGTAGTCAGCATTGTGGAGAAGGTGAGCAATGGGGCTGGCGTCCTAGTGAATGCTGTTTCTCTGTTTTTGCAGCTGATGATGAGCCTGGCAATTGACTAAGATGACAATCAGTGCCCGTGCATTTCTTGAGGCGGTGGGACTTTGCCATCCAGCAACTTGAGAGCTAAGTTGGGGGGCACCTGGTATTTGCATATGTGGGGTGGTTAATGGGAGCTGGGAGCCAGAGCAGCATGGAGCCAGCTGGCTGAATATACTTGGTGCTACTGTGAGGGTTGTTGAGGCTGGGTCACGTTCAGGCTGCTTGTGGCTGGGTCAGCAGGCTAATAGAAGAGGCAGGATTATTTTGTAGCGTGAGTGCGTGCACCAGGCGGGACAGTTTCCTTCAGTTTGTCTGTCTTGTGGTGTTGCTTCTGCAGTGTCTGTTCTGTGCTTCTCGGGTCTTGATATCCTCCTGGCTTTTTAGACCGGACTGACCAGGCAGGCGACTTGGTAGCTGTGCAGAAGGGCCTCAATGCTTGTTTTGTCCTCATGGCTCTGATCCGAGCACTTCTTGTCTTGCAGTCGCTGCTTGAAGTGCCGATCTGTTTGAGGTCTTGCGATCTCAAACCGAATATGATGCACATCTCTTTCCATCCTCACTCTTGCAGAAGTCATCTGGGCCAAATCAGGAGCTCTTGCTTGGGAACTGATTTCCTAAGTGTCTTCTTAGGGGGTTTTCACTCCCCATCCCTCTGGTCTCTTGTCTTGAAGGCAGGCTTTTTAGGCCTTCATCATCCCAGTTCTGGCAATTGCTTCCAGTCGCGTGTCGTGACATTTGAGTCTCTCCTGGGGTCTGGTGCAGAGCACCTGTATCTGACTTGCTGTTGCCATAGGGCTTTCCTTTTGGGGGTCAATGTTTCTTGTGCCTAGTGTTGTGTGTTTTGTAGTGTTTGTGGCATGCCTGTGTGTGTACGTGTTTGGTGTGGAGCTGTCCTGCCTGGCAGTTAGTGATTAATGTGGCAGTGCATGGGTGTACTAATACATTGATGGGACTGTGTTGGCGAAGACATCCGGTCTGCCTCTGGGCACGTACTGAAGGGCAGCTGGCACAGTCGTGTCTGGTGGTTGGCAGCTGTGGATTTGGGAGAGTATATCTGCTTGTGAGCAGCTGTGTGCATAGTGCTTGAACGGTGTGCTTGAGGAGGTCTGTTGAATCTTGAAAGCTTACAGATATGGGGTTTTGAAACGTTTATTTTTATTTCTTTCCTGTCCTCATTAGAGTGTAAACCCTAGGAAGAACCTGTCACAGGAAAGAGTTCCTTCTGGAACTGTTCAGCACTTGGTAAGCAACTTTTGTTTAATTTGTTTAAGGTGAAACACAGTGTACAACACGGGACTTGACCATAGCTGCTTTTGGCAAGGTGAGCGATGAACAGATGTAGCAGGTACTTTAGGGGTGCAGTTGTCAATGCAGTTACTTAACTACACAAAGTACAGTAAAAATCCTATTTATATTTTAGAGGTGTTGTAGCTGGCCTAAGAGAGCAGATGGAAGCATCTTCCTTGAGGGTAGGTGAGGGGGCCGAGGTAAGGGAGCAGCTGAGAGTAACTGTCCCAGCTGTGCTGTGGCTTTGGGTGCTGCTTCAGCCTATGCTTTTGTTTCTCTTTTGCAGGTGTGTCGCACAGGCTGAGTGGGGCCAAGCTGCACTCTGAGGAGCAGCACGAGAAGGGTGGGCTGGTTGTGAGCTGGATTGGAGCAGAACTGCCAAGTAGCACGAGGTGAGTGCGAAGGGTATCCATCTTGCTTTGCAGGTGCCATGGCAGGCTCTCCACAGAAGCGGTTGAGGATTTGAGAAGAGGTTGCAGATGATCAAGGAGCGACACGTGCAGGGATGGCTTGAAAAGGGTATGGCTGCTTTCTCTTCTGTTTATCAGGTGTCCCAGGCAATGTGGGCTGTGATGTTAGTGTTTAGAATCGGAACAAAGCAGGTGCTGATGGTGGTCTTCTTTGGTAGGCAAAGAGGTGCTCGAAGCCCTGTCTTGTGTAGCCTGAGCACTCCTCGCTGAGTATGAAGCATGCTTTCCATCAGTTCCCAAAACTGTGTTGAAGCTGAAATGCTGTGTCTGTTTTTTTGTGTTGGGGTTGCACCTTGGTGAGTGTAGGGATGGGTTTTAATTCAGTGCAGCGGAGGGCCTGGCCCCAGTGTCCTGTAGTGTGTTTTGACCCATCAGCATAGCCTTTTGGTTCTCAGGTAGCCTACTTAAGTAAGTGATTTTTCCTGTGAGTGGAATGCAATTGACTTTTCGCGTGTAATCAGTTCTGCTCCAAATTTTTCTTTCTATGTAAATAAAAGTTCGAGCTAATTCCAGATGGAAAAAGAAATCAGTTGCTTACTTAGTTGTATTATCCTTTCAATATTCAAAGCTGCAGCAAAAGCATGGGGATTATTGCTTCTAGAAACACCCCAGTTTTCTTATCTGCACTCTGCATGCTGTTGAGCTAAGGCAGATTAAAAATAAAAATACAGGAAACACACACAAAAAACAACAACAATAACAAAAAACACCATTGGCTGACTTGTTGTGAACACATCGATCATTTAATTCCTTTGTTTTCCCAGGTGGTGTGGATGATACTGGTTGCACTGTTGGAGCTTGGACTCGGAGAGGAACACATGAGCACAATTGTATGTTGCATCAGTAGTAGTCAGCATTGTGGAGAAGGTGAGCAATGGGGCTGGCGTCCTAGCGAATGCTGTTTCTCTGTTTTTGCAGCTGATGATGAGCCTGGTAATTGACTAAGATGACAATCAGTGCCTGTGCATTTCTTGAGGCAGAGAAACTTTACCATGCAGCAACCTGAGAGCTAAGTTGGGGGGCACCTGGTATTTGCATATGTGGGGTGGCTAATGGGAGCTGGGAGCCAGAGCAGCATTGAGCCAGCTGGCTGAATAGACTTGGTGTCACTGTGAGGGTGGTTGAGGCTGGGTCACGTTCAGGGTGCTTGTGGCTGGGTCAGCAGGCTAATAGAAGAGGCAGGATTATTTTGTAGCGTGAGTGCGTGCGCCAGGCGGGACAGTTTCCTTCAGTTTGTCTGTCTTGTGGTGTTGCTTCTGCAGTGTCTGTTCTGTGCTTCTCGGGTCTTGATATCCTCCTGGCTTTTTAGACCGGACTGACCAGGCAGGCGACTTGGTAGTTGTGCAGAAGGGCCTCAATGCTTGTTTTGTCCTCATGGCTCTGATCAAGCAGTGACTGCAAGACAAGAAGTGCTCGAAAGTGCAGATCTGTTTCAGGTCTTGTGCATCATATTCGGTTTGAGATCGCGTCTGTTTCCATCCTCACTCTTGCAGAAGTCATCTGGGCCGCATCAGGAGCTCTTGCTTGGGAATTGATTTCCTAAGCGTCTTCTTAGGGGGTTTTCAGTCCCCATCCTTCTGGTCTCTTGTCTTGAAGGGATGTGCAGGGATGGCTTGAAAAGGGTATGGCTGCTTTCTCTTCTGTTTATCAGATGTCCCAGGCAATGTGGGCTGTGATGTTAGCTCTTGAGAATCGGAACAAAGCAGGTGCTGATGGCAGTCTTCTTTGGTAAGCAAAGAGGTGCCTGAAGCCCTGTCCTGTGTAGCCTGAGCACGCCTTGCTGAGGATGAAGCTTGCTTTCCAGCAGTTCCCAAAGCTGTTGAAGCTGAAATGCTGTGTCTGTTTTTTTGTGTTGGGGTTGCACCTTGGTGAGTGTAGGGACGGGTTTTAAGTGGGTGCCGCGGAGGGCCTGGCCCCAGTGTCCTGTAATGTGTTTTGACCCATCAACATAGCCATTTGGTTCTCAGATATCCTACTGAAGTGATTTTTTCCTGTGAGTGGAATGGAATAGAATTATTTTGGTGTGTAATCTGTTCTGCTCCTAGATTGTTCTTTCTATGTAAATGAAAGATCGAGGTAATTCCAGATGGAAAAAGAAATCAATTGCTTACTTAGTTGTATTGTCCTTTTAATATTCAAAGCTACAGCAAAAGCATGGGGATTTTTGTTTCTAGAAACACCCTAGCTCTCCTGTCTGCACTCTGTATGCTGTTGAGCTAAGCCTTATAAATAAGTAAATAAACCACAGCTGTTGCTCCTTCTCTTTTTGTTTTTTTTGTGCTTTCCCCAAGCACTTTCCCAGGTGGTTGGCTTCAGGTTCCAGGTGAGACCTAGTGGTAACTGAGTTGCAGGTGTGCCATCAGAGAGCTCCTTCTGCCTGGGCTGCACTTTTGGGTAAGTGCTTTGTTTTTCCTTCAGTTGTTTGGAGGGTTCATTAGGTGGGTCAGAGTCTATGGACTGATGCGTTTTCCAGTAGAAACCGGTACGCATATCTTTTTGAGTTGGTAACTGGTAGGATCTGTCACTGTAAAGCAATCTAGTAGTAGGTGCCTGTATTGCACGCAGCTCTTCCTCAGGTGAGTAGTTGTTATGGCAGTTTTACGGATAGTATGGTGATGTTACTTTGTGTGTTTGCTTTGTGGTTCTGGGTCCCTTCTGATTTTTGCAGAATTACGGGGCTTTCTGTGATTCTTTGCCTGTATGTCAAATATTATCAAAGTCAAAACCTTGCTGTTAAAGTGATGGAGCAGGGTTTAGTTGAAATGTATCATGGAAGCTCCCTGTGTGAGCATGTGTCTGAAAATGGCAGCAGTGGGCACGTAAGGGGTAGTCTGTTTCAAGTTTAGGGACAGTTTGTTATATTTCTGGAGCTTTTGCCTGTGTGTTTTCTGTCTGTCGAGTGTTCAGACCTTGCAACCTTCTAGGCTTTATGTCCTTGAATTTACGTATTAGAAGTACATTTATGAGGGGTTGCCAGGTACATTGTTTTTGGGAAACCGTGGGGTATGGTTCCTTGAGTGCGTAAGTGCAGTAGTGCCAAGAGAGTGAGCAGGGCCACCTTCTTCATCTCTGCAGAATAAGTCTGTTCGGGCACACTTCTCAGGTAAATGTAGTGAGCAGATGAGGTAAAGGAGCTGGGAACAGAGAGGTATTGCACAGTAGCATGTTGCATCAGTAGTAGTCAGCATTGCGGAGGAGGTGGGTGTCAGGGCTGGCGTGCTAGTGAATGCTGGTTCTCTGTTTTTGCAAGTGATGATGAACCTGTTTGACGTAATTCCATTTGAAAAAGTTCCAGTTACTGGCCTGGTCGTGTTGTCCTTTCAATGTTAAAAGCTGCAGCAAAAGCATGGGGATTGTTGCTTCTAGAAACACCACAGGTCACCTGTCTGCTCTCTGCATGTTTTTCAAGTAAAGCAGATCTTAAAAAAAAATAAAAAATAAAAAATAAAAAGCAGCTGCTTCTGCTCCTGCTTTCTTTCTACTTCCTTGTGCTTTGCCCCTCCCTTTTTCCAGGTGATTGGGTTTGGGTGCTGGGCGGGGCCAAATGGTATATGAGCCCCAGGCATGGCATTAGAGAGCTCCTTCTGCATGGGCTGCTCCTTGGGGTAGGTGCTTTGTTTTTCCTTTAGTCAGTTGCAGGGTTCTCTAGGCAGGCTGGAGTCTATAGATTGCTAGAATTTTTAAGTGCTTGGAATTTACTTAATAGAGGAATGTTTAGTAGAGGTTTGTGGCTTATTGTTTTTTAGGATGGTGCGATACTCCTCTGTTTTTGAGCTGCACTTTAATCTCTAGATGTATAAACCCACTCGTTTTATTCTGCAGAGGACTAAAACCAGCTTGATTACCGGCTACATGTGGCTTGACAGCGTAGATGCAGCATTACCAAGAGACTGAGCAGAGTTGTATCAGAGTCACCTTTTCATCTGCAAAGGGTAAGTCTGTGATTACCCCTGCCAGGGCTGCTGTGTGCGCATGTCTTTTTGGCATTTGTGGAGCTTGGTTGGTTTTTTTTTGTGTGTGTGTGTGTGTATGTTCTAACTTTATTTTTTTTTTGAGGGGTGAATAGTGTGTGTGCTGAGCGTGGTTGGCAGGAGGAAGTGGGGAGCTGCTCAGGACTGGTAGGTTTGGTTTCTAGGAGTGTGCAGCATCCTTCCTGTGCGATGCGACTGATTGTTGGGCGGGAACGTTCCAGCTTTTGTGTGTCTTAGGCAATGTAGCTTGTGTAGTGTGTGTTGTGTGGCCTGGGCAGAGTTTGCTGTGGCGCTGTGAGCGTAGAATCTGAGTTAGAGCTGGTGAGCAGCTGAAGTACCGGAGCCGGGAAGAGAGAGGTCTTGCAGCAGGTACGCTGTGGCTGTGAGGTGCTTTAGAGTGTGCTTTTCTCTTGCCTCTGCAGGTGCTTTGTGCAGTTGTGGAGAGGGAAAGGAAATCCTCATGTCACGAAGCTCTGCGGGAAGGTGAGTGTTGTCAGCCTGGTCATCCCTTATCTGAAGCGAAGGGAAGACTCTCAGGTGTTTCCCTCAGAGGGTCCGAGGTGAGACTGTTTGGGATAGAGGAGCAGTGTGGCAGGTGGGTGCTTGCAAGCACAGTGGTCATTTTGTCCTTTTGTGTTCCCCGGTGGTGTGGATGATGCTGGCCGCTCCTTTCAAGCTTGGACCTAATTTGCAGGTCCAGAGGCAAGTGGCCTGCTGTTTTGAAAGGATAAAAGTAAAGCTGGGGTCGCTTATGTTGTTGAGGGATGGGTGGTACTGCTGGCAGCTGAATGTTTATCTTCTGCCTGTGTTTTTCCCGTGTTAAGGCTGAAATGCAGTGTGCAGTGCAGGACCTCTCGACCCAAGCTGCCTCTGCAGTGACTCTGGTGCGTGATGAGCAGAGGTAACTGTTGTTTTTGGGGCGCGATTGTCACTGCAGTTATTTTCCTACATCCAATAGAGTAAAATCCCAGTTTGCCTTTTAGAGGCGCTATAAGTGGGTGAAGAGAACAGATGGAAGCATGTGCCACGTGGGGTAGGCAGGCGGCTGAGGTACAGGAGGGGATGAGAGTATGTGATTTTTGTCTGGGGACGAAATGGAATTAATTTTGTTGGTGTATAATGTGTTCTGCACCTAGATTTTTCTTTCAATGTGAATAAAAGTTTGAGCTAATTCCAGTTAAGAAAGTTCCAGTTACTTGCTGGGTCGTGTTGTCTTTTTAATATTCAAAGCTGCAGCAAAAGCATGGGGATTATTGCTTCTAGAAACACCCCAGTTTTCTTATCTGCAGTCTGCATGCTGTTGAGCTAAAGCAGACTAAAAAATAAATACAGGAAACACACACACACACACACACACACACAAAATAATAACAAAAAAACCCAACACCATTGGCTGACTTGTTGTGAACGCAACGATCATTTAATCCCTTTGTTTTCACAGGTGGTGTGGATGATACTGGTTGCACTGTTGGAGCTTGGATTCGGAGAGGAAGAGGTGAGCAGAACCGTATGTTGCATCAGCAGTAGTCAGCATTGTGGAGGAGGTGGGCATCATGGCCGGCGTGCTAGTGAATGCTGGTACTCTGTTTTTTGCAGCTGATGATGAGCCTGGCAATTGACTAAGATGACAATCAGTGCCCGTGCATTTCTTGAGGCGGTGGGACTTTGCCATCCAGCAACCTGAGAGCTAAGTTGGGGGGCACCTGGTATTTGCATATGTGGGGTGGCTAATGGGAGCTGGGAGCCAGAGCAGCATGGAGCCAGCTGGCTGAATAGACTTGGTGTCACTGTGAGGGTGGTTGAGGCTGGGTCACGTTCAAGCTGCTTGTGGCTGGGTCACCAGGCTAATAGAAGAAGCGGGATTATTTTGTAGCGTGAGTGCGTGCGCCAGGCAGGACAGTTTCCTTCAGTTTGTCTGTCTTGTGGTGTTGCTTCTGCAGTGTCTGTTCTGTGCTTCTCGGGTCTTGATATCCTCCTGGCTTTTTAGACCGGACTGACCAGGCAGGCGACTTGGTAGTTGTGCAGAAGGGCCTCAATGCTTGTTTTGTCCTCATGGCTCTGATCAAGCAGTGACTGCAAGACAAGAAGTGCTCGAAAGTGCAGATCTGTTTCAGGTCTTGTGCATCATATTCGGTTTGAGATCGCGTCTGTTTCCATCCTCACTCTTGCAGAAGTCATCTGGGCCGCATCAGGAGCTCTTGCTTGGGAATTGATTTCCTAAGCGTCTTCTTAGGGGGTTTTCAGTCCCCATCCTTCTGGTCTCTTGTCTTGAAGGCAGGCTTTTTAGGCCTCCATCATCCCAGTTCTGGCAGTTGCTTCCAGTCGCGTGTGGTGACATTTGAGTCTCTCCTGGGGTCTGGTGCAGAGCACCTGTTCTGACTTGCTGTTGCCCTAGAGCTTTCCTTTTGGGGGTCACTTTTTCTTGCGCCTAGTGTTGTGTGTTTCGTTTGTAGTGTTTGTGGCGTGCCTGTGTGTGTACGTGTTTGGTGTGGAGCTGTCCTGCCTGGCAGTTAGTGATTAATGTGGCAGTGCATGGGTGTACTAATACATTGATGGGACTGTGTTGGCGAAGACATCCGGTCTGCCTCTGGGCACGTACTGAAGGGCAGCTGGCACAGTCGTGTCTGGTGGTTGGCAGCTGTGGATTTGGGAGAGTATATCTGCTTGTGAGCAGCTGTGTGCATAGTGCTTGAACGGTGTGCTTGAGGAGGTCTGTTGAATCTTGAAAGCTTACAGATATGGGGTTTTGAAACGTTTATTTTTATTTCTTTCCTGTCCTCATTAGAGTGTAAACCCTAGGAAGAACCTGTCACAGGAAAGAGTTCCTTCTGGAACTGTTCAGCACTTGGTAAGCAACTTTTGTTTAATTTGTTTAAGGTGAAACACAGTGTACAACACGGGACTTGACCATAGCTGCTTTTGGCAAGGTGAGCGATGAACAGATGTAGCAGGTACTTTAGGGGTGCAGTTGTCAATGCAGTTACTTAACTACACAAAGTACAGTAAAAATCCTATTTATATTTTAGAGGTGTTGTAGCTGGCCTAAGAGAGCAGATGGAAGCATCTTCCTTGAGGGTAGGTGAGGGGGCCGAGGTAAGGGAGCAGCTGAGAGTAACTGTCCCAGCTGTGCTGTGGCTTTGGGTGCTGCTTCAGCCTATGCTTTTGTTTCTCTTTTGCAGGTGTGTCGCACAGGCTGAGTGGGGCCAAGCTGCACTCTGAGGAGCAGCACGAGAAGGGTGGGCTGGTTGTGAGCTGGATTGGAGCAGAACTGCCAAGTAGCACGAGGTGAGTGCGAAGGGTATCCATCTTGCTTTGCAGGTGCCATGGCAGGCTCTCCACAGAAGCGGTTGAGGATTTGAGAAGAGGTTGCAGATGATCAAGGAGCGACACGTGCAGGGATGACTTGAAAAGGGTATGGCTGCTTCCTCTTCTGTTTATCAGGTGTCCCAGGCAACGTGGGCTGTGATGTTAGTGTTTAGTATCGGAACAAAGCAGGTGCTGATGGACGTCTTCTTTGGTAGGCAAAGAGGTGCTCGAAGCCCTGTCTTGTGTAGCCTGAGCACTCCTCGCTGAGTATGAAGCATGCTTTCCATCAGTTCCCAAAACTGTGTTGAAGCTGAAATGCTGTGTCTGTTTTTTTGTGTTGGGGTTGCACCTTGGTGAGTGTCGGGATGGGTTTTAATTCAGTGCAGCGGAGGGCCTGGCCCCAGTGTCCTGTAGTGTGTTTTGACCCATCAGCATAGCCTTTTGGTTCTCAGGTAACCTACTTAAGTAAGTGATTTTTCCTGTGAGTGGTATGGAATTTATTTAGTTTTTTTTTTGGTGTGTAATCAGTTCTGCTGTTAGATTTTTCTTTCTACGTAATTAAAAGATCTGGAGAAAAAGAAAAGGTACATTATTTTTGGAAAACTGTGGCGTAGAGTTTCTTGACCACATAAGTGCAGCAGTGCCTAGAGAGTGAGCAGGCTCACCTTCTCTGCAGAATAAGTCCGCCCGGGCCCATTTCGGCGCGGCGCCGCCCGGGCCCATTTCGGCGCGGCGCCGCCCGGGCCCATTTCGGCGCGGCGCCGCCCGGGCCCATTTCGGCGCGGCGCCGCCCGGGCCCATTTCGGCGCGGCGCCGCCCGGGCCCATTTCGGCGCGGCGCCGCCCGGGCCCATTTGTCATGTGGAGCTACTGAGCAGCTGAGGTAAAGGAGCTGGTAACAGAGGGGTATTGCTCAACTGTATTTTGCATCAGTAGCAGTGAGCGTTGTCCAAGAGGTAGCTATCAGGGCTGGCATGCTAGTGAATGCTGGTTCTCTGTTTTTGCAAGTGATGGTGAACCTGTTTGACATAATTCCATTTGAAAAAGTTTCAGTTTCTTGAATGGTTGTGCTGTTCTTTCAATATTAAAAGCTGCAGCAAAAGCATAGGGATTGTTGCTTCTAGAAACACCCCAGGTCTCTTGTCTGCTCTCTGCACGTTGTTTAGGTAAAACTGATTTAAAAAAAATACAGGAAACACACACAGACAAAAAACAAACAAACAAACAAAAAAACCGCAGTTGGCTGACTTGTTGTGAACGCAATGATCATTTAATCCCTTTGTTTTCCCAGGTGGTGTGGATGATACTGGCTGCACTGTTGGAGCTTGGACTCGGAGAGGAACACATGAGCACAATCGTATGTTGCATCAGTAGTAGTCAGCATTGTGGAGAAGGTGAGCAATGGGGCTGGCGTCCTAGTGAATGCTGTTTCTCTGTTTTTGCAGCTGATGATGAGCCTGGCAATTGACTAAGATGACAATCAGTGCCCGTGCATTTCTTGAGGCGGTGGGACTTTGCCATCCAGCAACTTGAGAGCTAAGTTGGGGGGCACCTGGTATTTGCATATGTGGGGTGGTTAATGGGAGCTGGGAGCCAGAGCAGCATGGAGCCAGCTGGCTGAATATACTTGGTGCTACTGTGAGGGTTGTTGAGGCTGGGTCACGTTCAGGCTGCTTGTGGCTGGGTCAGCAGGCTAATAGAAGAGGCAGGATTATTTTATAGCGTGAGTGCGTGCACCAGGCGGGACAGTTTCCTTCAGTTTGTCTGTCTTGTGGTGTTGCTTCTGCAGTGTCTGTTCTGTGCTTCTCGGGTCTTGATATCCTCCTGGCTTTTTAGACCGGACTGACCAGGCAGGCGACTTGGTAGCTGTGCAGAAGGGCCTCAATGCTTGTTTTGTCCTCATGGCTCTGATCCGAGCACTTCTTGTCTTGCAGTCGCTGCTTGAAGTGCCGATCTGTTTGAGGTCTTGCGATCTCAAACCGAATATGATGCACATCTCTTTCCATCCTCACTCTTGCAGAAGTCATCTGGGCCACATCAGGAGCTCTTGCTTGGGAACTGATTTCCTAAGTGTCTTCTTAGGGGGTTTTCACTCCCCATCCCTCTGGTCTCTTGTCTTGAAGGCAGGCTTTTTAGGCCTTCATCATCCCAGTTCTGGCAATTGCTTCCAGTCGCGTGTCGTGACATTTGAGTCTCTCCTGGGGTCTGGTGCAGAGCACCTGTATCTGACTTGCTGTTGCCATAGGGCTTTCCTTTTGGGGGTCAATGTTTCTTGTGCCTAGTGTTGTGTGTTTTGTTTGTAGTGTTTGTGGCATGCCTGTGTGTGTACGTGTTTGGTGTGGAGCTGTCCTGCCTGGCAGTTAGTGATTAATGTGGCAGTGCATGGGTGTACTAATACATTGATGGGACTGTGTTGGCGAAGACATCCGGTCTGCCTCTGGGCACGTACTGAAAGGCAGCTGGCACAGTCGTGTCTGGTGGTTGGCAGCTGTGGATTTGGGAGAGTATATCTGCTTGTGAGCAGCTGTGTGCATAGTGCTTGAACGGTGTGCTTGAGGAGGTCTGTTGAATCTTGAAAGCTTACAGATATGGGGTTTTGAAACGTTTATTTTTATTTCTTTCCTGTCCTCATTAGAGTGTAAACCCTAGGAAGAACCTGTCACAGGAAAGAGTTCCTTCTGGAACTGTTCAGCACTTGGTAAGCAACTTTTGTTTAATTTGTTTAAGGTGAAACACAGTGTACAACACGGGACTTGACCATAGCTGCTTTTGGCAAGGTGAGCGATGAACAGATGTAGCAGGTACTTTAGGGGTGCAGTTGTCAATGCAGTTACTTAACTACACAAAGTACAGTAAAAATCCTGTTTATATTTTAGAGGTGTTGTAGCTGGCCTAAGAGAGCAGATGGAAGCATTTTCCTTGAGGGTAGGTGAGGGGGCCGAGGTAAGGGAGCAGCTGAGAGTAACTGTCCCAGCTGTGCTGTGGCTTTGGGTGCTGCTTCAGCCTATGCTTTTGTTTCTCTTTTGCAGGTGTGTCGCACAGGCTGAGTGGGGCCAAGCTGCACTCTGAGGAGCAGCACGAGAAGGGTGGGCTGGTTGTGAGCTGGATTGGAGCAGAACTGCCAAGTAGCACGAGGTGAGTGCGAAGGGTATCCATCTTGCTTTGCAGGTGCCATGGCAGGCTCTCCACAGAAGCGGTTGAGGATTTGAGAAGAGGTTGCAGATGATCAAGGAGCGACACGTGCAGGGATGACTTGAAAAGGGTATGGCTGCTTCCTCTTCTGTTTATCAGGTGTCCCAGGCAACGTGGGCTGTGATGTTAGTGTTTAGTATCGGAACAAAGCAGGTGCTGATGGACGTCTTCTTTGGTAGGCAAAGAGGTGCTCGAAGCCCTGTCTTGTGTAGCCTGAGCACTCCTCGCTGAGTATGAAGCATGCTTTCCATCAGTTCCCAAAACTGTGTTGAAGCTGAAATGCTGTGTCTGTTTTTTTGTGTTGGGGTTGCACCTTGGTGAGTGTCGGGATGGGTTTTAATTCAGTGCAGCGGAGGGCCTGGCCCCAGTGTCCTGTAGTGTGTTTTGACCCATCAGCATAGCCTTTTGGTTCTCAGGTAACCTACTTAAGTAAGTGATTTTTCCTGTGAGTGGTATGGAATTTATTTAGTTTTTTTTTTGGTGTGTAATCAGTTCTGCTGTTAGATTTTTCTTTCTACGTAATTAAAAGATCTGGAGAAAAAGAAAAGGTACATTATTTTTGGAAAACTGTGGCGTAGAGTTTCTTGACCACATAAGTGCAGCAGTGCCTAGAGAGTGAGCAGGCTCACCTTCTCTGCAGAATAAGTCCGCCCGGGCCCATTTCGGCGCGGCGCCGCCCGGGCCCATTTCGGCGCGGCGCCGCCCGGGCCCATTTCGGCGCGGCGCCGCCCGGGCCCATTTCGGCGCGGCGCCGCCCGGGCCCATTTCGGCGCGGCGCCGCCCGGGCCCATTTCGGCGCGGCGCCGCCCGGGCCCATTTGTCATGTGGAGCTACTGAGCAGCTGAGGTAAAGGAGCTGGTAACAGAGGGGTATTGCTCAACTGTATTTTGCATCAGTAGCAGTGAGCGTTGTCCAAGAGGTAGCTATCAGGGCTGGCATGCTAGTGAATGCTGGTTCTCTGTTTTTGCAAGTGATGGTGAACCTGTTTGACATAATTCCATTTGAAAAAGTTTCAGTTTCTTGAATGGTTGTGCTGTTCTTTCAATATTAAAAGCTGCAGCAAAAGCATAGGGATTGTTGCTTCTAGAAACACCCCAGGTCTCTTGTCTGCTCTCTGCACGTTGTTTAGGTAAAACTGATTTAAAAAAAATACAGGAAACACACACAGACAAAAAACAAACAAACAAACAAAAAAACCGCAGTTGGCTGACTTGTTGTGAACGCAATGATCATTTAATCCCTTTGTTTTCCCAGGTGGCGTGGATGATACTGGCTGCACTGTTGGAGCTTGGACTCGGAGAGGAACACATGAGCACAATCGTATGTTGCATCAGTAGTAGTCAGCATTGTGGAGAAGGTGAGCAATGGGGCTGGCGTCCTAGTGAATGCTGTTTCTCTGTTTTTGCAGCTGATGATGAGCCTGGCAATTGACTAAGATGACAATCAGTGCCCGTGCATTTCTTGAGGCGGTGGGACTTTGCCATCCAGCAACTTGAGAGCTAAGTTGGGGGGCACCTGGTATTTGCATATGTGGGGTGGCTAATGGGAGCTGGGAGCCAGAGCAGCATGGAGCCAGCTGGCTGAATATACTTGGTGCTACTGTGAGGGTTGTTGAGGCTGGGTCACGTTCAGGCTGCTTGTGGCTGGGTCAGCAGGCTAATAGAAGAGGCAGGATTATTTTGTAGCGTGAGTGCGTGCACCAGGCGGGACAGTTTCCTTCAGTTTGTCTGTCTTGTGGTGTTGCTTCTGCAGTGTCTGTTCTGTGCGTCTCGGGTCTTGATATCCTTCTGGCTTTTTAGACCGGACTGACCAGGCAGGCGACTTGGTAGTGGTGCTGAAGGGCCTCAATGCTTGTTTTGTCCTCATGGCTCTGATCCGAGCACTTCTTGTCTTGCAGTCGCTGCTTGAAGTGCCGATCTGTTTGAGGTCTTGCGATCTCAAACCGAATATGATGCACATCTCTTTCCATCCTCACTCTTGCAGAAGTCATCTGGGCCACATCAGGAGCTCTTGCTTGGGAACTGATTTCCTAAGTGTCTTCTTAGGGGGTTTTCACTCCCCATCCCTCTGGTCTCTTGTCTTGAAGGCAGGCTTTTTAGGCCTTCATCATCCCAGTTCTGGCAATTGCTTCCAGTCGCGTGTCGTGACATTTGAGTCTCTCCTGGGGTCTGGTGCAGAGCACCTGTATCTGACTTGCTGTTGCCATAGGGCTTTCCTTTTGGGGGTCAATGTTTCTTGTGCCTAGTGTTGTGTGTTTTGTTTGTAGTGTTTGTGGCATGCCTGTGTGTGTACGTGTTTGGTGTGGAGCTGTCCTGCCTGGCAGTTAGTGATTAATGTGGCAGTGCATGGGTGTACTAATACATTGATGGGACTGTGTTGGCGAAGACATCCGGTCTGCCTCTGGGCACGTACTGAAGGGCAGCTGGCACAGTCGTGTCTGGTGGTTGGCAGCTGTGGATTTGGGAGAGTATATCTGCTTGTGAGCAGCTGTGTGCATAGTGCTTGAACGGTGTGCTTGAGGAGGTCTGTTGAATCTTGAAAGCTTACAGATATGGGGTTTTGAAACGTTTATTTTTATTTCTTTCCTGTCCTCATTAGAGTGTAAACCCTAGGAAGAACCTGTCACAGGAAAGAGTTCCTTCTGGAACTGTTCAGCACTTGGTAAGCAACTTTTGTTTAATTTGTTTAAGGTGAAACACAGTGTACAACACGGGACTTGATGACCAGGGCTGCTTTTGGCAAGGTGAGCGATGAACAGATGTAGCAGATACTTCAGGGGTGCAGTTGTCACTGCAGTTACTTAACTACACAAAATACAGTAAAAATCCTGTTTATATTTCAGAGGTGTGTTGTAGCTGGCCTAAGAGAGCAGATGGAATCATCTTCCTTGAGGGCAGGTGAGGGGGCTGAGGTAAGGGAGCAGCTGAGAGTAACTGTCCCAGCTGTGCCGTGTCTTTGGATGCTGCTTCAGCCTATACTTTTTTGTTTCACATTTGTCTCACACAGGCTGAGTGGGGCCAAGCTGCACTCTGAAGAGCAGCACGAGAAGGGCGGGCTGTTTGTGAGCTGGATTGGAGCAGAACTGCCAAGTAGCACGAGGTGAGTGCGAAGGGTATCCATCTTGCTTTGCAGGTGCCATGGCAGGCTCTCTAGAGAAGTGGTTGAGGATTGGAGAAGAGGTTGCAGGTGATCAAGGAGCGACACGTGCAGGGATGGCTTGAAAAGGGTATGGCTGCTTTCTCTTCTGTTTATCAGGTGTCCCAGGCAACGTGGGCTGTGGTGTTAGTCTTTAGAATCGGAACAAAGCAGGTGCTGAAATGCTGTGTCTGTTTTTTTTTGTGTTGGGGTTGCACCTTGGTGAGTGTAGGGATGGGTTTTAAGTGGATGCAGCAGAGGGCCTGGCCCCCGTGTCCTGTAGTGTGTTTTGACCCGTGAGCATAGCCTTTTGGTTCTCATTTAGCCTACTTAAGTAAGTGATTTTTCCTGTGAGTGGAATGGAATTGAATTCCTCTTTGGCGCATAATCTGTTCTGCTCCTAGAGTTTTCTTCCTGCGTAAATACAAGTCTGAGCTAAATCCGGCTGAAAAAGCTTCATTTACTTGCGTGGTAGTATTGTCCTTTCAGTATTCAAAGCTGCAGCAGAAGCATGGGGATTATTGCTTCTAGAAACACCCCAGTTCTCCTGTCTGCACTCTCAATGCTGTGGGGCTAAGCCATATAAGGAAGTTAATAAAATCACAGCTGCTGCTGCTCCTCTTTCAGCTTTTTTATGCTTTCCCCCTGCACTTTCCCAGGTGATTGGCTTCAGGTTTCAGGTGAGACCTAGTGGTAACTGAGTTGCAGGTATGCCATCAGAGAGCTCCTTCTGCCTGGGCTGCACTTTTGGGTAAGTGCTTTGTTTTTCCTTCAGTCTTTTGGAGGGTTCTTTAGGTGGGTCAGAGTCTATGGACTGATGCGTTTTCCAGTAGAAACCGGTACGCATATCTTTTTGAGTTGGTAACTGGTAGGATCTGTCACTGTAAAGCAATCTAGTAGTAGGTGCCTGTATTGCACGCAGCTCTTCCTCAGGTGAGTAGTTGTTATAGCAGTTTAACGGGTAGTATGGTGATGTTACTTTGTGTGTTTGCTTTGTGGTTCTGGGTCCCTTCTGATTTTTGCAGAATTACGGGGCTTTCTGTGAGCCTTTAAATCTATGTCAAATCTTATCAAAGTCATAACCTTGCTGTCAAAGTGAAGCAGCAGGGTTTAGTTGAAATGTATGATGGAGGCTCCCTGTGTGAGCGTGTATCTGAAAATGGCAGCAGTGGGCATGTAAGGGGTAGTCTCTTTCAGGTTTAGGGACAGTTTGTTATATTTCTGGAGCTTTTGCCTGTGTGTTTTCTGTCTGTCGAGTGTTTAGACCTTGCAACCTTCTAGTCTTGATGTCCTTGAATTGACATATTAGAAGTATGTTTATTAGGTGTTTCCAGGTAGTTGTTTTTGGGAAACAGTGGGGTAATGTCTCTTGACCGCATAAGTGCAGTAGTGCCTCGAGAGTGAGCAGGCTCACCTTCTTCTCTGCAGAATAAGTCCGCCCGGGCCCATTTCGGCGCAGCGCCGCCCGGGCCCATTTGTCCTGTGGAGCTACTGAGCAGCTGAGGTGAAGGAGCTGGGAACAGAGAGGTATTGCACAGTAGCATGTTGCATCAGTAGTAGTGAGCGTTGTCCAAGAGGTGGGTGTCAGGGCTGGCGTGCTAGTGAATGCTGGTTCTCTGTTTTTGCAAGTGATGGTGAACCTGTTTGACGTAATTCCATTTGAAAAAGTTCCAGTTACTGGCCTGGTCGTGTTGTCCTTTCAATGTTAAAAGCTGCAGCAAAAGCATGGGGATTGTTGCTTCTAGAAACACCCAGGTCTCTTGTCTGCTCTCTGCATGTTGTTTAGGTAAAACTGATTTAAAAAAATTACAGGAAACAAACACAAAAAAAACAAAGAAACAAACAAAAAAACAAAACCACAGTTGGCTGACTTGTTGTGAACGCAATGATCATTTAATCCCTTTGTTTTCCCGGGTGGTGTGGATGATACTGGCTGCACTGTTGGAGCTTGGACTCGGAGAGGAACACGTGAGCACAATCGTATGTTGCATCAGTAGTAGTCAGCATTGTGGAGAAGGTGAGCAATGGGGCTGGCGTCCTAGTGAATGCTGTTTCTCTGTTTTTGCAGCTGATGAGCCTGGCAATTGACTAAGATGACAATCAGTGCCTGTGCATTTCTTGAGGTGGAAGGAATTTACCATCCAACAACATGAGAGCTAAGTTGGGGGGCGCCTGGTATTTGCATATGTGGGGTGGCTAATGGGAGCTGGGAGCCAGAGCAGCATGGTGCCTGCTGGCTGAATAGAGTTGATGCCACTGTGAGGGTGGTTGAGGCTGGGTCACGTTCAAGCTGCTTGTGGCTGGGTCACCAGGCTAATAGGAGCAGCAGGATTATTTTGTAGTGTGAGTGCGTGCACCAGGCGGGACAGTTTCCTTCAGTTTGTCTGTCTTGTGGTGTTGCTTCTGCAGTGTCTGTTCTGTGCTTCTTGGGTCTTGATATCCTTCTGGCTTTTTAGACCGGACTGACCAGGCAGGCGACTTGGTAGTGGTGCTGAAGGGCCTCAATGCTTGTTTTGTCATCATGATTCTGATCCAAGCACTTCTTGTCTTGCAGTCGCTGCTTGAACTACAGATCTGTTTCAGGTCTTGTGCATCATATTCGGTTTGAGATTGCATCTGTTTCCATCCTCACTCTTGCAGAAGTCATCTGGGCCGCATCAGGAGCTCTTGCTTGGGAATTGAATTCCTAAGTGTCGTCTTATGGGGTTTTTACTCCCCATCCTTCTGGTCTTTTGTTTTGAAGGCAGGCTTTTTAGGCCTCCATCATCCCAGTTCTGGCAGTTGCTTCCAGTCACGTGTCGTGACATTTGAGTCTCTCGTAGGGTCTGGTGCAGAGCACCTGTATCTGACTTGCTGTTGCCATAGGGCTTTCCTCTGGGGGTCACTTTTTCTTGTGCCTTGTGTTGTGTGTGTTGTTTGTAGTGTTTGTGGCGTGCCTGTGTGTGTACGTGTTTGGTCTGGAGCTGTCCTGCCTGGCAGTTAGTGATGACAGGTAACGTGGCAGGTCATAGGTGTACTAATATATTGTTTGGACTGTGTTGGCGAAGACATCTGGTCTGCCTCTGGACACTTGCTGAAGGGCATCTGGCACAGTATATCTGTTTGCGAGCAACTGCTCGTTTACCTCTATTCATATAATAAATTGTGAAATTTAATTGCAATCCAATTTGGCACCCAGTCGTATATGACACCAGGGGGCATGTCCGGGAGGGCTTTGGTTCCTGAGTTCTTATTTGATCTAGGAGAGGCGCCCCAGCATTTGGTGGCTGCTGTTCGAGTCTGGTCCGGACTAATGGCATCTTGAACCTGAATAAAGGTAAGCTAAGGTTTTGATTTTTTTTCAGCTCCCTTGCTGGCTGCAGCACTATATTTTGCCCGTAATTCTGCGTGTGAAGATCTGAATGAAGACAACGGAGTCGTAAGTGTTTAAAGCCTATACTGTTCTGTTGGATGGGTTTCGGTTGCCTGTGTGTGTAAGAGTGTGACTGAGATGGAATTTAGTTCCGAAGCGATTGTGGAGGTCTTCTTTACCACTGTTCCAGTGTTCCGCGAGGGACTTGGCCGGTGAAGGACCGAAGGGATTCCTATAGGATTTGTGGGTGGGTGATAGATCTTAAATCCTCTTTAAGGCACTCTTATTAAGGTAACCAAGGGCTGTGGGAATTGCCACAGTAACATTCCTAGATGGGTGAGACAAAACCAAAGACCAGGGACCAGAAGAAAGAGAGCAAATTACCAGACATACCACCAGAAAGTCCATTAGGAATAACGGTTAGAAACTGGACCGAGAGAGGCCCCAGAAACGTAAAAAGTAAATAAAAAATGGTCCAGTATTGTGTGATAGAATGGCCAAAGGAGCCTTTAAGACCGTATGTCTTTGGGCCCGTTTTTGGATCCTTTGAAGACTGTATTTGTCAGGC
This sequence comes from Anas platyrhynchos, assembly GCF_047663525.1. Classification (NCBI taxonomy): domain Eukaryota; kingdom Metazoa; phylum Chordata; class Aves; order Anseriformes; family Anatidae; genus Anas; species Anas platyrhynchos. The sequence goes on from NC_092594.1 coordinate 40,146,581, forward strand.
CTTAAATACACATGTTAATTCGAAGGAACCTTTTTGCCGGGAAGAAAGTGATTATGCAGGATTATCGATCAGGAGGACTTCATGTCCTTTTACGGCCTTAATATTTACACTAAAAGCAGGTAAGAAATTTTGAAGAAGAAGAAGAACAGGAAAAATAAAAAGATAATAAACGGGAGCCGTTGGATAACCTACCATCTCCATATCCTAACAGTCCACCTCCGGTGGTGTACTGGGTCTGGCTGGAATGTTAACTTTCCCCGCAGCAGCCCATACAGTGCCGTACTCTGCAGTTGTAGCTGGAACAGCAGTGTTATCACACCAGTGTTGTGTCTACTGCTGAGCAGCAGTGGCACAGCATTGGGCCTTTCTCTAACCCTCCTAGGGGATGGGCAAAAAGTGAGGAGAGAAACATCACCAGGGCAGCTGACCTAAACCAATCAAAGGGATATTCCATACCATGGGATGTCACACTCAGCAATAAAAGGTGGAAACAGGAAGAAGAGGGGAGGGGTGGGCTCTCGTTGAGAAGACGTCGGCCCTCCTCTCGAACACCGGCTGCGTGCGTTGAGGCCTTGCATCAAGGACGTGGTCAATCATCGCTCATTTGTGGGAAGTAGAGAGCAATTTCTTTCCTCTGCACTTCCATAGAGCTTTCATTTATTTTGTTTGTTTTCCTCCCTTCTTTTTATTTTCCCTTTTCCCCTCCCTTTTCCCCTTTCCCTTTTTATTTCCCCTTAATTAAATAAAGACTACCATGAACTAAACAATTTAACTATTATAATTATTTCCCTTTAATTAAATTATCCTTATCTCAACCCGTGAGTTGTTCTTTGCTTTACTTCTCCCCCTCCTCATCTAAAGGAGGAGGAGTGAGAGAGCGGTTGTGGGGTTTAGCTGCCCAGCATGGTAAAACCACCACAGGTGGCTGTGGTATCTCCAGCAGTACCACCGTTGCCCCTGCTTCCACCACCATGAGCACCAGAATGAGACCGACCTCCGGCTGCGTTCATGAGAAGTAGGACGGCCGTATCTGAGAGAGCTCCTCTATATCCTTTAAGGGAGGTAACTGGTGTATAACTGGGTTGGAGTTTTAACAGGGTTTTAAGGGTTTCAGGGTTAGCGTGTTAGGGTTTTAGAGTTTTGTGTGGGATGGAGTGTTGCTATGTTTTTTAGGGTTAGGGTCCTAGGGTTTTATTTTTGGTCAGTTATTTAGGCTTAGTGTGTTAAGATCCTTTTTTTTTTTTTTTTTTTTCAGGTTAGGTTCTCCAGGGTTAGAGTTTCGAGCGTCCTAATTTTTTGGGTTACGGTGTTGAGCGTCCTAATGTTTTGTGTTAGGGCTTTGGGTGTTAAGCATCTTAATTTTTGGGTTAGAGTTTTGAGCGTCCTGATGTTTTGAGCATCCTAGTGTTTTGGGTTGGCTTTGTGTTTTGAGCATCTTAATTTTGGGGTTACGGCTTTAAGCGTCCTAATTTTGTTGTTTAGGGCTTTGAGAATCCTATTGTTTTGGGTTTGGGTTTTGAGCGTCCTAAGTGCCCTAAGGGCTTTTAGGCATAGGACTTCAGGGGTTTCGTGTGGTAAACAGTTTGGATTAGGCCTGTAGGGGTTTCGAAGTTTTTTAGTGTTAGGGCTTGAGGCTATTTTGAAAGGGCAGTAAGTGCTTGGGTTCCAGTGAGTGCTGGTAAATGTATTTCTCGAATACACGGCCAGTGATTGGTCAAGCCAGCTGCCTGGGGAATGCTGGTAGGCGTAGTTTTCTGGCACTGGGCTTCCGGGAGGCCATGTTTGGTGCCCAGAGCATGCCGGGTGGGGGTTGGGGGGTTAGGGTTGGGGGGTTAAGGGGTTAGGGTGGGGGGTTAGGGTTGGGGGTAAGGGAGGTCGGGTTAGGGGGTAAGGAGGTTGGTGGTTGGGGGGTCGGGGGGTTGGGGTCGGGTGGTTGGGGGTTGGGGGGGCGGTGGCTTGGGGTCGGGGGGTTGGGGGGTCGGGGGGTTGGGGTCAGGGGGATACGGTTGGGGGTTAGGGGGTTGAGGGGTTAGAATTAGGGGGTTTGGGGGTTGGGTACTTGGGGGCTTGGGGGGGTTAGGGTTATATACATTAGGGTTGGGGAGTTAGGGGGTTGGGGTTAGAGGGTTAGGGGTTGGGGGGTTAGGGTTAGATCCGTTAGGGGTTGGGGAGTTGGGGGGTCAGGGGTTGGGGGTTTGGGGGGTTAGGGGTTGGGGAGTTGGGGGGTTAGGGGTTGGGGGGTTAGGGTTAGATCCGTTAGGCTTGGGGGGTTAGGGTTAGGGTTGGGGGTTAGGGGCTTGGGGGGTTAGAGGGTTAGGGTTAGGGGTTGGGGAGTTCGGGGGTTGGGGGGTTAGGGTTAGGGTTGGGGGTTAGGGGCTTGGGGGGTTAGAGGGTTAGGGTTAGGGGTTGGGGAGTTCGGGGGTTGGGGGGTTAGGGTTAGGGTTGGGGGTTAGGGGCTTGGGGGGTTAGAGGGTTAGGGTTGGGTGTCGGGGGTTAGGGGTTGGGGGGTTAGGGTTAGATCCGTTAGGGTTGGGGGGTTAGGGTTAGGGTTGGGGGTTAGGGGTTGGGGGGTTAGGGTTAGATCCGTTAGGGTTGGGGGGTTAGGGCTTGGGGGGTTAGGGTTAGATCCGTTAGGGTTGGGGGTTAGGGCTTGGGGGGTTAGGGTTAGATCCGTTAGGGTTTGGGGTTAGGGGTTGGGGGGTTAGGGTTAGATCCGTTAGGGTTGGGGGTTAGGGGTTGGGGGGTTAGGGTTAGATCCGTTAGGGTTGGGGGTTAGGGGTTGGGGGGTTAGGGTTAGATCCGTTAGGGTTGGGGGTTAGGGCTTGGGGGGTTAGGGTTAGGGTTAGGGTTAGGGTTAGGGTTAGGGTTAGGGTTAGGGTTAGGGTTAGGGTTAGGGTTAGGGTTAGGGTTAGGGTTAGGGTTAGGGTTAGGGTTAGGGTTAGGGTTAGGGTTAGGGTTAGGGTTAGGGTTAGGGTTAGGGTTAGGGTTAGAGTAGGGTTAGGGTTAGGGTTAGGGTTAGGGTTAGGGTTAGGGTTAGGGTTAGGGTTAGGGTTAGGGTTAGGGTTAGGGGTTAGGGTTAGGGTTAGGGTTAGGGTTAGGGTTAGGGTTAGGGTTAGGGTTAGGGTTAGGGTTAGGGTTAGGGTTAGGGTTAGGGTTAGGGTTAGGGTTAGGGTTAGGGTTAGGGTTAGGGTTAGGGTTAGGGTTAGGGTTAGGGTTAGAGGTTAGGGTTAGGGTTAGGGTTAGGGTTAGGGTTAGGGTTAGGGTTAGGGTTAGGGTTAGGGTTAGGGTTAGGGTTAGGGTTAGGGTTAGGGTTAGGGTTAGGGTTAGGGTTAGGGTTAGGGTTAGGGTTAGGGTTAGGGTTAGGGTTAGGGTTAGGGTTAGGGTTAGGGTTAGGGTTAGGGTTAGGGTTAGGGTTAGGGT